>NC_090442.1:841674523-842274523 GCF_031143425.1 Pleurodeles waltl
ATTTGGCTTTTTGTTATTTTGTGTAAATCCTTAGGGTAGTGTTTGAGTAATTAAAGTTCAACATTTATGTACATTTCGCACTGTGGAGGATCTGCAGAGCTGACAGATCTCTAGATAAGATATGATTGGCTGCCAACAGCTCAACAAAGATGTGCAAGTGGGGGTAGTTTTTATATATTTTATAGGGAAGGAGTTTTGCGGCCCCCTCCCCAAGCCTTATTGAGACCCCAGTGATTCAGTCCCCCAGGGGCTGATACTTATAATTAGGGGAGGGGGGATGCAACCCCCTCTCCCCTGAGCCTTACTGAGTTCTCAAGGACCCATCCCCATGTTGCTTACTGCCCCTAGGAACTCTATACCCCGGGGCTGATGAGAGCAGTGTCCCAGTGACCCCATCCCCTGGAAATGACTGTTTCTTGCCCTGGAGAGTGAAGGTATAGCCTCCACTCTTCTGGGTAGGAAACACAACTCTGCACCTGCCTAGACAGAGGAACAGAAATATGCTGCTCCTGCCTTGTGGGGAGCAAATAAATGGAACCAGCTAATGCCAGTACAACAATGAGTGCTGGCTGGGGATCTGGCTTGGGCCGCAGGGGCACTGTGGCTCCCCTTTCCACCTGTGGCCTCAACAGTGTGGCTGCATATGGTTGCCCAGGGTGGGCATAGATGTTGTCATAGAACATGGGGGGGAGACGAGGGCGACAGTGCCCATATACAACAAAAACAGTCATAGGCGCTCATTTTAAGAACGGCGGTAAAAACAGCCTACCGCTGCGGTGATGGTCGCCAAAAGACCATCTCTGCGGCTATCAGCCGTCTGCCATATTATGACCACAGCTGTATTTCCGCCACAAGAATGGCGGAAATCTGGCTGTGGCCATGCTGGCGGATGGTGGTAAGGTGGCGCTGCTACCAGCAGCAGGGCCACGCCAGTAGACCACCGCCAGCCGTATTATGAGAAATAATATGGCCTGCCGGTGTTCTGCTGGCGGGCGCTGCAGGCGGTAGCAGCGCCCCGTTCTGTCTCCTGCCAGAAGACCCCCTGGATCCCGCTAAGTTGGGTCTCTGACATGGGAGGGGACTGGGGGGTGTTGTGTGTGTGTGCGTGGGTGTGTCCATGTATGTGTGTGCGTGTATGCGGGTGTGTGTTTAGTGTTGAATGCGTGTGTGCATGTACGGACGTGTGAGTGGGTGTATGTTGTGAAATGTGAATATGTGTCTGCGTGTATGTTTGGAAGTGTGTGCGTATGTGTCTGCGATTGGATGTATGCATGCGTGTATGTATGTGTGAATGAGTGTGTGTATGCATGTGTGTGTGTGGGTGTGAAGGGGGTGTGGATGTTGGGGAGAGGTTTGGAGAGGTAGGGGGTATCTGGAGAGGTGGGGGGAGACCCCTATAAGTGCCAGGGAAGGAATTCCCTGTCACTGATATGGCCTGTCGCCATGGTTTTCGTGGCATTATGAACACCACAAAAACCATGGTGGTAGGCAGCGTCATAATCCCGCAGGCCGGCACAATGGCAGCTGCTGGGCTGGAGATGGATATCTCCAGCCTGGCGGCTGTTACCGCTGTGACGGTCGGAGTGGTACATTGGCGGGTTGGCTTCAGCCAGCCCGCCAATGTCATAATGTGGCTGGTGGTACTTACCGCCACATTATCGACGACCGCCGGGGTCGTAATGACCCCCATAATGTTTTGAACATGTCATGAGTGAAGTAATATGTGAGGTCATAAGCAGTGCATGGAAGGGGCACAAGTTATAGTTAGTTCACTAAACAATAACTGATACATTTCAGTGTTATTCTAGTTTAAAATTGTATTTTAACTGATATTGTAACCTAACTATAGCCACACTTTAACCTTAGTTTTTTCAGTGGATTTCTAAGTTTTTTTTTTCCCGCAAAGTAAGATACTGTTACCAGACTTAACTATAAAGTTACATTAACCTTTGTTTTTTTTCAGTGAATATTGGAGGTTTTTTCAACGTAATGTAAGATCTTATTACCTTGCCTAACTATAGCGTCACTTTATCCTTTGTTTTCTTTAGTGAATGTAAAGTTTTTTTTCAACACAAAGAATTATCTTACTACCATACCTAACTATAAAATCACTTGCCTGTGGCAGACAGTCCTTGCATGCAACCACTGCAGGGGCGTCTAAACCATCCCCGCATGTACATGTCAAGACAAGGACAGAAATGTAAAGCGGTGTATATTTAAGTAATGCTGATCTACTGTCTTTGTCAAGGGATGATCACACCAATATATAAAAGGCAGTCTTATTGGTTATGTCAAGAGGTACCACATCAATACACAAAGCAAGTTCATTGGCTTTTTCAAGGGGTCACCACACAATTTTATGAATGCAAATCTATTGGTTTTGTCAAGGGGTGGCCATATCAATATACAAGGCAAGCCTGTTGGCTTTGTTAAGGGATTATTGGCTTCATCTAGGAATGACTACATCATTATACGTAGGAAGGCCTGTTATCTTTGTCAAGGGTCGATCACATCAATAGACACTGTAAACCCACTGAGTTTGTCAAGGAGTGACCACATCAGTATATGAACAATGTTAAACTGTTAAAGTCTTTCTTTTACACTTCTCATGCCACATAATATAACCATAAGACCAACCACAATGGGCCCATGTAGTCCTTAGCTGAAGAGCAAAATTGCCAGTTATGGGAAAGCTTACAAACACCATAATCTTTTCCTGCAGTTATGCTATATACACCTCAGCAAAACAGAGTTACTTGTGGGGGCGGTTGCACTCCCTGCAGCAGCCCACATTTTTGTAACATGTTGATGGTGCAGCTGCCTAACTAGTGGCACCATAAAGCAGGAAAACATATAAAAATTAACTCATGAAGGGCATTATGGAGCTCTCCTTGCCAGGAGCAATGAATAATCAATGAGCAGCTCCGGCCACTCATTTATTATTTATTTTACATGTTTATTTTTTTGGGGTGTCTTGGTTCCACCCGGGGACACCCACAGGTTAGCATTCAGTTGGGGGCTGCAGAGGGAGCCTCACCCTGGCTCACTTTCAAGTCCTACATTAATTAGCAAGAGCTAACTACTTCACCACACTTGTTAGTAATAAGAACCCTGCAGAATATTTATTTACAATCACTAACGAACTCAGTGATCCTGATGCGGGACAAACAAATATAGTTCCTAATCAAATGTTACATAACCACCTGGCAGTATTTTTAAAGACAATTTTTAAAATAGACATAAAAATCTTGCTAAACTTGAGAGAAACATCTCTGACCTAGTCCCAAATAACAACATAACACCTACTAATCAGTGCAGATTCTGAGAATTTTTAGAAATAACATGAGAACAAGAAACGTAATTAATGTAACATGTAGGAAATAGTTTTTTTTTTGTCTAGGGTGAGAACCCTTTACAAGTAGAAACAATAATCCCTGTCAGGGTGAACCACAAAAGTCATTTAATTATCTTGTGCTTCACCCTCTATTAGCTGGCCACAAAAGCAGTCTGGCTTAACTTAGAGGCAAAGTGTTAAGTATTTATGCAGAACTCATACAATAATAAAGTGGAAACACAACAGAAAAAAAGTCTCACACCAGTTGCTCCCTCATTAACTGATTTGCAAGAGGGCTTGGAAAACACAGTACAGAAAACAGACTCTCAACCTATCAAATGTGACAGAGATTGGTCAAAAGTAAAACTGTAACATGCATAAACTACCCTTTCTATCAGATTGTCTGAATGGAACTAGGTGTAGTGATCCCCACAATGACAAGACTTCTTTCGAATGGTCTAAGACTCTGGGTTCAACTGTCTACCTCATAGAAAGTTACCAATCAGGATATAATATTTGCTGCAGATCTTTCTTTTGCTTTTCAAAACAACAATGTAATTAGTGGTGTTAACCTCCAACTGCCTTTTCTCATAAAGACACAGCCAGTTATGTAAATCAGTCACTAAGTGTAACTGACAAAGGCCCCAGTGATAGGCCGACAACACTAATATTTTGTGATCTACAGATGGCTCCCAAAAAGCTCATCTATAGGCTGCAAGATTACACCGTCATGTAGCCAATCCAATCCCTGCTCAATCTCTGTATACATGACAGTGAGAAACCTCACCAGAAGGTCTAGATGGGCTCCCAGAGATCCTATTTCATTGCATTTCATAATGAAAATCAAGATGTTCATAAATCAAAGCAAGACCAATGGGTTGTTTTAGCTTCCGAAGCAAGATACATTAGGGGAAAGAAAATGTTACCCATAGTGTAGCATGCTCTTTTCATGAGGGTAAACCAACCCATTTGTAAAAAATAATCCCAATGTTTGTGAAGTTACAGATGAAAGCTGACCTCTGACTGAGCAAAGGATGAGACTGGGGGTCCATTAATGCTAATTTATTAATGTAATTCCACTATTCGCCGTCAGTACTGACTAGGGCCAGTTATGTATCTATTGGGAACATTGATGCTCCTAATGTCTTGGGTTTCATTACTGAATAAGGACATTAATGCTTAATAACATATGAAACAATTACAACCTGGGACCATTGACGATACTTAATGCTTTGTTCTATTAAGCCTTATGACTTTGAGGTGCCATTAATATTCAGTCCTGAATGGTGATGTTAATGTTCATCAATGCATAGGTCCATTTATGCTGCCTATTTGCAGGGGCTTTTGATGCTCTTTACTGCTTGGGCCTTTTATGCTCCTTAATGCTACTGCCATTTGATGTTCATGTATGGGGCATCTGACAATCATTAATAGCTGTAGCTGAAACCATTGATGCATTTTGATACCTTGGTCTATTAAACCTTCTTAGTGCCTGCATCTTATTAAGCTTTCTCTGTGTCTCGAAATATTGATGTTGCTAACTGCCTAGAGTCAACATTGATGCTACTTATTTGCTGGGCATATTGATAGTCATTACTGACTAGAGAATTTGAGGCTCATTACTATCTGAGTACATTGAGGTTCATTGACTCTTATTATTAGCACAGACTATTAGTGCTAATTTTATCCTGGGGCTATTGTTATGGAAGGCTGATATTTACTATTGCAAGGGACTTTAATGGTTAATTTGAGATGGCCCATTGGTGCTCATAATGCATTTGATCATTACAGCCCATTACAGGCACTTCAGGTTTCTTTCTGACTGTGTCTATTGATACCTAGAGCGATATCCCCTTAATCACAATTACTGCCTGGCCTTTGGGTAGTAAGGAATAGCAAAATTCTCTAGAAAGAAAAATCTTAGACTTAGTTCAAGTTGACAGGAGGGGACAGGAGGTGAATGTTGACAGCAACTCAATACCCCAATAGGATCCCCCAAAACAGCAATAGCAGAGTTAATCTGAACCTTCAAAGAAAATTGTCATGAAAAGGAGTCAGAATTTGAAGTTTGTGTTGTAGAGGGTGTAGCAAAATATTGTACAATAAATACTTTCGACAAATGGCCAGTATTTTGTTGAATCTTAAAGAAAACCTATACACGTGAGCACATTTACTTTATGGACAACAAAGCTGCAATTTCAACAACATGGCAGCAAAGTCAAACAAATGAGCATGTAGAGGTGATTAGTGAATAGCTCTGTATGTTTATGACAATCTAAGAAACCCAACCCGCATACATTTTCTAAATAAAAAACAGCAATTAAAATGTTGTCTTGTCAGCAAAATAAATACATCAAATACATGCACACACTCTCTTAATTACAAGCTACGCGTATGTCGCATTTGCAGTGTAACACAAGCATTACTTTATGCCTTATTACCTATCTGTAATGGAAACACTACAGGAGCAATGTAATAGGGGGCACAGGCACGATGTATTTGCTGGGACAGGCCTACTATTCCTCCGTCTGTCCTGGCAATTTCAGTAAATATAATAAATGTCCCGGTTTTCAGAGCTGGTCATTTGAAAACAGATTAAGGTGGTCATTACAACCCTGACGGTTGGTGTTAAAGCGGCGGTAAAACCGCAAACAGGCCAGCGGGAAAAAAAATGGAATCACGACCGTGGCGGAAACCGCCAACAAAGACAGCCACTTTAACACTCAGACCGCCACAGTGGTACAAACAAACAGCTTGGCGGTCACCGCCAACAGACAGGCGGAGGACAATGTACCGCCCACAGTATCACAACCTACCAATCCGCCACCTTTTCCGGGGCGGATTCACCGCGGACAAAAACACGGCGGAAACAGGACTTTGAAGGGAAAACGCTCACCTCTACACACCCCATGAGGAATCCGGATGCCATGGAACCCGAGCTCCAGATCCTGCCAGCCCTTATCTTCTTGCTCCTCTACCAGGAGCACGAACGCCGGCGGCGAAGACAACGGTGAGTACTGCACCTACGACACAGGGGAGGGGCGAGGGAAAAGACAGGGACACACACACGCAATACGCAACACCCCCACCCCCACCCTCACCCACGACAACACAAACACTAATACAGCATGATACATTACAGTTACACCCCGCAACCCCCCTGGAAGAATGCAAAGACCAAAGAAAATGAGTGTAACCATTGTAATATATTACACCAAGAATAGTAGTCCAGGTAGTGCTCCATTGAAGTCCGTGGAACACTGGGCCCACACGGTATGGGCGAGGCCCACACTCAATCCCCAAGCATGATGGAGAGAACACTGCAATGGCATCAGATAGCAATAAAACAGGCACCTCAGGGGGAAGGGAAAGGGGGGCCACCTCAGCCGGTTGAGTGCACGACGCCAAATCCACGAGAGGGCCACATGCCCACTGTTCAATCCTGGGGAGTGCAAAGCCACAGTCTCTCAAGTCTCTACAGTGGGTGGTTTGCCCACTGTTCAATCCTGGGGAGTGCAAAGCCACAGTCTCTCAAGTCTCTACAGTGGGTGGGTTGCCCACTGTTCAATCCTGGGGAGTGCAAAGCCACAGTCTCTCAAGTCTCTACAGTGGGTGGTTTGCCCACTGTTCAATCCTGGGGAGTGCAAAGCCACAGTCTCTCAAGTCTCTACAGTGGGTGGTTTGCCCACTGTTCCATCCTGGGGAGTGCAAAGGCACAGTCTCTCAAGTGGATGCCTTTCTCCACTGGTTCTGGAGGGCGCTTTGTGCCCAGAGTGCTTCATCCTGCCAAGGACAGAGGTAGTGGATGTGGTACTCCACTGGCTCTGGAGGGGGCTTGGTGCCCAGAGTGCTTCATCCTGCCAAGGACAGAGGTAGTGGATGTGATACTCCACTGGTTCTGGAGGGGGCTTGGTGCCCAGAGTGCTTCATCCTGCTCGTGACGGACTCAGTAGCGTCAGTGCCCTTGGTGCTCATGGGCCAGCAGTGCTTGTTGCAGCGGTGCCCTGTTCAGCGGTGCTTGTGGCGGCGGTGCCCTGTTCAGCGGTGCTTGTGGCGGCGGTGCCCTGTTCAGCGGTGCTTGTGGCGGCGGGGTCCTTTGCAGTGACTCAGCTGCTGGCGGTCCTGTCTGGCCCAGCGGGGCTGGTGCTGGCGGTCCTTCATGGCCCAGTGGGGCTGGTGCTGGCGGCCCTGTCTGGCCCAGCGGGGCTGGTGCTGGCGGTCCTGTCTGGTCCAGCGGGGATGGTGCTGGCCTCCTGGGCAGCGGGGAGGATGGCGGTCCCCTCCTGGGCAGCTGGGCTGGTGGCGTTAGCCTTCTGGGCAGCAGGGCTGGTGGCGGCGGCCTCCTGGGCAGCAGGGCTGGTGGCGGTGGCCTCCTGGGCAGCAGGGCTGGTGGCAGTGGCCTCCTGGGCAGCAGGGCTGGTGGCGTTGGCCTCCTGGGCAGCAGGGCTGGTGGCGGTGGCCTCCTGGGCAGCAGGGCTGGAGGCGTTGGCCTCCTGGGCAGCAGGTCTGGTGGTGGTGGCCTCCTGGGCAGCTGGGCTGGTGCTGGCGGTGGCCTCCTGGGCAGCGGGGATGATGGCGGTCTTCTCCGCCGTGCTGCTCTACCCAGACTTGCTGACTTTCTTGTGGCCCTTCCCCACCTTGGAAGGTGTTGCAGCTGACTCCACACTCCCACCTGTACCCCTGGGAGCGGCTTTGGTGGCTGGAGTCTTCCCCCTCTCCCGCCGGGCATTGGCCATCTTTTGATGCTTCACAGGTGAGGGACTGTACGTGCTGTGGCTGGGTGCCACACTGGCTACTCTGGTGGCCGGTGCACTCTAGATTCAGGTGACTACAGGCACCACTGGTCCCGGAGATGTTGTGGCTGAGGTGCTAGGTTGGGACCTGGAGAGTCGGGCCCTAGGAGACGGACGGGGTGGGGGAGGTGAGGGAAAGAGGTCAACGTTGGACAGGAAAAGTTTCTTGGGAACACTGGGACGGGTAGCTGGAGGGGGTTTGGGAGTGGAGGAAGAGGTTGTGGTTGTAGGAGGTGTTCGTTTGGTGACTTTGGGTGAAGGTGCATGCGCTGGAGGCTGTCGTGAGGTGGATAGCTATTGGGTGGGTGTGTGCCTGCGTTTGTGTATCTTGGGAGGTGGCGTCAGAGACACACTGGGAGAGGACACAGGGGACGTGTGAATGGCAGTGGGGGTGGTGACTGCACGTGATCGGGGTGTGGTGGTGGGTGTGCTGGTGATGGAAGTAGTGGCTGTAGATGTAGTGCATGCAGGTGTGGGTGTAGACGAGACTGGGAGGGAGGAGGGAGACAAGGAGGAGAGGGACACAGTGGAGGCAGTGGATGTTGGTGTGTCTGCATGTGTGTGATGCTTGCGTGAGTGCCTGTGGGATGTGTGGTGCTTATGTTTGCCAGACCTTCCCTTGTGTGTTGACGTGTGTGCATGCTGGTTTGAAGGTGTGCTTGGGATAGGCTGAGGTACAAGGGATTGGGTCTGGGTGAGGAAGTTGGAGGGGGGAGGCTAGAGACAGGGACAATGGATGCCATCAGTGCCAAGGCCAGAGTCTGAAAAGCTCGCTGAAGGACCACCTGACCAGAATGAATGCCCTCCAGGAATGCATTTGTTTGTTGCAACTGCCTTTCTACACCCTGGATGGCATTCAAAATGGTAGACTGCCCAACAGTGAGGGACCTGAGGAGGTCAATGGCCTCCTCACTGAGGGCAGCAGGGCTGACTGGGGCAGGGCCTGAGGTGCCTGGGACGAAGGTGATGCCCACCCTCCTGGGTGAGCGGGCACAGGGCAAAGGCTGAGGGGCTGCTGGGAGGGCGGTGCTGGTAGGGGGGGGGTGGCAGCTGTACCTGTAGAAGCGGGGGCACAGATGTTGCTGCCACCACAAGGGAGCTCCCATCAGAGGACGAGTCCGTGTCACTGGTGTCAGCTCCTGTCCCCGCCGTGGAGCTCCCCTCACCCTCCGTCCCACTGGTGAACTCCGAGTCTGTAGTGTCGCCCTCCAGGGCCATGTGGGATGCAGCTCCCTCCTGCTCCGGTGCCACTGCTCCTCCGCCTGATGATGCTAATGCACACAAGAACAGGGATACCACAAAAAGGGGAAGGGACGACAGAAGAAAGACATGTTGAGTGCATGCATTACCGCTACAGTTGGCGCACACAACAGGCACAGAAGCCCCCTGCACTACGCCGCGCACTTGGGCTTCACTGTTCAATCCCTGGGACATTGCCTACAAGGCTATGGCCGACATCTGCACACATGGATGACATAGGAGCCTGACTAGGTGTACTTGGCACTGTACACCGGTGGGGTGGGGTGCCACAGGGTCTGCCAGAACAAGGGGACCTAACTAGCACACTCGCCCTGGCCTAGGGAAACCCACATCCCACCTCCCCCACCCAGACACCTCCACTGTGTGCAAAATCAGCAGAATGAGAGTGTACTCACCCCCTTGTGGCTGCTGTGATGCCCTCAAGCGCCCATCCAACTCCGGGTACGCCACCGCCAGGATCCTGAACATCAGGGGGGTCATGGTGCGATGGGCACCCCTCCCACATTGGGAGGCCATCCCCAGCTGGGCCTCCGCCATCTTCTTGCTCCAGCGGCGAATGTCCTCCCATATCTTATGGCAGTGGGAGCTCCGTCTGTGGTAGACCCCCAGGGTCCGGACGTCCTTGGCGATGGAACACCAAATATATTTTTTCTGGTGGGCGCTGACCTACATGAATTGTACAGGGGGAAAAGAAAAGTTATTACCAAATGGACCATCACAGTAATTGGCCCCCATTCCTACCCTTGCCATGATGCACATGCACTCACCGTCATTTCATGCACGCATCAATCTCCCCTCCCATCTTTCATCCACCCCACTCCACACAGGCATAGCCCATACAGCATGCTCCCAGTGTACTTACCTGTTTGTCTGGAGGACCGTAGAGTAGCGTGTACTGGGGGAGGACCCCATCCACGAGTTTCTCCAAATCCTCCGATGTGAAGGCAGGAGCCCATTCCCCAGACGCACGAGCCATTGTCTCTTCCAGGTCAAGGTGACAGCAGCACTTGCAGTGTAGGTCCTCTCCTGTCGAAGATCAGGTATCAAGTGATTGAACAGATAGAAAATGGCAGTCACGTCCACGGCGGTGCGTACCGTCACCGCCGGCGTACATCTTCATTGGCTCCTGGGACCCATAGGGTCCAATGTTAACCAATGCAGAATTGCGCCGCAGTCTTCGACTGCCTACCGTGACGGTGTACAACGCCAGCGCAGTTACCTCACATCCCATCGTCCCATTTTACAAGTCAGGCAGCCGCCATTTCAGGGGCCCACATGGCTTAATTTTTAACTGCGTCACACATACCTAGGCCTTGCATCAACACTCATACAGGCCAAATTTCGGATTATGATTCGTGATCTGTGTAAGCTGTGGGTACGTACGTCTGAGTTGGTTGACTCTGTGCTCGCTGTTGTCCTTCATAGGCACCATCCGCTGGGACATGTGAGGAGGTGGCGGCATCCTCCGGTGTACAGACCGCTGGTGGACCTGTCGACAATGGAGGAAAGACATGTGATCATCACCTACAGCCTTGATCGTGCCACAATCCTGGAACTGTGTGCCCAGCTGGAGCCAGACCTGATGTCAGCTATCCGCCATCCCACAGGAATCCCCCCTCAAGTGCAGGTGCTGTCAGTACTCCATTTCCTAGCAAATGGGTCTTTTCAAACTACAGTGGCCATAGCATCAGGGATGTCCCGGCCTATGTTTTCCAACGTGTTGTCCAGAGTGTTGTCTGCCCTGCTGAAACACATGCGGAGCTACATTGTTTTCCCTCAGGTGGAGAATTTGCCTACAGTGAAAGGTGACTTCTATGCCCTGGGACATATCCCCAACATCATAGGTGCCATTGATGGGACACATGTGGCTTTGGTACCCCCCCCCCGCAGGAGTGAACAGGTGTACAGAAACAGGAAGAGTTTTCATTCCATGAATGTGCAGATGGTGTGTTTGGCAGACCAGTACATCTCCCATGTGAATGGCAAATTCCCTGGCTCAGTGCATGACGCTTACATCCTGCGGAATAGCAGCATCCCTTATGTGATGGGTCAACTCCAGAGGCACCGTGTGTGGCTATTAGGTGAGCACTTGGAAGCAAGTCAGTGGGAATGGTTGTCTGGGTCTGGGGATATCCCTACAGGTTAGTGTGTGTCTAACAGTTGTCCCTCGCCATTTGCAGGTGACTCTGGTTACCCCAACCTGTCATGGCTACTGACCCCAGTGAGGAATCCCAGGACAAGGGCAGAGAAATGCTACAATGAGGCCCAGGGGTGAACTCGGTGCATAATAGAGCGGACCTTCAGCCTCCTGAAGGCCAGGTTCAGGTGCCTCCATATGACAGGTGGATCCCTATTCTACTCACCAAAGAAGGTGTGCCAGATCATCGTGGCCTGCTGTATGCTTCACAACTTAGCTTTGCAACGACAGGTGCCTTTTCTGCAGGAGGATGGTCCAGATGGCAGTGTTGTTGCAGCTGTGGAGCCTGTGGACAGTGAAGAAGAGGAAGCAGAAGAAGAGGACATTGACAACAGGAACTCGGTGATCCTGCAATATTTCCAGTGAGACACAGGTAAGAATACAAACCTGCCTACTACATGTACTTTAACACTACTCCCTCTCTACTGACACCCAGTGTATGGTCACTGAGTTTTCAGTTTCCCTTACGATTTCACAGATGTGGGTCCCACAGTGTGACATCTGCTTTGTTTCCTCATGGACTAGAGCTGTGTGACATAGGTATGTTGACATTAAATTTGAAAGAGCATTTTGACACTGTAATTTCTAATACACTATTTCGAAATCACAGACTGACTCCAGATTGTTTTGTGCTTCAAGGGTGTTTATTTCAGTGCTCAATATTGGAGGGGGTTGTAAAATGGTGAGGGGTGATGGTGGAGGAATGTCCATGTCAGAGTCCAGTCTATTAGTCTCACAGGTGCATTGCCCAAATGGGCATAGGAAGTGGAGCTGGGGCAGTTTGAAGATGGACAGGGTGACAAAGTGGGACAGAAGGATGACATTCAGGGTGGTCTCATTTCTTGGCGGGGGTCTTGGCATCGTTCTCTGTCTTTGTCCTGGATCTCAGGGACCGGTTGCGGGGTGGTTCTCCCTCTGCAGGGGGTGGGGTGCTGGTGTGGTGGTCCTATGGCGGTGCCTCCTGTCCACTAGCGCCGGCGGAGTTGGTGGGCAGTTCATCATCCAGGCTAGTGTCAGGGGCCCCTTGTTGTGCCACAGTGTCCCTCCTGGTGTTGAGTACTTCCTTCAGCACCCCTACGATGTTGCCCAGGGTGTAATTGATGGATCTGAGTTCCTCCCTGAAGCCCAAATACTGTTCCTCCTGCAGGCGCTGGGTCTCCTGAAACTCGGCCAGTACCGTTGCCATCGTCTCCTGGGAGTGGTAGTAGGCTCCCATGATGTTGGAGAGGGACTCGTGGAGAGTGGGTTCCCTTGGCCTGTCCTCCCCCTGTCGCACAGCAGCCCTCCCAGTTCCCCTGTGTTCCTGGGCCTCCATCCCCTGGACCGTGTGCCCACTACCACTGCCGCCAGGTCCCTGTTGTTGTTGGGGTGGTGGGTTAGCCTGGGTTAGCCTGGGTTCCCTGTAGTGGTGGACACACTGCTGATTGACGTGTCCTGGGGACAGAGGTATGGGCCTGCTGGGTGGGTGCTGTGCTGGTGTTTCCAGAGGGGGGAAGCTCTGTAGTGGCCTGTGACTGTGTCAGGGGAACCAACTGTCCAGAGGTCCCCGATGGGCCGGGCTGGTCATCTAGATCCAGTTGGACAGAGCTGCTGTCATCACTGTGGGCCTCTTCTGTTGGTGGTGTGGACATGTGTGGACCCTCCTGTCCCGTGACGTTGGGTAGGGGTCCTGCAGGGGTATAAAAGGATGTTTATTAAATCTGTGTGTGCCATGGTGTGCAATAGGTGGGTGACCGTGTACCCCAGTTCTTGCATTCCTGTGTGGGACCTTGTGTGATGGTGGTTTAGGGGGGTGTATGGGTATGTACGGTGGCCATGCTTTGGTGATGGGTGTCCATGCTTTGTTGTTGGATGCAGGGCTTGGTGTTAGGATGTGTGGTTTGTGATGTTAGGACATTTGTGAGGAGTTGGAGTGATGGGGGTGAGGGTAAGGGTGGGGGTATGTGTTGGCATGCAGGTAGGGTGGGGGATGTAATAGTTAAGATTTGACTTTCCAGAGTCCATTCCTCCATCTACTCCTGCGAGGCCCTTAGGATGCAGAATCGCCAAGACCTGCTCCTCCCATGTTGTTAGTTGTGGGGGAGGAGGTGGGGGTCTGCCGCCAGTCCGCTGAACCCCAAGGTGGTGTCTTGAGACCACGGAACGCACCTTCCCCTGTAGGTCGTTCCACCTCTTCCTGATGTCATCCCTATTTCTTGGGTGCTGTCCCACTGCGTTAACCCTGTCCACTATTCTGCGCCATAGCTCCATCTTCCTAGCTATGTAGGTGTGCTGCACCTGTGATCCGAAAAGCTGTGGCTCTACCCGGACGATTTCCTCCACCATGACCCTGAGCTCCTCCTCAGAGAACCTGGGGTGTCTTTGCCGTGCCATGGGGTGGTGTGGGTGATGTGTGGGGTGGTGTGTGTAGTGATGCTTGTGGTGTGTTGTGTGAGGTGCGTGGAAGTTATGTGGGTGATGGTATTGTGTGCCTGTGGATGTTTGGTAGTTGTTTGTGGTGTCCTTCTCTGGCCTTCTCTCAGTAATTGTGGTCGTAGGGGTTTGTGGGTGGTGTGGGTGTGTGTGTTTTATATTGTAATGGGTGTGTGGGAGTGGTGTGTGTATGTGTATCAGGTGTGTGTATTTTGAATTGTCCAATGTGGCTGTGTTTTGTAAACGTGTGTGTATTTTGAGCGCGGCGGTGTGTACCGCCAATGGAATACCGCGGTTGAAAGACCGCCGCGTGGATTCGTGTGTCATGATAGTGTGAGCGTATTTCTGTTGGCGTGACGGTGGAGGTTTTGTTTTCGCCAGTTTATCACTAACCTTTGGTGTGGCGGACTTGTGTGGGTGTCTGAATTTTGGCCTATTCCGAGCTGTGGGTCATAATAACTGTGGCGGATTTCCGCAGCCGCGGCGGTGTGTTGGCGGTCTTCTGCACAGCAGTAAGCGGCATTTACCGCCAATGTTGTAATGATCACCTAAGTGTGTTAGCTGCCTTTTGCAAAAAGCAATACAGTTAGCCCACGTGATCCTGTGAGTAAAAGTTGCATTTAATTCTTCTGAGTGCCACATTGGCTATGCTCTCCCACATTATTTTCTACCCCTCAGCCAATGCAATATTTTAGTCCTACTTCTATGTTTACGCAAATTTTTTTTCCAAAATCTGGCCACAGGATCTGGCCGTGATTGACAGCCCATCCAAGCTTAGACAAACCACAAAAAATACATACAGAGCAATGGCTGAATGGGTACTACCTTGGTACTCTTATTGATTTAATCAGGTCTGCCAAAAGCCAATGCTCTTGGTATCCAGAACTAAAATGCCTGAATATTTGGTTATTTACATTTCCATCCTAGCTCTGCCCAAAAGACAGAATTAGGGGAAGAGAAAGACAAAACCTGTTTAGCTAAGTAACATCTGGTTGTAGCTTCCTCCTCAGAGGAAGGAAGGATAGTGTCACCAGGATGAGACTTAATTTCAGCAAGCCTCCTTCGATTACCAACACTCAGCTGCCTATGGCACTGGCCTATCCGTGCTAGAGGAGTTATGGATTTTCTGTCCAAGAGATGTGGGGAAAAATGTTGCTAGGGTACCAACTTGGCCTGCTAGTACCTGAATCCAGATTCTTTACAGTCGTATGACTATATTAATCTGACAAGCATTTGAATGAGGTACGTCTTGCTTTTGTGAGAGTTAGAGCTATTGGCGTTGTAAATTCATAACTGGATTTTTTTACCACATAAATTGGTAAGCCCTGCCTCATAATTTGGTCTTTTCCTTCCACATAATTCCAGTGGCCCTGGATACAACTAAATCACTTCTATTCACCTTTTTTCAACATCACGATAGCTGTGCAACATATGTCAACATTGCAGTAGCTGTGCCACATACGTCAACATCTCAGTAGCTGTGCCACATACAGCAACATTGCAGCAGTGTGCAACATACTCCAACATCACAATAGCTGTGCCACTAGCAGCTTTTAAAATTGGTTGCTGTTTTCTGTTTTATTTAAAGCTTGCGTTGGTGCATTTCAGTTATGTATTTTTTTATATTATGTGAAATATCTGCTTGTTTTCACAACAATATGACATAAGGTATACCATGCCATACCATCACAAAATTACTCACCAACTGTAAAACCAACAATGCTGTCACAAAATCCCAGCCAAACATGCCAAGCCCATGAATAACATAATATTTACATCAGTCACTACATTATTTCAACACGCTTTCTTTTGAGATTGCCTTATTACACATGTGATGCAAAATGAAAGCTTTGCTATGGTTGGCACAAAATAATATAATATAATACAAAAGGTTTGGCAAAGTGGATGTGACATACAATGTAGAGCTGCAGACTGTGGAACTTGTGTACATCCTGAGTTTACAACATTTGAGAAGGGAAACTGTGTTAAATTCTGGACGTACTCCCCCTCTGCCAACCCAATTCAAAACGAATAGCAAAGTTTTTCCACATTTAAAGTTAAAGTAACACATTTATATAAGGACTGGTAAGCAGACAGTGAAAAGCGCGACAGGGCTGTCCGTGGCGGCCCCTACACACCGTCTCCATCAGCTTTTACATGGTGGTGCTACTGCCATGCAAAAGCTGGCAGAGAGGGGACTCGTAATCCCCAGGGCGGCGCTGCATGCAGCGATGACCTGGCTGTTTAGGACCGCCGGCACCGCCAGCCCCTCCTGTGGAAGGAAACTGGTGCTGCCGGAGGTCCGACCATGCGGCTTTTGCCATGGTCTTAATATGGCGGTCTGACTCGTGGTGGCGGTCTGACTGTCGCCAAAGCGGTTGTCCGACTGCTTTGGTGGCAGTCAGACCGCCACCACGAGTCTGGAGGTCCTAGGACCGCCAGACTTGTAATGAGGGCCTGTTAGAAATGGGGTATTTGGTTGCCAGTCAGGTTACCCCCATCCAAGCAAGGACCCTCACTCTAGTCAGGGTAAAGGAGAATCACCCTCAGCTAACCCCCGCTCACCCTGTTGGTAGCCTGGCATGAGCAGTAAGGCTTAACTTCAGAAGCAATGTTATGTTATATTATATATATATATATATTTTTAAATATATTTTATTAACCTTTTGTTGCTTTACATTTATACGTTTGCTCGAGTTAACAACTTACATTTGTTGTATGTGAACATTAAACAGTCTGCATTTGTGACACACATTATTCAAGTTTAGTTGCTTATTACTTTGGTATTGTTAACATTTTCTATGCATTCGTTAATACTTGGTGTTGATATACCCAACCCTATGATGAACCGTGCTATACACTTCGCAATCCTATACTATCAATTTAACTCACGTATGTGATCAGTCAACTTAAACCCGTTCTACTCTGTACTTTGAATAGGAGAATGAGAGCGAAGCAAAATGAGAAAAAGAAAAAAGAGAAAAGAAGAAAAATACAAAAATGGATAGAGAAAGAGAAAAAAAAAAGAAAAGAAAGGGAGGGGGAAGAAAATAAGCAAGATAGGAGAACAACTTTACGGCGTTATGTGGGTGGGATTTGTAGCTAACGGTGTTTGAGGAGTTAAAGCATGTCAGCATGTAGGGGGAGGCCGGGCGCACCATCGCGAGAGGAGCACAATAGGCCGTTCGCCCCATCCCCGCATCCATTGGTGATATAGTATTTGGTGGCTCGTTGGTCTCTGTCTCGCGCTCCTCAGTGTGGGCTCTGCGAGTGTTCAGTTACCCCATGGAATTCCCTGGGGGTCCCATCCTATAGGTCAATCCACCAAGGTGTGCTAAGTATCTCCCACCATTCCTGTTAGGGCTGCTGCTCTCTTGCATAGTCCATCCCAGTTCGCCACTAAGTCTTCCCAGGCCGGGGCAATAGGAACCTGACGGATGCCCTTGGCCTCCTCCGCCTTCAGGACCTGTAGTTCAGCCCTGGACCATTTTGTAACATCTTTTTTCCAATCAGCCAGTGAGGGGTGGTCTGAGGATTTCCAGCCCTTTGAGATCAGTCTTTTGTAAAGGGCCAGGGTTAGGTCCAGGAAACGCCCTCTTACTTTCCCGTTTAATGCTGCTGGCCTGAGACCCAGTAAGCACAGTTCCGGGGTAGGGAGTAACTCCCCACCGAATAGCTGGGACAGAATAGACAATATCTCCTTCCAACCAACCTGAAGTACTGGGCACCCCCACACCATATGGTCAAAGTCTGCCTCACCCCCCCGACATCTTGGACACGCCCTGGGGGGGCCCCCGTATATACGGAATAGTCGGTGCGGTGTTAGGTACGTTCTATGCAGATAATTATATTGGATGTATTTTAACCGCACATTCCGTGTGATCGTCCGGGGGTATGCCAACGTTTTGTTCCACTCAGAGTCAGACAAGTCCCGCCCAATCGTGCCTCCCCATCGCTCCCTCAATGACTGCAAGGGATCTAATATGGATTGTAACTGGGTTCGGTATAATTTTGTTATCAAGTGGGGCCCTCCCCCGATGTCAGTAGGAGGTGCAACACTCCGTGAGGAGTGGGTTCAGCGTTTATCGTGCACCAGTGGTCCTTCAGTGCATGCATTAACTTCCCGAAGAGCAGGAACTGACCCTGGGGAACACCCACACCCGTTAGATCAGCGAAGCCCCTCAGTACCCCCCCCCTCGAATAGTCCACCCACTGTCTCAATCCCAGCACCCGTCCAGGGACCAAGTCCCAGGCTTTTCGGTCCTTTCCCCTCAGACTCCATAATCAGTGCTGAGAGCGGTAAGGTCGGAGAGTATGGTGGGCCCACTCCTACTCTCTTCGCGCATCTCTTCCAGCATGCCATTGCGACTTTTAACATTATGTTGTTTCCAGGCAGGACTATTTTCTTGCCTGTTATGTGTGTCGCAATCCATGACGTGTCCATTACCCCCTGGGTTGTCCACAGGTCCAGGTGTCCTTTGCCCGCCAGCCAGCCGGCTACCCACTGTAGTTGGGATGCCAGGTAATAAGCCTCGAAGTCGGGGGCGCCCAGTCCTCCCATGTGAGTCGGCCTACAAGTGGTCGTGAGTGCAGTGCGTCTACGTCCATCATCCCAAATTAGTTCTCTGAGCAGTACGTTCAGGTTACGGAACCATGCCGGAGGGATCAACAATGGTAAATTGACAAAGTAGTAGAGGAGTCTTGGAAGCATGATCATTTTAGATAGTGCCACTCTGGCCATTATTGATAACTTCAGGGAGCGCCAAAACCCTACCGAGGACCTCAAGGATCGAGTCGCTTTGCCAAGGTTACCCTCCCTGAGATTTTCCAATTCGTGGAATATTTGAATACCCAAGTACCTGAAGGACCGGGGGGCCCAGTTCACGTCTGTCGGGCATGTTGGTGGGCGCTCGCAGCCTGCAGTCAAAGGGAACACGTATGTTTTGCCACGGTTTAGGCGCAGTCCCAAAACCACCCCGAAGTCCTCCAATGCCCCAAGTGCCCAAGGGATACCACTGGGACCGTCCCTAAGATAAATTAATATATCGTCAGCGTAAAGGGAGACAATGTGTTCAGTTGGCCCCCACTCGACCCCCCTAACCACACCCCCCTCCCGCAACCGAGTCGCCAGGGGATCGATAGCCAGGGCAAACAGTAGTGGGGAAATGGGGTACCCCTGTCTAGTGCCACGAAACACCGGATACGCTCTGGAGATTGTTCTACCCGTCCTCAATCTTGCTAGCGGGGACGAGTACATCAGGTCCACCCATCTAACCCAGTTTTCTCCCAGACCCATTTTTAACATCACCGACCTCAGGTAGTCCCACCGAATCGAGTCAAATGCCTTCTCGAAATCCACCGCCAACAGGGTCCCCGTCAGCTGCCTTAGTTCTTCGGGCATGTGTAATACAGAGAAGAATCGCCTAAGGTTTAAAGAGGTGCTGCGACCGGGAATGAAGCCATTTTGGTCAGCATGTGTCAGTGTGGACATGTGGGGAAGTAGTCGGTCGGCTAAGATCCTGCTGAGGATCTTGAAGTCACTATTTAGCATGGATAGCGGGCGGAAGTCGGACACCGAGGTCTCCCTGTTGGTTGTCTTGGGGAGTGGGACTACCAGCGCCTCACGTAGTGTACATGGTAGCTCCCCCTTTTGTATTGCCTCCACATACATCTCCGCCAAGCAGGGAGTCAGTAAGGATTTATATTTCTTGTAAAAATCCATAGGAAGGCCATCCGTACCAGGGGTCTTCCCAGAGGCCAGCTGAGTTATGGCATCATTTATCTCTTCCATGGTCACTGGCCCTCCT
This sequence comes from Pleurodeles waltl, assembly GCF_031143425.1. Lineage (NCBI taxonomy): Eukaryota > Metazoa > Chordata > Amphibia > Caudata > Salamandridae > Pleurodeles > Pleurodeles waltl. The sequence continues at coordinate 841,694,327 of NC_090442.1, forward strand.
AGCTTATCCCTATCCTCAAGACCCAGCACCGGTAGGGGGATCCGTGACAGGTAATTGTCAAATGTCGCCGTCTCCAAGTCGTTAGGTCTTCTATACAGGTGTGCGTAGTAATCCCTAAATGCGTCATTGATGGGGCCTGGGCATAGTCTGCGGTTTCCCCCTCTATCCAGCACACTTGTGATGGGTTCACTATCTCCGTTTGGGCGCACCAACCATGCCAACAGTTTACCCGACCTCCCCTCCTCTGATTGTATGGATGCTAGGTATTTTTGCATGTCATGGCATCTTAGTCTTTCTTCAGCCTGTGAGTGTTCTCTGCGTGCTTGATTATATTTTTCATCCTCTTGCTCTGCAGAGCCCTGTCTTAGCTCCCCCTCGTGTATGACCTCCTCCAGGGCGGTCAGTTCCCTCTCTAGTGTGCGCCTCACTCCCGCCGACTGCCCGAGACAGAAACCCCTCGTCACCACTTTGAGTGTCTCCCACTCCACGGCCCAGGAGGGGGTGGATCTCTTGTTTGTTTCAATGTGTTCTGTTAGGTGGTTGCGCAGTGCCTCTCTATATGCCTGATCTTCGAGTGTCGCAGGAGCCAGTCTCCATGACGGGATGGGCGGCCTGTCCCGTGATACCCTCATCGTTAGTAGTAGAGGGTTATGATCCGATATTGTGCGAGCAAGGTATTCAGACTGGGTCATATCACGAGCCAGCCCTGGAGGGCAGACCACCCTGTCTATTCTGGTGTGCAGTCGGTGGAGGCCCGAGTAAAATGAATAGTCCCTGGCGGTTGGGTGCTGCAGCCGCCAGACGTCCACTAACCCCCAAGTACTCAACCACTCAGTTAAATTTTGTGCTGTTTTAATTGATGTTGCCCCTTGGAGCGGTGGGGTAGACCTATCCATGTTTATATCTAGTACTGCGTTGAAGTCCCCTCCTATTAGTACTTCCCCTGTGCTCTGGCGGGTGAGGTGACTTGATAAGCCGATCATGAATGGGATCTGATCTTGGTTGGGGGCATAAATGCAACTCAGGACTAATGGGATCCCCTGTAGTTTCCCCTCCAGTATCACAATCCTTCCCTCTTTGTCAATGCTGGAAGACTCAACTGTGAGTGGGACCCCCGCTCTAATCCAGATCAGCGCGCCTCTTGCATAAGCTGAGTACTCCGTGGCAAACACCCGCCCCCTCCACCTCCGTCTTAGTTTCTCTCCCTCGCCCATTGCCAGGTGGGTCTCCTGCAACATTGCTATCTGCACCCCCCTTCTCTTGAGGAATGATAAAACTCTAGGGGGGTCATTCTGACCTTGGAGGCCCATCTTCCTGGGAGATTCTGGTCAGAAAAGGGGAGCCAGCGGTTTCCCGCTGGCCCAGGGAATCCGCCATGGCGGCGCTGCTTGCAGCACCGCGATGGGGATTCCGAGTGCCTTCCTGCCAGCCTGTTTCTGGCGGTGTCCACCGCCAGAACCAGGATGGCGGGAACGGGTGCCATGGGGCCCCTGGGGGCCCCACAAAGATTTTCACTGTCTGCTGTGCAGACAGTGAAAATCGCAACAGGTGCCACTGCACACGTCGCACCCCTTCAACTCCGCCGGCTCCATTCCGAGCCGGCTTCATTGTTGAAGGGGCTGTCCCGCTGGGCCGGCCGGCGGTCTTCTGGCGGTCGCCCGCCGGCCCAGCGGGAAAGCCGGAATGGCCGCCGCGGTCTTTTGGCGGGAACCGCTTGGCGGGCGGCGACCGCCGACCGCCGCGGTCAGAATGACCGCCTATGTCTTTTAGCCGGAGTGCCCATCCCCCTGACATTCCAGGTTATAAGATTGTAGTCTGCCATCCAGTGCTTGGGACCTGCTCGTGGCCGGTCTGGCGCGCCCTTGGTCTCAATATCCTCCCCCACATGCCCACTCCTCTACTGTAGTCAGATTTCTCCACCCATTTAGCCGATTTAACTTGTAAATGTAAACCCCAACTCCCCAACCCCAGGGCGCCTACGGAACTGTAGGTTGCCCAATAAACTATGCTATAATGCAACTTTTTCAAACACATAACTGCAGTACTCGCCAGCCAAGTCGGACAGGCAAGAGTTGAGTCAGGGGGGGGAGCCAGGTCCGGAGGGGCCACTCGTTCAAACAGTGTGCTATGTCTCTGGGCGCCGCTACCCGTCCGGGCTATATGAGTTCATCGGCTGTCTGTGGGGTCACACTCGGTGCTCGCGACAGGCCCTCCGAGTCCTCGGCAGAGGACAACATTGTATCATCGGACTCTTCTTTGGACCCTCCTCGGGGGAGTGGGGGCACCTCACCACCCACCCGAGCCGCTGCCTCTAGGGCCGCCCTCCTGTCCGTTTCTCTCTGCGTTTGTGTTGGTGCCAACCGAGGGCGGTCACTTGATCTCTTCCCCTTCGGGGCTCGGCGGGCTCTTCTCGCTCCAGGGTTTTCACTTGCAGGTCGTACATTTTGGGATCCACGCCTCTCAAGCCATTCCCATGCCTCCTCCGGCGATTGGAAGAATGTGGTCTTACCCTCCACCATCACTTTTAGCCTGGCCGGGTATAGTAGCGAGTACTGGATCCCTTTGTCTCGCAGGGCTCTTTTGACCATTAGGAATGAGGTTTGCCTGTTCTGGACCTCCAGCGTGAAGTCCGGGAACAGTGTAACTTCCCTGTTCCCTACTTTGAATGGGCCCGTCTCTCTGGCTTTCTGCAGGAGGATGTCCCTGTCTCTGTAGTGCAGAAGTTTAGCGATTATAGCACGGGGTCTGCCAGGGGCTAGAGGTCTCGATGGTACACGATGGGCACGCTCCAGGGTGTAGAAGGGGGTCAGGCATCCCGGCGCAACCACCTCGCTCAACCATTTCTCCAGAAAGCCCACCAAGTTTGACCCTTCGGTCCCTTCAGGGAGGCCTACCACGCGCACATTGTTCCTCCTGTTTCTTCCCTCCGCGTCTTCGCCACGTTGTTCAAGTCTTGCCACTCTGCCGGTCAATGAAGTTACCTCCGCCGATATGTCTTTCTGCCTTGGTACAATGTCCGCTAATGTGGTTTCCGCTTCTTTGACCCTGTTAACCAACTTGTGATTGTCAGCTCTCAGGAGCCCCACCTCAATCGCGACCTGGTTGATGTCACATTGCAATGTTAATTTGGTATCCTCTATGGCCCCCAGTATCTTGTCTAGGGTGTCCTGAACTTTAATTTGTGATTGGTTTAGTGAGTCCGCTTCGCTCACCCCAGGCGGCAACTCGGGGTCCATGGTTCTATTCTTGTGACGGCCCTTGGGGGGCATCGGTCCGGCAAGCGGGCGCGCCTCGGAGGCCCCGGCAGACGGCCCGCGTGCGTTTGTGTGAACCACAACTGGGATTGTCCCTTCTTTTCGGGCTTTGGAGCTCAAACTTCTACTCTCGGCTCTTTTTGGCCGAACTCCAAGAGCGCCGCTGGTTGTGTCTAAATTGCGGCTCCCAGGATGAGGGGCACTCTTGCAGTAGGTCGCTGCCAATTACTCCCTATTTCAGCCCCGGTGCCTATGTTTGGACTTCCAGTCAGGCCCCACCCCGGCAGCCAGATCCAGGCGCCCGCCACTGCCAAGGCCCAGTCATCCATCCAATGGGGCACTCACCCACTTTCCAGTCCTCTTTCCGTGCTCATGGGTGTTCACCTGATCGTGTTCGTAATCTTCTCTCCGGAGTCAGTTGTGCCCCAAGACGTCCGCCGGCTCCGCGGTCTCCCCACGCCGGACAGTCGGCCTGGGGCCGTCCGTTATGCGCACCTCTCTCCAGACGCAACACTTGTGGATCCGTGTTCAGCCACCGGACCTCCACAGATGACACACTCCGCTAGGCAGCCCATCCCGATGCCTCTTCCGTGCCCAGGTACTCCAATTGGGCCAAGTACAATGCCCTCAGGTCGGCTCTGGCAAAGATGGGGCCCTTGCGCCCGCTCCATCGCTTCCGTTGAGGGCTTACACCAGGGAGGGGTCCCTCCTGGGCCCCCAGTTCCCTCCAACTGCGTCAGGGGCCCCAGGGTCCGCGATCTGGACTCGCGCTGCAATTGCGAGCACAGCCGCACCTGGTCTGCCCGCCTTGTTCCTGCTGCTGTCGGCCGTTCACCACCAGGCCGCGGCTTTCAGCGAGGGGAGGGGCCGCCAGCCTCCCCTCGCAACAGTAAATTCAGCCTCCGATGCGAGCGCCGATGGTCTCGGGTCACTCGCCTCGCTCCGCCCGCGGCCGACCGCGAGGCGTCAGGCCGCGGCTTCCAGCAGGGGAGGGGCCGAATGCCTCTCTCCGCAACAGGGCAAACAGCACCGCCCGCCTCTCGCCCCAGGACTGCGCTGGGGGCCTAGTCGCGCCTCCCGGCGGTCCGCCGCAGGGAGCCCACACTCTGTGAGCAGGCAGGCTGGGAAGGATTAATCCGGCAGGCCCCTCCGGAGCTGGAAAATTAGGCGTCCGCCATGCTCCGGACCCTGGCCACGCCCCCCGTTATGTTATATTATAATATGTAGATTTATAGAGCGCATGGCTACCCGAAGGACTCCCAGCGCTGAAGGCTAGGACACTTAGAAGTCGATATATGGAAAAGAAGAGGATTATGTTTTGAACAGCCAGGTTTTCAGAGCCTTCCGGAAAGTTAATTTGTGGCTGTTTATACGTAAGCTCAGTGGTAAGGAGTTCCATAACTGTGCCCGCTGATAGGTCAGGGATCTTCCCCCGCCACCTGGCCATCATCACTTTGGGGATCACCACTAAAAAAGCTGTGGAGAACCTAAGCGACCTGCTTGGAAAGTAGAAGGAAGCCAGTGTCCTCAGTAGTGTCAGACCTCTATTGGGCAACGGTCTATGAATGTGACACAGCGTCTTGAATTCTATCCGTTTGGCCACAGGCAGCCAGTGGGGAGAGGAAATTCTTGCTTTTGCTGATTCATGTCTAGGTATATTTTAAAGGAGGCGGGTTGAAGCATTCTGAATTACCTGCAACTTTTTGATCACATATCCAGCTGCTCCAAGATACAACGCATTTCCATAATCCAAACGAGAAATAATCAAGGCCTGTATAATGATCCTTTTATCTACTAAAGGTAGCATTGGAAAAACCTTCCTTAAAAGCCTAAGGAGACCAAAAAAGGTGGCTGTGACTTATTGGCTTGATACATCATTGATAGTTGCGGGTCAAGCCATACACCCAAACTCTTAATGAGTGCTTTTGGGAGTGGCAAGTCTCCCAGACTCTCCATAATAGATGGATTCGAAATGGTTTGTGTGCGATTTCCAAATATCATCACTTCCGTCTTATTGTCATTAAGTTTCAACTTGCTTACTGACATCCATGTCGCCCCCGCTTGGTCAGCTGGGGGCGAATGGGAGCTGGGGGGCGGGGGCGTGCAGGAGGTCGCGGCGGGAAAGCGCGAGGGAGGGGGGGACAGGTAGAGTGAGAAGAGCTGGGGAGGGGGATTTAAGGGTGGAGGGGGGTGAGTGTTAGGAGGTTTAGGAGATTAGGGAGAAAAATATGATCTGTCTAGAACTTGATACGATCTATCCTTAATAAAGGATGTGATCCAATCTAAGGCGTGCCCTGATATTCCAGTCTCTTGTATCCTGCCAAGTAGTATATCAAGGTCCACCATGTCAAAGGAGGCGCTGAGGTCCAGAAGGATGATAGCTGTCTCCAAACCCTGATTGAGATGCCTTCTAGCCTCTTCTGTGACAGCAATTAAAGCTGCCTCTGTACCATGGGGCGGTCTGAAGCCCATCTGAATGGTGTGTAGAATATTATTGTCCTCCAAGAAACAGGAAAGTTGAGTGTTGACATGCTTTTCAACCATTTTGGCGAGAACAGGTAGCAACAAAATAGGTCTATAGTTGCTAAGCTGTGTGGCGTCAAGGTTGGGTTTTTTCAGAACTGGTTTAACAATGGCATGTTTCCATTGTTCTGGTACTGTCTTCGAGGACAGTGAAGAATTCTGACGGTTCGTCATAACAGGTACCATCACTGGAGCACCCAATGTCAGCACCTGAGGAGGGGCAGGATCAAGGGGGATCCTGATTTGATTGATGTAAGGTATTTAGTCACAGCTTCTTCGGATATCGGTAGAAATTCTGAAAGAGTTGCGGAGCCCAGAGACCTCTGTTCCATCACCTCCTGGGCCTGGGCCGCGGCTGTAGGGAGGGTGGAATAGATGTCTTGTACCTTTTGTTGGAAGTACATTGCAAGATTATTGACATGCTCCTGGGAAGCATCCAAGAGTGCCAATTCCTTCTGAGGCTAGGTAATTTCATTGAATATCTGAAAAATCTCCTTAGGAGAATTTGACGCCAACTCAATTTTTGCCGAATAATACGCAGTTTGGGCAATTTTGATTTCAGTATGATAGGACCGGATGGCTTTCCTGTAGCTTAATTTATATATCATCATAGGACTTTCGCCATCTCCTTTCCAATTTTCTACATTCTCTTTTGAGATGAAGAAGGTGCAGGGAGAACCAAGAGGGGCTCTGCCTATGGCGTCCTTTGAGTTTAGTGGATGAGGGCAGAAGAACGTCTAGGCTGCCAGTGATCCAGCTATTAATAGACTCTGATATGTCTCTAATATTATTGTTGGTAGATGGTTTTAACCTCTCCAGAGTATTATTCCAGGTACTGGCTTTAAGATTACGCCATCGTCTGATAAGTAAGGGTGTATTATGAGTAAGTTTTCTGGGACTGAGAGTGGCTAACTTAAGGGTTATCAGGAAGTGGTCAGATAAAGCCAAAGGGCGAGGAGACGTGGGTGTCAGTTCTATGATATTTGAGAAAACGAAATCAATCGTGTGGCCCCAATTGTGCGTCGGACCCTTAATCAGTTGTAAAGTATTTGTACAAACACACACAGTAACTCAGTGAAAACACTTCAAAATGACACAACGCAGGTTTAGAAAAATAGGTAATATTTATCTAAACAAAACAAGACCAAAACAACAAAAATCCAACATGCACAAGTCAAGATATGAATTAAAAAAAAATAAGAGTCTTAATCCTTAGGAAACAGTGAGAATGCTGTGGTTACACAAAGTACCTAGTTAGCGTCATAAAATAAAGACGCATGGGCGAGTGTGCTTCAGAAAAGGGTAGCGATGAGTCGATTCCTTACTCGCAAGTGAGGCCGTGCGTTGTTTCCTTTTCCGGTTGGGTCGGCGATGCATCATTTTCTCCCGCATGAGAGCGATGCGTCAATTTCCAGACTGGGCACATCGAATCCGTGCAGAGACGGGTTGACTTTGATGCCCAGGGACAATGCGTGGGAAATCCAGCCGCACGGTATCAAGAAGCCGTGATGCGTTATCAGCCTCCATTAGCAGGTGTTACGCATCGTTTCTCCAGCCACGTTGCATCGATCTTCCAGCCACGATGCAAGTGGAGTGTTGATTACAGCCGTGAAGCCGGTGGCGCATCGTTTATCAGTCGTGCATCGAAAATTTCACCACACAGCTGTCTGGTCGTGGATTTTCAGTCCTTGTCTGCCAGCTTCACCTTTCAAGGGCTCAGGAACTGGATAGGCCACACTTGATAGGGCAGGAGTCTCAGCAGAGAGTCCAGTTGCTGGCAGGGGAAGTCTTTGATGGCCCTGAGACTTCAATAAAAAGAGGCAAGCTCATTTCAAGCCCTTGGAGATTCTTGTCAAACAGGAATGCAAAACAAAGTCCAGTCTTTATCCCCTTTCACAGGCAGAAGCAGAAACTGCAGGATAGCCCAACAAAGCACAGTCACAGGCAGGGGACGCACTTATCCTCAGCTCTTCAGCTCTTCTCCTTGGCAGAGGTTCCTCATGATTCCAGAAGTGATCTAATTTTCATGGGTTTTGGGTCCAATACTTATACCCCTTTCTGCCTTTGAAGTAAGCCTACTTCAAAGGAAAGTCTCTGTTGTTTTCAAGATCCTGCCTTGCAAAGGCCACGCCCGAGACAGAACTGCATTGTGTGAGGGCGGGCACAGTCCTTTCAGGTGTAAGTGACCACTCTTCCCTTCCATTCTAGCACAGATGGCTTATCAGGATATGCAGGCTACACCTCAGCTCCCTTTATGTCACTGTCTAGAGAGAGGTGCAAACAGCCCAACTGTCAAACTGACCTAGACAGGGAATCCACAAACAGGCAGTCACAGAATGATTTAAGCAAGAAAATGCCCACTTTCTAACAGTAGCATTTTCTAAAAAACTACTTCACTAAAAGATGTATTTTTAAATTGTGAGTTCAGAGACCCTGTAGTCCATATGTCTATCTTCTCCCAAAGGGAACTTGCGCTTTAATAATATTTAAAGGCAGTCCTCATGTTAACCTATGAGAGAGATAGGCCTTTCAACAATGAAAACCAAATTTGGCAGTATTTAACTGTCAGGACATGTAAAACACATAAGTACATGTCCCACCTTTAACATACACTGCACCCTGCCCATGGGACTACCTAGGGCCTACCTTAGGGGTGCCTTACATATATAAAAAGGGTACACTTGGGTCGAATTGGCAGTTTAAAACTGCACACACAGACACTGCAGTGGCAGGTCTGAGCCATGTGTACAGGGATACTAATGTGGGTGGCACAACCAGTGCTGCAGGCCCACTGGTAGCATTTAATTTACAGGCCGTGGGCACCTCTAGTGCACTGTACAATTACATATACATATTACATAGGAGCACTTGCACTTTAGCACTGGATATCAGTGGTAAAGTGCCCAGAGTAACAAAAACAGCAAAAACAGAGTCCAGCATACATCAACAACCTGGCAAACAGAGGCAAAAAGTTAGGGGAGACCACACCAAGGATGCCAAGTCTAACAAGCCTAGGTCAGTATATTGGTGGCAAATGTAATGCTGTGACAAAAAACGGCTTTGGACAAAAAACTGTGTGGAAGTGTCCAACAGCTTTCCAGTTTGGGCGTGCACACTGCTGAGAAGTTAAAAGACATTCAAATTGTAAACAAAAATGCTGGAAAAGAGAAAATCTGTATCCTTAATCCCTCACCATGTCTTCCTAAACCTCAATCTGATAAACCCCATCTGCAACTAGTTAATTGCTTGTTCTGAACTGGTAGGGAATGGATGAATGCGGCCACCTATAATGAAAACGTCCCCATAGACCAATAAAACTCTTTTATAATAAACTGTCTCTTGACGCCTTCCTAAAAAGGTGCACAAATGTTGAATTTACAGATTTACGGCTAAGTAACGGCTAAGTATTTAAGTGGCTAGACGCAGTATGTAGCACCATATTGTGGGTTAGATATGGAACAAAAGCAATCGTTACAGCCTTTACACACCGCATTACATAACCTAGGAATTTCCCAAATGAAATTTACTGAACACATTTTTTCTAAATGCACAAAGTACAACATTAACATGCAATACATATCACATAACATCTATTGCTATCGACTGGAAAGCCAAATTCAAGATTCAGCATACTCTCCCCGTAAAAACAAAAAAGTGAATCTTGAAGACATGTCATAACTGAGACATGCCATTTATTCAACAATTGAAATACAGTACCCAAAATACTGAAATAGAGAAACATGCCATGACTGAGACATGCAGTTTTTATAAAAATAAAATAAACCGTATGTAGTTTGCAAATGTACTATCAGCTAAGCCCATTCACTTTCAAATGCAATAGAACACAACAATCTGAAAACACGAGAGGAGAGACAACCAAAAAAAAAAAAGTTTGTAAGTTTTGGCCTGCTGTCCCCCGTGATAACCAAACACTAGTTAACCACTACAACATGCTGTGACGGAAACATACCGTTTTGATGAAAATGTAAATATTGTTTGTCATTTGCAAATGTACCATTGTCTGAGTGAATTTAGTATGATATATAATGTCAGCAGAGCACCTTTATTTAAAAAAGCACAAAATAAGTTTTAAAATTCACCTGGAATCTCCAAGTGCCAAGCCAAACAAATTGAGCTTACATACCCATGCCATAATCCAAACTATAAATTCTGCTTCTTCTTTTAAAAGCTGGTAGTGGTGGAGTTACATTAAGGCCCTCATTACGAACATGGCGGTTTGGCCAGCCATATTCTGAACATGGTGAGGGCTGCGATCGGCAGCCCTCACCCACCACCAGGCTCCCGCCGTCAGTGAGCTGCGCTACCCTGCGGATAATGTTTCCATTTCCGCCAGCCTTTTCCTGGCGGGATATCCCACCAGGGAAAAGCTGGTGGAGGGGGTGCCCCGGGGCACCCCTGGGGGCCTCTGCACTGCCCATGCACTCTGCATGGGTAGTGGAGGGGCCACGGTGCAGAGCCCCGTCGCGCAGGTCGGGCAGTGATCTGCGCGACGGGTGCAACTGCACCTGCCGCACAGTGGCATTGATGGCGGCTCCATCAATGTCCCGGCAGGGCCTTTCTGTGAGCTGCCAGGCAGAAACAATGTTTCCCCCCGCCGGCCTACAGAAATGTTCATTATTTGGCCGGCGGGGTTCCGGGGTCGCTGGCAGTCAGTGTTTTAACTGCCAGCATGAACACGGCGGTTGTCACCGTCTTGTTCATAATGACCCCCTACTTATTTGAAAATACCTGAATGTTATTAAAACATCAATACTTATCGCTTACCATCCATAGCATACGTCTGGGGAACCAAATTCATGCTTTGACATGCTCTCCTCATAATCACCAAAGCAAAATAAACATTTGAGACATGCTGTGACTAAAACATGCAATTTAAAAAAAAATAAAGACTGTGTATGGTTTATAAATGTTAAAGCAAATAAATCAAATATATACATTTTGAAAAGCATTCAAACACAACATTCATAAGAAGAACATGCTGCCTAACATCTGGGCCCGCATTACAAGTTTGGCGGTCTTTTTGGAAGACCGCCATGGTGGCAGCCACCAAAATACCAGCAGTCATGGCAGTGTCCCGACCGCCGTATTACGAGTCACATACTGAAGACCGCCCAAAAGAAGCCACAAATACGACAGCGCCAGGCCAACCGAGTGCGGGAGAAAGGCGGTCCCACCACCAGCCCACCATGCCGACAACATCCCGCCCACCATATTACGACCCACAAATCAGCACAGCAGTCATTGCACAGCAGAAAACCATTGGTGGTGTGACCCGCACGCTCAAAATATCACCTCCACCAGACCCCAACACCACATTGGACAGTATGAATACCCCACACCTGAGACACATACCCACACTACACACACACCCACACACACCACTATAAAACACCCCCGCACACAACCCACAATCCTTTGCCACTACAACCACAGACAGACAGCGAGGAGCCACAAACCCATCACTTACCACTGATACACCATACGCATATATACACTTCACACGCAGCACACACCACACACCACACAACTGCACCATCAACACAATACACACATCACAACTGCACACAAACACCACAACACACCAGCACACCAAACTAAGCACCCCCACACCCCAGCAAGCCCCAAACAACACACCCTTGCACATGACCCGCCCCAAACCACATCACTACCACCATGTCCTCTCAACAGAACCCACGATTCACAGACAGAGAGATGAGGGTCATGGTCAATGAAATTGTCAGGGTAGAGCCACAACTGTTGGGAGCACATGTCCAGCAAACATCCATAGCCTGGAAAATGGAGTTTTGGCCGAGGATAGTTGACAGGGTCAAGTCAGTGGGCACCCATCCACGCACAAGGGAGAACATCAGGAAGAGGTGGAACGTCCTACAGAGGAAGGTGCGTTCCATAGCTTCACAATATCAAATTGCCATCAACAAGTCTGGCGGTGGACCCCCGCCTCCTCCCCCAGAGTTCACATCGTGGGAGGAGAAGGTCTTGGATATTATCCATGGGGGGCCTGACTGGAATAACCGGAGGACTGGACTCTGGTAAGTCAACAACACTCCCCTGGCACCAGTGATTCCTGTACAGCATGCATCCCCACCACCCTATCACTCCCCAATTCACCCTATCTCACACTTCTGCCCCCCACCCCCAATCACCTGATGCCCCTCCCCTTCATGCCACACCACTCGACTCCCACTGTCCTCACACAGTCCCTTCCTAGTGCACGGATAGCACTCACAAAGGCAAGAACCACAACTCCCACATTGCATTACTCCCTACACATGAAAAGATGCCATTCCCACCTTACAGTGGAACACCTATACATAAAACCATCACACATGCTACACATGCTGGATGTTTTGACGGCGTACTACTACATGGCAATGACAGCAATGCTATCAACTATTCACTACCCTCAATGTAACTCTCTCCCTCGCCATCCACAGGTACCGCTGCCAATGCCATCCTGCAGAGGATGCCAGAGACAGTCAGCCCGCCCCAGGATGAAGGCCCCAGTGGATGTCTGGACTTTGACGACGTACCTCTCTCTTTTGGGGCAACTGGCCAGTCACCACCACCAATCCCACCCTGCCCACATCTGAGTCCCCCACCCCAGTGGCAACAACAGCACAGCCAACCCCTTGTCCCCAAACCTCTGTTCCAAGGACTGTACAATCAGCAGTGTGCCCCAGAGTACAGGAACAGAGTCAACCCCTCACACCAAAGACGATGAAGGTCCTCGTGTAACTGTGAGTAGGCACACTGTGCCAGGGGAACAGGTACAGGAGGCCAGGGGCAGTGGGAGGGCACCTGTGGGTCAAGGGATGGTGCCCCCATGGGAAATGACTGGCCAGGATGCCATCTCCAAAGTCCTGGGAGCATACCAGCAATCCCAGGACAAGATGGTTCAGATCCTGTCAACCTTGCAGGTGCACCAGAGGCTGCATAGGGAATACTACCAGGAGGCCATGCAGCAGTGGCAGGATCACAATGCCACTATGGCCTTCATTGCAGGGGTGGTGAAGGAACTTACCACCATCCTGGTGCGTCCTCCACCCACCAGCAGGCCCCTTCCACCAGCCACATACCAACTGAGCCAGCCACTTCTGCCACAGCTAGTGGAATGGAGGCCCTGTCAGAGGACCCGCAGACCACCATCACCCCTCCCTCTGTACCTGAGGAACCCCCAGGCAAACTGGGTCATCCATCCAGACAACCTGTAGGACCTGATGCCAAATCCAAAACCACTGCCAGGAAGTGAGCCTCTTCTGAACATTATCCCTTGTGTGCCAATCAGACACCCATTTGACTGTCCACTGTCATGTCTCTATTTTCCCATGGCCCCTTGGATACTGGACCTGGACTAGCTACAGCTGGTCCTACTACTCTGATGATGTCATCCACCATAACCCCACTCATCACCCATTGCACTTTTGAATCACATTAAACACCATTGGGCACACCTACTGCTTACCTGTCTTTATTGTTACAAGTAAGATGTACTGTTGTACAATATTTCATTACAGTTAACACATAGACCATTAGAAGTTTGGGAGATGAACAGAGGGGGGAGCAATGTGCAGGGAGTATGATAGTAGAACAGCCATATTCTCAAATCTTGTGTCAAGGGAGCCACATGTCAAGTCAGGAACCAGAGTAGCACCACCCAACAGACCTGCAAATAGACCAAGACAGGGCCAATCATCACGATAGAAGTCAATGTTGCACACATGCAGTACATTGTCAAGCTCCTTAGCGCGAATAGGCAAGTGAAATGTTAACACATATTATCATGGCAGACCCACATTTTCCAGACATGCATTCCTGATGGTCCATCCTTCACAGCTGACGTAACTCCACTGAAGGCAAGTTCCGCTGTCAGTAAAAGTTATGTTCCATAATCGTCCATTGTGTACAGTGAGGATAGGTAGCAATACTGATAACACTAACATGTATGGCAGTTGACATGGCAGTACAGGGAACATACAACATGTCCAAGTCTTTGCAGATGTGATGCTAGACAGCAGCATAGTAAAAATAGCTCTGACATTAGAACAGTAGCACCTTCCCTGATGGCCAATATGTTCTCCCCCAAACCCACACAGAGGGATAACTGCACTTAACTCCTCCACTGATGGCACACATCAGGAGGAGCAATGTCACAAGGCAGACAGCAGTACAGTTCATATACAACACAATTAACACATGCCTGTATTTCATTGGAAGTATTGTTGGATCAGCTCTGTTCTAGGGTCAGCTGCATCCTCATCATCTACTTCCTCATCACTATCTATGTCACCATATTCAGCCACTGGTCCAGCTGCCACCTCCTCAACATCCAGTATTGGCATGTAACGTCTCAGGACTTGATTGTGTAACATGCAGCAGGCAACAATGACATCAGACTTTTAGTGATCTGTAGAGCAGGGCACCTCCTGAGACGTGTAGACACCAGCATCTAGCCTTCAGAAGCCCAAAGGTCCTCTCGATGACATGCCTCATCCTGCTGTGGGCCTCGGTGAAACGGTGTTCCCCATCTGTAGTCGGGTATCTCACTGGTGTCAGCAGCCACAATATGTTAGGCTAGTCAGAGTCACCTGTGTGCTCAAAGGTTTGACCAATCACAATACCGGTACAGACAGAGGGCAAAATGTGAAGAGAGGTAAGATAATAGATGCACACATACTATTGGATACATCCCAATGAGCCAGGCCCTCTCTCTGTAGTTGTGCCATCATGTGTGGGACATTGCTGTTCCTCAGAATGTAGGAATCATGCACAGAACCAGGAAACTTGGCCGTCACCTGGGAGACATAATGGTCAGCGAGACACACCACCTAGACATTGATGGAGTAAACATTTTTTCTGCTCCTGTACATTTGTTCATTGGACCTGGGAAGAACCACAGCAATGAGGGTGCCATCTATGGCCCCTATCACATGAGGGATATGTGCCATATCATAAAAGTGAGTTTTAACAGTGGGCAAATCCACACGTTGGGGGGACCTGCTGTAACTGTCCAGATGTTTGAGTAAAGTACACTGTAAATCTTTCAACACATGACTGAACATGGGCTGTGACATCCCTACTGCCAAGTCCACTGTAATCTTGAACAAGCCTGAGGCAAGGAAGTGTAGCACAGACAACACCTGTACTGTTAGAGGGATGGCAAAGGGATTACGTATGGTAGATAAGAGATCCGGCTCTAACTGGGTACACAGTTTCATGATGGTTCAACGGTTCAAATGATAGGTGCATGTCTTATTCTCACAATTGCTTGGAATCTAGAAATAGGAGAGAGGAATAGCCACAAGTTGATGTCGACAGTTCACAAGCCACTGAACAGTATACATGTAGCACACAAAGGCACTGTGGACATAATGCTGAAGTACTCTGAATCCATTTGGCCATGTAGACTGACCATTGTTGATGACAGTTACAGCCCCCGACAGTCAGCCTGTCACACATGAAACATTTGACAAGTCCATGTAACAACACCCTATTCCCACAGGTAATATGTTGTATGTGAAATTTGAACCCAGGGATATGGTTACCCCATCTATGAGCCAGCAAGTGACTGCACATGTGGTGTCATAGTTATCTGTACATCTAACTACACTACTCATGAATGTCGCTTGTGTGAACCATGCTTTGATGTGTGAACATAGTTAATCTATGCACATGTCACTAAACATCATCCATGACACACTTATCAGTCACCTACAATACACTATCTACATGTAAAATGGCTGGCATCAGAGACAAGGCCCTCGTCTGGATTTGATCTTTCCTCTCTGGCAGAACTCATCGAGTAAGACTTCCCCCCTTCCTCTCGGACCCCCCACTCACCACCTGTGGAGTTCCCCAGGGATCCTCCCTCATCCCCACGCTGTTTAATATTTACATGGCCCCACTAGACGCCATTGTCAGAAACTACGGACTCAACATTGTCTCCTACGCTGACAGCATCCAACTCATCCTCCCACTATCCAACGAACCCAACACAGCCAGACACAACTTCCACAAGGGCATGGGAGCAGTCGCCAAATGGATGAAAAGCAGCTGCCTACAACTCAACGCAGACAAAACTGAAGTACTCAGCATGGGCTCTCAACCCAATGCGTGAAACGACTCTTGGTGGCCCTCAGAAGCCTACCCACCCCCACGAACCAAGCACGCAACATCGGAATCATCCTGGATTCTAAACTCAACATGGACCACCAAGTCAACTCAGTCACATCCACCTGCTTCTGCACTCTCTGCCTCCTACGCTAGACATTCAAATGGATCCTCCTCGAACATAGAAAGACCGTCACACATGCCCTCATTACCAGCAGACTGGACTACAGCAACGTGCTCTATGCCGGAATCAACAAGAAACTGACCGGCAATCTACAGGACATACAGAACACCACCACCAGACTGGTCCTTGCCCTACCCCAACACTGTCACATCTCCAAACACCTGCGCACACTACTCTGGCTCCCCATAGAGAAAAGAATCACCTTCAAGATCCTCATCTACGCATACAAAGCCCTCCACAACACTGGACCAATGTACCTGAACAGGAGACTTAACTTCCACTTACCCCACAGGATCCTACGCTCAGCCCAGCTCTCTCTTGCCAAAGTACCTCACATCAGAAGAACAGGGGGACACTCTTTCTCCTACCTCGCCAACACAGCCTGGAACGCCCTACCGCCCCACCTTAGACAGACTACACCCCTCCTCAACTTCACAAAAAAGTGGAAGACATGGCTGTTTGAAGAAGATATTTGAAGAACCACTGCACTGATGGACGCTCCATGCCCTCCCCACACCTCAGTGCCTTGAGACCCTCACAGGTGAGTAGCTGCATTTAGCAAACGCTGATTGAAAATGGCAGCCGTCTGTCCTGCAAGTACAGGACAGATGGAGTGGCCTAATTCCGCTGGCATTAGTTGTCATGGTGGTAGGCGGTCTCAACTGCCGTGGCACTCCTCATTGGCTATCATTGTTGCCTATGGGAGGATGGGGCCAATGATGATCACCGTCAGCAGTAACGGTCATGTACGCGGCGGATGTGACCGCCATTTTCTGTTCCATAGCTCACCTGACTCCTGACACTTGTGCAAGCAAAACCTCCACTGCGTGAGCTGCTGTGTTCTGTCTTTGGGTGCCATTATGCCACATCCTTCAGGAGATAGGGCCCAGCCTTCACCCAGGAGGACCTGGAAAAGCTAGTTGATGGGGTCCTACCTCTGTATGGACAGTTGTATGGGGCACCAGAGTAGCAAGTGAGTCCAATGTTACTGTCCTGTCGTGATGTGTGTGGGCTTGAAAGGCATTGAGATGGCTCAGACAGAGTGGATGCATGCAGATGGCAAAGGAGTTGGTGCGTTGGTGTCGTAAAGACACGTTTGTGTGTTCATGAGATATGTCTGATGTGTAAAGTCCACTGATGTTGCTGTGATGCCACTCCACATGACTTTCTCCTCCTGTCTGAGTCACCCATGCAGGTCAGGGCCCATCAGGAAAAGCAAGTCCGGAGCCTGGGGATCCATGCCCGGCAGAGCACCCACTGCAGAAAGCGGTGGGAGGACCTGAGACGCTGGACCCATCAGACCGCTGAGGCCCAGCTCAGGCTGTCCTCCTACGAGGGAGGCGTACCCGTCAGACCCTGATCCCCATAATGGGCCACATTTTTGTGGTGGCCTGCCCTGAGGTGGATGGGCGCTTGAGGGCAGCACGGCAGCCAAAAGGGTGTAAGTACACACTCATACCTCGCTAATGGTAGGCATATGTGGGTTTGGATAGCCTAATAGTGGGAAGGTGTAGTGAAGATCATTGGTAGTTGCACACTGGCGTATGGGCCTGGCAGGATTTGTCTTGATTATGGATGCCAATACCATGCAGACAGTGACTTATGAGGGGCCTTACTTCCATGTTTGAGTTTGTCTGGACACATCACACATCTTTTGAGTTACCAGCTCCTTCCATCAGGATCAGTATACCTGAGGTGTCAGGGCATTGCCATCAGTAATAGTCTGCCACTATGACAGAGGTAATTGGTGAGTTCTCAATCAGCTGCCTCATACTGTAGGTGTAGATGGTTGCAGGGGGGCAAGATATTACTGGCCACATTGTTAATGGATTTGTTGGCATGCTACCTTTCCATGCGGGAATAGTTTGAGTAAGAAGTACATGGTATGTCTATGTAAACGAACATGGTAGTGTGGCAAGTACTGTGCTACTGTGCATTGTATGAGCCTTCATCAAGTCAAAGAGTGTCAGTGTTTCCACATTAGTAGGTTTTGACTGCATAGCTTTTGTTTCCCCTCTGATTTCCCACAGTTGTGCATGTCAATGTAGAGGCATGCAATGCCATGGCATACCAGCAGAATATGAGGTTGTTACTGTGTGTGAATGATGAGTAGGTATTGACCCATTGCACCCTTTCTTTCTCTCCAACCCTCCCTCCCTTTCCTCCGTTGTCTTAATGTACATCAGCATCATCAGGTGAAGGAGAAGGGACACAGGTGAGTGGGGAAGCTGCAGCCCACGGGATCCAGGAGGTTAATCCCAGTGGAGCTGAAGTGACAAGTGGGATGGAGGGCGAGGGGAGTGCCAAGGGGGAGACCGGATCAACAACATCTTCTTTGGATTCCTCCTCCAATGGACACTCCCTAGTGGTGACAAACCCATCTGGGACCAGCCCAGCACCACCCTTGTCCACCACCCCCCTTACCAGCACCGCCCTCCCTGTAGCCCCCCACCCAGTTGCTGGCGACCGCTCACACAGGACGGTGGGCGTCTCCTTCGCCACAGGCACCTCTGCCCCTGCCCCAGTCAGCCCTGCTGCCCTCAGTGAGGAGGTTTTTGACCTCCTGAGGTCCATCTCTGTGGCACAGTCAACCATTGTGAATGCCATCAAGGGACTGGTATCACAGATGCAACAGACAAATGCCTACCTGGAAGGCATTCACGGTGCCGAGATCCTTTCAGGCTCTGGCCTCCTCAGTGTCCTTTTGTCTTCCGTCCCCCTCCAGCTACCTGTGCCAATCCCACACCCCTCTCCCTACACCCATCCAGAGCAGACAGTCAGAACACTATTCATCCACTTCAACACGCACAGTTCGCAAAGACAAACATAGGCACCACAAGTCCCACCACCACCATGCACACAGACAACAGACACATGCAGACACAACAACATCCACTCCCTACCCAGACCCCAACCACCTCCTCCCTCACAGACACTGCACCATTCAAACCTGCTATCACCACATCAACACTCCCACATCCAGCCACCAGTCCCCTCATGCCCACCATCACCACAATAGCAGACTCTCATACATCCACCCCATGCACCACATGCACACTCACGATGACTGCCAACACCACCACATGCAGCATATCCACCTTACCTGCAGACACCACCACAACAGACACACACACACTCACTCTGTCATCTCCCTGCATCTCCTCTCCCCTCCTCCCAGTCCACCTAAATGCCTGCACTCACCCACCCATCAGACACCCAGCACACACATGGCATCCCCCCACGTACAGGCACCCAAGGCACATACATGCACACACCTCTCAAGCACTCCCTGTCTCTCCACTCCCAAATGCTTTTCCCATGACCGCCCTTATGTCCCTAAAAAAGGATTTCTCTATGAGTTTGCTCTGTTTCCTCCCACTGACCCAGTCCCTGTCTCCACCAAGCGCCCTGATACCCTCCCCAAACCCAGTCCTTCCACCTCCCAGTCCTCCCATGGCCCCCCGGGTACTTCCCATGCCACGGCCCCAGCAAAGACTTCGACCCCCACAAAAATGAAGGTCACCCCTCCCAAACTCAAAACCAAGGGCCCTCCCCCAAAGGTGAAGACTAAGGGCAAACTTTCCCTCCAACCCCAAGCCAAAGGACCCCCCCTTCCAAACCCATCCCCCACATCACCCCCACAATCACCCCTTAGGTGCCTGCCTGCCCCATTGATGCCCCTGCCATGTGGAGGCCACTTTGCAGTCAGGAGTCAAGTCGGGCCCAGAGAGATTTCCCAGTGTGCCTGTGGCACTGTGAACAATTGGACTGGCCAGTAGGCCCATATTGTACATAGTTTTTGGACAGCATTTTCTATATATTTATTATATCTGCACCAGTGAACCGTTGGTTTTGAGGGTTACAAACTGGTCCTGCCTTTCCTTCCACATGTATGTGTTGTATATGTGCATTTTGATGTGTGTCTTCTGTGTTTGTGATGTGTTTGTGTAGCAGCATGAGTTGTGTGGGTGAGTTGTGCTATGGACTTGTTGTGATATTTTGTGTTGGTGTTGTGTGGTAGTGGTGTGTGTGTTCTGATGCATCTGTGATGTACTTTGTGTGTTGGGTGGACGTGGCGTGTGATCTGACACGTTGTTTGGTAGTGTTATTGTTTGTATTGGTTGTGTGCTGTTGTTACGTGTTGCTGCCAGTATGTGTTTTCCTGTGGAGGTGTACAGTGTGCCTCTCTGCCAATGCATTTGTGTGGTTACGATGGTGTTGTTGTTCTGTGACTTGGTGGGGTTGTGTGTGGGTGAGTTTGACAGGGGCGGTGGTGTGTGTGTGTGGTGTGTGTATGGCACGTGTATGTTTGCCGTGGTGTGTGTTGCTTGTGTGTGTGTGTGTGTGTATGTAGATGTGTTTGTGTGTTGGTACAGGTGTATGTTTGCATGTGTGTGGCTAGCTGTACCGGGGTTCTGTGTTGGTGTGTACTGATCGCCTTCCCTCCAGTGTGTACTTACGGTGGTTGTCTTAATCTCTGCTTCTGGAGTTGTATGGCCAGCAGGAGAAGTGTGAAGACTTGAAGTTCGGGTTCCATGGCGGCTGCAGACGAATCTGTGTTCTTGAAGGTGAGTGTCTCCTTTTATGTTGTTCGTTTCTGCCAGGCTTTTCGTGTCGGTGAGACCGCCCCGGAAATCCTAGTGCTGTGCAACCTCTCAATATGCTCTCTGACGGCCTGAAGATGCCTGCCGCCGGCAGCGGCAGTCCATCCACACTGGCAGACCGGTGGTGTATTGGCTTTGTTCTATTAGGAAAACCGCCATGCTCATAATATGGCGGTCTTCTCTGCCGGGCCGCCAGCAGTGCAACAGCCATTGCCACTGTGGTGGTCCTAGGACCGCCAAATTCGTAATGACCACCCTAGTGTTGTTGACTGGAAACCTGGATACAAGTTCTGTTCTTGGTAGAAGTCTGGGGAACGGAAAAAAAGTTTCAGTGTGCTCTCCCCGTAATAACCAAAACAAAATAAAAGTCAGAGATATATGCTGACTAAAACATACCATTTTCTGTATAAAAAGCAGCATAAGTGGTTTACAATTAATAAAGCAAATGCCGTCAGGCGCACTTCTTTGGAAATGCACTCAAAGACAACATTCTCAACTCATACATCTCCCGTAACATCTCTAGGGGAGAGACAAAAGCAAAAGTAGTGCACCGACACTGAAGTATAAGGATGATCGTGCAATAAGTCATGTAACAGGGGCATTCTGCAAGGTGGTAACAGAACCTCCAAAACGGGGGACAAAGGTAAGACATTTACCAACATTATCAGGGGATTTTTGAAAGACAAGCACAAGAACGAATAAAGGTGGTGGGCAAGAGCTGGGTGTGTGCTTAAAGCCCACAGACAGATAAAAACACTGCTACGCTGCTGCGCTCAACCTAAAAATGAAGTTGAAGGAAGACAGAAGACAGGCCTTTCCTATCCATTCCAGCACAGAGACCAACCACAGCCACAATAATGGCTACCAAATTACATCTAGAAGCCAAACTTAGAGCCTTCAAGTAAAATAATATTATTATGTAATGCTATGTATGAAATGATTTGTGGTGTTGCATTATGTGATGCTATTCTATGTTATGTTATGTTATGTTATGTTATGTCATGTCATGTCAAGTCAAGTCATGGCATGTCATGTTATGTAACTTACGTTGAAACACTTTCTGGAGCACTTTTAAACCCTGAGGGTGTCTTAGAGTTTTTGACTAGGAAACTGGCCTGATATGTGAAGTTTGCTTCCTCAATGGAACAAAAGAATAATCAGGAGTTACTTTAATTTATGAAAGGATGGGATAGCTTCTTCGCATATCAGTGGTAGAGGCAGAACGCTTCATAATTTGGCCTCCTGAATTCTAAAAGCTCCGACTTTCTTTGCTCAAAAAGTCGGAACTGATCAGTAGAAGTTTTGAAGTTGCATGCACTGAATTGATTTCCTCTTAAATATGGGACCTTAATTACAAATACTCTCAATCAATAGTTGACAATGCCCAGCATAGGAAGTAAGAGACATGATGACACGTAGGAAGGCCCAAAGGCCTTGGCTTCGGTGATGCACATGGCCTACAGACGTTGGGTTGAGTACTGGGAAGGGTCCTAATTCCTTGCTGTAGTTCGGTCTTAAAGATGAACAAGAGCTAATAAACGTAACTTGAGGAGCTGATGACAAGGGTGGCAAAATCACTATTGCCTCAGATGGGAGAAGCACAATTTAGAGGCAGCAGAGAATAGAGACAAATCTTCACACCGAAGGATTTCTAGACTTCTCACCGCAATAGTCAGAGCTGTCCAAACAACCATAGATGGGGGCCATGTACAATTTTCCAATAGTTTAACCTCTCTGGATCAAGGGGATTTCAGATTTTATAGGGTTTTGAAAGAAGAGTTTCTGACATAGCCAGTGGACTGTGTGAGAATTTAACATTTAACAAATGTTGGCTGAACAAAAGGCTCTTGCTCCAGAAAAGTAGAGATATCCCATAGCCGGGCGCACACACTTTATAAAAGCATGCAAAGGAAAAGCCTACATGTGAAAAACTGAGACCAGTCAGTTTTGTTTGTAGAACGTTATATTGCAGGTTTCTTTGATATGGTAATGGGTTAACTTACAGGCGATCCAAGGGCATCCAGTGTCAATTTGACAAAAGCTGGCTGCCAGCCTGATTAGCCAATGAGGACCAGGAATGCACAACATCTGCTGCTGAACCTTTTGGAGTTCACACCATACCTGGACCACAGAGTCCCCATAGTCCCCGAGGTTCAGGAAAAGAATTCACTTTGGGGCAGAGCGTTAACAGGCAAGCTTCCAGTAGCCCAGGCTTAAAACTGTCTGTAGAAATAGTGAAGCGTCATTGCTTTTATCCAGGGGTCCTGCCGTAAGGATCCCATGGCGTTGGCATGAAGCCCCTATAGGTTTCTTTCATGTGGTTCCTTTTCGCACCAAAGACATTTGGATCGCTCTGTAATTCCACAAAGCCCCAGGGGTAGCAACCGCCGGCACTAATGGCCCTCCCCACGAATCACTAAAAGAGGTCGACCCCTGGAGTTGTGTCCTCTCCAGTTGTAACCACTCTCCTCCAGCAGGACCGATCCTCCAACAATAAAGATAATGTGGATGGAAATATGTACAGCCTGGCACGGGAATGCTGCAGTTAGCTGCTGCCTTACCAAATTTTCGCCCTACGTGTGACGCAGGCAGCCACATTTAGCCTAAAGTTGAACTGGATGACATCAACATGGGAGAGTACAAGATTCACAAGAGGCCAAAGTTTGCCACTCCTGTGCTAAAACTAACCTGCATAAAAAGATGCTTGATGGCTGATGATGGTGAGCAGACTCTTCCCTAACCAGCAACAGAGGTAAATCTTCCTATTGCTGTAGTAGGTGTGTCTGAGCTTCTCTTGTAACAAATGACCATTGATTGGACGAATTCCAATATACATAGGACCATACCCTGTCTCTTAGTCCAAGATTATGGGCCGTATTTATACTCCGTTTGCGCCGAATTTGCGTCGTTTTTTTCGACGCAAATTCGACGCTAAACTAACGCCAACTAACGCCATATTTATACTATGGCGTTAGAGGCGAATAGCGCCAAAGTTCCCGGAATGTGCGTCATTTTTTAGCGTGAACCCCTTCCTTGCGTTAATGATATGCAAGGGAGGCGTTCCCGTCTAAAAAATGACTCCCAGGCCTTTACGTGGTATTTATACTCCCGGGCAAAAGAGACGCCCGGGAGTGGGCGTGGCTAAAAACGGCGCATTTGCGCCGCTTTTTAACGCCTGGGTCAGGCATGGCGTTAAGGGACAAGTGGGCTCAAAATGAGCCCAGAGTGCCCTCCCCTGCCCCCAGGGACCCCCCCTGCCACCCTTGCCCACCCCAGGAGGACACCCAAGGCTGGAGGGACCCACCCCAGGGACATTCAGGTAAGTATTTTTTTATTTTTTTTTAATAATTTTTTTTGGCATAGGGGGGCCTGATTTGTGCCCCCCTACATGCCACTATGCCCAATGACCATGCCCAGGGGACAGAAGTCCCCTGGGCATGGCCATTGGGCAAGGGGGCATGACTCCTATCTTTACAATGATAGGAGTCATGTTGATGGGGGATGGGCGTCGAAAATAAATGGCGCAAGTCGGGTTACGACGATTTTTTCGACGTAACCTGACTTGCCCCATTTTAAGACGCCCATGCGCCATTTTCCCCCTACGCCGGCGCTGCCTGGTGTACGTGGTTTTTCTCGCGCACACCAGGCAGCGCCGGTCTGCTTGCGCCGGCTAACGCCATTCAATAAATACGGCGCCCGCATGGTGCTTCAGAATGGCGTTAGCCGGCGCAAAACTTTTTGACGCTAAACTGCGTTAGCGCAGTTTAGCGTCAAAAAGTATAAATATGGGCCTATGTGTCACTGCCACACATCTCGGATTACAATATTGATTACATAGCCCTTCTCATGGGAATCCCTCTTGTAACAGATGCCATTTTGCTGTTAAGATAACAGTGAAAAAGAGAGAGGGAAGTAACTTTCCTAAGATCACACAGTTTGTAAAGGGCGGATAAGGATTTTAACTTCTGCGGCTGTCTCTAGGCTCATTCACTTAAGCACCACACTTCGCCTTCTATTTTTAGTAATCAGATTATGATTGAACAAAAAGTTGCTTGCTATCTGCCTTTCATTGAATCAGGAACATTCTTTGGAAGCATGTTGCATGAGTATATATATATATATGGCACAGACATGCATAAGTACATTTCCATGTCAATCATGTAAGTCTTTGTTATTGGAGTGCTTCTGAATAAAGTAGGGAAAGGAAGTCTCATTGCAGTGTTGATATTCCGAGACAACTCTCTGTGTTCAGAGACAACTCTCTGTGTCTGTTTCACCTTTTTTAAATTAAACCGATGGATGATCAGATCATTTGTTGATTCTTTTTACAATATCACCCTGATTACCATCAACATATTTTCCAACTCCTGCAACAGGATATTGCTGTTTTCAGGGAATTGAGTCAGCGCGTAATTTGCCGGAGCAGCTCCAGACACTTGCCACATTATGAACAATAGTTTGAATGGAGGCGCTTTGTAAAGCGGGATATTCTCAATAATGCCCAGCGTGCCAGGGAGGGCTCTGAGGCGTGGAAAGGTTCAACGATACATGATGGGAACTTCATCCGCGTGTCTCCAGTTTACGTCACTCAGACATCCAAAGGTGAGACAACGCTCATGCATGTTTAATAGAGTGCTGTGCAGTGCATTAAATGAGATCCTATTAATATAGCGGAGTACTTGGAGGACAGGTGAGCTCTCGTTACTGGTCTCACTTTACAGACAGCGCATCCCTGCGCGCGCGCGCACCGGTGCTTGGAGGCAAGACAATTAGCTAATGAAGCGCGCGCATCTTCCTGTGAAGGTCTAGAGGATGCGACAGAAGTTGAAGCAGCTCGGTCCACCTCAAACCAAGCCTCAAGCCTTAACTTCATCTCTCGCTCATGTAACCACCAGCTCGCCGAGTAGCCTTTTGCTCAGCTCTTCAGTAGAAGACTTGGTGCTTCCAGGTCTGGCAGTGCCCATCAGTGGATTATCCGTAAAGTACCACCAGCCTCTTCCTGGTACCAGAACCAGTGCTGGTCCAGAAGCTGTCTCACATTTGCCTGACCCCTAGGAGACCACCAAGGAGGAGCAGGCCTTACTTGAATCTTTGGGGATTGTGCGACACGCAGTTTACCTGCTACTGCTGCCGAAGAAATATCAGCACAACGCTACATTTAACAATCTTAGCATGTTTTACGAAGGAGTAATTCATTGACTACAAAGGGGAACCGAATATTTTAAAAAAGGATTACAAAAAGGATCACAAAATGCCATTTAAAGGGTTTAGTCATTACAAGGAGCAACTTAAGAAGTCTACAGGAGATTCCCTGGGGACTATCCAGAGGTATAGTAAATCTCAATTTACGCGAAAAGCATATTGTTACATTTGTTGATGTGAAAATGTCAGTATACATTTAATATGCAAAGTATAATTTTTTGGGAGATAAAAGCTGAATTCATGTTAATTTTGTTTTAATATTTGCTGTTTTGTCATTACTCACCTTTCATTTTGGTTTAAAATGTTATCCTGTTAGAAGTTCTGTTAATTTATGTTCCAAGTAGCACAATTATGTTGTTTCCGAAGTAAAATTCGAAGCCATCGTTTGACGTGTCTTTCGGTTGTTCATGTTACTTGTTTGTTTGAAACAATAAGTAGTTTAACAGTGACGCGAAGAGGGTGTTCTTTTCTCTAGATGTGTGATGATGGTGGGGAAGGAAGTATACTTATAAAATGCGCTATGACTTTAATTGAGGCACGAAAACTCAAAGTAGAGAAATGTCAACGATTTGGTTCAAGCTGTAAGAAGGACTCCGTACTGGTGCTTGATGCTTAGTACATGTGCAATGGACCCTCCAATTAATGTGAACATATTATGCGGAAAAATCCCCGGTGTTTTTATTTTTTTGTAAGGGAGAAGAAAGGCGGGAGTTTAACGGCAAAAAATCGTTGGATGAAATTTACTCAATTGAATATTTAGAATATTTACTAACTGGTGAGAACTATTTACACATGAATACAATTTCTTGGCAAAAGGAAAAAATACTATTTACGTGCCAGACAGTTTTGGTGTTGGAAACAAAGAGCAAACCGACATTTTATGGACTAAATGGATACACCTCCGAAATTAAACACATGTATTTTGAATTACACAATTATATACGGAAAACTTTGCTTACTGGTATTCCCGGTGATCTTGTATTCACACAACAGTTTCTATATTACTCTCTCAGAGATGAAGACTCAAGAATAAAACATGCACACTATCGCATACATCGGTCCTATCCTTGTAAAACTGGCTGCGGAAATTAGCCTTAGTCCTATGATTGTACAACTGACTGGGGAGCCTGGTCTGAGTCCTATCCTTGTAAAACTGACCTTAGGGCCTAGCTTCAGACCTATGCTTGTAAAACTGGCTGCGGAGCCTGGTCTCAATCCTATCCTTGTAAACAAGCTATGGAGCCTGGCCTCAGTCCTACGCTTGAAAAACTGACTGCAGAGCCCGGCTTCATTCCTAAAACTGGCTGCTGGTCTGCCAGTCCAATCTCAGCCCTACGCTTGTAAAACTCGCTGCGGAGCCTGATCTCAGTCCTATCCTTGTGAGCAGGCTATGGAGCCTGGCTTCACTCCTATCCTTGGGAAACTGGCTGCAGAGCCTGAACTCAGTCCTAAAACTGGCTACAGAGCCTGGCTTCAAACCTGTCCTTGTAAAGCTGAGGTTGGAGACTAGTCTCAGTCCCATCCTAGTAAACCGCCTGCAGAGCCTGACTTCATTCTGAAAAAACTGGCTGCGGAGCCTGACCTCAGCCCTATTCTTGTAAAACTAACTACAGAGCCTAGCTTCAGACCCATCCTTGTAAAACTGACTGTGGAGCCAGGACTCAGTCCCACCCTCGTAAAACTGACTACAGAGCCTGGCTTCAGGCCTATCCTTGTACAACTGGCTGCAGAGCCTGGTCTTAATCCTGTCCTTGCAGAGCCCAGCTTCGTTCTAAAACTGGCTGCAGAGCCTGATCTCAGTCCTATGCTTGTAAAACTGGCTGCGGAGCCTGGTCTCAATCCTATCCTTGTAACCAGGCTATGGAGCCTGGCCTCAGTCCTATCCTTGTAAAACTGGCTGTGGAGCCTGAACTCAGTCCCCTCCTTGTAAAACTGACTGCAGAGCCTGTCTTCATTCCTAAGACTGTCTGCAGAGCCTGACCTCAGTCCTATCCTTGTAAAACTGACCACAGAGCCTGGCTTCATTCCTAAAACTGGCTGCAGAGCACGACTTCAGCCTTATCCTTGTAAAACTGTCTGCAGAGCCTGGCTTCAGACATATCCTTGTAAAAGTGACTGTGGAGCCTGGTCTCACTCTTATCCTTGTAAAACTGACCGTGGAACCTGGTCTAAGTCCCTTCCTAGTACATTTGGCTGCAGAGCCTTGTTACCGTCCTATCCTTGTAAAACTGACCGCAGAGCCTGGCTTTAGATCTAACCTTGCAAAACTGGCTGTGGAGCCTGGCTTCAGACCTATCCTTGTAAAACTGACTGTGGAGCCGGGTCTCAGTCCTATCCTAGCAAATTTGGCTGCAGATCCTTGTCACAGTCCTGTCCTTGTAAAACTGACTGTAGAGCTGGGTTTTTCTGACCTATCTTTTTAAAACTGGCTGCAGAGTCTGGCCTTAGATCTGGCTGGGCATCCTGTTCTCAGTCCTATCCTTGTGAAACCAGCTTCAGAGCCTTAGTTATGTACTTTTCACTGCCATGTTCACTGAGAGTAGAACGTGACCTGCTACTTCTCCATGCTGTGGCACAGACCCACAATTCTACTCGTTGATGACTGTGGAGCTTGGACTTTGATTCACATCCCTGTGCACTGTAGCATATGATCTCTGCACATTTCTCCTCATAGGCACAGTAGGACTTGGACTCTCTTCTTCTTTCTCCTGTTCAACCAGTTGCTGTGCTTGACATCGCCACTCTTCTGCCTTGGTACACTGACTGCATAACATGACATGTCCCAT
The DNA here is from genome assembly GCF_031143425.1 of Pleurodeles waltl. NCBI lineage: Eukaryota > Metazoa > Chordata > Amphibia > Caudata > Salamandridae > Pleurodeles > Pleurodeles waltl. The sequence goes on from NC_090442.1 coordinate 841,723,029, forward strand.
ATCTCCTCTGTGCTACTGGCTGTAAAATCTGGTGTTTCTGTCCTATGACTGTTAATCGGGCAGAAGAAATAGTCATTCAATCAATCAATGGTTCTTGTAGAGTGTGGCTAATCACCCGTTAGGGTCTCAAGGCATGTGGGGGAGTGCAGTTCAGTTGAAGAGTCATGTCTTGAAGTCCTTCCTGAATTGAGTCAGTGAGGGTGATTGCCCGAGATGTAGCGATAGAGAGTTCCAGGTCTGCGCAGCGTGGTAGGAGGAGGGTCTTCCTCCAGCTGAGGTCTTGCAGATTCTTGGGATGTTGGCCAGGGCCAGGTGGCCATTGCAGAGATGTCTGGTGGGTGTGTAGAAGGAGAGGCGGTGGTTGAGGTATGCAGGTCTGATGTTGTGGAGAGCCTTGTAGACATGCATGAGGAGCTTGAAGATGATTCTTTTGTTGATCTGGAGCCAGTGATAGTCTCTCAGGTGACTGGAGATGTGGCTGCGGTGGAGGATGTTCAGGATAAGTCTGACCAAGGTGTTCTTGATTTGCTGCAATTTCTTTTGAAGTTTTTGGATGGTGCCGGCATAGAGTGCATTGCCACAGTCGAGCTTGCTGCTGACAAGCACCTGGCTGACTGTTCTCCTGGACTCTGTGGGGATCCACTTGAAAATCTTCAAAGCAGGTGGAGCATGTGGAAGCAGGAGGATGAGGCGGCATTGATTTGGTGGTTCATTGAGAGCGAGGAGTCGAGGATGATGCTGAGGTTACATGCTTGGTTGGTGGGTGGGCGTGGGGGTCCGAGTCTGATGGCAGATCCTGTGCTCCTTCTTCTCTACACTGTTATATTGGCTGCAGAGACTTGTCTCTCTGCTTGTCTTTCCTGTTACACTACCCGCAGAGCCTGGTCTCTGTGATCTCGTTAATGATAGCAGAGCTTGCACCATCTCCAGAGATTCAGTGATTACAGAGCATTACTCTTTTATATTCACTGTGGGACTTTGGCCTCTGCTTTACTCACCTATTTGACTGCAGGACTTGGGATCTCTGTTTCCCTCCTCTGGTGCAATAGCTTTTGACATAGTATTTCCCTCATCAACCCTGTTACAATGACATCTCTACTTCTCTCCACAGTCCCAGACTGCAGGGCATGGCCTCTGTGCTCTTGGCCCTGTGGAGCCTGGTCTCACTCTTATCCTTGTAAAACTGACCGTGGAACCTGGTCTAAGTCCCATCCTAGTACATTTGGCTGCAGAGCCTTGTTACCGTCCTATCCTTGTAAAACTGACTGCAGAGCCTGGCTTTAGATCTAACCTTGCAAAACTGGCTGCAGAGCCTGGCTTCAGACCTATCCTTGTAAAACTGACTGTGGAGCCGGGTCTCAGTCCCATCCTAGCAAATTTGGCTGCAGATCCTTGTCACAGTCCTGTCCTTGTAAAACTGACTGTAGAGCTGGGTTTTTCTGACCTATCTTTTTAAAACTGGCTGCAGAGTCTGGCCTTAGATCTGGCTGTGCAGCCTGTTCTCAGTCCTATCCTTGTGAAACCAGCTTCAGAGCCTTAGTTATGTACTTTTCACTGCCATGTTCACTGAGAGTAGAACGTGACCTGCTGCTTCTCCATGCTGTGGCACAGACCCACAATTCTCCTCGTTGATGACTGTGGAGCTTCAACTTTGCTTCCCATCCCTGTGCACTGTAGCATATGATCTCTGCACATTTCTCCTCATAGGCACAGTAGGACTTGGACTCTCTTCTTCTTTCTCCTGTTCAACCAGTTGCTGTGCTTGACATCTCCACTCTTCTGCCTTGGTACACTGACTGCATAACATGACATGTCCCATATCTCCTCTGTGCTACTGGCTGTAAAATCTGGTGTTTCTGTCCTATGACTGTTAATCGGGCAGAAGAAATAGTCATTCAATCAATCAATGGTTTTTGTAGAGTGTGGCTAATCACCCGTTAGGGTCTCAAGGCATGTGGGGGAGTGCAGTTCAGTTGAAGAGTCATGTCTTGAAGTCCTTCCTGAATTGAGTCAGTGAGGGTGATTGCCCGAGATGTAGCGATAGAGAGTTCCAGGTCTGCGCAGCGTGGTAGGAGGAGGATCTTCCTCCAGCTGACGTCTTGCAGATTCTTGGGATGTTGGCCAGGGCCAGGTGGGCGTTGCAGAGATGTCTGGTGGGTGTGTAGAAGGAGAGGCGGTGGTTGAGGTATGCAGGTCTGATGTTGTGGAGAGCCTTGTAGGCATGCATGAGGAGCTTGAAGATGATTCTTTTGTTGATCTGGAGCCAGTGATAGTCTCTCAGGTGACTGGAGATGTGGCTGCGGTGGAGGATGTTCAGGATAAGTCTGACCAAGGTGTTCTTGATTTGCTGCAATTTCTTTTGAAGTTTTTGGATGGTGCCGGCATAGAGTGCATTGCCACAGTCGAGCTTGCTGCTGACGAGCACCTGGCTGACTGTTCTCCTGGACTCTGTGGGGATCCACTTGAAAATCTTCAAAGCAGGTGGAGCATGTGGAAGCAGGAGGATGAGACGGCATTGATTTGGTGGTTCATTGAGAGTGAGGAGTAGAGGATGATGCTGAGGTTACATGCTTGGTTGGTGGGTGGGTGTGGGGGTCCGAGTCTGATGGCAGATCCTGTGCTCCTTCTTCTCTACACTATTATATTGGCTGCAGAGACTTGTCTCTCTGCTTGTCTTTCCTGTTACACTACCCGCAGAGCCTGGTCTCTGTGATCTCGTTAATGATAGCAGAGCTTGCACCATCTCCAGAGATTCAGTGATTACAGAGCATTACTCTTTTATATTCACTGTGGGACTTTGGCCTCTGCTTTACTCACCTATTTGACTGTAGGATTTGGGATCTCTGTTTCCCTCCTCTGGTGCAATAGCTTTTGACATAGTATTTCCCTCATCAACTCTGTTACAATGACATCTCTACTTCTCTCCACAGTCCCAGACTGCAGGGCATGGCCTCTGTGCTCTTGGCCCTGGTTACTCTGGCTACAGAACATGGCCTTTTACCCCTCTCACTCCTTAATCCTAGTCTCTTGTGTTTTCTCACTATTACTGCTCATGCTGAATATTCTGCTAACAATAGCAGTAGAAAGCCATTTTTGATCTTTTCACTTTTACTGACTGAGTAGTTGATAATAGGTTCTACCCTTTTATAATGACTTTTAAATTCCAATATAGAAATTGCACATTAGCTTCCAGAGGTCTTCTTGTTAATTGCAATATTTTATGTTAATCATGAAAGTTTATGCAGTGTTACAGATGCAGCCAACACGTAATTCGCCCTTCATGGCGGGCACGCCTGGGGATTTTTCAAGGCCCTCAATAGTAATAGGTAGAATCTCCAATCTTCTTGAGGGAAGCAATAGTGATTATCTTACTCAAACCTAGCAAACCCTCACAGTTTTGCAAATTCTACTGCCCATCATCACAGATAAATGTTGATAAGAGTCTCGCTAACACTGTGTCAAATAGGTTGCTTTCTCTCCTAGCAGGAGTGGTTAGGCCAGATCAGTCAGGTTTTATTCCTAGCAGATCCACGGCAGACAACCTGAGAACTTTGTGTGGTGACCCACCAGCCTGACCCAGATATTGTAGTGGATGCCTCCTTATTGGACACCGCTAAGGCGTTTTACTCTACTAATTGGTCACATTTATTAACTGTGACAGAAAGAATGGCCATGGGCAGAGCTATGCTGCAATGGGTCGAACTACTTTACTCTGATTCTACAGCCAGAATCAAAATTAATGATTTATGCCAGGTCACTGCCAGCTGTATAAAATCAGTGTAACTGTTTACATTTATTTAACTGCTGTGAATGAATGTCTTGCTATTATTTTTTTGCTTGTATTGCCTTATTACAATCTGAAAATCCAAAGTTAAAAAAAGTTTTGAAAAGCACAGATGAAAAAGTATCAAAAAGACTGGGCTAAAGTGACAGGAGGGGTATGATGGAGGAGGAATGAGGCATGAGAAAGGTTTAAGATTATTGAACCTCGCTGCTCTGGCAATCAGGGTCTCCTTAAAAAAACTTTTTTTTTGCAAATGAAGCACTCCATTCAATATGTAACCTCTTTGCAATCAAATATTGTAAGAAGGCGTGCATGGCCACCGTAATGGGCACACTGTGTAAACCAACCCTAGTAGGGCACCTGTAATTCAAGTTAAGATCATTTATCGGGGTCCTTCCAACTTGCAGATCACCCCAGACGCGCCCTGCTCTGTGCCGTTCAGTCAGTATGGGTACATACTCCGGTAGTCGGGCTTGATCTGGCACATGTCCTTAAATTGACTCATAAATATTTATGTGCCTGGCCACAGTGCATAATTTATGTGCGAGACACATAAATATTTATGCCCTGCATTATGTAGTAGGGCCTCTGTGCCTTTTGCCTGATATACTGACTTTCGAGTCTGGCCTATTGCATTCTCTTCACTGTCATGGTTGACACTGTGCTATCCCTTCACTAATGAAAGCAAGAAAAAAGGCCCCTAACCCGAGGGTCGGAAGTAAAAAATAGCCTTAATTGGGTCGTAGCCCTCCCCAGTGCTACAACGCCTGCGACCAGGTTGATTTTGACACCCCTGGGTCTCCCTGTTTGGGCACTGCCTCTTTTCTTGGGCTGCTTACCCTAGTCTCTGGGTGTGTCTCCCGCTTTAGACTGCACAGTTGACCCTTCCTTGGGCACTCCCCTGTCTCGCATGTTGCAGAGCTTGACTATTGTGGTATCTCGTAGTTTGTTAAGCAACCTTTGGCACCAGCCATTCAAGGTGTCTACAGGGCACACGTATGCGTGCCAGTGCCACTGTGCTTTGTAAGGGCTTCAACAGAACCAGGGGCGTAGCTTGGTCAGTAAGATTGGGGGGTGTTAGCTTCAGATTTCCAGCCAATCACGATGGCAAACAATGTCAAAATACATTATACGACAAGCAGGGCGCAGGAGGGGAGCGCAAGAGGCAGTGGAAAGAGAGAGGTTTGCAGACTGGTAGGAGAACTAAGTGAGAGAAACACAGTATTTTGCAAAATAAGGACCATGTTAGGGCTTTCAAAACAGAGAGGAGAGAGAGAGAGAGTGTGTGTGTGTGTGTGTGTGTGTGTGTGTGTGTGTGTGCATGTTGAAATCCGACAGACCCGTCACCATAACTGACTGAAAGCTACCGTACCCAACTATTACAATGCAAACTAGAATGCCCTCCTGGCACTTTTAATTAGGATTGCTTATGTATTTCCTGTGTACCATATGTGTCAATCCCTTCTTTTTGAGATCCCTTTATTATTAAAACACATTTTATAACCCCTCCCCTCCAATGAGAAACACAGAGTGGAGCACTTTGGGCTACCCCTAAATACTGCTCCAGGGTATGGGAACAGAAAATGTGCTACTGAGTGACTGCGCCTTGCATCTGTGGTTTTTATAATGAATATTACTAGAGATTAATAGATTCATAGCTATTCATAGCTAGGCAATTTGTTTAATGGCCTAATTAAACAAATTGCCTAGCTATGAACAGTTCACATAGCTCGTCACATAGCTAAGTCATCTATGTTCAGTACAGGTAAATTGAGATTCAGTCATAGTGGAATCACCCCAATTATTGACACGTAATATATAAAACATGATTAAAGAGTACACATTTGTGTTTGGTCTAGAACACGGAAGGTAAAATAATGTGTAATGACACAATAATATTGAGAAGTGAAAAAACACCAGTTATCACCAAACATAAGCTAGACATTTATTTCATAATAAATCTAGTTAAAGGGATTCCAGGTTAAAACTGCACATGTGTGGTCAAATTTTATAAGGTAGGGGAGCCCTTTAGCTTTGGCCAGTGCCAGTTCTGAATCGAATAAAGGCTCACCACCCAACTGGCTTTGAAGAGGAAGAAGAAACCCGTGATCTAGCAATGAAGGGCCGAGCCGAAACGATTATTATTGAATATAAACATTTTAAATCCCAATCCTGTTCTGGCATAACTTCCATCAGGATCTCTTTATGAGATACTTCAAAGCCTAAACTGGATGAGATCAATTTGGTCACCCCCATCCCAAAATCCGTGGAGTGCAGGGCAAGAAGCAAAGATATGAACAATATCTCCTGCTAACCAACCACACTTAGGACATCTAGTCTTGTTGATACCGGGGTTCCCCTACTCTCCCAATTTGATATTCTCTTCGGCATATAATACAACAAGTAGCCCTGAATTGCTGTACACTTAAATTGACAGAATGTACCCAGCGACCAACAGGGGCCGGAACCTCTGTATTTCAGATGTAGAAATCTCTGAAGACAGCAGGATACTCCACTTGGCTGCAAGCAGGGCACTATCGTCCGTACTATACTGATAAAACCATTGATAAATTGCACTAATCGAAGGCTTCATACTTGCCTTATAAAAATGTGCCATTCATTCTGTGCCTTTGAGATCAATCACAAGTTCACGGCCTGAAGAATGAAAAAAAAATCCCTGAACCATAAATATTTAAAGAAAAATAATGGGGGAGATAAAACGAGGCCTGAGCCCCACAAATGAGCATAATCTATTTAAATCATGAAGTTGCCCAAGGGTCCCATCTCCCAGTTTTGCCCACAAGGTCGTGAAACACTAGAGGAAAAGCATGTCTTTCTTTAGCACAGCAATAGAATATTTGACACACATATGTCATCATAACTATACGTATAATATCGTTAACAACTTTAAAACGGACACGTTTGTGATAATTGGGGGCCTCAATCTATAACAAAAAAGAGCCTATATTCTGGCTCTAATGCGAGTCGATAGCCAAAAACTGATATATCTGGTTTTGCAGGGATTAACAAACTGCACAAACAGCCGACAAATGCTGCCCAAAAATATAACTTAAAATCTGGAAGTTGTAACCCCCTGCTTATATAGAAATGCATCTATCTATCTATCTATCTATCTATCTATCTATCTATCTATCTATCTATCTATCTATCTATCTATCTATCTATCTATCTATCTGTTTCCATAACATTACCTTACTGCACATATTTAACTTCTTGCATCCAGGTTTCCGTTAATTGCTATTTCTTAAGACAAATACACATACCATGTCACAGTATTGACCATATATTCAGAATATGACATGCTATTGCATTGTTGAGAAGAGGAGGGCCATCATGGCCTCCTTGAGACTTCAGTTCTCATGAGTCATAACTGCACCCCCCAGTAGGCATATTACACTCTGTGCATCTTCATATATACTATTTATGCCATCTATTTATTTGTCCGAATAAAGGTGTCCCAATAAAACGTTTAGAACAACTGTACTAATTACAACACATTTATCAGTCATTTATTACTGTAGTGCAAAAGTCAAGTTCAATTTTATTACCATTGCAGCCAGGCACTACACCCATCAGGCGACCTTTAGCCATGCACAGTGAGGGCTGGCGGCAGGTCCTGCCCAACCCACCATGGGTAAACAACCCAGTGGGAGTTGATAAGCCCCTCTGAAGGCAGCTCCTTCTAAAACACCCCAGACATCCATTGAAGCTCCTTGGATAGCAGACCATTGGTTCAGGTGGGAAAATGTATTTTTGCTGCTTTCTGTCAGGCTCACAGTCAAGGGTCCAGTGCTATTGGTCTACATCCAAGATGACATGCCACATTTTTCCAGTCTTGTGAAAGATGTTCCCCCGCAGGAAAGCTTCTCCCAATCTGTACCGCAACATGTTTCTCATTGTGAGCTGGCAAGAGGCTGTCTTCCCTAGTCCTCAGACTAGCCTTTCTGATCTAGAGATTGAAGATGAAACTTAATGCAATCTCAATAGTCCTTCACCAGGCAAAGGGAATTCTTCCAACAAGTACGTTTTTTTAATCAATACTTTCCATTGCGAAAGAACATCAAACAAATCATTGCAGCAGCAAAATCAATGACATCGGATAATAGTCTAACAATATTACTTCTCATAGAAGATTCCCAAAAGCCCACTCTCTCACATCTCCCCCATAGTAAAATCAGAGTGCATTCTAAACATCAGATCGTATCTGGTTTCGATCTTCTGCCCCCACAGAGCCGGGTGGAGCACATAAACCACCTTTATGGGTATTCCACTTTCCCCAGATTTTGGTCCATTTAGTTGGGTAACCCCTACTCGCACCAGTCCAGGTCTAGTTTCCAGTCCGGGCGGTCAATTTGCTTTCCATGTGCGGGCAATATTACGTTTTGCTACAATTAACCCCAGAGTCATCCATACCTGGTCCATATGGGTGATATCTGTTTCATCCCAGATGTTCAGCAGGCACCATTTGGGGGAGAACACAACAACATTACCACACACAGTATTTAGGTATGACACCACAGACTCCCAGTAGCCCAGTATGACCTCCAAAGCATATGATAAAAGGTCCCCATGTGTCCACAATTCCAAAAACAGAGGGGTGTGGCCACTATGCCCATTTTTGCCAGAGTTGTGCGGGCGTAATAGCATCTGTGGAGGATTTTTAGTTGGACTAAATGGAACTTGGAGCAAATAGACACCTTCTTCGGGGAAGCCAGGGCAGCCTTCCACTCATTATCATCCAGTTCCCCCAAATCGCGCACTCAGTAGTCCCTCAGGCTCCCAAAGGCATCAGAGGACTAATTAATGAGTTTACATTATGTGAGGGAGATTGCCTTCTTGTATTCAGTTAACAGTTGCTCTTCAAGGGGGGACGACTCTGGGGGGCCTACTCCTTTTGGTAACGCTGTGTACAGTGCATGTAGGATTTGAAGATTTTGAAAGGTTTCCATAGGCGCTAGCTGATACTCTGCCTGAAGATCAGAGAAGGGAAGGATGGCACCATTCACCCACTGGTCACCCATCTTTGCAATTCCACTGATATCTCATTTACGGAAGCCCGGTTATGTACCCAGAGTGCTTAATCTTGCAGTGTCCCATAGTGGGGTGGCCCACGTAATCACGTTTCTCCAACCTAATGAGTGAAGTGTTTCATGCCAGATGGTAAGAGTTACAGCTGTGGGAATAGGGAAGGTCTGGGGATTTTTCCCCCTGTAAAGTCCCCGCTGGAAACCCCCAGGTTGCATAGCCCTGTGGTCTATTTGATAAGCTAGCTTGGAAACAGGGAGATGGACCCAGTGGTTAATGATTACCAGTTGGGATGCTCAGTAGTAAGTATGCACGTCTGGCAGGGCAATGCCTCCATCATACCAACCTCTTGTTATCTTTTTCGTGACTATGCTTGTGGGCCCACGTCCCAGAGCAGAGTACACATTAAACAGTTGATATTTCAGAAGTAGGAGGCAAGGATGAGACCGCCAGGGCTGTTTTGGAAGTTGTACCGCCAACAGGCTGGCGGTACAAACTCGGGGCTTACGACCACGGCAGAAGCGCTGCAGTCTCACAGCTGGTACTGGTGGTTTTCCGCCACAGTGGTCCCGGTGGTTGTAATCCACCAGGGCAGTGCTGCTTGCAGTGCTGCTCAGGGGATTTCGAGTCCCCTTCCCGTCAGCCTTTTTTTGGCGGTAGGAACTGCCATGGAAAGGCTGGCGGGAAGGGGAGTCACGGGGTCCCACACTGCTTTTCACTGTCTACATAGCAGACAGTGAAATGCGTGACGGGTGCAGCTGCACCTGTCGCACAGCCGCAACACCGCCGGCTCCATTTGGAGGCGGCTCCCATGTTGCGGCCCAGCGGGGATGTCGGAATGGGTACCCTCGGGAGTGCTGCCGCATTGGCGGCCGCACAGCGGTTACAACTTGGCAGGCGGCAGTTGCCGCCCGCCAATGTTGTAATGAGGGCCATAGTGTATTTGGAGGGCAGAAATGAAGTGAGGCAGCGCCATCATTTTAAATAAGGCTGCCCTGCCTAGAAGTGACAGGGGAAGGGATCTCCATTGCTCAACGTCTTTCTGGTGGTGCAGCAACGGGGGTGTCAAATTATGGGCCCGAAAATTGGGACTTTGGTGACATATATGCCCAGATACTGGAAACCCTCTGTAGTTATTTGGGCGGTGCATCCGACAGGCAGAAGCTCGGCTGCGGGCAGAAGAGGTAAATCAGAGATTTATCCCAGTTGATGGTGTAGCCTGAATAGTAGCAGAATTGTGTGAGGATATGCAGTATCCTATCAAGAGTATTTAAGGGGTCTGCTGAGTAGAGCAAGATGTCATTGACATATAGGAATTTCCTATACTTCCAGCCATCTGCCAATTTTAGGCCTCGGATTAGTGATCCCCACGTATCCAGACCGACAGTGGTTCCAGAGCCAGATCAAAGATTAAAAGGGAAAGTGGGAATTCCTGATGGGTGCCTCGCAGCAGCCGGAATGGTGCAGATGTGCCTCTGTTGACAATTACTTGAGCCAGAGGCTCTGCATAAAGGAGCTGTACCCAAGCTAAGAAACATGTCCCAAAGCCAAATCTCTGGAGGGCCTCGAATAGAAACAGCCATTCAGTCGTATTGAAGGCCATCTGGGCATCTAGGGAGAATACCAGTCCATCCTCTCGAATGTTAGGTACCTGACCCAGGACACCGTATAGATGTCTCAGGTTGAGGGCAGTACTTTGTCCTGACATGCAGCCAGACTGGTCCGGGTGGACCAGTGAGGGGATCTCCCTGACCAACCGGGAGGATCTGTTATATAGAAAAGTGCACTGTTCCAAAAGCAAAGAAATAGGAATACAGGGACGAAGAGAGTCAGAGATATCATTGATATCAGGAGAGCCCTCAAGCACCCAATAGGGTGACAAGTTTCATCATTGAGCTGTCTCCTCGTCAGACCGGTGTTGCAATGTCTGGCAGACCACCCCGGCAACTGGGATGGTACTGAACCGAAAGCAATTTGCCAGGTAGGGGTCTGAAACGAAAACTGACTGAGAGGATAGAAACGAGAGCATGAGTGTAGGAGAGTATGAGGAGGTTAAAATTGTCTCTGAGCCTAAAACATCACTTTAATGAATCAGGGGAGAGGTTCAGGCCAAGATTAAAAATCATCCAGAGTGTTAGCGGGAATAATGTCCCACTATACTCTACAAAGGAGGAAAGGTAGTGTGCCTAATCCTGTCAAAATGTGGTCAACATGTTTCGCGTCTTTGATGGTCAATAAATGATCCCGGGAGAATCTTCATCTCAGCATTGGGGAGTGAGATAGGTCTGTAGGAAGTACAGGTCTCTGTCAGTTTACTTTCCTTGAGTATTACCACTACACTGGCCAGCCTCTGATCCAGAGGAAGGACATTCTTGTCACAGCTTTCTAGGAACATTGTAAGAAGGTGGAGGGCAATTGTGGTTGCTGTGAGTGTATATAGTTCAACAGGGAGGACATTGGGTCCCAGGGCTTTACCAGTAGACAAGTCATGTATGGCTTGCATTATTTCATCCTCTGTTATTTCCTAATCTAGTAGGTTTTTATCTGACTGGGACAGAGTTGGGAGATTAACATCAGAAAACAATTCACAAGCTTCAATTGCTGAAGCTGACGAAGCAGGGGAATATAATTATGTATAGTAAGCCTCAAACGTATCAGAAATCTGTTGCCCACCCTTTATGCGGTCTGCATTGTCCGTCAAGATTTCAGGTACTCATTGATTTGCCCTCTCCTTGCCGTCCAGCCAGAAATGTAGTCTTCCAGCCCTATTGCTCACTTCATACAAGCACCATTGCTTAGCAATATAGTGTGAGTGGGCTGCATCTGTTTTAACATCTCTAAACTGTCTGTGCTTCAAAGCCAAGCGGTGGCGCTCAGGCTCCTGGCCTGGACATGTGCGTCTAGCCTCAAGGTCTTGAATCTCCCTGTCCAAAGCCTCTAAATGCACCCTTTTTTCTTTCTTGTGTCCTGCAATCAACGAGACCACTTGACCTTTCACTACCACCTTATAAGGCTACCACAACGTATGCGCTCACTCTACTGAGCCTGCAGTTTCCTCGCAGTAATGTTTTGCTGTTTTGTTCAGGCTTTTGTGGATAGATGGAATCTGGAGGTACCATGAGTTGATTGTTAGACGGCGCTGGCCAGAGACGGATGGGCCACTATATGTCACCCAAATCAGAGAATGATCGGATCTACCTCTCACTAGATGTTCAATCTTCTTGAAGTGAGAGGTCATGCAAGGGAGATTCGTGACATGCTGTCATGGGACCCTGAGTGAAATGTGTATTGCAGCTCCATTGGGTGACAACCACTCCATGCATCAAGAAGTCCCATGGCTACCAGAAATTCCGCCAAGGAGTGACAGGGCGGACCAGCTTGTCTGGATGGGCAACAGTCTTTAATCTCACAATGTGTTGCATTGAAATCCCCACCTAGCAGTAGTTCCACCTCAGGGAGTTTTAATAAAAGGGTGCTAAGTGCAGCCAAAAGCAGTGCCATGCAGTCATGGGGAATGTAGACCAAAACCATATTAATCGTTGTGTCCTCCCACAGTCCTGAAACTGCTGCATATGTCCCCTACCGGTCCACCCAGGTGTGTTGGACGCTGAAGGGCAAAAATGTACGTATCAGTATACCTACTCCTTGGGACACTGCGGAATATCCCTCACAAACTATCATTTTAAATCTCCAACAGTCTAAGGCTTGGTGAGTGTTGCCTTGTAAGTGTGTCTCTTGTAGGAGAACAATGTCTGGGGCATGCCTCTTAAGGTACTGGAGCATCACTACCCTCTTTAATTTGTCTCCCAGACAGTTAATGTTCCAGGAGATCAATTTAATATCTGGTGTGGTCGATGTCATGGGTATATGTAAGGTGAGCCCGCCACTCAGGTGGCAAGACATATCGGTGGAGTGGGAGACCAGACATAGTATGAGGACCCAAGGGAGGGGTTTCATGTGGGACAATCAGTGTGTGCTGCACATTAAATATAACAACAACTTTTAAAAAACAGAATTAAAAAACATCCAAACCAATCCCCCCTGCTAGGTGATCTAAAACCACCCACTACCCCAATTCCACAGAGTGCCAGTCGCTCCAACCCAGCATATTCAATACATACCCCCTGTGTATTCCTCTCATAAAGGAAAACTTTTACCATGCTCTAGCCTCTCCAGGCAGGATAACAAGATTGTCCAGTTTGGCTACTGCACCACACATTTGGGGGCAGAGTGCTTCAAGACAGACTAAAAAAGGGAGCATGAATTCTCCCCTGGCGAACGTACCTTTTGGAGACCCCATAGCAATCAGAAGAAATCCTCAAGCCCCCAACCCTTCTTGAGAGTTTAGGTCACAGTCTGTCCTGGGGAGGCACTGTGGTCTTTCTGTTGTCCATTAGCAGTTCGATGGTCAGGTCTGTCAACTTCCTATCATTTTCGTCCTGGGTGCGACTTCCGTTGTGGCTTTCCTGTTGTGCACCACCCCTCAAGCCAGTCCCAAGCACCTTTTGGTGTCTTGAAATACCAGATTTTACCTTCAGCCACCACTCGTAGCTTGGCGGGGAAGATCATGGAGTATTTTATGTCCCGGTCTCTTTGCGCCTTCTTTAGCTCTACATTGCAGTCGTTGCACATGTATGGTGAAGTCCGGGAACAAGGTTATAGTTGTGTTTTCATACTGTACTGGAAGGGCACTGCGAGCTGTCTTCAAAATCTCAAATGCTGGCTATGATCATCTGAGGGGCTGCTCCCAGACGTGGGGCCACTCCAGGAACATGTTAAGTGCTTCGCAAGACCTCGTTGCTGCAGTTCCTGAAGGATAAGCTCTTTGACAAACAGGTCGACTACATGTCCCTCCGCGTGTTTGGGCACCTCTATAATGCGAATGTTGTTTCTCCTCGATCGACCTTCATAGTCTTCCAACCAAGCTTGTAGGTTGGTAGACAGGACTTTTCTTTGTGTCGCCTTGGAGGGAGGAGGTAGAGTCTTCCACTTCTTTCACTCGGGTAACTATATTTTGCAGGGCCGTTCTCACCACACCTCTGTTGTTACCAAGTCAAGCCTGGTTTCTAGGGAGGAACGGACCTCCGGGATAGCGGGTGGTGCAGCGGTGCTCACCGTTGGTGGGTCAGAGGGTACTTAGACTCCCCGGCGGCCTGTCGGTTACCCAACTGCGCTGTTCACCACCCCTCAATGTGTATCCAATGCAGTGAAGCTCATGTTTACCTGGAACAAGAAAGGACAAGTAGCTATCTCGGCATCGCAGGTAGCAGTGTACTCCTTGGGGACACCTTCCATGCAATGTCTGCGTGACCCAATAGCCACCCGCGTGAGGTGCTAGTGTTATTATGAGAATAGAGCAAAAGTTTTATTTACTGTTGGTTCAGTAGCTGGGAGAGCGCTCACAGTAAAACAGGAGGGCCGTCCGGTGCAGCAGCAGTGATAGCATATGAGGATTTGGCTCTAACTCTTGATATCCGGTTTTCATACACACCCTCCCTGTGTTCAGCAATGCTCTGTTCTTCCTGGTCATGCAGGCCGGTTCACTCTGATAGGGGTGGGGGGGGGTCAGGAGGGCTCTCACAGGGTTATCCTACCTGTGACAGCTGCGGTCTCCGTCTCCTGAATCAGGAAAGTCCGGACACCGTGTTTTATATGTCGCTACTATTGGGGCTGAGTGCCCCGCACCATCTCTAGTATAGAGGAGGGGCCGAACAATCAACCGCACAGCCCTCTGCAGGGAGCGTCCATTCCCTGGGTCTCTGTGGTTCACCTAAACTCCACCAGCGGCGACAAAGGGCAGAGTTGGTGGCAGCCGGAGACACTCATTGGCTGTGAGGAGCCACCGGGATCCAATGCAGACACCAGGCTGGGGCTCCTCCTGCGAAACAAGCCACGTCAAGCTCCTTCCCACAGCACATGAGCAAAGACGTCTGGAACAGTGCAGTCGGTTTCCTGGGCATTTCTGGACCCCGTTCCAAGCCCTTGCGTCCACAGGACCGACAGGGTATTGGATATTGAGAGGACTAAATTAAAAGGAGGGTTCGGAGCCACATTAGAAAGTGGCCATCTTGTCCGGCTATTGGCCACACCCCCCAGGAAGTAATTTCTTGACTCTTCTATTCTATTAGATTCCCTAAGCAAGTTCAGCTAGAGAGTGCATATACCCTTCTCCTAATTGTTAACTTAATGATTGTCCAATTCCATTTCAGGAAATGGTAGATCTGAGACTGACTGCGATTTCTCTATGTCACAGTTTAAATTCCATCCAAAGCCAGCTCATTCCACCTCTAGATGTTCAAAAACCCATTTAGAAATGTTTTCAGAGAGATGTTTGTCTGCTGTCCCTTCAGTCAGTCAGAGGGCCTTATTATGAGTCTGGCAGTCACTAGACCGCAGTCACTAGACCGCCAGACTCGCGGTGGTGGTCCGGACCACCGCATTTTTGATGGTCTGACCATCAAATTAAGAGCTTGGCATACGGACTGCCAAAAGACTTCCGTCTCCGTCAGGATCAGTAATCACGACGGGATGATGGCAGTCGTGGTTGTAATCAGCCAGAGTGGCGCAGAAGTCAGCATCACCGTGCTGATTACAACCTTGTTTTCCACCAGACTTTTCATGGTGGTTCAACCACCATGTAAAGGCTGGTGGAGAACAAGTGTAGGGGGCTGCAGGGGGGTTCCTGCACTACCCATTCTCAATTATGAGGCAAGAACAATGCTGCCGCACCTTTCCTACTTTCTGCTGGTCAGCCCAGTGAGAAAGTTGTAATGGGGCTGGTGGGGAGACCGCCAGCACCGTGGCGGTCTCCTCATCAGGAGTTTGATGGATGGATGTTTCCATCTGCTAAATTTCTAATGACCTCCAGAGTCCCAATTTATGACCTGCTCAATGAATATTAATTAGGAAAGCTGTTCTACCACCCCCTCCGATCTCTTTTTTTTGCCACTGACATATTAGTTCATAGGCTGGTTTGCCAAATAAATTCAGGTCACTAAAAGTTGGTGCACAATTTGTGACCACTGTTTGGTACCAGTGCAATAGTATATTTTACCCTATGTGTCGGCATAGTGATCTTTATAATTAATTCCTAGCTTGAATAAGAAAACAGTTTTTTTCAAAATTTGCAACCTGGTTGTTCAGCATTCACCTATAATATTGCACTTAAGCCTATGCTGCCTATTAGTGTGCATAGTTCGTATTTAACATTTAAATATTAAGCAGCTGAGCCTGGCATTTCAAAGGCACATTTACAGTTGCTTTAATCAGGGTTAAACCTGCCATTTAATTTAATTGTAAAACAATTTTTTTCTCTTTTGACGTCAGTCCTGTCCTATTCTGGACTTCTGCATATCTGTTTTAAAGCTCATTTTGTAGGATTTGATCCAGGTGTGAGTAGAGAAAACATTCTCTATGTACTCACATTTGCATTATAGCATTAAAATATTTCATTACATTAGATACAGACCTCTCATATAAGACAACAAAACGAAATATGAATGCTATCTAAAAAAATGGTACAATGATTACAAATTACAAAAGATTCCATAAATCCATTCAAATAGTTCAAAATTAATAACAATGTGTAATAGAAGGAGAAAATAGGAGACACTGAAGAGCTTGTTTCATAATCACAATTTCTTAAAAACTAGGGGGGCTATTCACAGTGGTAAACTCATATGTGAGTTAATTTAATGTAAAGTGTAAGTGTACCCATAAAGCTTAAATAACTTTACTGCTTTTGGCTATGCACCATTTACAAGTGTCAAATTACTCAAAAGTGTAGACATACATGTCTCCTCTGAAAGAGGAAGTGGAGGCAAATTTATTAGTGTATAGTTACTGCAGCTGAAAAGGAGCTATGGGGAATCGAACACCATACATGGCTAACCACTAATACTGCAACAAACTCCAATAGAAAGCAATGGAGACAGAGCCTTGAAATAGAACCCCTTAGGAAATGATGTTAGATCAAAATCATTTATTGCAACTTTGTAAAAATGTATCTCAAGTCAACTGAATATAAAAAACTATATGTATTTTAAAAATACATATCATAGAATGATAAAATATGTAATACCTTCTATCATTTAAAAAAAACATAACTATTTATGTTTTAAAAATGTAAATTATTTTCAATTAATTCTATATAGCATTAATGTGATTTTGAACACATAGCAGTAGTAGAGATCTCCCACTGATGCAGTGTGCTGAAAAGTAAAAAGTTTATTCAACTTTAAAAAAGTGTACAAATATTTTATGTTAACTGTTAATATAAATTAATGAACTATACTTATTTTAAATGTAGAACAAAATGAACAAATGCTACGGTACTAATACCTTAATTTTGGATTAAATATTTAAGTAATTTATTATATTAAATAAATAAAATAAAATAAATCGCATCTAGAGTGAACAAAATACAATCTTATGTATGAATAATTATTCAAATTGATGTGTAGAATTTATTCAAAGCAATTTAACTGTATGTTAATAAAATGAATGTTACAATAAGTTTTAAATTAAAAAAAGTTATTTGAATCTTTAAATAATACATGTTTTGTCTATATTTTTTTAGCATTAAATTGAATGTATGTATACTTTTAAATAATTTAAATAATTTATTTTAATTTAATGTAAAATTATTTTCTAAAGGCTTTTATTTGAAGTACCTACTTTCATTGATTTTGTTGCAAGGTTATTTTAGCGCTCATGTAGGCACAGTTATTTATGCTTGGATCTAAGGCCTGTGCCCTCTCACCTAGTCATTTTTCGTTTTATTCCTCTTATTATTTTAGCAAGGCTTCATTTTAGTAGCAATGCTTTATTATTTTTATCTTCTGTCCTTCTATGCAGAGTTCTGCTATTTGTTTCTTTGCACAACATTTCATCCTGTGCTCATTCAAAGGCTGCACACAATAGTTTACTGAGTATTGCCGGTCCAGAGAGTGCAATGTCTACCTTACACAGAAGAGACACATTATCACGTCAGGGTGGTTCTCAGATCAACAACATGTTGTATAATAAAATAACATGCTGCATAAAATAAGAGGGGACATTCCAGACAGCCTACCATCTTATGCTGCATGCCATCTCAGTTTCTGCTGAAACGCTGTGCTTTTTCTTTGTCTACGTGGGAAGACTCCCAGCAGACTATCAGACCTCTTTTTCACCCCCGAGCGCAGGTATGGGGATTGGGCTTCCTTCCCAGGACTAGATGGGCAGAGTAAGGCTACCACTGCTATTTTCTCTTATGCAGAATTTAGTAGTAAAGGTAGGGATATTAGGTATACTATTGTGACAAAGTGGTCGGCCTCTTCCTATGTTTTACTTTCCTGGTCACTGCTGTAAAAGTGTTGTGTTTCATTATCCTCATATTTGCAATTCATGCCATTTTGCATAGAAGACAATTGTTTCAATAAAACCTATTGAACAAACATTCTGCTTCTGTTTGTCTTTGCATGTATAAGACTTGTAAAATTGAGAGAAAGAGGTACATTCCGTTCTACCACAACTTACCTGAGGAGTCTGAGTGTCATGTGATAGGCTGCCACAAATCACTTATACCTTTGGTACTGGTGAGGTGCTGCTAGCTAGCCGGAAGGGTTAGGCCAACAGCTGTCACACAGTGTGGGATCGTACTCAGTCCCCCATACTCTGTGGTGCTGCCGCCAAAAATCTGCAGTTTTATTACTACAATGCGAGTCCTATGACAATTTCTATTGGAGGGTGTTGCAGTACCAGTGGTTGAACATGTATTGCTGAACTTACTCCAGCTGTGAGCTGGAGAAAAAAGTATTACTGGCCTGAGTCTTTTTAGACTGTACTAACTTTAGAAGCACAGCCTGTGAATAGCAATGGACTTCCTCATTTGTGGGTGGGTGCTCATCCCTTCCTGAACCTCTTCTTAACCACACCTTAACCTCTCCTTACTCCTCCCTAAATCCTACCTATCGTGTAGCAAGCACATCTCATTTTTCTATCACTCTCTGGCCCCCCACAACTACCATTAAGTAGTAAACTTACAAGTCTGAGGTTCTTCCAAGCAACAAGATAAAAGAGATGGAGATGCACTCATAGGTTTGTGAATAGCATTTTGCAGTATGTTAGTAGTACCTTATAGTACTTCTAAATGTACTACAAAATGCTTTTTGTGAATATGCCCCAGATTTCTTAAGTATCACCAACAACAAACTTTAAGTGCAGGACAAACAAACAGCACATGCTGCAGTCATTGAACCTCTCTGTAACATAATGTGGTAATGTGGTAATGCGTTTGTGATGCTGAAGGTCTTCCACTCTTTCAGTATAGGATTGTCAAAATAACCCTGATCTCAAAATAAAAAAATAAAAAACCTACACATAGAATGCTTAATAGGGGTGCACCTATATGGTAGGGCTATGTAATTAATGCAGAGTCTGTAAAATCTTGAAGTTTCATATTACACAAACCATGGTTTTTATCTGCTGTACAGCTGAAATTAGCAACGTAATTCCTAAAAACCATTATTTGCATGGGCTGCATTTTTACAAGAAAAGAGTGTCTGAACCTTCCATTCAGCATCCAATGGTAGTGAAGCACTGCTCCTACCTTCACAGCATCCACCACCAAATCCACACAATAATTTGTTGGGCCAATAGTGAAAATGGACAACGGGCCATGAGATAAGTGAGACAACAGAGACACTGGATGTCATCCTCTGACACATCACTCTTCTGGGCACTGACGTTTGCAGGTCAACATGTATATCTGAAGGCAAATGAATATCTTCATTAATCCATGTTCTTAAGCATGGAACCTAACCTAACATTAGATATGATATACCTTAAGAATATTTCTGTGTAACACACTCTCCGTGTTCCTGAATTTAAATCAATATTTTTGACCCTGAAGCATAGCTGGATTCAATACACTTAAATGGTTAACTAGCCTACTGTATAGATAAGGTAACAATCTACAAATGTTAAAATGCACAGTATCTGGATAGTTAATTCCTGTATGTTCTCTGTTTGCATCTGGAAAGTAATAAAGAAACATCAATATTATGTGTTTCTTATTATCAGCAATATATATGTATTATTTGATAAACAGTTATTGTACTTTGAATCCATTCATATATTCAGATTTTGGGTAAGCAAAGTTCTTGTGCAATAATTCTTTTGGTTATTTAACAAGAAGAAAATCCCAAGTTCATGTGAACAATTTCCAGAAATCAGAGCCATTAATTAAATGTTCAGAAAAGTTCAAAGTTCAAAGTTTTACAACAAGACATGATATCTTAATACTTCCCTGAAATACAAAATGGCACAGTTTTATAGCAAGGATGCAGTGAAAAATGAGAAAGACTACCCCTAATGATCCAAGATCACAGCTGCCTTTTCCAAACAATGAAAGGGTGCAACGATTCCTGGGAACTGTGATGTTCCTGCTGGGCTTCAACAGATAGTGAATTCTCCACAAGCGTAAAGCACTTTGCTAAGTGGCTCTGATACTCGATGACTACTGACAGCTTTTTTTTGTTATAATGATCACAGCACAAACAGAATCTGAGTGTTACACTCCCTATAGCTGTTGATGTCTAACAGGTGAGCCATGCAACGTGAACAAAGTTCCTTTAATTTCATTTTGACTTGGAAAAGAGCATACAGCACTCTTTACCAAAAATACAACATTTTCAGGTGGTCTATGAAATAATTCTTCTTTATTCAATTTCAAGTCTTAAAGAAAATCACCAACTTTTAATATTTGCCTTTGAGACAAGCTAAAATGGAAAATGTAGAAAATTACATATGTTGTATTACATGAAGAAAAGTAGGTGGAATCTTTGCTGTATCAACATTAAACACTATAGAAGTTGTTTTTTTCCTAAGAATATGGTAGGCACTTTGCCAGCCTACTCTGTGTGCAACTCTTGTTCTAAGCAATTAATATAAGGAATGGTGACCATGTTTTAAGAAAATGCCATTCCCAGATGTACATAACATTTAGTCTTTCTATCAAGATTTCCCTCAAGTGCCAACTGAACTTAACCATCTTCTGATGTTTGGAGAAAACGATTAGTTTATTCTTAAAAGTTTACTTTCAGGAAGTGATTATTTGGGTACTGAGCCAACTTTTTCAAGCGTCGCTGTAGGCTGACTGGTGTTTCTATCATATGGAAACCTGTGGACTTGTCTCTCTCTGCAGGGTCACCCCCAAACCGTTTGCCTTCCCCTGTCCTGTTTTTCTGAATTTGTTTTTTTCTGGTCTTAGAACTCTGTGTTCTTCTCCTCTGCTAACCAGTGCTAAAATGCTTATGCTGGCTCCCTCAAACATGGTATAAATGGCTTACACCGGACTGGCGTATTTACTTTACTTATAAGTCCCTAGTAAAGCTGTGCATATCCAGGGTCTCTAAATTAAATGCTACTAGTGGACCTGCAGCACTTCTTGTGCTGCCCACCTAAGTAGCCCCTAAAAGCATGTCCCAGGCCTGCCATTTTAGGCTTTATGCAGTTTTAAACTGTCAATTTGACTTAGCAGTATAACCTCTTTGCCAAGCCTAAATCTATTTTTTTATTAGATATGTCACCCCTATGGTAGGTCCTAGACAGCCCATAGTGGTGCATTATACTGAAAAGGTAGAACATGTACATTTAAGTTTTACATTTCTGAGTAATGAAAAACTCATAATTTCGTTTTCACTACTGTGAGGCCTGTCTATCCTATCGCATAAAGTGGGTTTGCTTATTGCACTTAATAAGTGCTAACGTTAGATTGGGAGTAAGTAGGAAATTCATGTTTGGCATCTGAAGAATTGTAATTTAATATCCTTGTCAAAGGTAAAGTTTAATTTAACAAAATAACAATTTGAAAGTGCCACTTAGAGAAAGTTGAAATTTTCCCTCCCTAACTATTTGCTGCCTGCAGTCTGTTCCTGGGTCACATAATTGGGTGTAGTTGTCAAGTAGATTTGGATATCTCTCCCAGACAGCCACTTAATCAAGGGATTAGGTGTGCCTGGATGGGCCATCACTGGCAAGATGGGGTGGACAAAGCTGAGCACAGCTTCACTTACAAGACAACAGGCTTTTCCCTGCCTTCAAACAAAAGACTTCACACCAGCCCTTTGTCTCTGCAGCCAGGCTGGAACCTGGGTAGGGGAGGTAGGAAATTCCAAGTACTTCAAAGGGAATCCCTAGAAAGTCTTCCTCTTGAAAGAAGACACTAGGTTTAAAAATAGGACCCTCAGACCCACTCTTCAGTTCAGTTTGTGGTCTACTGCCCAAAACCTGCTTGAACCTTCAGAGGCCTGCCCTGGTCTTAATCCCCGTTCTACCTTTTGAACCCAGGACTACCAGAGTGACTCCAAGGGCTAGTTGGCTGGCCTCCTGATCTGAGCTCCAGAAACAGAAAAGGCTCCAACCATCTTGAACTCCCACCTGAACCCAGCCTAAGTGGGTTCTGACCTAATTGGTGCCTCTCAAGTGCTGGGCCCTTTAATGTGGTGCTAAAAGTGCCTAGATATCCAAAATCCCAAACTTGGGACTTTGGCAAACCTTCAAAAGGGCTCTGAGAATGGAGAGGAGACTGGGAGCTACCAGTCGGCCTGACTTCACAGCAGCTCCCTGCTGTGTTCTTCTTCGTAGAAGGGATTTCCGGACTCATGGAGCTCTCGTCCGCTACAGCTTGCAGCTTTATCCTTCTGCAGATTTTTGACTTCCAAAAAAGAGAATAAGTCTGAACTTAATGAGTGTCTCCTTAGTGATGACGCCTCATCCTTGGACACTGCCTGCAAATTTGCCCCACTGAACTTCACCTTCTCAGATATTTTTTCCACAAAATAAGTCTGAAGGTAAGTGCAGGTTAGGCCCAACCAACTTCTTGTATCCAACCCATGCTCCATTGTGGTTGGCCATATTTTTCAATTTTGACCTAGTCTCACATGGTTAGATGTCTGCGATTGGCGCTTTCATCACATAGGCACTAGGGGGGTCATTTTGAGTTTGGAGGGAGGAAAAGCCTGCCCGCTAAACTCACGTGATCGGGTTGCCGTCAGTGCGGCCGCCTTCCCACAGGCCCCATTACAAGTTACCCAATGGGTTAGCAGGCGGAAACCGTGTATCCACCCGCTTCCCTAGTGGAGAACAGCCCACAACATTGACACTGGCTCATAATGGAGCTGGCAACAATGTTCCAGTGCGTAGGGTGCAACAGCACCTGTCATGCTTTTCACTGTCAGACAGTGAAAAGCACAATTGGGCTGTCCATGAGGGCCCCCGCATTGCCCATGCCCAAGTGCCCCATCTCCTCCAGCTTTGACATGGCAGAGAGGGGGCTCATAATCCCCAGGGTGGTGCTGCATTCAGCACTGCCCTGGCAGATTAGGACCGCTAGCACTGCCGGTCCCTCCAGTGGAGGGAAACTGGCAGTGCTGGTGGTCCGACCATGGCCGAACTACTACAGTCATAATGTGGTGGTCTGACCGCTGCAAAATCAGTTGGACCACCGCTCTGGCGTCGGTCAGTCTGCCACCACGGCCCTGGCGGTCTGTAGACCACCAGGGTCGTAATGACGGCCTAGGTTTTACCTTTAGTCATAACTCCAATTAACTGATTGTATTTTTGTCATTTTGATGTCAAATAATTTATTAAATTTTACTCTATTTTTCTAAATTGGTGTGGGATTTTTCTTATGTTGTGACTTCACTTCATGACTGTTTGTGTGCTGCATAAATACTTAACACATTGCCTCTAATTTAAGCCTGAATGCTTTTGTGCCAAACTAGCAGAGGGTTAAGCACAGGTTAATTTAGTGACTTTAGTGGTTCACCCTGACAGGGATTGTGGCTGTTTCTTGATTAGGGTTTACACCTCACTCAACCAACAACCCCATTTCTCGCACAGTGCAATCCGAACTTTGAGACATATCCCAGTTTTCAAGCAGACATACTAACATTATCAAGCATTTGTGGGAAATCAAAAATATATAATGAAAATAAAATTGGCTTCAAGATACAACTATGTTGGCCATTATGCAATTCTGCCTGCACCCATTGGTATTTGGCACCAAGTGTCTGTGTGTAAGGCTATCATTTGCCTAAGAATTCAATCCAGAATCCTAACAAGACTTAGCTTTCTCCATAGCCAATCCTGATCAACCAATGAATGAACGAATGAATGAATGACTCAGGATTTATAAAGCAAGGGTAATCACCTGATAGGGTATCCAGGCCCTTGCGGGTCCCGGCGGCTTATTCGAACAGCCAGGTCTTGAGGGCCGTTCGGAATTCTGAAAGTGAGATGATGGTACGGAAGTGCATGGGGAGGCTATTCCAGGTTTTTGCTGCGATGTGAGAGAAGGAGTGCCCTCCACTTCTGCTTTGGTAGATGCGGGGAGTATGGGCAAGTGATAGGGAGACAGAGTGAAGTCTTCTTGACAGTTGCTGGAAGTTCAGGTGGTGCTTAATGTACCTGAGTCCTTGGTTGTATAGAGCATTGAGTGCGTAGGTCAGCAGCTTGAATTGGCATCTTTTATGTATGAGGAACCAGTGGAGTTGCCTGAAGTGGGGTGTGATGTGGTTTTGTTGTGGAAGACCGAGAATGAGTATGGCTGCAGCATTCTGTATGGTCTGAAATCTCTGTAGGAGGTGTGCAGCAATTTCTTCTTGCTCCTACATAGAAGGCATTGGTGTAGTCCAGTTGGTTGGTGATGAGGGCCTGTGTCATGGTGCATCTTGTGTGTAGGGGCAGCCACTTGAAGATCTTATATAGCATGCGCAAAGTGAGGAAGCAGGTGGAAGAGACAGCGTTGATCTGTGATTTCATGGTGAGCTTGTTGTCAAGGATGATTCTGAGATTTCTAGCATGGTTGGAGCGAGTTGGTGCAGGTCCTGGGTCTGATGGCCACCAGGAGTCATTCCATTTGTTGCTGATCAGTATTTCCGTCTTGTCTGTGTCCAGCTGCAGGCAGTTGTTCTTCATCCAGTGGACAACACTTGTCATGCATCTGTGGAAGTTGGTTCTGGTGGTGGAGGGGTCTTCAGTGTGTGAGAGGATGAGTTGGGTGGCTTCTGTGTAGGAAATTATGTTGAGACCGTGGGATCTGACGATGTTGGCCAGATGGGTCATACATGCATTGAAGAGCATGGGTTGAGGATTGAGCCCTGGGGGATACAGCATGTGATCTACTCTGATTCAGAGTTGAACGGTGGAAGGTGGATCCTCTGGGTTCTTTCAGTTAGGAAGGAGGTGATCCATCTGAACGCTTCTCCTTGGATGCCGATGTGGTAGAGTCTTTCGATCAGCATATGATGAGACACTGTGTCGAAGGCTGCTGAGAGGTTGAGGAGGACCAAAGCTGTTGTTTCTCCTCTGTCAAGGTAGATTCGGATTACGGAGGCTGCAATCGGGGCAGTTTCAGTACTCTGATTGCTGCGGAGGCCAATTGGGAAGTGTCAAGTAGCTGGTTCTGCTCAGGGTGAGTTGCTTGTTGATGATCTTTTTCAGTACAGTAACTGGGTATAGAAGCAGGGAGATTGTCCGGTAGTACGAAAGCTGTAAAAAGTCAATAGAAGCAACACAAATGAACTGCCCCTTGAAAATAAAAGATTTATCCAGAATCAAATTTAGCACTGTACTATTGCATAAGTAAGATTCATTTAATGGAATCCAGAATTAGTAAACTATTATTATCATTTTCCTGGGATCTTAATTGTAACATGTTGCAAAATGTTTTACCTGCCATGTCTAATAAGAAGATTCTGAAGTAATTTTGCAGATTATCCTTTGGTCCCTCTTTCTGCATCAATACTAACTAAAAACATTGCTAGAGTTAGGAATAGCAGCCACACGAGCACAGTTTAATAATAAGGG
Source organism: Pleurodeles waltl (assembly GCF_031143425.1). NCBI lineage: Eukaryota > Metazoa > Chordata > Amphibia > Caudata > Salamandridae > Pleurodeles > Pleurodeles waltl. The sequence goes on from NC_090442.1 coordinate 841,748,713, forward strand.
AAGATCAATTGTCACCATCTGGATACATCCCGTTCGAAAAGTGTCACTTGGATTTCATATGGAAAGTGTGCTTTCATATTTTTTGAATTAGAAAACTATCCCAATTAAAAATTTGAGATTAATGAAAATACAATGTGTGAACAAAAAGATAAATCCTGATCAAACCTTGGTAATCTATCATTAGCTTCAAATAGACTGGTAGCAAAATCAATCCCAACAGTGGCTTAAGAAAGGCCTCAGCAGTCCCATCAGTGCCCCTGAGGTCCAAGGGGTCCCCTCATCACAGTACCCAGGCCTGAGAGCTCCTGAGTAAGTCCAGAGGGGGCCCCCTCCGTATTCTTTGCAGTGGGACCCCTTCAAGTTTCATTATGCCACTGAACCCAACCATGGTGAGATATTGGAATAGAGGTGCTGTCAGTGGTTGTATCTGTCATTTTACTGGTAAGGAACCAGAATTTATGTTGGCTGCTTAGAAAGTACTGCCATTTATTTTTTTATATCATTTCTGTTCCTGGTGGATTTCCAACAAATGTTTCCTGTGTGGAATCATTGTTTTTTTAAATATAAGCTAGACTTATTGGCATCATGGATTTATGTCACACATTCAGATGATGCTTCAGTTTTTTCTCCTCTCTCAAATGATTGCCTATATCGTTTATAACATAGGAATTAAAAGACCAGGGCTGTTTGATTGTTAGATAAGCTAGTTCAATTAAGTTAAAATCATTTGAAGCCCTACGGGATATCCCTATTAACCAGCCCACCGAAAATTCTGCAACTGAATTCCATCAGATAAAACAACTGAAGTCTGACTAAGTGTTAGCCTTTTATTCAATAAGAAAGCTTCTGAAACATGCCAGGTCAGTTTCTAATCCACATCTCAATAAGCACCTCAGATTTAGTAGAAATGTTTGTTTTTCTATGTCCAATGAACATCAAAGTAATTGTAACATTTGCCGTGGGGTTCTCAACATTAGAACACAGTATTTTCTGATGAGATTATCGTATTTATACCCGGGACAAAATATAAACACTGTGCAATAAACTGTATGTAGGGCTAGAGGCTGCAGTTAGTGCTACATTTAAGATTAATGCTTTAATGTAATAGAAATTAATGGATACTATTTCAAACAGTCATTGGTAGTCAATTCAGTAAGTCTTCAGCAACATTGGAAGGCCACCCCTCATACAAACACATAATAAATGCACATGATAAAATCAGCTAAAAAGCACGTTTCATGCACCTACTTCAGTAACAATTTACAGATGGCTAACTATTTTAGATTTTCCAAAGTCCCCAATGAACCAGAGCCATCCCAAATGATTAATTTGAAACAATTGCTAGGAAGAATGCTCTCCCACTTTCACAGCATCCTTACGGTTCAAAACACTTGGTAGCCAAGCCTAGAGATTGTATTCACTAGCACGTATTTTAACAACTCTTAATGGCTGGGGATCATTTTTAATCCTGCTGTGTTCTCTTGGCATATACACATGTTGTGCATGATATAGGGTTCCCAAACATTAAGTGAAGTGTTCTGGAATTATTATCCAATTTCACAACAATATTTTTTCTGTGTTCAATATGGGAAAATGAGGGATCACATCAATTCCATTTGCCGTTAATAATTCAGCATAATTATTATAGAGATATTATTAGAGATACTACTGCATTAGACAAAATAATCCTGTCTTAGGGAGAGACTATGACATTATTGACTTTTAGATTTGCAATAATGTAATGGTTTATGGAGACAATAATTGAAATTTTGGTATAGTATAAAATCGATCCAAAAGAAAGGAATGATTATTACGAATATGAATAGCAACTTTCTCAGTTGCCAACAGATCAATAAAGTATGGTGATACAAGTGAGATGAAATTTTCATAAACCTGAAACTTCATCATCATCAAAATACTTTATTTGTCTCAAAAGAGCAGTAAAAGGCACGATCAATTACAAACATCATGATCAAAGAGAGAAAAATTAATAAATAAAAATAAATAACAGTATCAGATATAAAAACAAATTAAAACAATTAATAACAATTACGAATTTGGATAGCAGCATTTATAAAATGTAGCACCACCTCTATAGTCCCTCTCTACCCACACCTGTAAATAAGAAAAAGCAAGATGACTATGCCTAATACCCATGGAAAGAAGGACAGGACGTAAAAACCTTCTTCTAGGAACTCTATATAAATTGCACAAAAGAATAACATGAAAGGTGCTTTGGTGCGATCTACCATCACAGCCACATGGTTGGAGTTTCTTAAACCAAGTGCCTTGAGTGGGAAATGCTAATAAATAGTGTATGGACTTCAGGCGAAATCTGGTAAGTAAAAACCTATACTGCTCAGAAGTGATCATATTAAGGTTTAGCTCAAGAGGTAATGACTTTGGTAACTGACACTCCAAAGCCCCAGGCATGTTACCAGTTAGAATGCCAATACAAGTTCTTAATTCTTTGTTTAACCCCCAACCCCATAGTAAGGAATTGAAGTCCTGGAAATATTCCTCTACCCCAAGGCGGGAAAACATAAAATTGACATATCCAATCCAAGGAATGTCAATAAAACGCGTCAGTGACAGACAATCCATAATCACAGACCTAAACAGGTGAGCTTCAGGATTTTGCCATACTCTTAGCCAGAGCAGTAAAGGTTGCAAATTTTATATGGTCAGCTATATTCAGGCCCACTTCATCATGGCAGAAAATGGCTGGAGTGGATTGAGGGACTGCTAACATCCTTCTCAAAAACGTATTTTCCACTACCTGTAGACTGAAACAGTCCGTATAACCCTATACCTCAGCTCCAAATGAAGCAATTGAAAGACATTTACTTTTAAAAACAGTCAGCATTTCCTTAACTGGTTTGTGTACCAGTTTCTTTAAAAACCTAAACACTGCATCAATACCTCTTTGAAACTGCAAGATGCAAACATTTATTAAGAATTTCCAGTTAAAATCAACATCAATTGGGACCCCCAAGTAGGTGAAATTAGTAACTTTAAGTATTTCTGCACTTTCCAGAACATATGTTTTGCTTTTGGATAGCTTTGGGCCACACTTCATCACAAATGATTTTGTTCTATTACTTTTGAGGCCAAGACTTTCCATAAAAGTATTAAAAGCATCCAATAAGGATTGCAGACCATTTGCTGTCCTTGACATAAGGACAGCATCATCCGCATAGAGTAATACTGGTAGTGGCTGGGAATTAATAAGAGGCGGGTCCTTCCCCTTCTTACATAAAAAATCTTCTAGACCATTAATATAGAGTAGGAAAAGAAAAGGGGCCAACCCCCCCCGTCTGACCCTCTTCAAAGATGGGAATTCTTCAGTGGTCACCCTCCTGACTAAAACGGACCCGGTCGGTAGTACAAACATGAAGTCTACTAAGTAAGGAGATCAGATCTTTATCTACCCCCATATCTGACATGACAGACCACAGTTTAAGTATGTCAACTGTGTCGAAAGCACAGGATAGATCCATAAAGGCTAAATGGATACAACCTTTTTTAACCTTAGTATATTTCTGTACTATCAAAGTTAAATTAAGGGTCTGTTCAATTGTGCCCAGCCCTGGTCGAAACCCAAACTGAACCTTCAAAAAGCTGTTAGTCTCCTTTGCCCAGTGTTCCAGCTTACTCAGTACCACTCACCCTAAGATCTTAACAGAGCTATCTAAAAGGGAGACTAGGCAATAATGCTGTGGATCTGCTCGGTTCCCCTTCTTGAAAATGGGCACGATTATCGCCTCACTCCAGGTGTCTACCGAAGGGCCCATCATAGCAGACCTCAGAACGTTGGTAAGAAGAGGAACCCAGAATTCAGGCAAAGCTTTATATATATCAACTGGAATTCTATCTGGGCCAGGAGCTTTATCGGAGAGACAGTTTTGCATAGCCTGAAATACCTCGGATACTTCTAATGAATTATGAAAGGCTGTAACAGAACTGATCAGGTCAATCTGAGAGGTATTAATTTCTGTTTTAAAAATTTTGGAAAAATGCTCCAACCAAACTTGCGGGGGACGACAGTGTCTATTACAGTATTATCTTTCTCTGCCAATGGAGTGGAATTAACCACTTTCCAAAAAGCCTTCGTACCTTTACTGCTGCTAGTCTCAATTAACTCCTCCCAGGCATGCTCCCTCATTTCTTTCTTCCTAGCAGCAAGAGTGGCCTTATAAATCCTTCCTGCCTTTTTAATGTCAGACTGGTTACGTGGGACAGAGCTAGTAATCTTCTTTAAGTTTTTGAGGGAAGATGTACATGCATGATTAAACCAACGGGGTTTCTATTTCTGTTAATAGTTGACTGCTGTAGTTTATCAGCCATACAACTTGTTAGGGCAGAAAATGCCTCAATAATTGTATGTGCAGGGACATGTTCCCCTAAACCAATCATGATCTCCTCCTTCTTGTTCTTCATCAAATATACGTAAAAGCTATGTTTATCAATGTTTCCCCACTTGGTTGTCACGCTTTTGTGCCTATTAAAACTCAGCACTGGCTGCTGTATCTCCTCATCATAACCCTTATCCCCACCTAACCTGAATCCTAAAGTTAAGGGGTTATGATCACTCATGCAGTTTGGAATCACCCTAATCTTCCCTATGAAGGAGGTAAGATCTTTAGAGTAAACTATAAAATCAATTGTCGATTGAACACTGTCCCCTAAAAATGTAGGAACCTCCTTAACTACCGGAATTAGAAATATGAACAAATTAGCAGCCATAATTCGATTTAGCGCATTCTCATAAGGAGAATGTTTAAAATGCTGCATAGGGCAATCAAATTGATCGGAAAAACCACAACATTGTACAGGTTCCGGATCACATTAATGGGCATTAAAATCACCGGCCCAAACAATCATTATATCCTTCTTACTTCTGTTCAGTGCACTGTGGACCTTAGATTCCAAACTATCAATCACGCTGGTATCTGCCAAATTAAAGATGTTATTATATTAATTAATCAACAAGACATCACATGGGGCAGTCGATTTGAGAAGTACCAGATAGTGTGGTGTTGTTTCAATGACACATGTGACTCCTTCTCCTGCAGATACAGATATAAATGTAACCAAACCTCCCTTAGCCCTTCCTGAAGGTGATTTAATAGCAGGAGCAAAATAGGTGGTGAAGCTATTGATATATAAGGAGACTCTAAAAGCCAGGTTTCCTGACAACAGATACATGAATATTGGCTCACAAACCTTAACCAGTCTGGATTATAAAGTTTGTTCCTTAATACTGCCACATTCCATGATGTAATCACAGAGATTGCAACGGAAGAAGTATTGATTAAACTAGGGGAGTATGAGTTTATTGCAGAGGATGTATCTACCTCCTGACCTCCACCTGGCACATTCCCAATAGTTTTTGGTTAATCCAATTGCTCCAGAGAGTTTGCGGGCTCAAGGGATTAAACGATCAAAGGGCCTGAACTGATGAGAGGAACAAGGTTTCTGCATTCCAAATTTGATAAAACTGGACTGCTGAACCTGTATGGAGATGAAGTGTGACAGACATCTTACCCTAATAGATCACAAATCTGATGTTGATGTAGAAAGGCAGTGATGCAGAGTGGCAACTAACTGTGGGTTCCTAAAATTGATAATGATACAGCCCCCGGAGAAGCTTTGCTAGTAGGGCCTATCCATGGTACCCTTCTCACAGTTAAAATTTCTCCAAAAAGATGTAAGCTCTAACCCGAGTACTTCCTAATCCAACACATAGCTTTATTTCGCAAAGAAGAATAGGATTCCAATTATGGGACGTCCAATCTAGATACATTTTCCAGAATTAAAATATATGGAGCACAAGCTGGGGTAATCCATGGGTAGGAAGCCTGGATATTTGAAGTTGTCGGAGGCAAAGCCTGTCTAAAGTCCTCACGGGCCACGTGATAGTCAGCCTTCTGTTGACAAGGTAGCTTTTCTGTGTGCCCTTTAGTTGCAGGGATTAAAGCCCTGTCTAAAGGTTGATGCCCATAATTTAATGCTCCTCTCTGAAATTGGGAAATGGTAGGACCTAGAGGGCACATAGGCTCACAAGTTTCAGACAAATAATTAACTCCCATTAGAGATGGATGAGCTGAAGATTTCATAGTGGCTATAATGGCATTTACCTTACCTTCCAAAGATTCCACTTTTTTAAGAACTAAACAGCACAACTGCCTGATATCTTTAAAACATTTTGAATCTGGCTAAATTGGTCACAGGGGATGATAGGTGACTTCTCATTTGCAGAACGTTTACCGGCGGCCCTTTTTGACATCTTCAACTGAGGCCTTCTTTTACCCCTCTTTGGCACTAATAGGTCCTTCCCAGGTGAAAGTGTGGTCTTTGGGCAGATCAATATTGGACCAGGGGAAGGGTTTACTATGTTTTGAGGACCTTGTTGTCTGCTCTTTTTAGAAAGTGGGCTATCAGTAATTACTAAGGAGATAGACTCAATTGTGACAACACATGGGTTCCCTGATATAGCCATGGGGGATTCACAGGGGGGCTACTTCTTCTTTATCTCCCAAACCAGCCTTCTTCAAAGTTGGGCCCAAACTAGCTTTCACCGTCCCTAGCTCAGTTTCAATTGCGCCGATCACAGAGGTAAGATAGCTAGTTATTAATTTTGGGCTTGAGTCCCCAGGAAGAGCTCCTGCTACCCCGTTAGAATGTTTCTGCTTCACTATCGTAGCTCCGTTTGTTGTTAAGGTCTAATACAGTAAAAATCACACTGTTACCCAATGCCCCTCCTAAAAATCACACCAAGAGACGGGCCCAGCCCGGCCTTGTCTGGTCACTGACGGGCGCAGACGGGCCCGCTCTTGGCTCGGTCTTTGCCCTGGCACACCCGCGCGCGTGCATCGCAGAGGGCGAAGTGTCCAATTATGAGCACGTCCGGGCGCGAAAGGAAGTGGCAGGGGCGGCTTCCTGCCACAAGTGAGTCTGGCAGGGCAGTTCCACGGCCCCCAGCCCTGTCGCAGCTGATCCGAGGGACCCACGCAGTGGGCGAAGTGTCCGATTATGAGCGCCTTCGGGCGCGAAAGGAAGCAGCAGGGACGGCTTCCTGCAGCAAGTGAGTCTGAGAAGGGTAGTTCCATGGCCCCCAGCCATGTCGCAGCTGATCCGAGGGACCTGCGCAGCGGGCGAGGTGTTCGATTATGAACGTCTCCGGGCATGAAAGGAAGCAGCAGGGACGGCTTTCTGCAGCAAGTGAATCTGAGAAGGGTAGTTCCATGGCCCCCAGCCATGTTGCAGCCGATCCGAGGGACCTGTGCAGCGGGTGAGGTGTTCGATTATGAGCACCTCCGGGCGCGAAAGAAAGCAGCAGAGGCGACTTCCTGCCACAAGTGAGTCTGGGCAGGGTAGTTCCAGGGCCCCAAGCCCCGTCACAGCTGATCCTATGGAGAATATAAACATTGTGCAATAAAATGTATGTAGGGCTAGAGGCTGCAGTTAGTGCTATATTTAAGATCAATGCCTTAATGTAATAAAAACTAATGGATACTCTTACAAACAGTCATTGGTAGTCAATTCAGTAAGTCTTCAGCATCATTGGAAGGCCACCCCTTATACAAACACATCATAAATGCACATGATAACATCGCATAAATAACACGTTTCATGCACATACATCAGTAACAACTTACAGATGGCTAACTATTTTAGATTTTCCAAAGTCCCCAATGAACCAGAGCCATCCTGAATGATTCATTTGAAACTATTGCTAGGAAGAATGTTCTCCCACTTTCACAGCATCCTTACGGTTCAAACGCCTGGTAGTCAAGCCTAGAGATTATGTTCACTAGCATGCATTTTAACAGCTCTTAATCGCTGGGGATCATTTTTAATCCTGTTCCGATACTCTTGGCATATACACGTATTGTTATAGGGTTCCCAAATGTCAAGTGAAGTGTTCGGGAATTATTATCCAATTTCACATGACAATATTTTTTCTGTGTTCAATGTGGGAAAATGAGGGATCACACCAATTCCATTTGCGTTAATAATTCAGCATAATTATTATAGAGATATTATTAGAGATACTACTGCATTAGACAAAATAATCCTGTCTTAGGGAGAGACTATGACATTATTGACTTTTAGATTTGCAATAATTTAATGGTTTATGGAGATAATAATTGAAGATTTGGTATAGTATATAATCAATCCAAAAGAAAGGAATAATTATTACGTATATGAATAACAACTATCTCAGTTGCCAACAGATCAATAAAGTATAGTGATACAAGTGGGATGAAATTTTCATAAACCTGAAACTTATTTTTTATAACGATTGCCATGGCTGAGTACGGCATTCCTGTCCCAAATTCTAGAGTTAGTGGAATTCATTTTAGTGTATCTTGCAGAACCATTTCCTTTAGCACTAAACAGGTGTAGGTGAAGCACTAGCATAAACCTCAGGCCTCGGAGTAGGATTAATTCTTATGTGACTACTTCAGTGTGATCTTGCTCTTCTGGCTGGCTCGCTGCGTTTGAATACAAAGTTTTCTACATGTTACATTATCTACCTACTTTTTGTTGCCACTGTCTATCATCTGCCGTTATGTAGGGTTTGTTTACTGAATAATAAAAGAGATGGAAATTGGGCAACTGTTGTCGTAAGAGACTTTGGGGTTCATTACGAGTGGGGTGGTCTTCAGTCCAGCACACTTGCGGTGGCAGTCAGGACCACCCTGGATGCATCGGTCCGACTGCTACATTGCAACCCTGGCGATTAGACCACCAGGTCCACCAGGATCATGGATCACGGCAGCCGTTGCAACAAGTGCTGCCCTGTGGATTACGACCTTGTTCTCCGCCAGCCTTTTCAGTGGTAACACTGCCATAAAAAGGCTGGTGGAGAACAGGTGCAGGGGCCACAAGGGAGGCCCTGAACTCCCCATGCTCTTGGCATGAGCAAAAACAACAGATGATGGACGGAATGCAGAGCAAATCAAACATTCACCCCCAGTCACAGATCTGGGTTTAATCCATCAGTTTTTTTGCTTGCCATGCCACTCCAGTTTGGACCTAGCCATATGCAAATCAGTCTTGACCCTGTTCCCAATGGGAACAGGGAAGCCCGAACTGCCAGGCCAGGTCCTCCCTGGACCAGAGAAAAGCATCCTGGGACCTGTTTCAGGGTATCACCCTTCCTCAGCCAGGCTAGCTTAAATCTGGTGGCATAGCAAGCACTGTACCCACGTCTGGGCATACCCTTCCCACTTGGGGTGACAAAAGCAAAAACAAAAGATGAAGGATGGAATGCAGAGCAAATCAAACATTCACCCCCAGTCACAGATCTGGGTTTAATCCATCATTTTTTTTTGCTTGCCATGCCATTCCAGTTTGGACCCGGCCATATGTAAATCAGTCTTGACCCTGTTCCACATGGGAATAGTCCAGCCCGAACTGCCAGGCCAGGTCCTCCCTGGACCAGAGAAAAGCATCCTGGGACCTGTTTCAGGGTATCACCCTTCCTCAGCCAGGCTAGCTTAAATCTGGTGGCATAGCAAGCACTGGACCCACGTCTGGGCATACCCTTCCCACTTGGGGTGACAAAAGCAAAAACAAAAGATGAAGGATGGAATGCAGAGCAAAATCAAACATTCACCCCCAGTCACAGATCTGGGTTTAATCCATCATTTTTTTTTGCTTGCCATGCCATTCCAGTTTGGACCCGGCCATATGTAAATCAGTCTTGACCCTGTTCCACATGGGAATAGTTCAGCCCGAACTGCCAGGCCAGGTCCTCCCTGGACCAGAAAAAAGCATCATGGGACCGGTTTCAGGGTATCACCCTTCATCAGCCAGGGTAGCCTAAATCCAGTGGCATAGCATGCACGGGACCCACGTCTGGGCATAACCTTCCCACTTGGGGCGACAAAAGCAAAAACAACAGATGATGGACAGAATGCAGAGCAAATCAAACATTCTCCCCCAGTCACAGATCTAGGTTTAATCCATCTGTTTTTTTGCTTGCCATGCCATTCCAGTTTGGACCCGGCCATATGCAAATCAGTCTTGACCCTGTTCCCCATGGGAACAGTCCAGCCTGAACTGCCAGGCCAGGTCCTCCCTGGACCAGAAAAAAAACATCCTGGGACCGTTTTCAGGGTATCACCCTTCATCAGCCAGGCTAGCTTAAATCTGGTGGCACAGCAAGCATGCATGGGCAGTGCAGGGACCCCTGCCCAGCACCATTGCAACGTGGCAAAGGTGCTGGTGCACCCTGCTGGCTACAGCATTGCAGCCGGCTCAATTACGAGCTGGAGACAATGCTGCAGCATGTTTCCTGCCAGGCTGGTGGGCGGAAACCGACCTAGCTGGAAACTCATAATGACTCCGGGGAGGTCAACGCATGGGCAGCAGCCACCCTGATGGAAGTCTGGCGGACTGGCTTTCCCAACCGCCAAACTCGAATTGAGGCCCATAGGGCCTGATTTCGAATTCAGTGGACGAGGTATTCCATCACAAATGTGGCGGATATCCCATCCGTTGCATTACAAGTGCGATTGAACATAATGCGCTTGTTATATGTCAGACGGGATATCTGCCAAAGTTTAAATCAGGGCGTATGCTTGATTGATCATCTTTAATGATTTCTCCAGCTTCTTGAATACTTTTCTTAGTGAATAGATGGTAGCACTGTGGACTTTGTAAGATTTCTTCTAACAAGTGAGAAAACATAATCATGTATTTCTATATATATTGAAGTATTATTGTTTTATATGTGTGACAAACAAATAAATATGGATGTTATTTTTAATTGGGTGGAACTATTCAATCAATCAATCAGTTTTTAGGGTCGAGCCTGAGTTGCATGCGCTCGCGCATGCGTATCGCAGCGTGACGCTTTAGTTACTAGAAAAGGGCTCGGAGCCCTGTCGACATCCGGTCAGTGTTTTTTATTGGTTTGTGGGCTTGCCTATTAAAATCCGCTTGCTTTCATCAGTCGAAGGCATGCACACGTCATGCCTTTTCCGGTGGCTAGCCCTACTCGAGCGCATCGACCAAGTACAGAAAACATGAGAGGCTCGCTGTTTTCTGTCCGGCTCGTGGACTACTTTTTCTCTATTTTACTAGCGCGATTTCGCTTGGCAGAAGTCGAGCGCTTTACACAGTTAATTGCACTTTTTCAGTTATGTACATAAATACACTTTTGCCGATAGGTGAAAAGTCGGGTTAGGAGTTTACAACGCTATCAGCTCTAACATGAGCAAACGCGAGACCTGTTGCAATGCAAATGCTTGTTATAAAGTGCAACTACTCACCGTGAGGGTCTCAAGTTGCTGGTGGTGGGTCTTGGCCTCATTTGAAGAGCCATGCCTTAAGGCTTTTCCTGCAGATGGTGAGTGATGGGCTTTGTCTGAGGTGCGTGGGAGGGCTATTCCAGCTCCTGGATGTGAGGTAGGTGAAAGATCTTCCTCCAGCAGTGGTTTTTCAGATGTGTGGAATGGTGGCTAGTGCCTGCTGGGCGGATCAGAGGTGTCTGGCGGGGTTTTGGAAAGAGATGCAATGATTCAGGTAGGCCGTTCCGATGTGGTGAAGGGCCTTGTAGGTGTGGGTAAGTAGTTTGAAGATGATTTGCTTCTCCACTGGTAGTCAATGGAGGCATCTCAGGTGTTGGGAGATGTGTTCCTGGCGGTGGAGGCATTTTGGATGAGTTGTAGTTTCCTGGTGTTCTTAGTCATGGTACTGACATAGAGTACGTTGTCATAGTCAAGCTTGCTTGTGAATAGGGCGTGGGTGACTACCTTGCTGCAGTCATCCGGAATCCATTTGAAGATTTTGTGGGGTTGGCAGAAGGTGTGCCAGCAGGAAGAGATGACTGCGTTTACCTGTTGGGTCATTGGCCAGGTTGCGGTGTGGTCAGTCGGAGCAGGTGGGATGCTGAACGATGTGAGTCACCAGGAGTCATCCCAGGCTGAAGTGCAATTCCAAAGATGATGAGCTCGGTCTTGCCTCAGTTGAGCTTGAGGCAGCTCTCCCTATCCTATGCGGCAACGGCTTTTATTCCGGTGTGAAAGTTCCTCTTAGCTTTGTCCGGGTCTTCAGTGGAGGATATGATGGGTTGTGTGTTATCTGCATATGACATAATATTTATTCCGTGGCCTCTGACAATGGCTGCAAGCAAGGCCATGTAGATGTTGATGAGCACGGGGTTCAGGGTGGACCCTGAGGGACTCCGCAGCGGACATCTGTTGGTCTGGATATGAAGGGTGGGAGCTTGACCCTTTGTGTTCTTCCGGTGAGGAAGGAGTGAATCCATTGCAAGGCTTTTCTGTGGATTCCTGTGTTGTGGAGCCTGGTGTATAAGGTGCTGTGGGAGACCATGTTGAAGGCTACTGAGAGGTTGAGGAGTATGAGTGCTGTGCTGTGGCTGCAGTTGAGGAGTCTGTGGATGTCATTGGTGGCTGCCAGATGAGCTGAGTCCGTGCTGTGGTTGCTGCAGAAGCCAGACTAGGAGGTATCCCAAGAGTTGTTGTCTTTGATGAATTGTCGCAGCTGTGAGTTTATGGCTTTTTCCAGGACTTTGGCTGGGTAGGGTAGTAGCGAGATGGGCTGGAAATTCTTTAGCTCTGATGGGTCAGCTGTGGATCTCTTCAGGAGAGGGCAGACTTCGGAGTGTTTCCAATCATTGGGGAAGGTGGTTGTTTTGATAGAGCAGTTCAGTGTCTTGTGGAGTTCGGGGCGATGGATGCACTGGCTCTGTTGTAGATGTGGTGAGGACAGGGGTCTGTGGAAGCTACAGAGTGAATGCTGTTCATGATGATTTCACTCTCTTCTGTGGTGAGAGTGGTCCAGCTGTAGACAGTTTGGGTGGGTTCTGGGGGGCTGGGTGGATCGTAGGCTCTGATGCTGGGCGAGTTCTGTGGGAGGAAGCTGTCATAGATGTCCTTCATCTTGAAGTGGAAGAAGGTGGCCAGTTTGTTGCAGAGGTCTTGCGATGGGGGATGTTGGTGGCTTCGACAGGAGGATTGGTAGATTTGTATGTTACCTTGAAGAGTTCTCTTGTATTGTGTGGGGAGGTGTTGATGCATTACCAGAGTGTGGCTTTTTCTACGTTCTTGATGCGTCAGTGTTGAGTGGCAGTGGTGGCTCTGAAGGAGGTGAGGTCTTCGCTGGTTTTGCTGTTTCTCCATTTCTTCTCTAGGCGCCTGCAAGTGTGCTTGGATTGTTGGAATTCGGTGGTGAACCAGCGGTCTCTTTTTTGGAAGCGCTTGACTGAAGTTAATTGGAGGGGGGTTAAGGAGTTTTTACATTCGGTGACCCAGATGTTGAGGTTATGTGCTGTGTTGTTGGCGTCGTCGGTAGGGTGCAGGGGTGATTTGGCAAGAGTCGTGGTGAGTTGGCAGTGAGTTGCTCGACTATTCATTGCCTTTTAATATGCTTGCAAGGATTCATGGCTCTAGTAGGCCCAGAAGCAATACTATTCACAGTTGTTCATTTGCACATTTTGAAAAACATAATCTTGCTATCTGATTTGGCAACTGGAAGTGGTGTTTTGGGAGAATGATGAGCACAGTACTGTATTCATGAATGATATCTCCTCTTCAAAGATGTCTTGCGCTTCCTCAGGGGAGAAGATCCTGTCACCTGCTCATTAGATAAGTTTTCGTGGAAAGTAACAAGGATCAAACACATGATTAGGTTTCTTTGACTTGTGTTAAGAGAACATCTACATAAACTGGTCTACATTTTATGCATTTTAGCACTATGCTCCTACTGAACCTTTTATAGTGAGAGCTCTGTTCAACTGAAACGACAAGTGTCTTTCAATTACTTTGCAGTACTGTTTGCTACTTTGCATTACACAGAAGTTAGACTTTGGGCTTCCTGACGTGCTGTGTTTTATTTTTAACAAGCTGGAGATCAGGGTTTTCCACAAGAGCAATCACAGAAATAAAAGTGAAAATCTTGACCTGTTTATGGTCATAGCCATTTACTATTTCACTTGACAAAACAGTGGCACTGAAGTTGAGATTGGAGATAGATCAGATGTGGGTAGGTTATTTGCTTGTCAACCCCTACCGACTCTTTTTCCTTCTGATTGCTGTTCTAGCATATTTATATTTGAAGTAGACTTGTAACCATTGGACCTAACTAATGTTTTCAAAATAGACCTATGACGTTCCGACATGATCAGAACCCTAAGAGACTTCTCGATGAGAATGAGAATTGAGCAAACCATGGTATTCAGTCCAATTATGGCATGTGAAACAGTGTCCTGGTTTCTTATTTAATAATTGCTAAAGTCATTTCTTGTTAGTGGATAGTCAGAGAGATTGAAATCTGTGATAATAACCCTTTCAATATTAACCAGAGTTTTGTTAAGTGGGTCTAGAAGTGATGATCAATGGAATGATCCTTCTCCTTTAGAGTATTGGACCAAGGAATCGAGGTATTATCATCGGGTAAAGTATAATAGAATATAGGTTTATCATTTCATATGCAACTTTTATTAGATTTTCACACTGGAATAGATCAGGCAAAGAAGCCACCAAATATTAATTCTTTTGTCCTGGAAACAGGTTTTTTTTTTTAAACCAGCAGATGGAGCAGGAGATTCAATACAGTTAAGTCGGTCAGACCTAGGAAATGCCTCCACCATTTCCACTGGAGTAATTGTATTTTTATTGCTTAGAGTAGTTTTCAGTGACCTAAAGTTATTTTTCTTTATGGAAGTAAGAGAGACAAAAATAGTAAATAGAAAATAGAAAATAGAAAAATATTGTTTGCTAGTTGGTAATACCTTTGTATAGGCATTTGATTCGGGAAGGATTTTGCAACCATGTCTGAATTGTCCCAAAACACAACCTCCTAACAGTCTTTTCTAAAGTCACAGGAAAATAAGTAGCAGTCAATACACCTCTGAAGCAGTAGTGGCAAATGTGACAATAACTACAACCCTAGTAGAGTAAGGTGAAAAACATGCAAACTAAGGGCTTCGACTCTAAGATAATGTATGGCAGAATAATGTCTTCAGAAAATAATAGTCCACAGCCCAATTAAAATAAAGTACACTGATTGAAGGCGTGAACCAATGGTGTGCCACACTGAGTGCCACCAAGACTTCCCTGCTCTTTTTAAGCTTAGCTCTACCAAATTTAACCCACTGTGCTGGGCACGCCTATACTTACCATGACTAAGCTCCACCAACTTAGTCCAATGCAGAGCCCCTTTCTTTGGGGACCCTGCTGCATTCTCAAACATGCACTTACCTTCCCAGTGAATGGAAAGAATGTGAAGGGAAAAAGGGCAAATCAAAGCCAAACAAAGGAAACCCTCCAAGGACAGTAACTGAGGAGCGAGAATGTGAGCGAAGGGAAAGTGAGGGAATACAGACACGCCCAGTCTCTGTCTCTGTTTGTTCAGTCTCCGGATCACTGTCAGAAACAGACAGGGTGTCCTCTCATATGTAGAATTTAAATTGTATACATCCAGCACCATTTGTGCTCACACATAGCTTGCTTTAAAAAAAGTCAGCTATGCAACAGTGATTGTACAGAGATTCTCCATGTTTGCTTTTTAGTAGATTTCCATGCTTGCTGGTCAGTAGAACCACACTGCTTAGAGGCCAAGATGACAGTGATCTGCAGTCCAGAAATCAAAATATTCAAGGGAAACACTGTGAAAAGATGGATTTATTACACCAGCTGCAGATATTCCCTTGTGTTTCTACACCATCACACTTATCTTTCATTATAATTCGCATAATATGGTGTAAATATCAATAGCCTTGATTGTTGTTCATGCATTCCTTTAGCACCAAGTATGTCAGCTTGTGGCCATTTGTGCACGTCCAAGCATGTGTACATGTATGTGAAAAAGGTAAATATGATAGTATCACGCTTGTAAGGCAAGTCTGATTTACCTGCTAGAGTGCAGAATGTGGCTTTAAGTGGGAAGAGGTGATTTAGGAATTTAGTGAATACTCTACAATATGGTATAATTGTGCTAACTATAAATCCATTGCAAGTAGTTTTGGCAACCTATGTAAAGGTAAATGGTATTATACTTTCCTCAGACATTCAGCCCTTATGTTATGTTGAAAGAGGAACTCTGGCACCTCTTCATTGAGGCATCCTCTGTGGCAGCCTAATGTGCCTTGTCAGACAACGTTTCCTGGGGATTTACAGAGCTGTCAGTTATAAAACATTAGCACTCCTTATCCATGCGATATCAACAGGAAGAGCACTTCTCCCTAGCATGAACTGCTGAGGAATAGCCTCCAAAGCGAGCTGCCCTCAAATAATTAATGAATAACATTGGCATACGCATATTAGGAAGAATGGTCTACTGGCTTTGCTAGAAAAAAACATTTAACTAAGCAACAATTAATTTATAAACACGAAGAAGAAGCAGTGAAGTGGCAGAATTCCTGATTGGTTAACAGGCGGCTGGACCTTAAGTCGCGTAAGCCTTAGGGAGGTCTTCCTCCAGACGTTTGCCTATTACCTCCAATTTCAGCTGGAATTATGCTTTTGTTGGCCTTAGGGCTCTGTGCACTTTACCACTGCTAACCAGTGCTAAAGTGTTTGTTCTCACTTCCCTAAAACAAGGTTTGATTGGCATATACTTAATTGGATTATTTAATTTACTTATAGGGCCCTTGTAGAGTGGTATACCTTATACCCAGGGCTAGTAAATTAAAATGCTACCAGTGGGCCTGCAGCACTTATTGTGCCACCCACATAAGTAGCACCCTAAAACTTGCACCAGGCCTACAATTGCACCCTGTATGCAGTTTTAAATTGCCATGTTCACTTGGCATTTAAGCCCTTTGCCAGGCCTTAAACTCCCCTTTTATTACATACAAATTACCCCTAAAGTAGGCCCTAGGTAACCCATTGGGGAGCATATGGCATACAGAACGGGGCCTACTGCCCATCACTTTGTAAAACACAACAGGCACTGTTTTTGCTGGTTTTGGGACTCTGAACACTTTACCACTGCTGTCCAGTGCTACAGTGCATATGCTCTCTCCCCTTAACATGGTAACATTGGTTCCTACCCAATTGGCATATTTTATTTACCTGTAAGTTCCTAGTAAGTTGCACTAGATGTGCCCTGAGCTTGTAAATTAAAGGCTACTAGTAGGCCTGCAGCACTGATTGTGCCACCCACATAGGTAGCCCCTTAATCATGTATCTGTGTGTTGTTTCACTGCCACTTCGACTTGGCATTTAAAACTACTTTCCAAGCCTTAGTCAATAGTGACCTATTCTATATGTAAGTCACCCCTAAGGCAGGCCCTAGGTAACCCATAGGGCAGGGTAATATGTAGGTAAAAGGCAGGACATGTACTTATGTGTTTTACATGTCTTGGTAGTGAAAACAATAGGGCCTGAAGTTCTGGGAGAAAGTAAGAATCTAGCTTTGCATACCTTATCGAATCTTAATTAAGAAAGCAAGTCTGCCACCTGTTTTAGCGGTGTAACAGGTAATGTAGAAGTGTCAAATCATGTATAGCGTAACAACCATCATCCCCCAACCATGTATTAGTAAGGCATAGTACCTTCAGTGCAGTGACCAGGTCTTATAAAGCAGTGCAGTTTTTAACTTAACTTCGGAACACACTTTAATTAGCATCGCAGAAAACAATTACCTGGGTGCAGTACTGACAAGGAGGTCATTAAATAAAGTAGGTCATCTCTCAACAAATAGCCCTCGGTCTTAAAGCCTACTCAGAATCAATGTTCAAAGCATGAAGCAGTGTGAAAAGGTTAAAAAAAATATCATGTCTATAGGGCGGAGCGGCCTTACCTTTATGTGACACTCAGACAGGCAGTGTCACATTAAGTTAAGGCCGCTCCTTCCTATAGCCAAGGGTGCTGTCTAGATATGAACTGTCAGAGACGAGCTTGCCTCTGATGCATGGGTGCACTGCAGGCACATACCTGCCCCCTTACCAGCCAATATAAACCGCTCCTACACTACCATGGCTAATTCTATGGGACAGTTCTCAGAGGGGCAATTGGCAGTGTCCTGGGCAAAACATATCTTGCAGCAGCTAAAAGTGAGCATGCCATCATTTAAAACCTAGTAAAAATATATTAAAAAGTGTTCTAAAAAATATCACATTCATGAAAAACCCTCCAATGTGAATCAGTTTTTCAAACCCATTACATTGGCAACTGTGTTAGTAATGCAAAGATTGAAACATCACACCTCTAACAAGCTACCCCACCCACCACCTGAGAAGTGTTTTTTGAAAGTGAAGTGGATCCACCTAAGAACTATAAAAACTATAAAAGCAATCTGAGTAGTAAGCTGACTAAAAAAGCCTGAAAACAAATTACATTTCAACCAATAGAATGGTGATAGGTGTTTTATTGCTGCATAAGTATGGGTAGAAGATATGCATATGATTGCTAGGCATACTTAATTTCCAGGTGTGAAGACAAAATATCAGAGAAAGAAAATCGTGTGGACAAAATATTGTTTCAAGAATATCGAGGAATAAAAATATCCTGAAGGTAAGTTTATATAGGTAAGGAATGTTTTACTATATATAACTCCAAATATATGTATCTTGATAATATATATATATATTTTTCTTTAGGGCATGTAGATGTGGACTTAAGAATAGTAAATTTATACTTAACTATTTGCCTTCTCAATATTTTGGTCCTTGATATTTCTGGTACAATATTCTGTCACCATGATATTTGTGTTTCCGATATTCTGCCAGCGATCCCCTTTTCCTAGTGCAATAATCAGACCAAGAGAGAGAAAAACACACAAGGGGGTAAGAAGAAGTGTTATAAATTAGGTCTCTAGTTGGCAGAGGGTTGCACTCTGTCCACGCAGGGACCACATTCCTAGTCAGGGCAAGAAAGATACACACTAACAATTTACCTGTGCTTACCCTCTGGTATCTTGGCACCAAGCAGTCAGGCTCAACTAAAGAGGCAATGTGTAAAGTATTTGTATACACACACACACACAGCAACACAGGGAAAACACCACAAAAGTGCTCCATGCCACTTTAGAAAAATAGCAAATATTTATCAGAGTCAAACAAGACAAACATCCAAAGTTATGAATTTTCAAAGATCAAATCACATGCAGTGCTTAGAAAGTAATAGCTCCAACCAGGGCTATCTGGTCATGCTGGGTTGGGGCAAATCTAAAAGTTCAATCCGACCACATTGGAGCGCGGGCTGGGTACAGGAGTCACACAGACCCGCTGACAGTACCTTTGTTGTGCTGATGCTCAGTGACAATGCGTTGAGCCAAAGGAGGGGATGCGTCACGCTTGCAGGTGATGCGTTGTTTCATAATCAGGCAACATAGTTGATGCGTCGATGTACAGAAGCAATGAGCATTGGTTCCGATGTGCTGGGGCTGTGTTTGGCCAAGTCAAGGCTGCATTGAAAGATGTGGTTGTTGAATCGTGCAGTCATTGAATGGTATCCTCTGCTTCGGTGCAGGCAGCAGCAAAGCCTCATTTCTGCAGTGAGATATATTGGTTCCAAGTGACGTGCCAATGCATCAGTCCTTAAGTTGCAGCACCACAATCACCTCCAAGCGCCCAGGACTGGATTTGGCACCACTTGGCAGAGCAGGACTCACAACAGAGGAGCCCAGCTGGTAGCACAATGCAGGTAAAGTCTTTGATATCCCTGAGGCTTCAGAAACAGGAGGCAAGTTCAGTCAGGCACTTGGAGAAATGTTAGATTCCAGGACGTAGAGAGTTAGATCCAGTCCTCGCACTTCATGGCAAGAAGCACCAGGCCAACACAGAAGAGCTACAGCAAAGTGGTGGCCCCTCCTGACAGCACAGCAGTCCTTCTTCCTGGTAGACTGTCCTCAGTCCAGAAGTGTACAGATGTAAGTGTGAACTACCTCTACCTCTCCCTGCGAAGGATGACTATCAGTATGTAAAGGAATACAGATGTATCTCCCGTCACACCCAGCTCTTCCTATTTGAGGCTGTCTGAGAGAATGCACAAATCTAGATTTTTTTTTTTAAATCTGTTTATTAATCATAACAATCACATACCAGTACATTGGCTGTTTATGATTTAACTAATTATTTGCTTACATATATAAACTTGCACAGCTTCGTTGCATATTAACTGGTATGTAGGAAAAAAAGAGAAGAAATCAAATTATAGACAAAACATAAAATATTGCTAACAAAGCAGAAAAGAAGAAACATGCAGCTTAAATACTGTGCAACAAATACTTGCCGAGTAACAATGCAGCTCAGCACGGCTGATGTCATTAATAATATATACTACCTCAGACGGAGGTAAGGAGACGTTAGAGGGAGGATTGCATCTTATATATGTAAATGTGTGTAGAGCGGGGGACAGGAGTGAAGCAGGGATTTACATTTTGCGGTGTTCAACGGAATACTGAGCAGGATTAGCATTAAGCGAGCTGGGTTTGACCTGTGCACAGGTTTGTGTGCAGTGAGAACAGCCTGGTGTGTTAGGTTAATACTTTGAGGATAATAATGAGAATGTCAGCACTGTCAGTAATTGAAATTGAGGCAGTTCAAGTGTCCTACTGACCATATCCACCTGGTTGTTAGAGTTGTGTATGGTGTGCTATTCACGGGGGGTGCAAGTCATCGCGCGCTTCTATTGCCACCACAAAAGTGTTCCAGACTTCGGGGCCCACCTCAATGAGACCTCTGCGTTGCAGTAGATTGAGTGTCTGCGCCTCGGCCTGTGAGCGACTATGTAAGTCACGCAGCCAAACCAAGTGGGATGGAACATGTGGAGCCTTCCAATGTGTTGCGATCAAACGTTTAAAGACAGCAAACGCTAAGTCTATGAATCTGTGTGTCTGTTTATCTTTCTTAGTACGGTGACGTATGCCTAATAAGCAGGACTCTGGTGTGGGGGATAATGCGAGGGATGAGATGTCTGCTGTGGCGTCTGTATGCACAAATCTAGATGACGCCTAAACCCAGACGTATATTCAGAGACAGGCTAAGGCACAGAATGGTTAAAGTAAGAAAATGCCAACTTTACCAAAAGATGTATTTTTGAGTTGTGAGTCCAGAGACACCAAACTCCATTTCTCTATTGTTTTCAAATTAGAAATTACATGTAAAAGACAATGTTACCCTGTGGGAGAGATAGCCCTTGCAGTAGTGAAAACCGAACTTAAGAGTTTTTCAATATCTGGACATGCCAAACTTAAAAGTACATATCCAACCTTTTAAATACATTTCATCCTTCCCTTAGGGCTAACCAGGGCCTACCTTAGGGGGTGATCTACATGTAATAAGAAGGAAGGTTTGGGCCTGGCAAGTGGGTACACTTGCCAGGTCAAGGTGGCTGTTTAAAATTGCACACACGAGGCGTGGCTTCGGGCGTCAAGATGGCGGTCGCACTCTGAGAGTGCTCTGGACCCCTCCGTCATCCGCCCGAAATTACCGCGATTTGGCAATTTGGAGGTGCAGCGCCAGCTGTCCCCGCGGTTTCCCCATCCCACTGGGGTCCCGTTGAAGTGAGCGGTGGTGAGATCAGACCCCGTTCGTGAGCCGCGGACCGAACGCCAAAATGGCCGTCGGAGCTGGACCGCCTCGAGGAGGCCGATACTGAACGATCTGCCCCCTGATGTGGATGCTCAGGGCCCTGGGCGCCGTGAGGAACGAAGAAGAGCCGGCGCTGGACCTCGGGGCGCGGGCCCCCGCGATCTGATGAGGCGGCGCTACCCTGACCCACAAGCGAGGCTCCTGACGCCCCAGGCTGCATCACACGCGTACCCGGTGGCGCTGATCCAGAGCCACGGCGGCGTCCTAGCCGCCTAGAAGAGGGGATCCTCCGAGACCCGCCCGAGCGGCGAGGAAGCCGCTAAAGGGAATCCCCCTGCGGAGCGGCCCCTCCGGATCCCCGGGAGAGGTGAGCGGCGTGCGGGCTACCTGCGGCTGGCTGAAGGGGCGTTGGCCGTGCCGGGGCCCGTGCGCTGGGACGGCGCGGCGCCCGCGGCGCCTTGAACGGGGTCCCCCCAGGAATCCACCCAGACGGGAAAGAGAGACACGGGAGGGGCGCCGGCACACCCGGCGGCCGGGGAGCCCCAGTGGGGCATCCCCCGCGGCGTGGCCCCCCCGGCCGGGGTGGGCGGCGTGCCGGGGTCCCGTGGCAAACTGAAGGGGCGATGGATGCGCCGGGGGCCCAGCTGCGGGGACGTCGCGGTGCCTGAAACACCTCAAGGAACAGGGAGGCGACCCCTGGAATTCGCCGGACGGTGAGAGAGGCGCAAGAAGAGCGTCCCCTACAGCGAGAACCCCCTGGCCCCCCCGAGTGAGGAGAGCAATGTGCACGATGAGCTAGATGGGTGACAGCTGCGCAGGGGCCCGAGCGCTGGAAGTAAAACAACCCTAAATGAGGACAAACGAAAAGGCACCAAAGTAAGAGGAACCTGGAATCCTGGGCCGCCTTCTGGGTCCCAGAATAAGTGCAGCTGGCTGCAAAATGCTCTGAGGTGGGAACGAGCGGAGCAGGCAATAGCAAAACCCTTTGAACCCTCCGTTGGTCCACGCAGTTGCAACTTGATCAATGTATACCCACCATCACTAACCGTGGACCAGGGCACCACCGGGACACCGTGCCCCCGAATCCACGACCCCGGCGACCCTGAGCGGGTGGCTACCCAACGAAATCCCGGGCACGCTGAGGTGCCCCCGGGGTTCTCCCCACCAAACTGAGGGCCCGGTCCCCTCCGGGGAGGAATGGACCGGCGGCCAGCGTACTTCAAACAAAGGACAGTGACTGCATAAACCTACCCATCACGAAAAAACCTCACTGATGGCTAACCGCGCTGACGCACGTGCCGGACCACCCTAAGGAACCATACATCTGACCTCCCCCCCCGTATCAAGATGGGGAAAGACAAGGCAAACAAACAACCCCCGGCCTCCCAGCAAAAGATCGACCAGTTCACGACATCGGCGGGTCCCCGGGGGGGGGAGACGCTGCCGGTGGAGGCCCCGCTATGGACGGAGTGAATGCCATCCTCCAGGCAATCCAATCATCGCAAGCAGCCGTAGAGACCAAAATCGGGGAAGTGCGAGAGGACATGGGTCTTATTCGACAAGATCTCAGAAATGCGGTGGATCGCATCACCGATGTGGAAGCTCGCGTCTCCCAGACTGAAGATGAGCTATCCGATCTTAAAACTAAGGTGGCCCAGCTACAAACCCGAACCAGCGAGTTGCACCGCCGTGCAGAAGATGCCGAAAACCGATCAAGCCCGTAACAACCTGCGCTTTGTCGGATTCCCTGAGGGCGTGGAAGAAGATAAGGCCTCCGAATTTCTGGAGCAGTGGATCAAGACCTGGATGCCAGATCAAACCCTCTCGGCCTGGTTCGCAGTCGAGCGTGCCCACAGGGCCCTCGCCCCACACCCCCCTCCGGGTGGCCCTAAACGCCCGATGATTGCACGCTTCTTTAATTTCAAAGACCGAGACAATATCCTTAAAGAAGCCAGGCGTACCGAGGACCTCCAATGGGAGAACCACAAGATCTTAATCTTCCCAGACTACACCTGCGAAGTCCAGACCCGCCGCCGATCATACGAGCACGTAAAGCAAAAGCTCAGAGCAATGCAGCTCTCATATATGCTCCTCTTCCCCGCAAGACTTAAAGTCCTCATGGCTGGGAAAGCGTACTTCTTCGAGTCTCCTGAGAATGCGTGGGATTGGCTAACAGAGGAGGGCGTCGGAGCCCGGAGGGGACCCATGAAACCGACTGGGGGGACCCCTTGCGGGGCCCCCCCCCCCACCCGTGGAGGGACCCCGGAGGAGCCGGAGGCACACCAGATCCCGTAGGGGAAGGCAGAGGGACTCAGGCATCCCCCCCAACGACGAGGTGGCTCGTGACCCCGATATACAGACTGAGGGAGTCCCCGTCGGGCCCTCGATGCCCCGGGACACAACGCAAGCCGCAGACGACAACCGCTTGAGCCAATCCCCGGTGCTTGGGTAGCTTGAACTGGTGGGCTCCCACTGAGTCACACTCGAAGGAATTGGGACCTGGGTACACACCCGCAGACTCCGAAGGAGATGCCGCAGGTGGCGTTATTACTCCTCAGCGCACACCGCGCAAAGCTTGAACCAGACTTGCCAAATTGCAATTGATCCTACTAAATGGAGGCGTCCATCACTCCACCCCAACGACAGTCCTTCTGGCTGTTAAGTTTTGGTTGAGAAGTTGGGCGACAGATGCTTCCAGGGAGGGAGTATGGGGAGGGGGGTGGTTGGGGGGCAAAGAGTTTAAAACGGGTTTAGATAGTAGAATGTTTATTTGTTTTTTTTGTTTTCTTTAGTATTTTAATACTTCAATGTTACGTTTGAGACGGTCGTCCCGGGGTCCACAAACAGGCAATCAAAACTACATAGCACCCACACAGCCCACGCCCGGCCCCCACTGACCCACATTATTTCATGGAACGTAAATGGCCTACTTGATAAGATCAAGAGATCCGCAGTATTCAATACCCTCCGCAGATACTCCCCCTCAGTGGTCCTATTAAAAGAAACCCATCTCCTTGGGACTAAATGCCCCATGCTTGCACGAGGAGGATATGACAGGGTTTACCATGCGGGCTTCTCCAGAGGATCCAGGGGCGTGGCCATTCTGCTCCATCGCTCACTACCTATAGTGGTTACAGCCACACAATCAGACCCCCAGGGCAGATTCGTAGGAGTTATGGGGACCCTCCATGGGTCACCGATAAACCTTGTGTGTGTGTACGGACCGCCGGCGGGAGTAGACGCATTCTTACTCTCGCTTCGCCGTGTGGCAGCGGGTCTCCCCCAGGGTATCACCCTGCTGGGGGGGGACTTCAACGCCGTCCTCAACCCCAGCTTGGACGTATCCGGCGAAATCTCTACCAATAGATCCGCCCGGGCCTCGAGTCTTAGCAGCTGGGCAGAGAGCCTTGGCATGTGCGAGGTATGGAGAACCTGGCATCCCAGGGAGTGCCAGTACACGCACACCTCAGCTGCCCACTCGACACAGTCTAGAATTGACCTCATATTCATGCCCGCTCTTGATATCAATAGCGTCACGGGTGCGGATCTGCTGCCCCGCGGGGTCTCAGACCACGCACCAGTGCGCGTCCGGTTGGGCGGCACGGACCCCGCCAGACGCCCGATATGGCGCCTGAACACATGGTACCTACAGGACAACGACTATACCCAAGAAATTAAGAACCACCTTACCCAATATTTCGAACTGAATCTGGGATCGGTCCGATCTCCGGGCACCCTATGGGCCGCCTGCAAGGCCACTCTTAGAGGACAAGCCAAATATCTCCTCCGCTCACACGAACGTGCCAGAGACTCACAACTGTTCAAGTTGGAGACCAAGGCACTAATCCTAGAGCGACCTCAGCATCGGCCTCTGTTCTGAGACAGCTTACTAGGGTTAGAGAAGAAATTAAGCACATAGCACTGGAGTCAGCAAAGCATATTTGGAGGGCCTCAGCAGTGCGAATATATGGCTGGGGGGGCAAAAACGGGAAACTCCTGCACTGGCTGGCCACTCGCCCTCTGGCCAACAGGGTCATACCCGAAATCATGGAGGATTCGGGCTCCCTTTCCAAAACTCCTATAGAAATTGCGCAAAGGTTCGCTTCCTACTACACGCGCTTATACGCAGAACACTCCCGACCCACTGCTGAGAAAGAGTCCCCCCTTTTAAACGACATTACTCTTCCCAGTGTTCCTCTGGCGATAAGGAATAGACTAGATGAACCTATTGACCTTGCGGAGGTCATAAGCGCGATCACCAGTTTGGCGCCGGGCAAGACCCCCGGGCCAGACGGATTCCCTGCGGAGCTGTATAAAAGGTGCAGCGACATTCTGGGCCCCCACCTGCTCAGCATGTACGAAGAAGCCGAAAAACAGGGCCGCTTCCCCACTGAGATTGACCAAGCCACAATTGTGGTGATCCCTAAGACCCAACCCCCATCACGACACTGTTCGGCATACCGGCCCATCTCACTTCTAAATACAGAGATCAAAGTGCTGTCTTCGATCCTTGCTTCTAGACTAAAGGAGGTGATACCCACCCTGGTGCACCCCGACCAGTGCGGCTTTATGCCTACCCGCAGTACCCGACACTGCATCAGGCGATTACACCTAGCTTTGGCACATCGCACGACCTTGTCACACACCCCCCTGGCGCTACTCCTACTTGACTTTGAAAAAGCATTTGACACGGTGGATTGGTCCTTTCTGGACCATGTGTTACTAAGAAATGGACTCGGGCCTAAATTCCAAAGACTGGTGAAGCTCCTCTATTCTAACCCGATGGCCAGGGTACAGGTGAACGGAGTGGTCTCCGACCCGTTCCCCATTGGCCGCGCCACCCGACAGGGATGCCCACTATCCCCGCTGCTCTTTGCACTAATAATAGAGCCCTTGGCGATATTGCTGCGAAATGACCCCCTGATCGAGGGTTGGCCCTGGCCCAACTGCCCAGAGGACCGAGTAGCGCTATACGCAGACGATGTCCTACTGTACATTTCCAACCCGGCCAGAAGCGGTCCCCGTATCCTACAAATTCTGAGCCTCTTCGCGGAAGCCTCAGGACTGATCCTAGATCCTAATAAATCCTTACTGGTCCCTTTACACCGCTCCCGGGACTGTATAGACTGGCAGCAAAACATCCCAGTGCGAAGGAACAGCTTTAAATATCTGGGAATATACATCTCACTACTACCCGAGCTGACATGGGAGCTCAACATTACACCACTAACTAGGAGAATTAAAACTGACCTACAGCGCTGGAGGGCTCTCCCCTTAAACCTGCTTGGCAGAATAGCTCTCTACAAAATGATGATCCTCCCCAGACTCCTATATTTATTGCAAAACTTCCCACACCCCATCCCCAAGAAATGGTTTGGTGAGATGGATTCACTGGCGCGTCAATTTATGTGGAACGACACCCGTCCGCGGCTCGCGCTTAAATCCTGTCAAAGAGACATTTACGACGGGGGACTGGGCATGTCCAACACCCATTATTATCTCCACGCAATGCACTTGCTTGTGATCAATGATTGGGTGGGTGGTCAGACCCGGCGTATCGGCTGGAACTCCGGTCGCTGGGCTACCCGCGGATCTTCGATATCCTGTACGGAGGCCCAATCTAGCGGGACATCCCAGACGTGACCAAAGTGACTTTACTGGGTTGGCAAGCGGCCCAGAGACTGTCGGGGTGGTGGGGACGCCTTACCCAGCAGACCCCGCTGTGGCATGGGAGACACCTAAGGGAGGTGGCGAATCTGGAAGGCTTTCAAAAGTGGGATAATATAGGCATCTCTACTCTGGGTGATGTATGGGAGGGGTCACATTTGCGATCATTCGAAGACCTCCAAAAACTCTTCTCCTTAAACAAGACACAATTTCATAAATATCTCCAGCTCCGCCCCGCCCTACTTGTACACGTACAGGATGGGGACAACATACCCGAACATAGCCCCATGGAGGCGAAGGTACTGATGGGGAATCTGGGTAGGGGAGGTGTTTCCCTGATATACCGTGCTTTGATCGCCAGTACTACCTGCCCCCTAGAGGGGCCCCGCCAGAGATGGGAGGGATGGGTGGGCCCCATGGATGAGATGGACTGGAGTGAAGCACTGATGGCCCCCCGTACCCTGACAATGGCCACCCGCTTCCGGTTAATACAGACCTTTTACCTCCACACAGCCTACCTCACACCAACCAAACTACACCGGGCAGGCCTCCAATCCTCAGCGGAGTGCCCGCGATGCATGAACCCCGCAGCCGATTTTTTTCACATGGTATGGACATGCCCAACTATAACGGCCTACTGGGGAGCGATCGTACAAGAGATCTCAGGAGTCCTACAAGAAAACATAGAAAGGGAACCACTACCCCTCTTATTGAGGATCATGGGAGTCACTGGGTTGAGAAGATCAGATCGAGCATTCCTTGGGATGGCATGCCTGGTAGCTAAGAGGGACATAATGGCGGACTGGAAAGCCAGATGCGCCCCAACACTTACTAAATGGAGACGGGGTTGGATTGGTGTGCACACCGGGAAAAACTGGTATACGAGGCCAGAGGATGTCCAAATAAATATGATAGGGTATGGGGGAAGTGGGAGGACTCAGCAACCACTTAGGCGATGTGTGACTCTTATTTGCATTGCGGTGCCTGGGAACCGGGATGTGAGACCGACTTCTGTTAAGCGCCATGTTGGCACCTTGTTAATAAGTGTATGTTTCTTTAACCTTTTTCCTCCTGCAAAATCAATAAAATATCTTTATAAAAAAAAAAATTGCACACACAGGCTCTGCAGTGGCAGGCCTGAAACATGTTTGGAAGGCTACTGTAGTGGGTGGCACAATCAGTGCTGCAGGCTCACTAGTACCATTTGATTTACAGGTCCTGGGCATGCTTAGTTCACTTTACTGGGGACTCATCTATAAATCAAATATGCCAATCATTGAGAAGCTAATGTTACCTCATTTTAGAAACAGAGCACATACTCTTTAGCACTGGTCAGCAGTGAAAAAGTGCAGAGTCCTAGAGGCAGCAGAAATGAAGTTTAGCACACAGTTAAAACTGGAGGTTCGAAATCAAAAAGTCAGGGTTAATCATGCCAAAAGAAGAGAAAGATGGGAAAACTGTGACAAAGAGAGAAACCAGATACCAGCAAGAGTGAGATAAAGAGACAGGCAGTGTCTAGTAGTAAATTAAGGAGCCATGAAGTGGATTCAAGACACCGCCACCCTGATATTCAGATAGCAAAGATTCAGTTGCCCTAGTAAAAGTTTGGGCACCGGAACTTATTCTTTAACAAATTGCGCTCTAAAGAAGGAAGTGGGGCTAGTTTTGGTTCCTATTCCAGCTTGACATCTATAAGCGACCAAGATCACCAAGCATGGGCGTATCTTCATAGGGGTGTTTGGAGTGTTACATCTCCCAAATAAATTTATTTACTGGTGAGTAGTTGGGCACAGGAGCTTTCAGTCAGGCATGATGAGGTGTCTTTCGGATTTCAGAAGGAATTTGTACTTAAACACAGACAAAAAATGTTGAGTATTTTACAAAATATTGTGTTTTCTCTTACTTAGTACCCCACTAACATGCATTTCTCTCCCTTTCCACTGCCCTGCTTGTCGTATAAAATATTTTAACTTTAAATGTCAGCGTGATTGTTGGAAAATCTGAAGCTCACACTCCCAATCTTATTTACCAAGTTATGCCTCTGCCATATCACAGTCAATCAGGTTCAACATCATACCCTATCATTCTATCCAAAGTGATTGCCACTCTAATGCTGATGCTATAAACCTTGACCAACAAACCATGCTGAGTCTGTAAACAGATTCACCTGAACAGTAAGCTTATGATAGAAGTACGATAGGAGAATAATAAATAAACATCCCTGGGGTTTTTTGTGAATTCTCTGAAAGAATATGGCAATCATCAAATATGAAGTGGTTGAGCAAAGATGCTCGATTCAAAGGTAGACCAAATAAGATGACGATTCACACTTCTTTATATTACATATGAGCTTCATTAAGATTTGATATTTTTTTGAAGTTGAAATCAAGGATTCATAGATATCTGAAAACGTCCTACTTTAAGTACTGCTTTAGATCAGCACTGATCCCAGCTCTAAATATTGCACTCAAACTCTCAAGAACATGGCTTCTTTATCACACGCATGTCTGCCTACCAACTCCTCTTACTGCTTGACAGAACTGATGTGCAAGGGGTGGACTGAATGGGTCTGAAATTGACCAAACTGTTCATTGGGGGGGGGGGGCTGGGGGGGGCATATTTGAGTCAGGAAAAGTGGATAGAGAAAAGTGGAGCAACATCATGGAACAGTTTAGAAGGAGAGGTTTTCCCACATAGAGAAGAGTAGACCCTATATAAAATTACACAGATGGAAGAGCACTACTTACATCTCCACAACAGTAGGTGGAAGAGATGACCCTACATGCAGTGACCACCTAACAAGAAAACTGGACCTTGCAGGAAACCGGACTCTGCATATGGCAAAAGGTAGATGTGAGAAAGTAGCCTCTTTCTACCATGGTTACCCACACTTTTGGCCTGTTTGTGTTTGAATGTGTTTTTACTGTGTCACTTGGATCCTGCTAGCCAGGACCCCAGTGCTCATAGATAAAAACCTATATGTCAGTGTGTTTTGCCTGCCTCACTGGGATCCTGCTAGCCAGGACCCCAGTGCTCATAGTTTGTGGCCAAATGTATGTGTTGTCAGTAGTGAGTGACTGTGTCACTGAGGCTCTGCTAACCAGAACCTCAGTTCTTATGCTCTCTCTGCTTTTAAATGTGTCACTGTAGGCTAGTGACTTAATTTACCAATTTCAATTGGAACACTGGACCCCCCTTATAAGTCCCTAGTATATGGTACCTAGGTACCCATGGCATTGGGGTTCCAGGAGATCCAAATGGGCTGCAGCATTTCTTTTGCCACCCATAAGGAGCTCAGATAAACCCTTCCACAGGCCTGCCATTGCAGCCTGCGTGACATAGTACACACACTATTTCACAGCCATTTTCACTACACTTAAGTAACTTATAAGTCACCTATATGTCTAACCTTCACTTGCTGAAGGTTAGGTGCAAAGTTACTAAGTGTGAGGGCACCCTTGCACTAGCAATGGTGCCCCCACATAGTTCCAGGCTATTTCCCGGGACTTTTTGAGTGCGGGGACACCATTGCACATGTGCACTACATATAGGTCAATACCTATATGTAGCTTCACAATGGTAACTCCGAATATGGCCATGTAACATGTCTAAGATCATGGAATTGTACCCCATTCCAAATCTGTAATTAGGGATCCAATTCCATGCATCCTGGGAACTCCACTATGGACCCCCAGTACTGCCAAACCAGCTCTCTGAGGCTTGCACTGTAGCTACAGCTCCTGCCACCTTACAGACAGGGTTCTGCCCTCCTAGGGTCTGAGCAGCTCAGTCCCAGGAAGGCAGAACAAAGCATTTCCTCTGAGAGCAGGGTGTTACACCCTCTCCCTTTGGAAATTGGTGTTACAGGCTGGGGAGGGGTAGCCTCGCCCGGCCTCTGGAAATGCTTTGAAGGGCACAGATGGTGCCCTCCTTGCACAATCCAGTCTACACTGGTTCAGGGACCCCGTGTCCCCCACTCTGGCGTGAAACTGGTCAAAGGAAAGGGGAGTGACCACTCTCCTGTCCATCACCCCCCTAGGGGTGGTGCCCAGAGCTCCTCCAGTGTGTCCCAGACTTCAGCCATCTTGCTGTGCAAGGTGTGGGGACACTCTGGAGGGCTCTTAATGGCCAGTGCCAGCCGGTGATGTCAGAGACCCCTCCTGATAGGTCATTACCTGACAAGGTAGCCAATCTCCCTCTCAGGGCTACTTAGGGTCTCTCCTGTGGCTTCTCTTCAGATTCTGCTTGCAAGTTTTCTTCAGGAATCCTCTGCAACTACTACTTCATCCTCCGACCTCGTATCAACTGCAGCCCGCTCCAGGAACCGCTGTAACAGCAACAAAGTATCCACAAGGGATACTTTTCCTCTGCAACTTCAGCTCCAGCCACTGCAACAGTTTCCACGGTGTGCACGCTCTTAGGACTCCCTGTCTTCATCGTGCACCAGAGGAGGACCAAAGAAATCTGCCGTGGGGTGACGGAGTCATTCCCCTGCTCATGCAGGCACCTTCCAAGATGACGACTGGTACCCTTGGACTCCTCTCACAGCAACAAGCGTGCTCCTAAGGACACAGAGGGTGGACCCCATCGAAAGAGACTGTCCTGAGGTCCTCCTGATGCAATTTGGAGGAGGTAAGACCTTGCCTTCCCTGAGAGCTGCAGTACCCCTGTGTACTGCGTCTTCTTCACCTCCTGAGGCCTCTGTGCACTATTGGCAAAATTCCTTCATGCACAGTCTGACCCAGGTCCCCAGCACTCCATCCTGTGATTCTCAACTTGCTGAGTTGTTTTCTGGTGGCGTGGGACCTTCCTTTGTTGTGCTGCACCAACCACATTTTGCACCTCCTTTGTTCCCATGTCCTGGGACTCCCGTGGGTGTTGTCTGGTATCCTGGGGGCTCTCTAAAGTGCTGAAAGCCCCCTCTTCCTCCTCACACAGAGTTGAGGCTCCCAGGTCCCTCCTGGGTCCAGCCAGCTCCATTTTGAAGCAAAACGTACTTTTGTCGTAACCAAGGCTTGTTGTTGACTTCCAACACGAAATCACATCTGCATCCATCTTCACGTCATGGGACATCATTTGCATCATGCAGGAACCCACTGGCATCTTCCAAGGCTGCATTCCTGCAGTCCTGGTCCAATCCGGGACTCTTCTTTTGCACCCTCTTCTGGGTTGGCAGGGGCTCCTGCCTTTCCTGGAACTTCTTTCAACTTCTGGACTTGGTCCCCTTCTTTTGCAGGTCTTCAGGTCCAGGAATCCAGCAGTTGTTGTTTGCAGACTTGGTTGGTTACTCTAAAATCCCAATCACGAGGTGTAGTGTGTCCTAAGGAAACTTGCAGTACTTTACTCCTGTTTTTCTGGGCTCTGGGGTGGGGTAATTTACTTACCTTTACTGTATTCTTACTCTCCCAGCCATTCTGCACACACTACACTTGTCTAGGGAGGAATTTGTGATTCGCATTCCACTTTCTTAGTATATGGTTTGTGTTGCCCAGACCTATTTTCTCCCATTGCATTCCATAGCATTTGCTATTGTTTGCACTATCCTATGTCTAATTACTTGTCTTATTTTGGTGTCTAGTGTATATATTGTGTAAAATACTTACCTCCAGAAGGAGTATTGCCTCTAAGATATTTTTGGTACTGTGTCACCCAAATAAACTACCTTTATTTTTGGTAACACTGAGTATTGTCTTTACTTGTGTATAAGTACTGTGTAACTATAAGTGGTATTGCATGAGCTTTCGCATGTCTCCTAGTTCAGCCTAAGCTGCTCTGCTATAGCTACATCTGTCAGCCTAGGCTGCTAGAACACTACTACTTCACTAATAAGGGATAACTGGACTTGGTATAAGGTGTAAGTACCCAAGGTACCCACTACAAAACCATTATTTCAGGATACAGAACTACCTTCATGAGGGAGATACAATGGATGTAAGGTATACACCTCTCTGGAGGATGAGCTCAGTGATTAGTGTGAATTTGGTTATTTCTTAAAGTGTGGTGCTAATTTGTTTAGAAGGATGCTTCAGTCTTGCAGGAGACATTTTCACCGAATTAATCTCCGGTCCACTTATCACATTACTTTTTTCCTCCAGGTATGACCTGACCTGACACTTTCATAAGAGATACGAGCCAATCACATTTCATGCAATAGGTGTACTTTCTCGTACTGATTTTTTTGCAAATTGTGCATATTTTGCATTACAAAATTTACACTTCCACGCTCCACTACTTTTCAGTCAAATTAAAACAAGACGTCTTTCTCAAGAATTTACCCATAGCATTGACAGAATCGTTCTGACAGCTATACAAATAAATATTCTTCTAAAGCAGCATGAATCCAGTTATTTTTTATTTTATTTGTTTGACTTGTATAATACAATTATGGAAACGTCTGCTTCCAGATGGCTGCAGCATTAAGTTTCGCCTTTGCCCCACACATCTGAAGGGTGAAGTCTATTGGATGTTTTTTGTTTGAATCCATTTACTGCATGTTTTTCATTTTACATGCTATTGGCGCAAGTAACAATGAGTATCAGCGCTTCAATACCAGTATTGGCAGTAAAGATACAGCGCATATCACTTTAGTATTCGAAGGAATCCGGAGTCGAAACATGTAACTGCAGTCTGTAGGAAAATTATAACATCGATTCCAGTAAATACAGGTCGTTTGTTGGTGCACCAAGCCACAAGAGCAGACAGTTCTCAATGACTAAATTAAGCAGTCTATTTCTGTAAACAACTTTAGTAATAACCATAGTAATAATAACAGGAATAATAAACATGTAGGCCTCGAAAGCATGTCCCCTCCCTCACGAAATTAGGTACAATTAAAGCTGTCATAAAGGCAACCACATAGAGGCGTTATGGTTGTCTCCTCTGCTTGAGTAGTTTCTGGAGTTGAATGTGTGGTTGTGGAACGTGTTTCTCTGTCGGTCTTCTCTCGAAGAGAGGGCGTGGGTCACACTCCCTCTTCCATCATAGCACTGTCAGGCAGTGGCTTGTGCAATGACTCGGTGGTGTCATGTATGGCGGTGTGCAAGTCAGTCATAATGGCATCCCAGTTAGTAGCTATGGGATATTTGTGAAGCCCCAGGTTGTCTTTCCTATGTAAAGCTACACTCTCTGCCTTCTCCCAGGCTGTCAGTGTCTGTATCCAGGCTGCAAAAGGTGGCGGGTCAGGTGATTTCCGACTGTGAGTAATGAGTTGGTAGTCCAACCGAAGGCCAAAGTCATTAAACCGGGACGTGAACCTATATTTCTTGCCCCAACAGTATAAGCCCAGGATACATCCCTCCCATGTGGTTAATACGTCTGGACCAATACAGTGAGAGAGACGGTGTATCACTCTTTGCCAATATTGACACGAGTGGGGCCAAGAACAGAGAATATGAAGGAGATATGCATCCACCAGATGACAACGGGGACAGGCTTTATTCATGCCGTGAAAGTATCGGTTTATTTTGGCAGCCTTAAGATAGGTTCTATGTACGTTGTATAGTTGAATTAATCGGAACCAGGCATTTTGTGGAATTTGAACAGGACTTTCCCTATAGCGATCTCACACAGTTTGGATCTCCGATTTGTGCCAGGCAGACAGCTCAACCATGGAAGTGATGTGTTTCCCCCTTGGTGTACACAGCAGCATCAGCGCCAGGGCGTAACAGATTATCGTTCTCATGAGATAGAGGCAGCGGTGAAAGCAGCAGTATGCTACCCATAAATGTATGGGTTGGGTTGGTGGTGTTCTGCTACAAGGGTGAATCTATTCTAGGATATTAGAAAGACTTCAGGCGGGCCTCGTCGTGGCAGTATTAGGTAGATGGAGGGCAGCAAGACAAAGCAACACCCATTGCAATGGTGGTGACTATTTGCTATAGGGCAACTGAAACTGGAGCAGAGTGTGTGCAGTGGATGCCACTCCTAACATACTTCAGCCACCCCCACCCCCCCCAAAAAAAAGAACACTCATCTAGGAGGACGAACTCTTAGTCTGTGTTTTGAGTGGAGAGCTGCTGTGTGGAAAGTGGAAGTGCAACTGGGTGCTGAACGTGGGGCATTTGTGTAATGCTCAATGGTGCATTACAAGCATAATGCAGTCACAGGCATAAGCGAAACAAAAGGCCTTCAACACGACTCTGCAAGTATAAATGAAAACATTGTATATATTTACCAATTTTAAACTTCTCCAGCAAATGTATTATAGTGCTTAACAGATAACTCATTCGTTCACGTTACATATTTCGAGAGAAAAACATTTTTGAAAAATATGACGCGCAACAGAAAAAGTATGGATATTACATGGGACATATAAAGAACATCGTAGGTTAGAATGCCATTTTGGGAGAGCATTGACGGCTTTCAGGGAGGGAGTATTGCCTTAAGAAAAGGAAGCAATAATGTGTTTTATGGGCTCTCTGAAAGTGAGAAAGGTGGGTTTTATTTGAATTTTAAGAGAAGGAGAGTCTCAGGCAGTAATTGAGGCTCACTAAAGAGTGCGTCTGGTGAAAAGAAGTCCTGACTCTTGTTACTTCTAGTTGGGGGGAGTTTCGACTTCTGAGACCTCTTTGACACATTATATCAAGAACAGATCGAATAAGCAAGAATAATTGCTCAGGTGAATGGTTTTATAGGTCAGGCAGCTTAATTTGAAATTGATCCTTTTATTGGAAACCAATAGAGGTCACATAGTAAGGGATGATGTTGAATTCTCATGTTACAGTGATCAGTCTGGTAGCCGAAAGGAATACTGATTTGAGAGGTGCAAATGAGAACTGTGGAACAGATGCTAGGATAGCATTTCCTAAGTCTGGTCTGATGACAATAAGAGCTTTATCTGCTATCAGCATACCGGAGCTGATGAGATGATTAATGTTTTTGGGAGAGTTAAGGTAGAAATTCATGGACATGCCCATTCATCTGTGGTGTGAGGTGAAAGTAGAATCTGTGATGAAGCACAACAATTTTGCAGGGTGACAGAGAGAGAGGGGGAGAACTCTTCCAATTTCAACAAGCCTATTTGTGGTGTGAGGGTAGAATGTAGGAGAGCAGTTTTACAGTGTGAGAGAGGCACAGGGAGCGTTCTTTCAATTTCAATAGGTCCATTAGAAATGTGTTGATAATATTAATATTAGAGGGCACAAGGAGGAGGAATCTTGTTTTATGAGCTTTGTGCAATTTTCTTGCATACATTGTAGTCTGTCAAGGTAAATGCAACCACTGGAGATATCCTCAGTTGTCAATGTTTTAGATAGAATTGTGAGTCATCCACATGTTATATATGGGAATACCAATAACCTCTAAGATCAGGCTCAGTGGCTACATATTTACTTTGGCTATGTCCCCAACATACACTGTAAGACATACAAATCTTCCTCAGATGAATTTCTCATTCTTCACCCCTTGGGCCTGTATTATCATACGGGCACACTTTCCCTGTTTGTGCCACTGAGCACCTTAAAACAGGTGTGTCGCGTGCAAACAGGGAAAGTATGCCCCATTATGGTGAAAGCGCTGCCCCTGGGGCAGCCACAAGCTCATGCTGGGCTGGGGTAGCGTATTTCAGTGAAATGCAGGACGGCTGCTTCAAAGCCACTCCGTGTATCACTGTGCGCACAGCTACCCGCCTGTAATTTCAAGAGGGATTAGAGATCCCACTGCGGGAGAATGAAGTAAGTGACTGCATCCGCCTGCAAGGGGATATCTGGGAGGGTCCATGAGAACCCCTTTTCCCACTCCAGAGGTCTGCCATCAGGGCACAATGACAGTGCACCACCTTCTTGTGGTGCACTTTCAGTGTGCCTCCTGGTAGGTTCTTTGCTTTTGCGCTCTGTCCACAACACAGCATGGGCACAGAAGAAAGAGATTCCCTCATTTGCATGGGGCCACGTCCCCTTGCAAATGAGGTAATGTTCTCTTGAGATAGTGCTGGTGTTACATATGCACCAGTGCTATCTGTATTACAGAAGGGGCCTGTCAAGCATCTGCAGCCCCTTCTGTAACACCAAAGTGCCCTAGGGATACACAAAGTGGTTCCACATGTCTGTTGTGCCCTTGGGGCACTCTCTGTAATAGGGACCCTTGTGTCTATTGGTGAGAAAGGCGGGAAACTATCTCTGAGAAAGGAGGTGTTAGACTTGGCATCCTTGGAGTAGTCTCCCTTAACTTTTTGCCTCTGCTTCCCAGTTGTTGATGTCCGCTGAACTCTGTTTTTGATACTCTAGGAACTTTACCACTGCTAACCAGTGCTAAAGTGCAAGTGCTCCTATATAAAATGAATGTGTGATTGGCTTTCCATGATTGGCATATTTGACTTACTAGTAAGTGCACTAGAGGTGCCCAGGGCCTGTAAATCAAATGCCACTCGTGGGCCTGCAGCCACATTAGTAGCCCTGTAAACATGTCTCAGACCTGCCACTGCAGTGTCTGTGTGTGCAGTTTTAAACTGCCAATTCGAGTTGGCAAGTGTGTCCACTTGCCAGGCCTAAGCCTTCCCTTTTCATACATGTAAGGCACCCCTAAGGTAGGCCCTAGGTAGCCCAATGGGCAGGGTGCAGTGTATGTTTAAGATAGGACAAATACTAATGTGTTTTATACGTCCTAACACGGTGCAAGACCTATCCCTCACATAGGTTAACATGGAGGCTGCCTTTAAATATTATTAAAGTGCAGATTCCCTTTGGGAGCAGGTAGAAATGTAGAGTTTAGGGTATCTGAACTCACAATTTAAAAATACATCTTTTAGTAAAGGTTGTTTTTGG
Source organism: Pleurodeles waltl (assembly GCF_031143425.1). NCBI lineage: Eukaryota > Metazoa > Chordata > Amphibia > Caudata > Salamandridae > Pleurodeles > Pleurodeles waltl. The sequence continues at coordinate 841,786,657 of NC_090442.1, forward strand.
ATTGTGTTTGAAAATGCCACTGTGACTCTGCCTGTTTGTGGATTCCCTGCCTAGGTCAGTTTGACAGTTGGGCTGTTTATACCTCTACTCTAGACAGTGACACAAAGGGAGCTGGGGTGTAGCCTGCATATCCTGATGAGCCATCTGCGCTAGGAGGGGAGGGAGGAGTGGTCGCTTACACCTGAAAGGGCTGTGCCTGCACTCACACAGTGTAGTCTCCATCCCCCTGGTGTGTGTCTGGGGCATGGCCTGGGCAAGGTAGGGTGTTGTAAACAACAGAAACTTTCCTTTGAAGTAGGCCTACTTCAAAGGCAGAAAGGGGTATAAGTATTGGACCCCAAGCCCATGAAAATTAGATCAGTTCTGGAATCAAGGGGAACCTCTGCCAAGGAGAAGAGCTGAAGAGCTGAGGAGAAGTACTGCTCCTATCTGTGACTGTGCTTTGTGGAGCTATCCTGCAGTTGCTCCATCTGCCTGTGAAAGGGGACAAAAACTAGACTTTGTTGTGCATTCCTGCTTGAGATGAATCTCCAAGGGCTTGAACTGAGCTTGCCTCCTGTTGTTAAAGTCTCAGGACCATCAAAGACTTCCCCTGCCAGCACCTGGACTCTCTGCTGAGACTCCTGCCCTGCCAAGTGGTGCCCTATCCAGTTCCTGGGCCCTTGAAAAGTGAAGTTGGCAGACAAGAACTGAAAATCCAATCACAGAACGCTGTGGGGGATATTTTGGACACACCTTCCACAAAGTGGCTGATAAACGACGTGCAGCCTGCTTCGAGGCTAAAATCGATGCGCCACCTGCTTCCCGGCTGGGAGATCAATGCATCGCGGCTGGAGAAACGACATGCAACACCTGCTTACGAAGGGTGATAATGATGCAAACCCCATTCAGTGAGTTTTTCCGATACTGTGCGACCAGATTTTCCTCACATCATTCCTGGGTGTCCAAATCAACCCGACTCTGCGCGGAACCGAGGTGCCCAGTCCGGAAAACGACACATCACTCTCTTGCAAGGGTGAAAAACAACGCATCGCTGACCCTACTGGAGAAAGAAATGACTCACCGCCTCTCTTGCGAGTAAGGAATTGACACATTGCTACCCTTTGCCAACGCACGCTCGCCCGTGCGGCTTTATTTTTGACAATAACCAGGTACTTTGTGTAACAACAGCATTCTCACTGTTTTCTAAGGATTAAGACTTATTATTTTGAAAATTCATATTTTGACCTGTGTATGTTGGATTTTTGTTGTTTTGGTCTAGTTTGATTTAGATAAATATTACCTATTTTTCTAAACTTGTGTAGTGTCCACTTTGTAGTGTTTTCACTGTATTACTGTATGTGTTGGTACAAATACTTTACATATTGCTTCTGAAGTTAAGCCTGCCTGCTCGTGCAAGCTACCAAGGGGGTGAGCAGGGGTTAACTAAGTGTGATTCTACTTTACCCTGACTAGCGTGAGGGCCCTTGCTTGGACAGGGGGTAACCTGATTGCCAACGACAGACCCCATTTCTAACAGGAGGGAAAGCATCTCTGCAACTGAGCTTTTTTGGAGTTCTTGTGTTCAGATCAATCTACCATGATAAACCTTTCAGACTGTTCATTTCAAGTATACTTGACAATCCTATAGATGGTGAACAAGCTGAAACATGTGCCTCTGAGACAAAGTTCTGAAATACTGAAACATATTTTCAAAGTAGGTATCAAAGAAAAGCTTGCTGCATCAGGGGGCATTTTCAGCAATATCACACACAAATGGTAAACTGGAACGAACCACAACATGTTTCCACTTATGACCTCCAATGCCCATAAGAATTATTCTCCCCCAGCCACTCCACCAATCAATATTTTATTAACTGGGGGTAGATACTAGAGCACACATTGCAAGTAAGGCTTTTGGTAGGTGACACACAAAATACCCACAAAATATGCATTCACCAGTTGTATCTTGTAGACAGCAGACGTGAGAGGCCATCTATTATATTCACAAATGTCTGTAAAATTGGAAAATCTTGTGTGGGCAGTTTGTTCTAGATATGGTTGGCTTTCCCTAATCCAAGATGGCACTTGCATACCAAGCAAGGAGAAGTTCAGTTCTGAACTTTCAGACCAGAACCACAAAACACATACATACTTGACTGGTTTATCCACTCTCCAGTAACATAGGCACATACATTTTTGAACCCGAATATTTCGAAATATGTGGGAGGTGCAGTAAAACGAGAGACATTTGCTAAGTACCAGACAGAAAAAATGAAACTGATTTTCAGCAAGGACTGTGAGTCATTCAGTGTGTGAACGGACCCACCCATGGATTTTTAAAGATTTACAAAAGTGCCATGTTTGGTGCAAGAGTCTACAAGGTGTTGTTGTTGTCCAAGTAGAAGAAGAGCTAGGGCAATTAAACCATAGTTAGCAATTCAGAGAATGCACCACTTTTGCAAAGATGAAAATCGTGACCCATTTTTTTGAACCCTAACCATTAACAAAGCAATTCTGAGTCCACTTGCCCTACTTCGATTTTCTGGTAGATTGCAGTTTGCAATAAACATTTGCGTGGGAAGTTTCCAAGCTATAGACCAACAGTAGGCGGAGAACTGGGGAATGTGCTGTGGTATCTTCAGCCAGATATTTTTAAATCCTGTAGTCTGAACACATAAATAGGCCCAGAGTGACCCAAGAGAACCGCTATGAGAGGTCCAGTGGTCCATCCATCTAGGTCCTAAACAGTTCACACATGTAGTGAGAAATGGTGAAGAGTGACATAAAATTTCATAGATCAACTAACCCTGCTTCTATTTTTAGAATACCACTATAACAAAGACCGTACATTTGTCAGTCGGTTTAGGGGTCATGGTCACAATCACTAAAATAAAATTATTTATAGAAAGCAACAAGCCACATTTATTTCAATTATCTCAAGAACAAATTAAAAACAAAGGTTACGTTTTCACCCATGTCAATTTAGTTCAACATTTTTCACTGTCTAGGAATGTGTTTTACAGCTTCATCAGGACATTCAAGTGTAACCATCAGCCCACAAAGGAGCATGGAATGGGCTCATAACACACCTTGCTCAGGTTAAGTGAAATATGTCAGCATTTTTATGACCAAAATTGGGAAAAAACTGCTTGGTCAAGCATCCAGTAACACCTGGTCAAAGCAGTTATCCCACATTTCATGGAAAAACTTGCAATGGCCAGGCTTTTGGCGATATGAGTAAAGTAGATTCTGGCCCACCATGTCCGAGCCTGGGCAAGTCAAAATTAGGGTCTTAGAAAGAAACAGGTTTAGAAAACAGTATTTGCCTAATGACAACAGGTTTTATTTACTTCTAATTAATTATCTTTTCAGCAGAGCTGTAAGAATGCAAGACAAGTTAGAGATATCTGAACCAAAATCATATTACAGTATGAGCTCTATAGGTAAGTTGCACCTACTAGTCATTAGCTTCCAAGTCAGCCAAATACATGATAGAGATATACCAAACAAACAGTGAGCAAAACATCACACAATAAGTGGGTTTGATGCATGTTTACAGTCTAGAACTGTTTGCTATTATCAAATGAGACTGGCATCATACTGTTTGTGCTCCAACTGCTTTAGGACATACGGATATCTCAACTCGAAGGGCCAGATATACTACGCTATTCAGTGATTTCATTTACTTACTCCCCAATTGAGGTGATAACACATTTGTAAAGAGAAAGGGGTCCACTTGGGACATCTTTCCCTTTGTGAATGGGAAACTTCCATGTAAAATTTGAAGTGTTTGTGAGCTTCCCTGAGCAGTGAACCAGAACAGCAGTAATCTGGGGCCCAATTATGGATTTCTTATAAAATGTAGAAATATAAAATAATTTATTTTCCGACAGTTGGTTGCAGTTATAGGGTTTAATACATGTTTTATTTCACCTTAGGAGGGATGAACCTTATCATTTTTTGGTGAGAATATTCTCTGACAATGCTGACAAGTGCATTTGACTCTTTTATTAAATGCAGAGGATTATTTGTAGTATCAACATATGTATGGATATATTTTGGCAGAATACACATACCAACATTTTAGTTCGGGGTCTTTTTAGGGGTGGACTATAAATATTTTCATAGAAAAACACACTCTACTGTGTCCAGCAGGAAAATGTGATTCAGCAAAAAGCCAATATTGAAGGATTAAATGGCTGGAAAAATAGTGCAATTGCAATGCATTATGGATACCGTAGTCCCTGAATCATTATGGAATATATCAGTGACAGTGAGTGGTTGGTGCTAAACAAGGGAAGTTATTCACTAAATTAAAGCACATATAGTTGTAGATATTCACTGATTACCATTGTATTTTCACCAGTGTGTCATTAGAATGCAATTATAATACAGTGGTTCCAATCCATTTGTCCCTTTTCAATGTTTATGTATCTTGTGCCTAAAAGGAGATTAGCTGACTAACATAATTACATATGATTAAGACCCTGAGGGGGTTGGACTGCCTCATGTCTGATAATGGACTCTCTGCAATAAATAATGTTTACTCGTAACGGGATGGTGGACTTGATTTCTCTGCTAGACACAGGAGAGTGTGTTTTTCTATGGAATGTTTACCGTGACGCCAGTTGAAGAGCCCCAACCCGAGAGGCTGGCCGTTTTACAGCATCAAATGTCCTGGAACTATTTGTTTGAAGGCGCCTGCTGGCTACAATTTGGAATGAACATGACGTTAACTAATTGAGGTGAGGCCGCTGTGAGAAAACGGGTGGTCTGCACGGTTATGTGGTGATTTTGGAAAACATTTTGAGGCAGGAGGGTTTGTGGGGGATTCACCCTTGCAGTACCAGCACTGAGAAAGCTTTGACCAAATGCATAGGTGCCTCTATAATGGTGGAAAGTCAAATCTAAAACAATAAGTTTGAAATGGAAGAGCTCTCACCTTCTTTATTACTCCAGATATTTGTTAGACCTGACAGCCTTAGGGTGGTCACCCCTAACTTTTTGGCTGCCTCCCTCCACTTTTTAGATACTGTTTTTGCTAGGTTTAAGACTCTGCACACTTTACCACTGCTAACCAGTGCTAAAGTGCATATGCCCTCTCCCTTTAAACATGGTAACATTGGATCCTACCCAATTGAATTATTTAATTTACTTATAAGGCCCTAGTAAAGTGCACTATGTGTGCTCAGGGCCTGTAGATTAAATGGTACTGGTGGGCCTGCAGCACTGATTGTGCCACCCACTTAAGTAGCTCCTTAACCATGCCTAAAACTCCCCTTTTTCTACATATAAGTCACCCCTAAGGTATGCCCTAGGTAACCCATAGGGCAGGATGCTGTGCAGACAAAAGGCAGGACATGTACCTGTGTAGTTTACATGTCCAGGTAGTGTAAAACTCCTAAATTTGTTTTTACACTGCTGCAAGGCCTGCTCCTTTCATAGGCTAACATTGGGCTACCCTCATATACTGTTTGGGTGGTAGCTGCTGATCTGAAAGGAGTAAGAAGGTCATACTTAGAATGGCCAGAATGGTGATACAAAATCCTGCTGACTGGTGAAGTTGGATTTAAGATTACTATTTTAGAAATGCCACTTTTAGAAAGTGAGCATTTCTCTGCACTTACATCCTTCTGTGCCTTACAATCCACGTCTGGCTGGGTTCAGTTGACAGCTCTCTTGTGCATTCTCTCAGACACACCTCAAACACAGGATACTCAGCCTTACTTGCATACATCTGCATTTTGAATGGGTCTTCCTGGGCTGGGAGGATGGAGGGCCTGAACCTTACATGTCAAAGGACAGTAGCCTGCCCTCAGACAAAGGACTGCCACACCCCCTACTGAGACCCTGGCACACAGGATTTAACTGAAAGGGGACCTTGTGCCCTTCTAAGCCACTCTTTGAAGTCTCCCCCACTTCAAAGGCACATTTGGATATTAAAACAGGGCCTCTGCCCCTACCAACTCAGACACTTCCTGGAGAAGAGAACTTGAACCAGAACCTGCTTCCTGCCAAGAAGAACTGCCTGGCTGCCCAAAGGACTCACCTGACTGCTTTCTGTGAAGGACTGCTGCTTTGCTGTTGCCCTGCTGCCTTGCTGCTCTCTGGCTGTGCTGAGAAGTGCTCTCCAAGGGCTTGGATAGAGCTTGCCTCCGGTTCCCTGAAGTCTCAGGACCAAAAAGACTTTGGGGGTGATTCTGACCCCGGCGGTTCCTTACCGCCGGGGCCAGGGTCGGGGGGAGCAGCGCCAACAGGCTGGCGGTGCCCCGCAGGGCATTCTGACCGCGGCGGTTTTGCCGCGGTCAGAAGTGGAAAACCGGCGGTCTCCCGCCGGTTTTCCGCTGCCCTGGGAATCCCCCATGGCGGCGCAGCTTGCTGCGCCGCCATGGGGGATTCTGACAGCCCATACCGCCATCCTGTTCCTGGCGGTTCTCCCGCCAGGAACAGGATGGCGGAATGGGTTGTTGTGGGGCCCCTGGGGGCCCCTGCAGTGCCCATGCCAATGGCATGGGCACTGCAGGGGCCCCCGTAAGAGGGCCCCACTTTGTATTTCAGTGTCTGCATTGCAGACACTGAAATACACGACGGGTGCCACTGCACCCGTCGCACCTTCCCACTCCGCCGGCTCAATTCTGAGCCGGCGTCCTAGTGGGAAGGGTTTTTGCACTGGGCTGGCAGGGGGCCTTTTGGCGGTCGCCCGCCAGCCCAGTGCAAAAGCCAAAATACCCTCAGCAGTCTTGCGACCGCGGAGCAGTATTTTGGAGGGGGGAAGTCTGGCGGGCGGCTTCCGCCGCCCGCCAGACTTAGAATGACCCCCATTGTCTCTGCAAGAAGGACTCCTTGTGCGTCGAAAATCGATGCACAGCCTGCCAGAAACGACGCACAGCCTGCATAGCAGTGAAAAATTCACTGCACACCGAACTGGAACGACGCAGTCTGACATCACAACAAGAAGATCGATGCAGCACCAGCGTAGTGACCGGAAATTCGACGCACGGCCCACTGGATCAAAGAACAACCGAGCCGCAACGATGCAGCCTGACTTCCAGAAAGGGATCGGCGCAGCGCCTGACGTACGGTAGAAATTTCCACGCAACTCCCACCCAATCGACCCAGCCCCTGTGACTTCGTCCTCTCAGCGCCGGAAATCCACGCATCGTCCCCGGTGCATCCGAAAACCACGCAACTTAAAGAAGATCCACGACCGAGTGCCGGAAATTAAAGTAAAGTCGTCCCTGCGTGAAAACAAAATGACGCATAGCGGTGTGCGGCCCGAGAAACACCTCCCTGTTTCCACGTATCTCCTCCTCTGTGGTTCTTTGCGGAGATTTTTAACGCAAACCAGGTACTTTGTGCTTGAAAGAGACATTTATTGCTTTTAAAAGACTAAAGACACTTCATTTCACTTTTACATTGATATCTCAACATATACGTATTGCATTTTAATCGTTTTGACCTGCATTTATCCAGATAAATATTATATATTTTTCTAAACACTGTGTGGTGTAATTTTGCAGTGCTATATTGTGTTATTGCATGATTTATTGCACAAATACTTTACACATTGCCTTCTAAGTTAAGGCTGACTGCTCAGTGCAAAGCTACCAGAGGGTGGGCACAGGATAATTTGGATTGTGTGTGACTTACCCTGACTAGAGTGAGAGTCCTTGCTTGGACAGGGGGTAACCTGACTGCCAGCGAAAGACCCCATTTCTAACAATATTGCATTACTATACCCCAAATGAAATGGACTTCTTTAAGGAAAGACGAGTATGTGTACTTGGGTAATTTATAGAGGATATGTGATTCTGCAAAAGGACAATATTGAAGGATTAAGTGGATGGAAGAATAGTGCAATTGCAAAGCATTATGGATACTGTGGTCCGTGAATAATTCTGAAATATATCAGTGACAATGACTGGTTGGTGTTAAACAAGTGGAAATAATTCACTAGATTAAAGTACATATAGTTGTAAATATTCTCTGATTACCATTGTATTTTCACCATTGTGCCTTTAGAATGCAATTATAATACAGTGGTTCCAATACATTTGAAGTTTCTCTTCAATGTTTATCTATCTTGTGCTTAAAAGGAGAGAAGCTGACTACCATGCATTTACATATGATTAAGGCTTGGAGGGGGTCAAAGCGCGTCATGACTGATAATGGACTCTGCAATAAATGTCTACTCGTAACCAGATGGTGGCCTCGTTTTCTGCGCTGGACACAGAAGAGTGTGTTTTTCTATGAAATATTAACAGTGACACCCGTTGACGAGCCTCGACCCAAGAGGCTGGGCGTTTTACTGCGTCAAATGTCTTGAAACTATACATATAGCCTATATATATATATATACGTATATATATATATATATACTTTATATATTTATATATACTGGTGATATCTTCTGCTGAGCTTCGCTCTGCATTAACAGGACTATCAATTGTCAGTTTCAAGGCTCTAACGATTCAGAAGAAGACCAGTTGTTCTTCCGTCTTTGTTGGTTTGCCCACTCCAGCCCTAAATGATTTGGCTGTCCCGCATCCAGTTGGTTAACCTACATAACCAAGAGTCATCACTGAGAGAGAGGCAAGTGATATTGCCAGAGCCAAAGCCCTTCCATTGGTGGTGTGGCAGAAAAACATATTGTTTTAGGGCATAGATAATTGAGGAGCATTTTTCTGCAGGTCCTTGAAGCCCTGAGTCTTTTAGCAGCACTCCATTAGTGAATATTTTTGGGAACAAACATGGGCCAAATGTTTTGGGATGGATAAATGTAGTGATCTTCTTCAATGTCTTGTAGAAACACATAGGCAACAAGGCCAAGGAGATAAAGAACTGAAGAACAGTAATACTGCTAATTTTTACGTGCAAGACATCTTTACCTCTAATTTGAAACTTCCATTCAGTTTGAGAAAAAGCCATTACTTGAGTTGTGAAGTTCGCCCAGAGCAACCACCCTGCCAATATGAGCATGTTCATTACCATCTGAAGTCCTCAGCCCAAGCTGCTGCCCTCGAACTTCAATAATCTTAAATGATGTTGGCTGGGAGCACATGTGTAGCCCATCTCAAAATATGTTTTGTGTATTTGTAAAGTGCACTATCATCCACAAGAGGATCCTGGTGTTGAGCAGGTATGTCTTCATAGCCCAGCCTAGGGTATATTTGTTGACTGAAAAGCCAGGCCTGCAGCTTCTTGCAGAATTCAAGAAGTGAGAAGGATACTCAGATGTGACGAGCCTCGACCGCGACACTCACTGACGAAGTAGGAAGTTCTTATTCTACGTTTTCGGAACAACTTAAAAGAACGCCCGTCCACCTGAATTGGTTCTGTGTATGGGTGCAGTATGTGCGAGTAGGAGTCCTGTGGAGTAAAGCTGTCTGGAAGGTTGGTGGAAGGAGATGCGACTGTTTAGGTAGGTGGGGTCTAAGTTGTGTAGGGTCTTGAATGTGTGTGTGGGGAGATTTAAATTAACATGATTGTGTATCGAGAGCCAGTGGATTCCCTGAGCGGTAATTTGAGTTCTGTGTGGGATGTTGAAGATAAGTCTGGATGACGAGTTCTGGATGGGTTGCAGTCTCCTGGTGAGTTGTTTGGTGATCCCAACCTAGAGGATGTTCCATAGTCCAACTTGCTGGTGACTTAGGCATGAGTGTCAGTTTTTCTGGTGTTGCTTGGTAGCCATTTGAAGACCTTCCTCTGCATCTTCATGGTATGGAAGCAGGATGTAGTGTCTATTCTGACTTGTGCAGTCATGTCAAGTTAGCTGTTGATGATGATTCTGTGGTATCTGGCATGGGTGCTGGGAGTGGTTGTGGGTGAGTTTGGTCACCCAGCTGTCGGAGTCCCACAGCGAAGTGTTCTTGCTGAAAATCCCTACTTCTGTCTTGTTGGTATTGAGCTTGAGACAGTTGCCTTTCATCAAGTTGGCGATTTCAATCATACAGGAGGTGAACTTGTTTATTGTGAGGGGGTCTGGTCCGGAAGGGAGAGCATGAGGTATTGTCGGAATAGCAGAAGTTGTTAACATTGTGTGTGGGATGACATTGGCATGAGTGATCATGTTTTCTTTGGAGGGGGTGAAGATAAGAGATGAACCTTGAGGAACTCTGCAGATTTGTTTCAGGTTTCTGAGGATCAAGGTGCCAGGCTGACATCTTGCTCTATCAGTTAAGAAGCAGCAGATCTTGCAGAGAGTGTGTCCTTAGATATCAGTGTCATGCAGGTGCCTGATGAGGATGCCGTGTGAGACTGTGTCAAATGCTGCAGAGAGTTCCAGGTACATGACACTATTGAACCTTAATCAAATACAGCAATGTGGCTGTGGTTAATTACCTGTGAAAGAGATCAATTTAAGTATTCCACCCATGATTATTTGTTTTTCGTACTCCGTTTACCTGCATTTGGCTCTTGTTGAAAGAGCGTCAAGGAATCAGTAAACTCAATTCTAAGATAACTTTGTTAATTAGAGCAATGTTGTAATGTAACCCTTGCCTGGCTATGAATCCCCCGAAGATATTTGTTTTCGAGATTTTTTTTGCTGTCCACTGACTTTTAAGGCCACCTATATTAAAATGTAGTTTGTAGGCAATTATAAATAACTGTTTTTGTCATTTGGCTATTCTTTACACTTGGAATATACCTCTATATTTTTTAAACGTTTAAATGGTGGGGTAATTCTTGTAATAGGATTCTATAGAAGTATTTACTCCAGGGGGTGCGTTGTCTGAGATGGACACTGGCTCTTTTATGGCAGACATGGCTTTCTGCTTTGCACCCAGTAGTTCAGACAATTTCTTCATTTGCACCTGCATGCTTCTGTGAAACATTGCTTCTAGGTACCATGGCAGAGCATGAAGAATTGCAACATTTGATTTGGTTGATTTTATGAGATCACACGAGGATGCCGAATTGAATTCCATCTCCTACGAGCTAAATATCAATGGTGATGAGCGTGCCCAGTGATGAAGCATGGCACCAAAGGTAGATGGTGACGTAGTGTACTTTTACCCTTAGTACTTTTGAGTACAGAAGGCACAACCATCAAGAATAGGTGTCCACCTGGGATGACTTGAACTTACCTCAAGATACATTTCTCCTTTAGCTATGCTATCTTTCTATAGTTTTGTTTTTCATCTTCAGAGAAGCCTGTACATCGTATAGATATTTAGCTAATATATCCGAAATGATTTGCTTTATTATGGAGGTTAGACTCTGTTGTTAAAAAATGTCTTGGCTATTGAGAATGAAGGGCCTATCAAAATCTGTTGAGATGGTCGGTTTCACTTGCTGTACTCTTCTGTATAGTGCAATGTGAAGCTTGTTGCCAAATTTTCACCTGAGTTGGTTTTGATTCTTAGCCGACCTTGACTAGTATGCCTTTGCTATTCCACACTGAGTCGATAAATACCACATTTTGCTTAACACATACATGGAACACATGCATGGTTTGTTGATACCTATCATTTTACACAATATGCACAGATCAAGTGTAAGATGCACTCATCCTCCTCCACACAGTCGCCATAGAAGTTCCTCGAGGCTCTGCACAATGTTTGGAAACATTCCAAAGTATCTCTTTGTCTTACAATGAATGTATCATCTCCTTGTTTGTCTGGTCAAAGCTGTGGATTTCTTCAGATTTTTAAGTAGAATTTCACTTGACAGCCTGTCACTTGTATTTCATCAGAGTTTCTTGCGCACTATCATTGCTTCTGCTCTTATTCTGTGGTCTTCCTCTTAGTCCTATCTTTTTTCATTTTTGAAATTCAAGTGATAATCGCAATTAACACAGTCCCGTTCTAAAGACTCTGTAGTGCCAAACTGGGCACCTTCTTCACAGTTAAATCATTAACTTCTAAGATTTCTTCATTTAATTTTATTTGCAGTAGGGATACTAAGAGAATAGAACAGCATTAAAACACTTACACATTTATGTTTATGGTAGTCATTGAGTGGTGGAATGTGATTAGCTATATTAGCTACCTTTCGAGGGCAACTGCTCAATAGTGCTCTCAAAAATGATTCAGCAAATACCAGGTAGTCTTCACAATTTTTGGTATTTCCAGTGTTTAATTTGAGCCAGTGGTTTTCGGCGCTCAGCACCGGCACTCAATTGTCAACACCAGCACTTACCACAGTCTTCCACAAGGTGGTGCTGTTTGTCTAATTTGCAGATGAGCACAACAACAGGTGGTTATTAATTTAATATACATTAAAAATGCCTAATGTCTCCTACCCAAGTCAAGCTTATAGCTTTAGCTTCCTGGAATAATCTGAGTTGTCACACTTGCACATGTGTGATGGTTAGTAGTTCTGCTCATATGGTCATTGGCAGTGCTGACAGGAACAATGGGTGGTGCAAGCCGTAGTGGCCTCCTGGCAAGGGCTCTGACACTAATTATTTGCAAACTATGCACTGACTAGTTCCCTCATGGTCTTCAGCAAATCTCTAGATTTAGCACCTAAGTCTCAACATTCCAATGGGCTCTCTCCCCGGGGCTCCGTCTTTTGCTGCCACTGATCAAAGCTGGACTACACAGGAAACCTAATATGCTTTATCTTAGATTTCAGTAACTTCTCCATTTCTTCGCAAAGTCCTTACTAGCAAAATGTTATCAGAAACACCATTTTGTTCCTTCTCTCAAACATTCCATTTCCATTTACCACTCGATACTTGAGTTTTTGTTCTCTTAATCAGCGCAATCAGGCAAATTGCCCCAAAGGAGTTTACCAGTCACCGCCCATTTCTTACCGGTATTTTTCCATGGAGTTTTACTGTTCATGGCTGATTCATGATGAGAGAGTTTGCTGGTGAAACTTTTCTCTTATTAATATTTTTGCTTTTCAAAAAACTTAACACGAGTTTTCAAAATCTATTTCAGTTTAAAAACACTTAAAAAGTGTTCCTTAGGGCTTTCTGTCTGATCCCCTAATTCTAGGATACCCAACATAGGTCCAGGACAACTCTGTTTACGGTTCTTTATATTTGAAATTCTGACATTTTAGATCCCACTGTGCTGACTTTACTGGGCATATTAATTATTTTCCCATTATTATAAATTTCTGAGTTGGATTGACCCAGCCATCTGAAGACACAATTAGCTTTTCTGTTATGACCAAGTACTGAATGTGTTAAAATTCGGTTTTAGGAAGCTAATTACAGCTGCCATGCTTGGAGAAGCATACATACCATTTGCTATCCCTGACCCATCTGATTCTCGTTCATGCAGCTTGTAAATTTCAGTAAGGCATATACCACTACTACAGCATCCGAATTAAAGAGTTTAGTTGTCTGTTGTATTCAATATTAGCAAATTATATTGTCATGTATTATTTTAAACTGTTCCATTTCGTCTGGTGTTGCCTATGCTTCACTTAAAATACAGTATGTCCTTTTCATATTGTAACTGTTGCTTGGCCTACCGAAATTGTCATCCAATAAATAATTGTTTAACTGATTCAATTCAAAGACAGACAGATGTTGCTTTTGACCAGAAACACTCTGAATTTTTAATTAGGAAAATTGACGGAACCAACGTAGAAGATGATAACATTGAACTGACTGAAGAAGGAAGGCCCGTGCAAGCTTCCACGCCCAAGCCACCACTCTTTGACTGCTACTGTTGCGGGGTGCCGAAACGTTATATCATCGCCATCATGAGCGGTTTAGGATTTTGCATTTCTTTTGGGATCCGGTGTAACCTTGGTGTTGCAATAGTTGAAATGGTCAATAACAACACAGTGTACATAAATGGACAGCCAGAAATCCAGGTATGTGAACTTGTAGACATATGTTTCTTGGATAGCTCTGCTGTGCTAAAGGATTGTACTGTACTAAAGTTGTCATTGATATGCCTTCTTATGCCAAACTGCAAACGGCTCATTGACCAATATCAGTGCGATGCATGTCCATTGACTACATAGACAGTTCATAATCACCAATGAATTTCTTTCCTTCACAAAGACCAACATTCATCTTTACAGCTCTGCGAGGTTATTAGTCAGCATACCTATCACTTTTAATTTTGTGCCGGAAAATAAAATTATCCGAATGCTTTTGTCGACTGCTATGTTCAAACAATTTAACTGACTGATGCTAAGGGCATAATTTCTGCACTGGGTGATGTGAGCAAATGCAAGTGGACGCACGGTTGATGCTTGAGAATGACCCTCCAGAGGCCACAACTTGCTAACCCACAAACCAACCACTGGTAAAGCCACTAGGTCTCGCCTCTGTGAGATCTATTGGCATAGTCAATGTTTTTTAGCCAGGATGCATAGCATCACAGTGGCTGTGCTGCATGGCTAGAAGTAAAAAGAAAGTGCTTTGACGCTGTCATCACTGACCGCTTTACAGGTTTTCTTTTTGCTTTCGACTATGCTTCAAGGCTGCCACACAGCTGTACAACATGGCAAAGAAACACTGATAAGCCAAAAAGTTATACTAGTTGGCTTTCTGTGTTTTCAGCCATGTTGCACAGCTGCGTGGCTGCTGTGTAGCATGGTTGAAAGTAAAAAAAAGTGCTGTGATATAGCTACCGTTGCCTGCTTCATAGCACTTTTTAAAAAACTTTCAGCCATGCTGCACACCATGTAGCCTGCTAGAGAAAATGGCTTAAACATCTGTGACAAAGCCAGTAGATTTCACATAGGTGAGACCTATTGGTTTTGTCAGTTCTTGAAAACTAGTATATGGAGGGCTAGAAATTGAACTTTCAGAGCCAGAAAATAAGATGTACTACACTTTTACGCCTCCTCGCAATACTGAGACAACCCAGATTTGGTTCCTTGTAGGCACCATAAGCCATTTTCAGGAGTTGTCTGACTCATTTTAGGTTTGGGCACCATATTGTAGTGTGGTCACAGACCCATTTTAGTTGTTTTATGAGTTCTATTTCTCACTATTATTTTAGCTTTATTTTCTTTTACCAGTATCTGGCCTTCTGCTAGGGAGCTGACAGAGGCCTGGACCCCAGTTCGGGATCTTAATTTTGCCACTTGTTATTTTACTGCTCTAAGCTCAGCAGAAGCGGTCTTTGGACACGCCCCTTGAGCATGCCCCCTATTCACCCTACATCCTATTTCTTGCCCATGACATCACGCCCGCGCAGCCTCCTTGCAAGATTGAGACAACCCATATTTGGTTCCCTATAGGCACAAAGTGCCATTTTCAGGAGTTGCCTGGCTCCTTTTAGGTTTTCAGCGCTATATTATAGTGGGGTAACGGTCCCATTTGAATTGTTTTATGTGTTCTATTTCTCACTGTTATTCTGGCTTTATTTTATTTTATCAGTATCTGGCCCTCTGCAGAGGCCTGAGGGTTTGCTGGACCCCATATCTGGATCTTATTCTTAATTTCACCACTTGATACTTTATTGCTCTATGCTTGGCAGAAGCAGTCTTTGAACATGCCCCTCGGGCACAGCCCCTATTCAGCCGGCGGCCGAGTTGTTGCCCATGACACCGTGTCCGCATAGCCTCCTCGCAAGAGTGAGACAGCCGAGATTTGTTTCTTTTTAGGCACAACGTGCCATGCTCAGAAGTTGCCTGGCTCCTTTTAGGTTTTGGGCACCATATTGTAGTGGGGTCATGGACCCATTTTAGTTGCTTTTATGAGTTATATTTCTCACTATTGTTTTAACTTTATATTCTTTGAGCAGTATCCGGCCCTCTGCTAGGGAGCTGGCAGAGGCCTGAGGAGTTGCTGGACCCCAGTTTGGGACCTTAATTTCACCACTTGTTATTTTACTGCTCTACGTTTGGCAGAAGCGGTCTTTCGACATGCCCTCGGGCACATCCCTATTCACCCGGCGGCCTATTTCTTGCCCATGGCAGTGTCTCCTCGTAGTAGGTGCACGCAGCAGGTGCATCGCTAGTGCACCTCTGGCACGCCAAAGGCAAGCCCAGATTGTGCCATGCACCAGAAATTCTGGCCTTCTTCTTAAATACTCTAGAGATGCTTTGCTTTCTCTAAATATGGGAGGTAAGCCTTCATGCTGTAGTCATTTCAACTTTAGCCTTTTACTGGATAGCTATGTCTGTGAATCTTTCTAGCTTGTCTGTCAACCTGAATCTGTTTTAGGTCGTATTGCAGATAACGCTAAAGCTTCTAAAGCTCCCCCTAGATTGATGATTTATGATTTTAAGTTGCTTACTTCCGAACGCTTGTTCTATGAGTAGGCATAAATATGAGCTATTTGACTACCTTGACTCTGTGGGCCTCGACATTACCTTTGTAACTAAAACCTGGATTGATAAGGCTTCAGCTCCTGACCTGGCTGAGGCCCTTCCATCCGGTTACAAAATAAGTAGATAGGACAGAGAGGTTAAGCGGGGACAGGACTTGCAGTTATACACAAAGATGACTTAAAGATTGCTTTAAATTAGAAGTCATCTCAGACTGTGAAGCTCTATCTTTTTGCTGTAAAGCCAACCAGAACACTACTTTTATGGGCTTTTGCTCTAAAGACCCCCTGGTTCCTGAACTAGGTTTCTAGAATCTCTCTCTGACTTTTTAGAAGGCATTGTGTACTTTGTAAACTTCACTGTTCCGGGGGATTTTAATTTCCACCTGGAAGAGCTAGGTAGTTGTGACACAAGCAGACTCTGTGATAATCTCTTGAGCTTTGGCCTTAGACAACTGGTGAACGCTCCCACCCATGTGGCAGGCCACACACTGCTTGGTATTTTTTCTAACTACTCAGGGCTTAAGCTGGAAGATATTCTTGAAGTTATCTGGTCCAACCACATGGCACTGCAGTTCTGTTTCCACACTAAAGCTAGCAACCCCTCAACACCTACGTCACCACAGACTAAATGGGTTCGGCCTGAGGGAAAATAAACAGCCAAGAGCTGACTGGGATTTTTGAGGCCTCTCAGCCCTCTTTCTCTAGGGATATACATGTGTCGGTATGCAGTTATGCAAACTGGATGAACAATGCAGTTGATAAGGTAGCCCCGTTGAAGAAGATGAAATCAGATAGACCTCGTATCATGGCTCCTTGGTTTTCACCAAAGCTTAGAGATATGAAAACGAGCTGCAGACAGCAGGAACAAATCCTGGAGAATCAATTACTCTCTGGAAGAAAAAGCAAAGTATAAATTGCTCATCCAGGAGTATAAAAAATGATTAAAACTAAAAAAAATAGCCTATTTTACGGCAGAAATCAGTCTGCTACAAATTTACCCAGCAAACGTTTTCAAACAGTACAGAGATTGTCCACCCTTCCGACAGCACCTCTCACTCAACAGCAATGCGAAAGCCTAGCTGAATTTTTTTAAAATAAAGTTGATGCAGTCTACAGTGATTTTTTGCAGAATTTCTAGGACAGACTCTTTCTATGTAACTACTGCTAACGTAGACTTGGGCCACCCAATCTTCAGTGAGTTTCCTCTTCTTTTACCCAATCGAGTGGCCATCTTATACATATTGCTAAAGCCAGATCTCCATCTGACCCATGTCTGGCAAAGATACTCCACAAGATGGAGGGCTTTATTGCCAACCCCTGTCCTCTTTAATCAATGATATCCTACAAAATGTTATATTCCCATTGGACTGGAAAAGGGCTTCCTTTACTCCTTTACTAAAAAAAAGTATCTCTGGACCCCCATGAAGACAAAATCTATCGGCCGATGTCTCGGCTTCCTTTGCTGGCAGGAATTGGGGAAGACATCTTAATATCTCTTTCACTGAATATCTTGACCAGAACAATATCCTGGAAGATGCTCAGTTTGCCTATTCATAATGCTCACAGCACAGACACAGCCCTAATAGCAGTGACCGAGCAGGTGAGGGAGATTCTGGATAAAGATGGGAAGGCTGCAGTGATCCTATTAGACCTATCTCTGCCTTTGACAAGGTGAGTCATTCTGTTCTTTTCGATTCGATTGGCAGATATAGACCTATGGGATTCTGCTTTAAATTTGCTTTACTCCTCTCTTGATGAAATGGAACAATGAGTCTCTTTGGGAGACTTCACTTCTAAGCCTTCTACACTTCCCTGTGGGACTTCTCTTAGCTCTACTCTGTTCAATATTTATATATTTCCCCTCCTTAAACTGATAGGGGCTTTTGGGTATTACTACAGGTTCTTATGCAGATGAAACCCAAATTGTGATATCCATCACCAACAACATCGATGAGGTAGCCTTACGTTTTAAAAACTGTATGCCATCAATAGTCAACTAGATGAGCACCCATTGCTTTAAGCTCAATTCTGGGAAGACAGAAGTGCTCCTAAACTAGATTCATCCTTATGGAATTCCTCTTGGTGACCCGAATCTTTCAGACCTCCGCCCACTCCAGTGACCAAAGTGAGAAATCTGGGTGTCATCTTTGATCCCTAACTCTCTTTTATGGATCAGACTAATCAGTTAACATCTTCTTGTTACTTCACTTTGAAAATTGTGAAGAAAACCCTTCTATTTCTACCTTATCTGCAGAAAACTGTTGTGGTATCTCTTGTTCATTCAAAACTGGATTATATTACAATGCCCTATATGCTGGGGCCCAGTCTGGGATTTTAACAAGACTACAGAGACTTCAAAATGCTGCTGTATGACTCCTAAAGAACCTAAGGAAATTTGAATTCGTCTCAAGGTCCAGGAATGAACTTCACTGACTTCCTATTAAAGTAGCTTTTAAATCCCTTTGTATTTCTCACAAACTCCTTTATCAACCAGGCTGTTCCCCTCTCAAAAATAAGAGTGCTTGGCACATCCCTCCTACAAGTCTTTGATCATCAACAGCTAGGAAACTTAGTGTTCCCTGAACTTTTCAAGCCTCCTGGGGTGGTAGGAGTGTTTCCTATTTTACCTCTCATCTTTGGAATCAAATGCCATGACACTCAAGGAACCAGCCCAACTTACTATCCTTCAGGAAACTTATAAAAACTTGTCTCTTTACTCATCCTTTATAGCGCTTGACCGAAGCAGCATTTCAATCTTTCGGACAGAAGGCAGAGCCGAGACGCCCACAGGCATTTGTGCGCTCCACAAATCCATAAACTCAACTTACCCATTTCAGGGTGCAGGTGGCCAGTGACTGCAGGATGACAGCACTGGAACAGTTACCTCATGTCCATGCACATGCTGCCCTGCTCTCACACTTAGGCCCTGTGTGCGAGCACTGACGAGATTCGCACGGCATCCTCTGACTCAGGACTCACAGTCATTGGCATAGGTGACATCCCACGTCTTTGCAATAACAGGGTCACTTACATAATGCCCCTGCCCCCTTTAAAAAAATCTCAAAAGCCCACTGTCCCCTGTTATAGCAGTGCATTAGATAGCTTGATGGACTTGTGCACCTGCAGTAGAAGTTTGTTTCCAATCTCAAAGGGTTGATGGAGCCTCTCATCCTTCTGAAGTGTTGGCCTCATAACAACACTGTGTCATTAATAGCACACCAAACCGGCAAGCACCTCAAAATAGTTAATTACTGTTGAAAAGGCTCGTATCACCCCTGGATGTAGACCCAGGTACTATATGAAACATAATACACAAAAACGAAACATCTTGCGGGAGACATGGTAACATTGTGCCACTGTGAGAGACGTGTGGTAGATACATTATTAAGCGGTGCATTTTTCAAGCCTCCTTCCACTGCCATACACTCTGTTTAATGCAATGAATTGGACCCAGGGCTGCCAGATAAGCACCCTAGTCCCCTGCCCTGACTTTGAGATCTTATCGTTGCTGCTGTCTCAATGGAATATGTGAGTGCTATCTGGGCTGCTGGTCAGGGCTTGCTAGCCATCCAGAGATCTAAGGGAGGGGCGGGGGAGCTAAGGTCTGCTAGATTCTCCAATGCATGGGGAAAGGGCATCACGAATCGAAACAAGGAAAGGGCTCTTCTTCACAAACAACACACAATAATACATTCCGTTTTTGAAGCATGCCTAGTTTATAATGCTTGGCTGTTCCCAAAAAAAGGCACAAAGGGAGTAGGTTTTATTAAATAACTCCAGCACACCGATGCTACTCTGGTTCCAAGTAGGCCGCTGTATAAATGTAAACACAGAGTTTGAAGAAGGACAAATACAATGCGCACAATGTGCCACACAGTAACAGAGCCTGCTGTATCAACAACTAATTATTATTGGTGCAGGATCCGGACCTGTCCATTAATCCATTACAATGCAAAACCTGAATGGAGGAGTGGATGGGAGAGGGGACTAAGAATGTGGAGCCATGGGCAAAGATGCCGACGTCCAAACTGAGGAAATAGGTTCCAGTCTGTGCATCACCTCAACATCCTGTTATCCTGGGCAAATCAATTACCCTCCTCCTGCCTAAAAATCAAATAAAACAATTGCTCTGGAGAGAGCAGCAGGCAGAGGGAGGAAGACAGGGGAGGAAATAGCACTGCAATCACGTTGGGAGCAGCAGACGGGCATGGATTAACTTTATTCAATCTCTGCTTGTTCCATGCTCCACAGAAATGACCGACTATGATATTTCACCTGCAATATCCAATTAAGGAGCCTGTAAAGAAGAGTGCTGCTGAAGCGCACAAATGGTAAGCATGGGCGGGCTCCAAGCCCTTTACTGTATGCAACAGTGTCTCGCAAGTGAGGCGCAAGCTCAAATCTAAAAAGGAAGAACAAAGGACTCATCATGAGAAGCACAGTTGTCTCACCTTTAAATGTCCAATTGGGTTCCAGGAGCCCTCTCCCATCTTCCTCGTGACACTCTTGATTCTAGTACCCTTGTGCTGCGATTGAAGCTACACAACCAAACACGCTGGAATCATACAGTTAAACCACGGTTAATAAACATGCTTCTATTTATGGGTCTTGGAAATATATCAATGAACTTTCACTCTAATAATTATTAGTTCCAATTAAGATATTGCGCTTACTTCTGGAGAACAAAAGTGTTGTTTTGTCTGTTGTGTTTTTGTGACACCATATCTCTCATGAGGCCAACGCGGACAGCTTTGTATTTCAACATATCTAACCACTCCTGCCTGGTGGGGCTGTGGTGCTCACAGTATCAGAAGGTGAAGTACTTCTTGAAAGGCTTTGTGAAAAACTCAATGGCTGGGTATGTTTCAGCACTTAAGGTGCGTACAAAAGACACTAATTGTATACATCTTTAGTGTTGGTGTTGGAAGTAACAGTGCTGCTTCATAAACTCTTACAAATATTCATCTGTGTGTTAATCTTACCTTGGGAGCCATTATTTATTTACATTTTTCCTTTTCGAACAAAATTAGGTGTGAAGTGTAAATTCGTATTGTGAGCAGTGTTATCTTAAGGATATTTTGAGGGCCTCGATGAGGACACGTTAATTTTTTTTATCCAAGTCCTGCTAATTCAAGCCCAAATTGTGCCAAACGACACTAAATTGCATGTTAAGCTTTAACTGTGTCACGCAAAAACTGCTGAAATATGTCTTGCATGGGACCCCAAATAAATCCTTCAGATAACACTGGGTAGAGAGACAGTGTCAGAGGTACGTACTCAGAGAAGCAGAGAGCTTTATCTAGAGAAATAAAACAGATAGAGGTCAGAAAGAGCGAACATTATTTTTCCCAGGGGGCCCTTGGAAGCTGGAGGCCCTGGCAAATGCCTATTTGGCCCGGGCCTTAAAGGTCTCTGTCTGTAAGAACATTGTCTAAATAAGTTCTTTACAATTGCAAAGAATACCATTCAGACTATTTTAGAACCTACATTTGGTACTAATAAGAATCTTTAGTAATAAGATTCTATTTCTACCCAAACAAACCCTTTTTTAGCAACATTATGATAAAGAAAGGCTGAAATAAATATCTTTGTAACATCTACCATGCAGTGTGTATGTAGCTCTTTGATGGCAACTAAAGTTCACTATGCTAGAATATGATTGTAACTTATGAACTGCATAGAAACAAAAGGATCTCTGTGAATGTTAGAGATTGGGTCTCTAGTTGGCAGAGGTATGCACCCTGTCCAAGTAGGGACCACAGTCCTATTCAGGGTAAATCAGTTGCACACCCTAAATTAATCTGTGCTCACCCTCTGGTAGCTTGGCATAGAGCAGGCCAGATTAATGTAAGAGGCAAAGTATTTGTGCAACACTTAAATACAGTAAAACAGTGAAATACACCACAAAAGACTCCACACTAGGTTAGATCAATAGATACTATGTAATCTGTTTAAGGCAAGACCAAAACAACAAAAATCCAATCAGTATATCAAAAGATATGCAATTGTTAATGTTAATAGTTCATTCCCACATGGAATCACAGTGCTAACAGGTGGGTGCTCTTTTTAGAGAAATGATGGTAATGCTACACTCAGCAGTTCAAAGTAAACAAGGCGGCCTGAGACAGACCTCACCGGTCTGTGAGTCACCTGGCAACCTGGTTTCTCCAGGCCGACTACATGAAGCGGGGGAGTGTTACTTCCGCACTGGAAACACAGAGGTGAAGGAGCATGGCACACATGCTGGGTCTGAAGAAATGATGCAGTGATCCCCATGCTGAAGTCACAGAGGCGAAGGAGCGCGGCTCATGGGCTGGTTCCAGTAAAAGATGCAGCACTCCCTGTGCTGAAGTCAAAGAGCCGATGGAACGTGGCACATGCTCTGGGTCCAGGAAATGATGTAGCGCTCCCTGTGCTCCCAGTGCTGGAGTCACAGAGGCGAAGGAGCATGACACACTCGTTGGGACTTGGAAATGATGAAGTGCTGTACATGCCTTGGGGTAGAAAAAGGATAATCTACCACATGAGGATTCTGGCTTCCTCTTAGCATGGAGTGCCGGTCCGGGTCAGGGCAACGTTTTCAGGAGAGAACAAAGTGCAGACAGATAGTGAGACCTTTGATGTCCCTGAAACTACAAAGAGAACAGGGGGCAAACCAACAAACCCTTGGGGTTCTTTGGGAATTTGTAGGATGTAGAGTGCAGGTTCAGTCCTCCCTCACTTCAGAGTAGCAGGCAGCAGGCCAACAGCGTAGAGCACAGTGCAAAGTGGAAGGCCCTCCTGGCAGCACAGCAAGCAACAGGCCACAGGCCAAGCACAGCAAAGCAAGTGACAAAGTGGTAGTCCCTCTTGGCAGTACAGCTCCTCTTAGTTGCATCAGGACCCCAGAGTGAATTAATTTGGTGGTGTTTAGGGTCCAGTACTTATACCCAAAAATCCTTTGGTGTAGGGGAGATTTCAAAGGAGTTCTCTGACGTGCACAAGGGCCCCTTTCCTGCTAGCCCTATCTTCCAGGTTATCTGTAGGGGGTAATTAGTCCTTTGTGTGGAGACAGGACACCACCTATTGAAGCGTCAGTGTGAATCCCTCCTCTTCCCTCTGCCTAGGAAGACCCATCAATATGCAGCTGAGGGTCCTGTGATTGAAGCTGTCTAGAGAGATTTCCCAAAATGTAGCTGTCAACCATCCTAGCTCAGGTGTGTATTCACAGACAGGCTAAGGCAGTGGTTCCCAACCCTTTGACTTCTGTGGACCCCCACTTTAACATTGATGGAACCCAGGGACCCCCACTGAATCGTCATCGGAATCCAGGGACCCGCGCCTGTGTCATTACTGGAAGCTGGGGACCTAATTTGTCAATATTTGTTCATATTTGTTAATTTTCTAGACTCTCGCGGACCCCCTGAGAAGGCTTCGCGGACCCCCAGGGGTCCCCGGCCACAGGTTGGGAACCACTGGGCTAAGGCACAGGATGTTTAAAGTAGGAAAACGCCAACTTTCTAAAAGTGGAATTTTCAGGCTTACAATTTAAACTCCGACTTCGCCATAAGTTGTGATTTTAAATTGTGAGTCCAGAGACACTAAACTCCAAATTTACTTCTTCTCCTTATTGGAAACTACACTCAAAGGCTTTTTCAAGGTAACCCCAATGTTAACATATGGGAGAGATGGGCCTTGCAGTAGTAGAAAACAAATGTATTAGGTTTTCACCAATAGGACATGTTTAAATTAAAAGTATATGTCCAACTTTTTAAATACACTGCACCCTGTCCTTGGGGCTAGCTAGGGCCTACCTTAGGGGTGACGTACATGTAATAAAAGGTAGGTTTGGGGCTAGCAAGTTGTGCACATGCCAGGTTGAAATGGCAGTTTAAAACTGCACACACAGGCTCTGCAGTGGCAGGCCTGAGACATGTTTAAAGGGCTACTGTAGTGAGTGGTGAATAAGCCAATGTAACCATGTGTAGAGCACAGAGCACCTGCACTTAAGCACTGTCCAGCAGTGATAAAGCGCTCAGTAGCCTAAAGCCAACAAAAACAAATTCAGCAAAAAGTGGACAGAAAAAGCAAAATGTCCAGGAATGACCCTGCAGAAAGGGCCATGCATCACAAGCACATAGGCACTGGCTGAGTCCTGATCTGCCCAGGCCTTATGGACTTTCCGGCTTTAGGAGTATCTATGTGTAATCAGCATA
The DNA here is from genome assembly GCF_031143425.1 of Pleurodeles waltl. Taxonomy (NCBI): domain Eukaryota; kingdom Metazoa; phylum Chordata; class Amphibia; order Caudata; family Salamandridae; genus Pleurodeles; species Pleurodeles waltl. Next base: position 841,811,030 of record NC_090442.1, read on the forward strand.
GTTGTAGCGAGTAAACATGAAAGAGTTTAGGAGCTCTTGGAGTAAGCCTTGGGGAACACATTTCCAGGTTGGTGAAGAGTGGTGCGCAGAAAGGAGTAAGTGTTCTGATTTGGACCCTTTCTGCCAGGCAAGTCTTAATCTAATTAACAAATAGTTGGTGGTTGATGGTGTTGATGGCTGTTGATAGGTCGAGAAGGAGGAAGGCTTCCACACTGTTAGATTCTACCTTATAAGAGGCACAGAATACATGCTAATTGTAATCCAGATTGTAATTAGTATGCATTCATTGTTTCTTGTAAGGTGGAAACCCATCTGTTTGTCAGAGAGGAAAATGTTTTGTTCATGAAAATAAGAGTTTTGGAAGAAACTGCTTATCAAAGTGAGGCTAATACTAACCTGTGGATTCAAATGTTGCTGATGGCGAAATGTGGAACTCACCAGTATTTTTTGACTGTGCTTGATATAGGCAGAGAAGGGAATATAGATATGAAAGAGGGCACACAAGATTTGTCATTGGGATGTAGTCACATAGATCACTTGTTTAAATGGAGGACGTCTTGGGTGCTCTTCAGTCTCTCCCAAGTGATTGCTCTTTTGCACTAAATAGAACAAAACATACTCTTAGTCTCTGCTCTTACGTTGATTTCAGTTGCTTGCAGTTTTTTTCTTTTATATGAATTTCACATGAATGCTAATATTATTCAGAAAGTGAATTAAGTACCCGTCCTTCTAACAACAGGTGCATTTTTGTTAACATTCAACATGTCAATGGCACAGTACTTTTACTTTCCTAGAGCGAAGGGAATTGCTGTGAGACTGGTGCTTTTTGGATGTGCTAAACACAGTTGTTAACACACCATAACTTGAGATGCAGAACGGAAACAAAGGTTCAGTCATGGTTTTAACATAGCTCTTCAATGGTCTAAGAGACAATTGTTACAGCACAACTTAGAAGGCAAGGCAAAATTCCAGTATGCAGGCTCAAGGGGCAGTTGAAGAATCCAACATAAATTTCACTGTCCAAACAAATAAATGCAACTCTCCCCAGCTAACCACTAACCTGTGGTCTCAGAAGACAGTGCTGGGAGAGGCCAAAGAGTAGAACAGAAAAGGGACATTTTCTGAAGAGTTCCAAGGAACATTTATGAAGTGACATTACAACAGAAGTTCCAAGGTGCACCACAAACAGAAAACGTCTGAAACATTTATCTCAGTATCTCACTTGAAGACTGTCTCAGCTGCAGAGCTAGGAACAACAGACCGAGCAGAAGCTTCCTCTATCAAAACAAAATAAGAAAACCAAGCTCCTGACCATGCCCTGGGTGTGGCTTTCACAGAGTGCAGGATCCACAAATCTTGCAGTAGCTCCTGTACCCTCGAATCATGTATCCTGCCACTTTGATAGGGTAAACTGTCATGGCTTCCCTCATAGGGATAAGATTAGTTGTGCTTTTGGTTGCTGGGGGGCACTAACTGAGCAGCACAACTGGGCTGCCACATTACTTGGCAGCATGACTCATGCCAAACCAGTGTAGATTATATTCAGATTGGCAATACCCTGACCAAATGCTGGAAGGGGTGGCCAATTATGCTCAGGACCAGAGGTGTATGGATGTGGGGACAATCACCTGTGGCGTGCTATGGCTTTGTCTTTAATTGGCTTTTCTGTTGGAATGGATCATTTGCTATTGGCCTATGGTTTAATGGTTGTGATTGATCGTTCTTTGGTTTGTCAGTGTTGGCTTTATGTACAAGTTTCTTAGTTCAGTGGGGAACACTCCAGTTGAGAGCAATGACCTAAAGTTTAGTCTGGCCTGTGGTACAGCAGGTGATGCTCGCAATTTGCTGTATCAACATGTTGGGCATGGCTTAGCTGGTTGTTTAGTGAAAGAGCTAGACTTGATTAGTTCCATTGTGTCTTTTATTCTAAGTTTTTTTAGACTTACAGAGTTCCTGAGCACTCTTCTCCACTCTATGCCCCCACTTTATGCTCCTCCACTGTACCACACTTTACTCCACTCTTTGTCACTCAACTCCATCTATGCCACTCCACTTAACACCACTTTCTTCTATTCTACTCTTCTCTACTTTACTCTACTCTACTCTACAACACTCTTTAGACTTACAGAGTTCCTGAGCACTCTTCTCCACAACATGACCCCCACTTTACGCTCCTCCACTGTACCACACTTTACTCCACTCTTTGTCACTCAACTCCATCTATGCCACTCCACTTAACACCACTTACCTCTACTCTATTCTTCTCTACTTTACTCTACTCTACAACACTCTACTCTACTCTATGACACTCTACAACACTTTACTCCACTCTATGCTACACCACTTCACTCTACACCACTCTACAGTAAGCGACTCCACTCTACACCACTCCACTCTACACAACTCCACTCTATGACACACCATTCTACGACACTCTATTCCACTTACTGCTTCTCCACTCTACAACCCTTTACTCTACTCTTTGCCACTCTGACACTCTACTCAACTGTATGCCAATCCAATCTATAACACTCCACTCTAGAACACTCTACTCCACTCTACTCTATAACACTCTTTGCCCCTCCATAACACTCTACTCCACTCTACGCTACTCCACTCTGCTCCACTTTACACAACTCACTCTGTGCTACTTCACTTCATTCTACGCCATTCCACTCTATTCTGCTCTATGACGCATTACTCCACTCTACACCACTCCACTGTGGTGCACTCCACCATACGACACTCTATGATCCTCTATTCTATGACACTCTACTCTATTCTATGCCACTCCACTCTGACATTCTATGCCCCTCCACTCTACTCCACACCACTCTATTCCACTCTACTCCACTTGACTCCACTCTTTGACACTCCACTCCAATCCATTTCACTCCACTCCACACTCCACTCTTCACCACTCCACCCAATGACACTCCACCCCATACCACTGTCCTCTGTGCCACTAACCTTTAACCTTGCTGAACAGCAGCTACACTGGTGTACAACATGGCTAAAACACATTGGCAAAGCCAATAGCTACTGCATAGGTGAAACCTATTGCCTTTGCCAATACTTGTTAAGATTCCCTGACCAACTGTTTATAATTAAGGTCTACGTCGTGTAGTAAATCCAGCCAACCATACTGCGTCTTTGGAACTATTTTTTCAACTAATTACCTTTATTAAAGATATGGCTGAATGACATTCAAACAGGTAGCTAAACGTTAAAACACATTGAGAGAGGTCAGTGTATTACTCATGACTACTTCCAGGTCGGATTTCCTGTTCAAACTACTTCAGAGTAAAACACATGAGTATTCTTAATATTTGACAACTTCTAGGTATGTATCTCCCAGATGCCATTGTGCGTAGGTGCTGTTCCCCACAAAGGGCATTAATTGTCTGAGTCTTACTCGTATTAGCCATCAATAAATTAACCTTGCAGTACTTCTGTAATTTATCCAATTGGTACTGTAGAAACTTAGGGGTACACTCCGGCAAAAGTACATTATTCACATAGAGTAAAATATTCTCATTAGTTTAGGTGGACAGTATGCCGAAAACAAAGCAAAATGTAATAGTGCCAGAGTGCATCCTTGCATAGACCTGCTTGAATGTTTAGAATTTGCTTGTGATTATGCTATTGCTGGAAATTGGGTTTCTGATTGGCAGAGGAATGCACCCTGTCCAAGCAGGAACCACAATCCTAGTCAGGGTAAGTCACAAACACACCCTAGGTGAACTTGTGCTTACCCTCTGGTAGCTTGCTGTGGCGCAGAGCAGTCAGGCTTAACTTAAGAGCAATGTGTTCAGTATTTGTTCAAACAGCAAAACAGTGAAAACACCACACAAAATAATCCACACCAGGTTAGAAAAATAAAACTTAATTTAATAAATTAAACAAGGCCTAAACAACAAAAACCCAATAAGTAGAAGTTGAGATATGATTTTGTTAAAGAAAAAATGCAAAATAATGCTTAGAACCAATAAGTGCTTAAATGGTATATCTAGTTGCGCTGGACCAGGGCAAAGTCAAACTTTGAGGCTGACCGCGATGAAGCGATGGTCAGATACAAGTAACTACTTGTGCCCGCTGAACCAATGTACCTTGATATGGGATGCGTCGTTGTTGATGAAGATGGGTGGTGCAGCCGAAGCAATGCGTCCGTGTCGAGCCACGTGTTGGACAAGATGCGTTGATTTTCTCCATGCAACCATGGTGATGCATTGGTTCCGGGTGCGATGCGCTGGTTCCAAATGCAATGCCCGGCTGCGATGCCCAGCTGCTGCCCTGGTAGTAGGTAATGCAACACTACAGGGGGTATGCAGCCCTTTGTGTGGGGACAGGACATTGTCTATTTAGGTATAAGTGTCAGCCTCTCCCTCCCATCCTGCCCAGGATGGCCCATCACGCTGTGAATGGCACATCAGTCACACCTAAGCTCCCTTTGTGTGTGGCTCTCTAGCGGGAATGCACAAGCCCAGCTGTCACTCCACCCCAGATGTGTATTGGAGACAGACACTAGGCGCCAAATGGTTAAAGTAAGAAAATACCAACTTTCTAAAAGAGGCATTTTCAGAATTAGATCTTAAAATTTGAATTCCCCATAAGTTGTGATTTTAAATTGTGAGTCCAGAGACACCAAACCTGACAAACACATCTCTGGCAGATTGGGGATTATACTCATAAGATGTAATAAGGTGACCCCAATGTTATCCTTTGGGAGAGATAGGCCTTGCTGTAGTGAAAAACAACTTTAGGAGGTTTTTACTACCAGGACATGTAAAATGTAATAGTATATGTCCTGCCTTTTAAGTACATTGCATTCTGACCTCTGGGTTGTCCAAGGCCTACCTTAGGGGTAATATATGTATAAAAAGGTAATATTTGGGCCTGGCAAATGGGCTATTTTGCCAGGTCAACATGGCAGTGCACACTGCACAAGCATGCTCTGCAATGGCAGGCCTGAGCCATGGTTAGAGGGCTACTTAAATGGTTGGCACCATCAGTGCTGCAGGCCCACAAGTCACATTTAATTTATCCTGCACTTTACTAGTGCACTTTACTAGAGTCATATAAGTAAATTAAATATGTCAATCAGGTGTCACGCCAATGTTACCATGATTTAGGGGAGAGAGCACAAGCCCTTTAGCACTGGTTTAGCACTGAGAAAGTGCACAGAGTCCTAAAGTAAATAAAAAAGTAGAGGGGGAGGGCAAAAAATTGGGGGGCATGCCATCATCAGTTATTTGGACTTGTGTCTAATTTCTAGTATGAAAACGTTTTATTATAGCCAATACCGAAATGTATATACTTGTCTTATTCAACTTTGTCCATCAATATCCATAACAAACACATAGTAAATATGCAATGTTAAACACTTAGGCTCTCATTATGAACTTGGCGGACGAGAACGCCATGCCGGCGGCAGCGGAAATGTCTGCCACCGGCATGGCGTTCTCAACCACCACATAATGTACACAGTGGGGACCGCCACAGGCGGCCCTCCACCACCGCCAGGCTACCGCTGACAGGCAGCCTGATGATGGCAGAATTTGTCATCCAACAGGGCAGCGGTGCCCTCAGAATAAAGAACCCTTGATCCGCCAGCCATTACCAGGCGGTTTCACCCGCCAGGGAATGGCTGGCGGAAGGGGTGCTCCGGGGCCACCCTGGGTTCCCTGCACTGCCCATGCACTTGGCAGTGCAGGGGCCCCCGTGCAGAGTGCCGTTGCGCAGGGCACTGCCTGATTTACGGGGAGTGATCTGTGTGACGGGTGCTACTGCACCCGAGCCATCGGCAATGACCCAGCTCAGCATTCAGCTGGGCCGGCAGGCGGAAACACAGTTTCTGCCCGCCAGCCTAGTGGAATGATGTTTATTCAGCCGGCGGGTTCTCAAGGTGGCTGGTGATCTATGTTTAGACCACCAGCATGAACACAGCTGGGAATCCCGCCGTGTTCATAATGACCCCCTTAGTGAAGAGCAGAAACCAACGTTTTTGCACAGTGCAGCAGGCAAAATTGTTGAGCTGCACTGTGCAAGGGGAAAAAATCAATGCAGAAACATATTTATTAAAAATGCTCAGGTGCTAGGAGGCGGAGCTAGTTATGGAGCAAGATGATTGCGCCATAAGTCGCTCTTGCTGACTGTGGCTATTGCTGGAACCTCAGACTGTATGCTAGGAGACTTTGCATATCCACACGGCAAAGGGAGTATATGAACCAAACCCCATTCCCTGATCCCAAAACTGTTGTGAAGACCCCATCCTCACCCTCAGAAACCAATTTGAGCTATAGCCCCTCCCCCTTCCGCGAGATCCAAGCAACTGCCACAACACAGCTTGATGAGACATCAGGCCTGGAATCTGATTTCTCTTGGTGCCCACTCAGGTGGATGACTGTGGGCGAGTGGGGTAAAACCATGGTGGCAGTGACATGAGAGGAGGCAGTGAGCAGAGGTAAGATAATTGAGGAAAGCAGCTACAGAGGGTGAAAAGGCAGCTTGGAGGATTGACCTCAGTAGAGCTAAAACACCTTGTGACCCATCCACATGAGAGTGAATGGACCCCACAGAAGAATGTGGGGTACTTGCAAAGAGGGCTCCAGAGACTGAGGTATCATGTGGAAGTGCGCTGCTAAGATGTGTTACTTTGGAGCTATGATTGGGTTACAGTGAGACCAGTGATGGCATAGGGCCCATTAGCATGTATGACCTCCTGGATCGGCCTTCCTGTGGAAGAACACAACACCAGTGGCCATTGCTCTCTCAACCACCTGCCACCCACCAGTTGCCATGTAATTTAAGGCTGGCAGGAGCCTGTAGGGCCTACCATCCATAGAACAGCACCAGAGGAGTGGTGCATCACACCCATTCTCACCAGTAGAGCACCTTACCTGTCTGCTGCTCAGAGCTACTGGAGAAGTGCCAAGACAGATCTAACATCACCCCTGATTGCTGCCTGGGATGAGTACTAGTTGATACCCCTGGAATCCATATGCTCTCCTTGGCACCACATATTAGGCCCCTAGAAAGCATGAAGAAAGCCTTACAATTTGAAGGCCAGCAAATCCATATCATAGTCCACTTTTCATATGGCACAGTGATGAAAGGAAAACAAATCCTGAGTCTGAGACCCCAACTTCACCAACATGACATTAAATATGGCCTGCTACAACCTACAACTATGATCATAACACTCAACGGCCAGACCATGGAATTTCATGAACCAGACATACTTTTAGGTTACTTAGATTCTGAAGATGTATCCTCCACAGAGAGTCTCCGGCAATCTGGACCAACCTGGAATGATGGTACTGCAAGATCTCCAGGAAAGGCCAAGTCCTGCACCAGACCTCTGCGACTTCACTAGGCAGTTTGTTGGGGCAGACCTCAACAAAGTGGTGAAGGTACTAGTGCTCAGTAGGAATAAATCCTGTTACCCTATAAAGGCTAGGCAACTGGAGGATATTGACCCATCACCATCATCAGACTGTGACCAGTTCTCCCTTAAAGGCCTGCATGGGGTACAGGCTGACTCATACAGTTGTCCTAGCCCTCTTTGCATAACATATAGAATATTGTACTCCAAATTTCTACACCTCTCTACCCCCTCTGAGGACCATCTGAAACTGTGATGCCACCAGCAAAGGCACAAGTATTGTGGGCTTAGTATAGACTTGCAACTGTGTGTTAACCCGATGGCGATGGCATGGAACCCTCTGTATAATCTGTGCAGCACATGAACGAACATTCTTCACAACTCCTCAGCACCACAATTTCAATTTCAATTTCAGTTTTGATTTCCATTTCAACTTTACTTTGAATTTGAATCACTATCATACTCAGAATTAAGTACAGGCTCAGATTTAGTTCAGGTTACTGTAGAATTTCTGGTCTCTATATCACAGTCTCACCCACTACATCTCATATCTGTTCATAGCTGGCCATTGACTGTGGACAGAGGAGTAAATCTCATAGTCTAAAGGTTGGGTATTGTGGGGGGGATATGGTATAGTGATCTACTACTTCACAGCCTCATGCAGACTAACCACTCCAGGGGAGTATTCTGCCAAATCCCTGTATATGAGCCACACCCACTGTCTCATTGCCACCCTAAACAAATACTTACTCGCCATAAGAGGTGGTGTCGGCATACCCACTCCTCCGATATATCAAGGTCTCCATCTATACCTACTGAAGGGGAACGCACACACATCACCCTCTTCCAATGCCCTATAGAACATGAATGACCTCCCCCAAGATAAATTGGGCACTCAGTATTGTATTTTTATATGTCAGTGGGCTGAACTGTTATGTCAAAAGACAGAAAGGGTCCTCAGCTACTTCAAACACAAACACCCAGATACAGGCATGGTCCAAGAAACCCATTTGTTCCCTTGTGAAACCAACTAAATTGACACTGAGTTGGTGAAGATATTTATACCTGTCATACAGCCATGTCCCTAGACTCCCATCCACAACCAGCCAATGTAACCAAACAGTGCAGAGGCGCAATGCTTATTCACAAATCTCTGTCTCGCAGGATGCTTCACAGATGACCAGATGAGAAGTGTGAAGATAAGGACACTGGTATTGGTATTGTAAAATATCTCAACAATATTAGTACCTCCTTCCTTTCCCCCCGCTCTAGAGCCCTGATCGAAATAAAAAATATGAGGGTGGTGATTAGAGAGGACTGGAATTTTTTAACAATTGACCTGATCATTGAACTCTCTGATCCGCCAGGCAGATGCAGTGCTGGCGACAGAGCACTTTTGAAGGACATGGTTATGGATTATGGCCTTCTAGACATATGGCATTTAACCTACCCAAAAGAGAAAGACTATACCTTATGCTTCCCAGTGCATGCCACATTTTCTAGGATAGACTTCTTTTATTACAAGGGTCCATGCTTCATCCACCATTTCTGGCTGACATTATATCCAGAGAACTCTCAGATCACTGCCTGATTACCCTGTCCTTTTGCTTGGGCCACTGGGCAGTCTCCAATTACAAAGCTCCAGATAAGAAATGCCAATTGAATACACATCAGGGTCTATCCTGCTGAAAATAAAGACTCCATTGTGTCACCCCAAATGCTATAGGTGGAGGGTACTTAACACTTAAGAAAAGGAAATCTTAGTCTGAACAGCAACAGTTAGATGATAGCATAACAAAACTGACAGCAGAATACAACACTGTCCCCTCAATCGTATTGTATTGCTGCCTAGAGGTGAAGAAATTGGCCCTCAACATGCACTACTCGAACATGGCAAAAAGGGCATTAATGAAACTGAACTGGAGCCACTATGAGAGGGAAAAAAAAGCCAGAGAAAGGCAGAACTTGCAATCTCAGCCATTCATGATATGCAGGCTGACTTCTCACACACTGATAAGAAAAAATCCCCATGGGGAACAAGAAAATATCCGCCACTCAACACACTATTTCAAACACTCATTCACTCCAATGATCAGTCTCAATAAAGGAATATACTAGAAAATGATTTAATAATTAATCCCATGTAAATACAAAATAAAAACCACCATTAAAAAACCAGCTGAAAACTGCTGCAAAAAGATTAATAAAAACAATACATCTAGGAGACAGAACAAAACATGCGGAGGCAAAAGACAAGACATCCATCCTAGTTTATTATATGAAGCTGTCCCAATTTTGGTATACACAGGCTAATAGATTGTGCACTCAATCCCTATTCAATTTTAAGCCTGTTGCATTGGGTCCAGCAATCCAATTTGTGTCTGTGCATTTTGGTGGTCTTCCAAAGCCCTTCCACCACCTTCTTCAGGACAATTGAATAGCCTCCCAACATATAGCTTTCAAATCTATACAAAAACAAACAGACAAACAAAAATACATAAGTTCCCAAGTTCCATACATTCCTTATGAATCTAAAAACCTCCAAAGGGAGTAAGTCCCAATTAACCACAACCTCCCATTATTGCCGGAATATTATCCAAAAGGGCAATACCCCAATTCCTTTATAAAGAACATCACATGGAGGAATTCACTGTACACAATCAATTATCTCTGTACTTCCTTAAAGAAAATCCACATACTCCTCTCCCCATCATAAAACCTCACCATTCACCTGCATCCAAAATAAGTCAAACAGACACAAGCTCGCCAATCATCACAAATCTGTATCCTTATCCAAACATTGTCTTTTGCTTCACAATAGTCCAAAAGCAGATCACTTCTGTATGGACAAGACCAAACAGATTAGTAGGCTATTATAATCCTATCCATTGATTGTCTCTGATTATTTCTTTATGTCACACATGACTTATCCATCACATGCACAGCCCGTTTTATTACCCCCAAGTGTAATATATGTGGAAACAAAAGAAAAAATGACGATTAACAGTGATTCCTTTATTATAATACATAATACCAATGTTGTCCGCAGGGTTTACCATAGAGTCCACTTGTTTTTCAAATTCATCTAAATAATTAGGAAGAGCCCTATGCCATCAAATTGGCTCCCAGACTCTGATCTAGGGGTAGAGACCAAAGATGAGGTTGCTTTTATAATTTCACAGAATGAGTCCACTTTCACCATTCATCGATAGGGGAATGTAAGCACTGTTAACTATCAACCGCCCTATCCCATAGTCCTCTTCACCAAAATAATTGTCCGCCTAAAATCCCTGAATTTTATTTATAATTACTGCACAAAGACTTTGCTATAAAGAAACCGGAGAATGCTTAGAAAAAAACTTCTCCAATCATCATGCAGAACCCCTCGAGGGGCATATTCACAGTAGACACCCAACTCAGGTGTCATAGATTTGGCATAATACTATTTATCATAGGTCGAATATCAGTTTTCATGTATCATAGATCGAATATACATTTCCCCTACTCAGACTAATACTCATTCATGTCTTCCTATCACAGGACGGCGTCCTCGTCCTCCCTATCTCAATCAATCAAACAACCAACCTCCCAGTTATTCCTTTATATCTGAAGATCCGGAACCCAGGAATACATGGCTGGACTGAAGGGAACTCAGGCTTAAAAGAGCTAACTACAATCACATGCATCAGGTGTGAGCAGGCTAGCGCCTTTCAGCCACAGGTTTGCTAAGTGCCTCCACTCATTCTTAGCCTTCAGGGGTGGAGATGAAGCAGTGAGCAGGGAAGATTCTGTATTGGATTTTTCAGCATAAGCAGACTGGTTTCCACAAAACCCAGCATGGATCTGGAACGAACTGATATTTCCAAATAGCATACAATAGCCTTGAAATCATTATGTGAGAATAGTAAAAGGTCTGGAAGATTATTTGAACACTGGAGAGTGCCACAGGTAGGCTCCCTGGGGGTGGACATGAGAGCGCATGGAGCAAATCATGACACCTTGAGGCATTTAAGGAAGCAGAAAAATCACATCCTCTTCTGGCCATCTCCAAAAAAGCCTACATCACACTTCTATCAAAGGAGAGAAGGAATGTGGGTGCTGTTGGAATATGCACCTCTCTGAAGGGTCACCCCAAACGTTTTACCTTCTTCCTCCTGTTTTTCAGTTTTGTTGGCTTTAGGACACTGGGTACTTCACCACTACTAACCAGTGCTAAAGTGCATGTGATCTCTCCATAAAACATTGTAACATTGGCTCATACCCAATCGGCATATTTATTTTACTTGTAAGTCCCTAGTAAAGTGAACTACATGTGCCCAGGACCTGTAAATGAAATGCTCCTTCAGAAACTCATTGTGCCACTAACATAAGTAGCGCTTTAACCATGTGTTAGGCCTGCCATTGCAGACCCTGTGTGTGCAGTTTCACTGCCACTTCGACTTGGCATTTAAAACGTCTTGCCAAGCCTTAAACTCACCTTTTAGTACATATAAGTCACCCCTAGGGTAGGCCATTGGTAGCCCACAGGGCAGGGTGCTATGTAAGTAAAAGGCAGGAGATGTACTTGTACGTTTTACATGTCCTGGTAGTGAAAACTTCCCATAGTCGTTTTTCAGTACTGTGAAGCCTGCTCATCTCAGAGGCCAGCATTTGAAATACCCTTATATACTTTTAAGTGGTAATTTCTGATCTGAAAGGAGTGGCATTGTCATGTTTGGTATGGTTGAAATGATAGTAGAAATCCTGCTTACTGGCGAAGTTGCATTTTATATTACTATTTTAGAAATGCCACTTTTAGAAAGTGGGCACTTTTCTGCACTTACTACAGTCTGTGCCTTACAGTCTGTCTCCAATCACGTCTGGTCTGTGCTGGTTGACAGCTCCCCTCGTGCATTCCACTCAGACAGCCATAAACACAGGACACTCAGATGCATCTGCAATCATCTGCATACTGATGGGTCATCCTGGGCAGGAACTGATAACCCCCTACAGATCTCCTGGCAGACATAACTGGGCTGAAAGGGGAAGTGGTGCACTTCAAAACCACTTGTCTCCTCCACTTCAAAGGCATATTTGGGGATATATACTGGGTCTGTGACCACCCTAAAAATTTATATTTCTGGACCCACAACAGGACCCTGTCATAAGGTATGCTGTGCTGCACAAAGGACAAATCTGGACTGCTTTTCTGGAAGGACTGCTGTCTTGCTTGTTGCCCCGCTGCCTGCAGCCCCCTAACTATGCTGGAAGGACTATGCCTTCCCCTACAAGTGATCTCCAAGAACTTGGACTGAGCTTGCCTACTGTTAAGAAGTCTCAGGGCCATCAAAGACTTCACCAGAGACAGAAAATCCACTGCTCCGGAAAACCGATGCAACACCTACAAAAATCGACGCATCACCTGCAGAATTGATGCAGCACCTGTCTTGCGGCTGATAAATTGCCACAGCGCCTTCTGAATCAGTGCAGTGCCTGTTTCATCCTTGCAGCACATTTTGGATTTTCAATGCATTATCCCTGGGTGTCAAATTATCCCTGCACTGCAGTAAGGAGCCAAGGCTGCGCACTCGGAAATCAACGCACCACCTGGGCCGCGAGGAAAGAATTGACAAATCACATCCTCTGCGCCAGAAAAATAGATGCATTGCTTTACTTTCCAACACATCACTTCCTCTGCGGCCCTCTGCGGCGCTATTTTTGAGGCACCCCAGGTACTTTATTATAAAAAGGTACACCGATTGATTCCTAGGAACTAAAACTTACTTAAAACATCTAAAAAGTGGCATCTTGACTTGTGCATATTAGACTCTTGACATTTGGTTTTATTTTATTCAGATAAATAATATTTGTTTTTCTAAACTGGTGTGGAGTACTTTTTGTGGTATTTTCACTGTGTTACTGTATGAGGTGTTGCACAAATACTTCTCAGTTAAACCTGCCTGCTGTGTGCCAAGCTACCCGAGGCTGAGCACGGGATCATTTAGGTTGTGTTGTGACTTACCCTGACTAGGAGTGTGGTCCCTACTTGGACAGGGTGCACACCTCTGCCAACTAGAGACCCACTATCTAACACTATCTAACATTTGGTAATCAGAGGTGAGGTTTGGATGTGTGTTTGTGCAGTGCCATACAATAGCTATGTGTACACTACCTAACCACATTTAAAGGCCATTTCCATGTTTTTGCTTCTTCTGCAATTTTCCCTGCTTTGCATTTTTAATACATCCTACACATCATGTCTCTGGGTGGTTCTACAAGGGATGACATGGAGCTGGCTAGGCTGGAGGAGTACACACAGTTAACCAGTTGAAAAGGTTTGGCAAAGGGATGGGGTTGCCTGCCTGAGGAGTCACCAAGAGGATGGAGTATAAAATGCAGAATCCTGCTCCCACGAGGATGATGAGTTGGGGAAGCATGTCAAGGGCTCTCCTGAGGAGCTACCTGCAGCAGTTGATGGGGACACCCCTGGATTTGTGCTACCCGAGAGAGCAGGAAGCAATGCCTCTAGTCATGGCCTGACCATGGAGGAAAGGAGAGGAGCGAGAATTCCAGCTGCATTTGGCAAAATTAAAAATGGAGGCTGAGGAGTGGAAGGTTGAGGCTGAAAGAGCCTTAGCTGAGAAGAAACTGTTGTTGGCTCATGAACTGAGTCTGAAAGAGCTGGACCTCAAGTCTAGGAAGTCTGAGTCCAGCAGTATGGTGGCAGCATGCATACAGTACCTGATGGACACAAGAGGGTTCTGATACCCAAGGATTTGGTGCCCACTTATGTGGTGGGAGATAATGTTGATAAGTGGGTTTCTGCTTATGAAGTTGCACTGAGGGTACGTGGGGTTCCTGAATAGCACTGGGGTGGCGGGTCTGTGGAAAGACATGCCTGTCCTTGGGACAGGCACACTCCTAGCATTAGAGGCTTGCTGACCAGACCAAGTACACTCCCATTAAAGCCATTTTGATTGCCAAATTTGTACTGACCCATGAGAAGTATCGCCAAAGATTCAGGGACAGTCACAAGCTCCCCAACTAATCCTGGGTAGATTTCATTGATTACTCTAGTAAGGCACTGAATGTCAGGGTGTGGGGAAGCAAAGTTAATGATTATGTTGAGCTGTACAAGTTAATCATGAGAGAGCACCTGCTCAGTATCTATTTTACAGTGATGCACCAGCACCTAGTTGCGAGTATGCTGACTGATCCCAGGAAGCTTGTTTAGGAGGCGGACCTCTGTGCTAGCACCAGAGTGTCCAAAAAGGTATGTGGGATTGACCCCAAGAAGGGTAGTTCTGGTTCCCCCCTTAGAGTGAGGTGAGGGGACGTTACAGGTGACCCAGACAAGTTCCAGAGTAAGGGGGGAGGAAAGGGTTCCCACGCCCCATCTGAGAAACAGGCGGGTGGTTCTTGTGGGTGGTGGCCCAGGGCACCCCATTTTCAACCTAGTTGCTTTGAGTGTGCCCAGCTACGGCGCAAATGGACGTACTCTGTCTGTCCAAAGAAACCACCCACTGATGGGACCTCTACAGGTGGTGGCCAATGTGGCCTTAGGGGCCAATAGTCCCCAGGGGTAGGTTATAGGCCATGCCATTATCTCCCTCAGTTGGGAGATAAACTCAGAGGGTTAGCTGGTGATCCTTGAGGGGGAGAGTTGTCACTTCCACCAGGTGGGAATAAACATGGTCCCAGTGACTGTTCTAATGGACACCGGGGCCAGTCATACCATGATGGTGGAGGGACTAGTTTCTCCAGAGCAATACACTGGCCATGTGTATAGCGTGATTCCAGCCCATGGGGAGGATTTTTTTCGCGCTATGGCTGTGGCAACTATGGAGTGGTGTGGGGAGGAGACCCAGAGAAGGAACAATGTTAGTCCGCAGATGCCCATAGACCGCATTCTGGGGAATGAGCTATCCCTGGTGGCAGGAGAACTGGGAGGAGTGACCCCTCTTTCCATTGTTGTTGCTTTTAGTCTTGAAATCTCTAATGACTGCTCTCTAACTGTGCCCTCACATCCATGGTGTATCATACCAGACAACCACTGTAAAAGGGCTCCTCTACACAGATGACATATATATGACTATCACCAAATCAAAAAAATATATCCCAGCCCCAGTGCTTGAAATGGAAAAATTCAAGTGCAGGTACTCTGTGCCAGAGTACCTGCTTGTTTCTGAAAAGTGCTGGTACTCTCCAATTAAAAGTATTACGGTTTTCTTGAGAAGTGCCGGTACTCCGCCTCTCAAAGTAAAAAAGTGCTGGTACTCAGTACTGGACAGTACCGGCCCATTTAAAGCACTGCCCAGCCCTCATAGACTTCCTTAACAAGTTCTCTCAGTGCTCTGCCTACAACGTGAACTAGGACATATGTGAAGTAATGCCCATGTCCTGGGTAACCACGAGAGCCTGTATCGAGGGGTTTCAATTCTGATGAGTATGACAACAAATGAAATACTTAGATATTCTTCTTAACAGGGATCTATCCAAGAAAGTAGACAACAATATACTACATTTGCTGACTGAAGCGTGAAGCAATTTTGACAGCTGGTCGGCCTCCAATTATCTATGTGGCGTCGCATCCAGGTCAGGTATAGTGCCCAGATATAACTATGTCTTTGGCATGCATTCCATTACAATAGCTAAATCACTGCTGGTGAAAATTGACTCGTATATTAAGGCATTTATATGCGGGGCAAATCAACCTAGACTTAAACTTAACAAACTCTATGCTCATAACGAATCAGTAGGATTACGACTACCTCATATTACTTACTTGCTTATGCCTACTACCCCTCCTGAGGTATGAGACATCAACCAGGACTCTCCAGCCACCTCTCCTTGGCCTTTCTTTCCATTGGACTCCAGGTGTAACCCATCCCCTGCAGTCAGCCACGATGCCAGGTATTTCTTGCCCTTCATCTTTTCCCGTGATGGTTCAAGGATGGGCCTTGCCTGGTGGTGTTTGATGCAGGCTTGTGGAGGATGTGACCTATACAGCCCCAGC
The DNA here is from genome assembly GCF_031143425.1 of Pleurodeles waltl. Classification (NCBI taxonomy): domain Eukaryota; kingdom Metazoa; phylum Chordata; class Amphibia; order Caudata; family Salamandridae; genus Pleurodeles; species Pleurodeles waltl. Next base: position 841,827,409 of record NC_090442.1, read on the forward strand.
ACCTTTTTGTTTTTTCTATATGATAAGGGAGTAGGAAAATTCTGCTGCCATATGACATTGCTGCTGATTGTGTTTTGCTCAGGGATTAGGCCGATTTTTCTCAGGCACGTGTTGATGAAGGTCTAGACTTTATTGGTGACGGTCACTGTTGTCCTCCCCATTTCTGCAACATGCAGAAGGACCAATTTCACATCGGTGTTAAAAGGACTGATCTTGGTTTGCATTGTTAGGTCCTTAGAGCTTCACATCTTACTTAGCTGAATGATGGCAGCCCTTTCTTTGCCAGTTCTTGCCTTGACATCAGTGACTGTGCTGTACTTCTTGTCTATGACACTCCCTAGGTAGGTAGAGGCCTTTACCTCATCGAGTGCATCTCCTGCAAGAGTGACTACAGCTGTGCTGGCCAAGTTAGCATTCAGGAACTTGGTTTTACCCCTGTGAATGTTGTAGCCAAGATGTGCTGTTGTGGCTGCAACCTTGCTGATCTTCTCTTGCATTTACTGATGGGTATGGGTCGCCTACAAAGTCCAGGTCGTCAAGCTGCATCCAAGGAGTCCACTGAATCCAATTACTTCTCCTTGCTGTGGATGTCTTCATGAACCAGACTACCTCACATACCATCTTACTATTTGGTCTCTCACCTTTCACAAATGGTACATTGAATCCTCTTAAGACTGGATATATCGCCTTGGGTTACCATACTGCGGGACATGCTCTCAGGCGACAGAAACTTGGGAACCCTTTACAGACCCTGATCACTTCTCCCCCGCACGACAACCCTATGATCAGGATGATGCAAGCCAAATGAGAGCACGCACACAGACTTTTAGGCACCGACCCATCGCTGCATACCATGGCGTCCACCTGGCACAACTACGGCATAAAGATAGAGGACTCGTTGTTGGCTTGGCTGACCTGGAGTTACCACAGTATAAGGTATAAAAATCAGTTGGTCAGGGGTACCCCTAAAACCTTTCAAGACCTCCAATCTGACTACACTGGATCAGTCAAACCAATAGACTCAGACCAAACTGCGACATTGCCTCTGGAGCAAATTGGGTGATGGGCACATGACCTGCAGCACTGCCCCATACACCACTACATGGACCAGCTAAGAGGGGGTGGTTTCTTTGATTTTATGGCCTTCTAATTAATAAACTCTTCTCCGTCTCCACAAGGGAACGCACTAGATAATACGTATTGTGACTGTACTGAGCCACCGTGTGGCTTTGCTGGAAAAAGTACCCAGGATACACATTACTGCCTTGATCTACCTTGCACTACTACATGACATGGCAGATGACGTGGTACCTAACAATCACTTTAAATGATAGTTGGCAGTGTCCTTGCCACTGCCAAAGTGTGCATACTACTTTACTGCACTAAAACATTGGTTCTTACAGATGCAAAATGTAAGAGCATCATAGAAAAGGTCAATGGCCAGACGAATGTCTTTGAGACTGTGTGGAAGCCATTTCTTACTTCACAGTGAGACAGGGCACAATGCTCCTAGGACTTGTCTATGTGAATGGGGATCCTATATTCTTTTTTTCTGATAATCCATGACTCCAGTGATGGGAGACATAAAACCCTGTCTATCTGATACTGTGTCAGTTTGGGAATTGTGATACAAACTAGATAAACGTTATCAAGTATGTAGTAGAGGATCCTTTGAATTAATTAGGGATGGGAGAGAGTGAATGCAGGGACGGTTTCTCCGTAATAGCAGAGGAGCATTGCCTCCTTGCTCAGACAGTCAGTGACAAATAAAAGTATAATTACATAATTTTATTATCATTTTATTTATCACTACCTGACTGAGCCATGCATGTCTAGGGCAGGGCCGAGCCATAGGGAGGAGGAGTGGTGGGTACTGTAAAGTGCACATGTCGGTTTGGCAGGCCGTCTTATGACGGCCAAACTGACATGCGCAGTTACATTTCTCCAACCCAGCTGGGTTGGAGGAATAGCACAGGCTCCCTGTGCCTGAGCAAGCATCAAACCAGCCCTCTCAGGCCCATCCCGTGCTGCTCGCATGCTTGGTATAGCATGAGTGCAGCTCCTGGATTTGGAGCCTGTGCCACAGTGACTGCCAGGAAGAGAGGAGTGATGGAGGTGGCAGGGATCAGGAGCGGCAGGCAGGTATATTTAAAAAAAATGTTTTACTAGCATCTTTCATTCGATTATTGGATGATTACAGCTACAAGGCTATGACTAGATGTATTGGCTGATTTATCTTTATGAAGCCTGGCTGGTTATAGCGTTGATTGACAGGAGAATGTTAGGGAAGAGGAGGTATTATAATGATGTATTCTTCTCTAAACTATGTGCTTCTTTCATTGATCTATACATTACCTCCGAACCAATGTGTCATGGCATGAGATGACCTTACCTCCATGCATGAATGTTAATTTGTATCCTGTAACTTAAATGTCTAAAAGAATTGCTTTAAAAAAATGGTCTGCTACTATCATCTCCTGTTCTGGTGCGCTATAAAGCCTGCCTAGTGTCATGCTCAACTATTGCACATGGTTCAGAGCTGTATGAGTGCTGTGTAATTTATGATTTATGTTGATTCATACCTTTCCAGTACAAAATCCTGTGCCTACACACACAGAAACATTCCACACATGCAATATGTGGAATATTTGGAGAAATAAATACATTTCTATTTGTTAGTGCATGCTTCTAAGAGGCCTTCGTTTTTAACACAAATCCCATTATGGGTATGCTTGTATATTGTGTTTTGCGTCAAAAACCTAAGTGGTTTCTCAGATCAGCCCAAGTACACCTAATTAACATTCCCTTGGCACAATACTCTGTTTGCGTTGTGAAAAGGCACCTTTGCCAGCGCAAAATACCTTTTGCGCTAGAAAGTAAATACCCTTGCAAGACTTTGCATAACTTTGCATGACTTTGGACCAACACAAAGTCTTGTTTAATGTGGCCCTTCACCTGCTAACAAGTGGAGCTAGAACATGGAACATATTATAGAGCCAGTGTCTAACAAATACATCAAACTATTATGAGGCAGGGCAGCATTTGTCACCTTTTTAGGTTAAGCGTAGCGTTCAACGTGTTGTATACTTTTAAGCATACTTATTAGGTCGAGCATAGCGTTTGGCGTGTTGTATACTTTTAAGTATACTTGTCGAGCGTAGCGTTCGACGTGTTGTATACTTTTAAGTATACTTATAATATGGATTCAAGCAAATTTGAGCACTTTCATTCGTTGGTTCCAGTGTTCTTCAAAAATCCTTGCTTGCTAGTGGTCAGTTCTGCCTCATTCTCTTTGGTAGCAGTACCAAGTACTGTATAATTACGCCATGTCCTGTTTATCTTTTCTGTAGGGGACTATTTTTCTTTAGAATTTGCCTATTGGTCTTACACTGTGGGTGAGTGTTCAGTCCCTGCTGCCCACCAGCTCCCTCTGCATATAAAACAAACAGCAGAGAGGGGTTTTTCCAGTCCCCCTCGTTTATCTTAGCTCCCACGTTTGGCTTGTAATGGAGAGCATTAATTTCCTCTTTGCCTCTGACATAGCCGTATAAGACCAGCTGCTGTGCTCCGATGGGAGCTGCTTCAAGGGAGTGCCCTGCTGATTAGTGACTGAAAGTGCGATGTTTGTACAAGTATGATCCCACAAGTCTGCATTTAAATACAGTGAAAATGCAACTTACAATGTATTTACAGAAACGAAATACACTGTAAAAAATGAGAAACAGACACAAAAACATACAGAAAATACTGCAAGGGCAGCTCTGGGTCCCACCAGGCTATAACTGGCATTGCCTCTTTAAGGGGTCCCTTGAAACCACCCTCGCTCTCTACATGTCACTACAGAAAACACTGTGGGGGGCAGCTCTGGGCTCCACAAGGCTATAACTGGCATTGCCTCTTTAAGGGGTCTCTTAAAACTGCCCTCACTCCTGTGTTGTCCTTCCTTTCCTTGCTTCCGCAGTCGAATGCTTTGCATTGACCCTGTTACATGGATAATAACCGAGAGGGCTGTGTGTATATGTTTGCTACTTGTTTTTGGTAAGCGGTTCACAAAAATGAATGAATAAACAAATGAGGAAGATGTGTTAGTGTGTGTGGAACTTGTTTACTTTACAGTAGGCAACCATGCCTGTTGCTCTGAGGTGAGCACAGCTGATAATATAGCATATATGTTGACCACTTAATGCACATTTGTCTATACGTTCAATGCTAATGCTCATAGCCGTTGGCTTGTTTAACGTTCTTTCTTTGTCTCCAGTAGAAACTTTGAGTTCTTTAGATTGATCAGTCGTGGATGCCAGTTCGATGCCGCTGTCCCAAGCACTGCATGCGGTTCCGCTTGGCTTCCAGTGTGACAGGGTTCACGCCACCCCGGGTTACGCACGTTTGAGTCACCATAATAGAGGGCTATAGGGCATTTCATTTATTTCACAGAAGGGAAGACAAACCAGAGTTTCATTTCAGGTCCACGCAGACAGCTGAACACAGCACTAATATTTTGGTATTGGAAACAATTTTAAAAGTAGTTGCACATGAGAATAAAGTGGCGTTGAATATTTGTTTCTGGATTATGGTGGAAAGCGAATACATGATTTTACTGCCACAACAGCACAAAGTGATGCATATGCACCAATGCTGTGCCCTTCCCATTCTGAAAAAATATTGTTTTTGCATGTCCCCCTCCTTCTCTGTGATATGTAGGCGTACAGTCATAATACAACCTGTGCACTGTAATGAGTACACTTAAAATGTTTTTTAAAAAGTTCACACTCTGATCTGTTGATTGACAATGCTTTATATTATTGCGCAAGTTAATTCTATATATTGTATCATTGACGGGGCTGAGATGGGGTGTGAGGGTGCCTCCTTTCTTACTCGGTGGTGCCGTGGCAGTGAGTTGTATCTTAAATGGCAGGTGCTAGGGCAGTCCGGGTGTATGGAGTCACTGGAATCATCAAAGTTCGAGTCTGTCAAGCTGTACACTGCAGGTCACACGCTGATTCTCCGCAGCAGGAGCTCAACCCACTCATCTGTCGTGCCTGACATTTACTACACCTTTAATGTCTGAAGCAAGGTAGCTTATATCACAACCAAATGGTTAACCAATGGAACCCCACAGTATTGTGTTATAAACATGCTTGTGTAAGTTTCCTTCATAGAACAATACAACTGGGCCATAAGGGGTTAAAAAGGTTTGGTGCCAGGGACAAGTCTGATGATGAGCGGGATTTGACAAAGAGGTGGCCGGCCTGCCTGTCTGGTCATGGGGCTGCTTCTCTGGTCCTGATGCGGCGCGGAGGAGCCATCTGCCTTCTCTTTCTCACTCCCTCTCCAGATGGGAAGACCTGGATGTGCCTTGACTCAGCAGCACCTGCCTGTTCGCCTCAGTCCACCTTAACCCCTTCGCTGCCAGGCCTTTTCCCCCTCCTGTGCCGAGCCTTTTTTTGGCTATTTGAGGTAGTTCGCGCTTAGGCCCTCATAACTTTTTGTTCACATAAGCTACCCACGCCAAATTTGCGTCCTTTTTTTCCAACATCCTAGGGATTCTAGAGGTACCCAGACTTTGTGGGTTCCCCAGAAGGAGGCCAAGAAATTAGCCAAAATACAGTGAACATTTCATTTTTTTTAAAAAAAATTGGAAAAAGGGGCTGCAGATGAAGGCTTGTGGTTTTTTCCCTGAAAATGGCATCAACAAAGGGTTTGCGGTGCTAAAATCACCAGCTTCCCAGCTTTCAGGAACAGGCAGACTTGAATCAGAAAACCCAATTTTTCAACACAATTTTGGCATTTTACTGGGACATACCCAATTTTTACGTTTTTTTGTGCTTTCAGCCTCCTTCCAGTCAGTGACAGAATTGGGCATGAAACCAATGCTGGATCCCAGAAACCGCAACATTTCTGAAAAGTAGACAAAATTCTGAATTAAGCAAGGGGTAATTTGTGTAGATCCTACAAGGGTTTCCTACAGAAAATAACAACTGGAAAAAAAAAAGATTGAAATTGAGGTGAAAAAATCTGCAATTGTTCTCTACGTTTTACTCTGTAACTTTTTCCTGCACTGTCAGATTTTTGAAAGCAATATACCGTTACGTCTGCTGGACTCTTCTGGTTGCGGGGATATACAAGGCTTGTAGGTTCATCAAGAACTCTAGGTACCCAAAGCCAATAAATGACCTGCACCCTGCAGTGGGTTTTCATTCTATACCGGGTACACAGCAATTAATTTGCTGAAATATAAAGAGTAAAAAATAGCTATCAAGAAACCCTCTGTAGTTCCAAAATGGGCACAAGATAAGGTGTTGAGGAGCAGTGGTTATTTGCACATCTCTGAATTCCAGGGTGCCCATACTAGCATGTGAATTACGGGCATTTCTCAAATAGATGTCTTTTTTACACACTCTCTTATATTTGGAAGGAACAAATGTAGAGAAAGACAAGGGGCAATAACACTTGTTTTACTATTCTATGTTCCCCCAAGTCTCCCGATAAAAATGATTCCTCACATGTGTGGGTAGGCCTAGTGCCCGCGACAGGAAATGCCCCAAAACACAACGTGGACACAACCCATTTTTTGACAGAAAACAGGTGTTTTTTGCCAAGTGCCTACCTGTAGATTTTGGCCCCTAGCTCAGCCGGCACCTAGGGAAACCTACCAAACCTGTGCTTTTTTGAAAACTAGAGACCTAGGGGAATCCAAGATGGGGTGACTTGTGGGGCTCTGAGCAGGTTCTGTTACCCAGAATCCTTTGCAAACCTCAAAATTTGGCTAAAAAAACACATTTTCCTCACATTTCGGTGACAGAAAGTTCTGGAATCTGAGAGGAGCCACAAATGTCCTTTCACCCAGCGTTCCCCCAAGTCTCCCGATAAAAATGATACCTCACTTGTGTGGGTAGGCCTAGCGCCCGCGACAGGAAATGTCCCAAAACGCAACATGGACACATCACATTTTTTGAAAGAAAACAGAGGTGTTTTTTGCAAAGTGCCTACCTGTAGATTTTGGCCTCTAGCTCAGCCGGCACCTAGGGAAACCTACTAAACCTGTGCATTTTTGAAAACTAGAGGCCTAGGGGAATCCAAGATGGGGTTACTTGTGGGGCTGTGACCAGGTTCTGTTACCCAGAATCCTTTGCAAACCTCAAAATTTGGGTAAAAAAACACATTTTCCTCACATTTCGGTGACAGAAAGTTCTGGAATCTGTGAGGAGCCACAAATGTTTTTCCACCCAACGTTCCCCCAAGTCTCCCGATAAAAATGATACCTCACTTGTGTGGGTAGGCCTAGCACCCGCGACAGGAAATGCCCCAAAACGCAACGTGGACACATCACATTTTTTGAAAGAAAACAGAGGTGTTTTTTGCAAAGTGCCTACCTGTAGATTTTGGCCTCTAGCTCAGCCGGCACCTGGGGAAACCTACTAAACCTGTGCATTTATGAAAACTAGAGACCTAGGGGAATCCAGGATGGGGTGACTTGTGGGGCTCTGACCAGGTTCTGTTACCCAGAATCCTTTGCAAACTTCAAAATTTGGCTAAAAAAAACTGATTTTGCTCACATTTCGGTGACAGAAAGTTCTGGAATCTGAGAGGAGCCACAAATTTCCTTCCACCCAGCGTTCCCCCAAGTCTCCCAATAAAAATGGTACCTCACTTGTGCGGGTAGGCCTAGCGCCCACGAAAGGAAATGGCCCAAAACACAACGTGGACACATCCCATTTCTTTTACAGAAAACAGAGGCGTTTTTTGCAAAGTGCCTACCTGTAGATTTTGGCCCCTAGCTCAGCCGGCCCCTAGGGAAACCTACCAAACCTGTGCATTTTTTAAAACTAGAGACATAGGGGAATCCAAGATGGGGTGACTTGTGGGGCTCTGACCAGGTTCTGTTACCCAGAATCTTTTGCAAACCTCAAAATTTGGCTAAAAAAACAAATTTTCCACACATTTCGGTGACAGAAAGTTCTGGAATCTGAGAGGAGCCACAAATGTCCTTTCACCCAGCGTTCCCCCAAGTCTCCCGATAAAAATGGTATCTCACTTTTGTGGGTGGGCCTAGCGCCCACAAAAGGAAAGGGCCCAAAACACAACGTGGACACATCACATTTTTTCACAGCAAACAGAGGTGTTTTTTGCAAAGTGCCTACCTGTGGATTTTGGCCTCTAGCTCAGCCGGCCCCAGGGGGGGGCAGAAATGGCCTAAAATAAATTTGCCCCCCCCGGGGATCGACCCTTGCCTACGGAGTCGCACACCTTGCGTGAGGGCGCAAAAAAAAAGATCCCTGGTTCCTAGTGGTTTCTGCCCCCCTTGGGGGCAGATTGACCTAAAATCGGCCGATCTGCCCCCAAAGCGGGCAGAAATGGCCTAAATACAATTTGCCCCTCCAGGGGAGCGACCCTTGCCTAAGGGGTCGCTCCCCATCTCTAAAAAAGCGAACAAAAAAAAAAAAAAAAAAATTTGCCCTGGCGCCTAGAGGTTTCTGCCCCCCCTGGGGGCAGATCGGCCTAATAACAATAGGCCGATCTGCCCCCAGGGGCGGCAGAAATGGCCTAAAATAAATTCCACCCCCCCCCCGGGGAGCGAGCCTTGCCTACAAGGTCGCTCCCCTTGCGTGACAGCGCAAAAAAAAGATCCCTGGTGCTTAGTGGTTTCTGCCCCCCTTGGGGGCAGATTGACCAAAAATCGGCCGATCTGCCCCCAAAGCGGGCAGAAATGGCCTAAATACAATTTGCCCCTCCAGGGGAGCGACCCTTGCCTAAGGGGACGCTCCCCATCTGTAAAACAACAACAACAAAAATCCCCGGTGCCCAGTGGTTTCTGCCCCCCTTGGGGGCAGATCGGCCTAATTAAAATAGGCTGATCTGCCCCCATGGGGGGCAGAAACGGCCTAAAATAAATGTTCCCCCCAGGGGAACGACCCTTGCCTAAGGGGTCGCTCCCCTTACGTGAAAAACAAACAACAACAAAAAACTCCCTGGTGTCTAGTGGTTTCTGCCCCCCTTGGGGCAGATTGGCCTCATAAAAATAGGCTGAAATGGCCTAAATATAATTTGCCCCCTAAGGGAGCGACCCTTGCCTAAGGGGTCGCCTCCACACCTAAAAAAAAAAAGAAAAAAATCCCTGGTAGGCCTAGAGGTTTCTGCCCCCGGGGGGGGCAGAAAAGGCCTTAAAAAAAAATGCCCCCCCCGGGAGCGACCCTTGCCCAAGGGGTCGCTCCCTTATGTCCATTTCCACAAAAAAAAGACATCCCTGGTGTCTAGTGGGCGTTTCAAAAGCCGGATTGCAAGCAATCCGGCTTTTGAAACACTTGGAGAGACTTCAAAGGGAAGGAAATACATTTCCTTCCCTTTGAAGCCTCTCCGGGCCTCCCCCACGTGATCGAAAGACCAGCGCGATGGGGGAGGCTCCGCGACAAACAGCGCGCTCGCGCGCTGATGTCACGGGGGTGGGGCGGGGGATCTCGGTGGAAGGGGAAGGGCTTCCCTTTCCATCCCTGCCTTTGGGGGAGTGGGGGGAAGCACACAGAGGGAGCGAGAGCGCTCCCTCTGGGCTGTGTGCCGAGGACGTAATGGTTACGTCCTCGGCACAGCAGCACTGTGCCGAAGGACGTAACCACTACGTCCTCGGCACAGAACCGGTTAAATCTTGTTTACCAGCATCACGCTGATTACTTTGTCTGCCTTTGTTGTGGTGCTGTCCGCATCCACCTTCACTACTGCCACTGCCAGCACACTCTCAAACACATGCCACTGGTGCCACACCAGGAATGCACGAGCACCCGTTCCAACCCACAGTAAGCAAACACGCATATTACATGCACATCAGGGCTCACAAACAAAGCACCCCCTTGAGCTTTCGCATCCACCTCTTTTGTGAACACAGATATCAAAGCCCCTCCACCTCACATGTATACTATGGCTGGAATTAGAAATAAAATACTCCTGAAACCCATAAATTGAGTTTCCATATGTGGCAGAGGAAAGGTGGAGTCATGAGGCCAGAGCCTGAAAAATATAGTCTAATTGTCGACTTTAAAAAAAAAAAAACTTCCACAAAGAAATTTGCAACAAGGGCGTGGAACAATAAATCTGTTCTAGATTACTTAATTGATCACAAAGGGCTGCATTTTGAAGTATCTCACAGGATTGAGACACCTACTAGGCACAAAGATCATTATGTGCCCAGCAATTCTGCAGCCATTACAATAGTGGTAAGGTAACTCTAGTTGTAACATGACACAATATGCAGGTGACAGATTGATATTTTATTTAGAGAGGCAAGTAGGCTACTGCTTTTGATGCTGAAATCATTTTTTATCACACAATTCAAAAGTTGCTAGTCTTCTAATGCAGCACAATGAGGTATTTATCTGCATCAAGTTGCTGCATTCACACTGTAAGTCCTAGGTTTCGATCCTTATTGTGTCCTTATCGAGTGCGCAAATGCATTGACATGTTGTAAATTATCTGTGGGCTTTTTAACCTCGCCCACCGCATGCCCATCACTATCACTCAATCATGGGCTTGTTTTTCAAAAATCCTTAGTTATCATTGGTAAATGCTTTACGTTTGTTCCTCCTTGGGGCAGTTTTGTTACCGCCTCGCCTATCGACCCTGTTACATGGATAATTGCATGCTTGCCGAAACGTTTGACTGCGAACCAACTTCCTTTTCCTTTTGTGTCTCTCCTTCACGCTTATACTCATGGCAGCCGTGGCTACAATTTATGTGGCAAGACAAGCCCAGTTAAGAATTTACAACGCTAATCGCTCTAACTCGAGCAAACGCAAGACCCATTGCATTGCAAATGCTTGTTCATGCAGTGGTTTGATGAAGGATCCGCCTCTCTGAGAATGTACAAGATCCAGTGGAGGTCACAGAGTGAAACAAAAGCAAATATAAAGATGCTGACAATTTAGGATATTTCTTAGCAGTAATAGGAGGGATCCCATTAGGACCTGCAGCACAACACTATTTAGGAGAGTGAATAAATAGGACTCAAGCTCACAAGAGTGATTTTATTTACTAAATCTGAGTCGGTTCTCAAAGTTTCTCCTGATGAATTTGATGGCACTTAGTATAAATCCAGTAGGAACCTAGAGCAGATTTCTTTTGCAATCTGAGGCATTTTTTGGGTGCTACTTTCAATATGTGTTGTGTTACCATAGACCAAAACACCTTAGAATCACGCAGGGCAAGTGCTACATCCACGGAGCCCTAGGCGTGGCCTATGGATGTTTTTTATTGTTAATAACCAACATATTATAGACCAGTGGTTCCCAACCTTTTGACTTCTGTGGACCCCCATTTTATCAATACTGGAGCCCGGGGACCCCCACTGAATCATTATTGGAACACGGGGACCCCCAAGGAGTCATTACTGATAGCTGGGACCTAATATTATTAAATTTTTTAAGCAGCCGCGGACCCCCTGAGGATGCTTCGCGGCCCCCAGGGGTCCCCGGCCCACAGGTTGGGAACCACTGTTATAGACAATACATCCATACACTTAACTAAAATATATTATATCATTAGTTATAGCATAATCTTACTAGTTTCCTCAGTTTGTGAGCTGTACTGCACCATTCAAACATTTTGTTACGAAAAAATATAAAGTTCTTCTCGGGATCGATAATGTGGGTAGCACAACATACTATTGTCAAGAATAAACCTCAGTTGGAGGAATATTAGTTGAAAAAAGTCAGCTTCTTGAATTAAGTGGCAACAATATTTTAGCAGGCAGCCCCAGATCCAAGATACTTAATTCTACTACATAAGACAGCAGAACAGTTGTTCTTTGAAGGAATACAATCCATTACTAGGTTTCTTAAGAGTTCAGATGCAATTGGTAAATGATCATTTCCTTACCATAATAGTACCTCAAACTTGAGCATTTGTAAAGGTTCAATAATAAAGACTAGGATAATTAAGTGGGTTTATGGACTTCCTATCTAAAATGTTTCTCTTTGCCAGCCTATCAGTTTCAAAGTGGCAGTTTAAAATTATAAAGCCAAGTCTTGCAAACTAAGGGCCTCATTCTGACTTTGGCGGGCGGCAGAGGCCGCCCGCCAAAGTACCGCCGTCAGAATACCGCTGCGCGGTCAAAAGACCGCCGCGGTAATTCTGAGTTTCCCGCTGGGCTGGCGGGCGACCGCCAGAAGGCCGCCCGCCAGCCCAGCGGGAAACCCCCTTCCACGAGTATGCCGGCTCCGAATGGAGCCGGCAGAGTGGAAAGGGTGCGACGGGTGCAGTTGCACCCGTCGCGATTTTCAGTGTCTGCTATGCAGACACTGAAAATCTTGGTGGGGCCCTGTTAGGGGGCCCCTGCAGTGCCCATGCCATTGGCATGGGCACTGCAGGGGCCCCCAGGGGCCACACGACACCCATTACCTCCAACCAGGTTCTGGCAGTCAAAACCGCCAGAACCAGGCTGGCGGTAAGTGGTTCAGAATCCCCATGGCGGCGCTGCCTGCAGCGCCGCCATGGAGGATTCCTCAGGCCAGGGGAAAACCGGCGGGAAACCGCCAGTTTCCCTTTTCTGACCGCGGCTTTACCGCCGCGGTCAGAATAGGCCTGGATGCACCGCCAGCCTGTTGGCGGTGCATCCGCGGTCCCCGGCCCTGGCGGTCCATGACCGCCAGGGTCGTAATGACCCCCTGAATCTTAGCCTGTGTCTATAAATGGGTCCACCAGACATTATATATCACACTTTAGTAACCACTAATATGCTGAACCCAGTATTATGGGCTTCTTATGCTGTGCTTGAATACAGGTCTCCATATTATATCTTTGACCAAAAACAGATGCCCATTCTCCCCTTTAGGCTCACTAAAAACACCAAGGGGTATGTTTACAAAGATTTGAAACCGTGTTTGCATCACAAAAGTAACGCAAATAGATCCAAAATCTTTTTAAAACTATTTACTTGCCTGCGCAAAACTTTGTTTGCGCTGGAAAGCACTGTAAAGTAACGCAAAGCATCGCAAAGCACTGCTGTGTGTACATAGCACTAAGGGGGCATTACATGGGTGGTACATGGGTATTCCCATGCAACCACCCATGGCTTTTGATGCAAAACTCTATCTACAAACAATAGTAGACAGAGTTTTGCGCCAAAAATAAATGTCATGTGAAAGCAGGTGTTAAAAAGAGAACTGTTTTCATTTCTCCTGTCTTGTCCGACTTTGCATGTGTGCTGCACTGTGCACCACACATACAACATAGGAGAAAATGTAAAGCGTGTCTATGCATAGTATTTTGTACTGGAATGCTACTCTTCCAGTACAAAACCCATGCTAGACTCATGCACACACCCTTGCACCATGGCGCAAAGGTGTGTGTGGCGCACAGCAGCTAAAATCAGTGCTGGCGCTAGGGAGAGTGGAAGAGAGAGACATATTTCTGTAAATGTAGCGCGCTCCTGCTCTCTACTTTTCACGTAGTGCAGCGCAGTACAGCATTTTTTTCTGCTCTGTGCTGCATGACTACTTGGCAAATCTGGGCCCTAATCCTTCTCCTCATACAAAGAATAGACTTCAAGGCAATCTGAGGTAAAACTGAGGGCTTGAACTACATTTTGATGGCCTAAACAAAAGGGTTATCTGTTTGTCCCAGTCCCATTATTGGATCTGTCTTGTCCAGCTACACTGATTGTTATTACGTAGCAGCTCTACTGGGCTGTAGAGGATAATGTGATATGCAGATGAGTGAGATGGTGTACAGCCATTTATACTGGGCGGGTCACTGACCAAGATCTACTGACTTTCACAGAATGAACCAGTTGGGCCCTTATCTGAAGCCTCACATAAGCTTCTCAGTTGAGTTATTTTGTGTGGTAGTATGTCCTGGGGGTCAATTAAATTTCCATTTATTAAAACACACTCTCAGCCAGTGTCATTTTGTGCATGCAATAGACATAACCATGGCTCGACTGGCCAGACAGGCAAGCGGGCATTCCCCTGGGAGTCTGGAGCCCCAGGACGCCGGTTTTGACACTTGGAGGCCAGGTTTGGCCTCCATGATTGGTGGTACACATTACGCGATCCCAGCGGCAACTGGAAAGAGTTGCAGTAGTTCTAGTGCACATTAGCATATCTGCACATGGGAGCTGAACTTATAATTTTGCCAGGGCTATTTTAAGTTCCCAGTCCGGCCCTGGAAATAACAATTAAAATCTAATTGAAAAACACCACATTTGTAAACATTTAAAAACATTTAGAAATGTTAAAAGCTTTACTAACTAAAACCAAAAAATTGAGAAGTTGTGAAAAGGTGACCAAATGGAAGGTGAGGGTGAGCAGCTGCAAGAGCATTCCTGGGAGGTATCTTTGAGGCAGGGAATAAAGTAATATCTGCAGCTCCATTTTGCTTTTTGGTTCAGTATCTCAACTCCCCTCGTTTTGTGTTGCCCAAGCATGATTGCAGAAAGGCAGCCACCATTCCTCTAATTTTGGAATGTTGGACTCGCAGAAGGAAACTGTCATCCCATCTACCTCGAGTATACTATTTTTGGTTCAATTTAGTTGCCTAATATTTATCTTTTCACATATTGGTGAATCAAGACAGAGCTCAAGAATTTACTTTGTTTCCAATGAGCAAGTGCATTTCCCATCCACTTATTCAAAAGAGCCTTCACTGGCAAATTGTTGTTTCTTGTTGCAATGAAAGATATCCTCCTTCAGAAATTAGTGACAATATACATGCTTTTGGTTTGTTCACAAGGGAAAAGTGTTCTTTCACGGAGCTTGATTTAAGTTCTGCATGCCAACTTCAATGAATTCTCATGTGCAAATGTGCTAGTTTCGTTCTACCTTTTGTGAAAAGCAACTTTTGACTCATAATTGTCTTGGTATACGGATTTAATGGATTTCCAAACATTCTGTAATCTTACAAAGCTCTCTCTTCTATGGTCTCACACAAATGTAGTGCCCATATGTCCTAACCTACATTTATCCACCAATCTGTTTTGGCATGTATGTAATTATATGGTGAGATAAATGAGGCTTAGGTGAACGCTTTCCTCTCTAGAATTTAAAGAAACATTACTATTTGGCTTCATTGTGAAGTAAGGATTATTAATTTCTACAAGTTTCTTTCAAATGTGTTTTTTCAGGGGCTCTAATGTGAAGCCCAAAATTATGCACCATAGGCAATGAACGCTCTAATGTTTGCATCAATCACGTTGTCCAGATCTCTGAGTTATGTCCTAGGTTCCTGGTGAATTTATCATGCTCAACTGGTTCATCCTTTCTCTGGGCATTCGCTATACGGTGTACCCATGAATTCTTGATGTTGATCAGTAGCCCTAGGTATGAATAATTTGAGGCCAATCCCAGGTCTTTTTTGTTCACATGGAACTTTACACTGCACTGTTCCTTAACTTTCCCCATTAACATTATTTTTGATTTGTTTCATTCGATCTGCCACTTGTTTGCTTTAAAGTACTCCGGCATGCCATCCAGAAATTGTTGTAAGGCTACAGGAGTTCCCGCCAGTAGACTGGAATCACCCATGTATAGGAGGATGGGATTATTTTCTCTTCCAATAGATGGAACATCTACTGTAAAAGCCAGCAATGTGATCTATAAATCTTTGGTTAATAAAATACAAATTTTGAGGGTCATACAAATAACCCTCGTATCAGTCCTCTGTTTCAAATTTTCTGCTTCTTTTGCCATCACACCCTACTCTGATTTGAATGGAGAGGCATGTGATTACAAGTTCCTGGTTGTGATCTTCAGTAGTGACGCAATATTCATCACTTCTAACTTTCTCTATTGTAGGTGTCTATCTCTTGTGTCCAAAGTCAAGGTGTTGTCAATATAGACAACATATAGTGACTTTTTTTCGATGCAGAGTTTTCCAATCAATTATGTATACACAAACATGTGGTCAATTGGTAACAAAAGCTTTTGAAGTCCCCTGGCACAAGTGATATGATTTGTTTCTCATCATGTTTGTAGACTTTCCAAGATACATTTGCTAAGCATTCATACATCCATGTACAATAGGTTTATTGGTTGGTAGGACTCTAGCTCAGTGAATCCCAACCTATGGTCCGGGGTCCACAAAGCCTCCTCAGTGGGTCCACGACTGGTTAGAAAATTAAATAATACTAACAGATTAGGTCCCCAGATTTCACTAATGTCTCAGTGGAGGGGTCTCCGGATTCCAATAATGATACAGTGGGGGTCCATAGATGTCAAAAAGTTGGGAACCACTGCTCTAGCTTTTCCTTTTCTCCCTTCACATAAATGAAGACAACCACAGTATACAATGTGTCTCGTAAAAAGTGGTCATTTAAAAGTTTTAAATGCCCTGCTCCGAATTGGAGACCATCAGCTTTGGAAGTAACTAAAGCAAACTAATGATATGATATTGAGGATTGGATCCTTGTTTAAGGATAAGTCACTAATGACATTAGTAAACGTTTTCAATTGAGTTGCTTTTTAACAATAATTTAATTGTTCTGTATGTGCCATGACTAGAAAAGCCATTGGCACAAACAGATTTTTAAAATAAATTTTAATTGAATTAAATTGAAATATTTTCCCAATTCATTTAGGTACATATGCATGTGTGAATTTCCTCATATGTAGATGTACTCCTCCACCTAGTTGGCATTCTCCACTCTGCTATTCACCATTTCTAAGTGGAGATTTACACCTTG
The DNA here is from genome assembly GCF_031143425.1 of Pleurodeles waltl. Lineage (NCBI taxonomy): Eukaryota > Metazoa > Chordata > Amphibia > Caudata > Salamandridae > Pleurodeles > Pleurodeles waltl. Next base: position 841,844,072 of record NC_090442.1, read on the forward strand.
TGGTGGACACATATGTCTCTACCTGCTCGAAAGAGGGGTCCGAGGCTTGCTCCAACAGAATTTACAAGTGTAAAGTTACTATTAGTAACGTTCACCTTTTGGTGGCGATCTCTACCATTAGGGTGGAGATTTGCAAAGTATAGGCAAATTAAAGAAATATTAGTTTTTAAAAAGTATTTGAAAATACTTTAATGTTTAGTATAAATGTGAAATAATTAAAAAAATGTATTACTAATCTGGAGCTAACAGATTAAATATGACACTACATTAACACATCAAATTGATATTAAATATTTCAGATATGTTAATGTAATTTATAGTTAGTAAGAGTTCAATAATAAATCAAAACTCTCCACCTCCAGTAAAGTTTATATTTAATTTTTAGCAACTTTGGTTAAAACGTATGCGTTAAATTAATTTAAAAGTTTAAATTAAGTTCACTATTACATTTTAAAACTATGAAAAATGAATCCATGTTTATGGATATTATCACAAAAATGTGCACTCACACACACGTAATGAGACCTTTGTCAGCACCAAATTGAAATTGGAATATTTTAGCACTAAATATATATGCCTTGATGCGTTGTCTTTGGTTTCCTATATTCCATATGGCTTGATCACAACTGCTTGTACGATCTCATGTCTACTCTTCTATGTTACCCTATGCATGTGCTAAATTGATGTGTTATGTGCCAGCTGACAGTGGAACCATCTTATGATGCCACCTGTCGTGTGCTTGTTCTCAATTAAAGACACAGCTTGCTGTTGTCCATTTTTTATTGCATTTTCATGTCCTGCAATGTGCATGTTGGTCGTAGGCACCTTCAAGTCCTTGTGTATTCCAATCCTATGCTTGTTATCGTTCATGCTACATGCTGCTCAACTGTTGCATATTGGTTTCAGCAGCATGCAGATCGTTGTCTGTTGTACCTCACATCATGTACACTTCCTGACACATTCTATATCCTTTAATCATGAGTATGCAAAAGTGAATTATTCTCTAATTCATTGGTGCATTGTGGCTAACTCAATGCACCAAATGACTTGAGTTGCCTCCTTGTTTTCTGAAAATCAACCAGAGTCTACCACCACTGGTGTAAACTGAGCCATTGACATTCACGTGGCTCTGGGGAAGTGGATTATTGGTTGGGGTAGTCAAAACACAGCATAATAAAAACCTCAGAAAATGATTTAAAAAATGCATAAAAAGGAACCCGAGATATACATTTTTTAAGTTAAAATTTCAAAAATAGCTGTAAAAAATGTTAAACACCAACCATGCTTGACTGGGACCTGGGCACGATTTAAGTGATGGAGTGCGGGTTGGATATGGAAACTGTCCGCCAAACTCCCCACAGGGTGGCTGCCACTGTAGTGGTAAACTCCTCATCAGCCTCATTATGACTTTCCAGCGGGGCTGCATTGTCGTCGGCTCGAAATAGAGCTGGTGGCAATGTTGCTGTCCGCAGGTGGCAACTGCACCCACGCAGTGGCAGGGGGAACCCTGCACTGCCCATGCCATTGACCGACCCCCCTGTGGCCCCCTGCACCTGTTTTTCACCAGACTTTTCATGGCAGTGAAACCACCATGAAAAGGCTGGTGGGGAACCAGGTTGTAACCAGCAGGGATGCGCACTTAGGGCCTTAGGGATTGATTACGACCTTGGCAGAGGGGATTACTCCATCAAACACGTGCCGGATATCCAATCTGCCGTATTACAAGTTCCATTATGTCCTATGGAACTTGTAAAATGGAGGGCGGGATATCTGTCACGTTTATGACAGACTAATCCCCTCCGCCAATGTCGTAATCAGGCCCTTAGTCTCTGAAATGAGAGTCAAAAGTCCTCAGCCGGGTAACGCCGCAGACTATGGCTGAAATGGGCTCCACGAGCCTGGATAGCCATTGGAAAAAGTCCCAAGGAAGCTGTTGACTTGTGGTGGAAAAGTTCTGTGCAGGAGAAATTCAAAATGTGCACCCAAGGAAGATCGCTTGTTGGCTGGATACTTTTAGGCTTTTCCTAGTGAAGGTCTGCACCTTCAGACTTAGTAATTTTTTTTGGAGCTTAGATTTCTCCGGTGAGCCAAGGCTGAAAGTTGTTGCCGAACAGTGCTCCCCAAGGCTGCATAGGCTCTTTGCAATGTCCAGCTGAAAACAGATTTGCTGCTGTGTAAAAGCTCTGAGCAAAAGCAGTCTTTGGCCCAGTGGTACCTTCATTGGATTGACTTAGCAGGTATGTCCCAGTCCACTGCCAGTTCTCAGAGCAAAATGCTGCCAAAATGTTTCTAAATCCCAGGTTTCTCAGAATGTAAGGAGGAGTACACTTTAACAAAGTCAATGGTCTCAACCCCCTTGTATAATATTTATTACAAATCCTTCTTTATCAATGAATTGGGATTGTATGAAATATTTTAAACAGTTAAAGAATTAACTTTGTAGCTGTTTCCTAAGCAGAGCTAACATTATTTGATTGTAATATTATATCCCAATGATTTCCTACGGAACAACTGTCGATATTACAGTGAAAATACCTTTTGGGGCCTTGTCCCTATAAGTACATACTTTACATTAAACATTTACATGTCCTATTTTTAAATACCTTGCATCCTGCCTTTATGGGAATTAAGGCCTTCTTAAGGGTGACTTATTTATATTTAAAATGAGGGTTCAGGCCTGTCACTAGGGGTTATTTTGACAGGTAAGAATTGCAGTTTTAAAATTGCACGGGCAGGCTACATTAGTAGGCCTGAATTCATGTTTTGCACTTTCACTCTAGCGATGGCACTATGTGTGTTGCAGTCCACTAGGGATATTTAACTTACAGGCTCTGTGGATACTTTGTCCCATATACTAGGGATTTACAGGCATGTTATATATGCCAATTAAGAGTATAGCCAATTTTAACATGTCTTAAGGGTCAGATCACATGCACCTGGTTAGCAGAGTTACAATGCAGAGTCAAAAAAACAGCAGCATTAGTTCAAAAAATGGGGGAGGGATAATTGAAAAAGAAACATTTTTTCACAGCAGTAATCTAGTTACTAGAACCTATGTGTAGGGAAAAGGCCATAAGGACTGAGGTCAACACATGCTATATGTAGAAAGACTAGTAATTGGCACAGCCGTCATCATGTATTTTGTGACAGCATACAGCTGTAGGTTCCTCTATTGCCAGGTGGCACAGACTACTTATGTCACAGGTTCACGGATCACCAGGGCCAACATGCATCCAGAAGGTCACATCAGTCCTGTCCCTGTCTGGCTGAATCACACTGCTGCCTTTTGTAGCAGTGATGTTTCAACCCATTGAGCGGAAGTACCTGGTGGGTGGGAAAGCAGTCAACTCAGCCTGGTGGAGTGGGGTTACTTCCTGCAACACTAATTTAAGCAGGGGCCTATGTCCTCTACATAAGAAGATATTTGGAAACAAAACAAACGTTGTGATATTGGAGCGATTTCAAAATGAAAGCTTGAATTTTACTTCGGGTGCCTTAATTGTTTGGTAATGCGATTTGGGAGATATTGTCCTGGGGAATGAGAAAGAAAAATCAGGTTTAAGATTTTGCTCAATTGAGGAGCATTTGAGAATTGATGATTATAATAAAATCAAAGAGTTTTTCTTCCTTCAGTGACAAGTGTGGAGAAAATGTTCCAGTTCATCTACTTTCTTCCTAGTAAGGTTGTCTCCAGAACTCAGGATGAGGAAGGTTGATTCAAACCAAGCTCTATTCAATCTAAAATCTCTTTCATGGGTGAACTGAGTTATTACTTTTGCTGCAATAAAAAAAAGCTCACACAATGCACTGAAAATACTGTCCATTAACGGCATGCCTCATTTCTCACTTTTCAGTATCAGAAAACACTGTGGAACTGTGGCTTGCATCAATTTTCACTGTGTATTGCCACAAAATATTATGCACTCATAAATTCTAACTGTACAGTGCAACAAAAGGCTTTGCACCAGTGGCATGTATAACCTCTCACTTTACAGAGCCAAACATGCTGTGCACCTGTGGCATGTATCACTTCTCACTTTACAGTGCCACAAAATGTAGTGCAACTCTGGAATGTATTACTCCTCACTTTACAGTGGCATAAACTGCTCAAAAACCATTAGGGCTCATGTGGGTGGACATTGCAAGACAGCACCAGGTCAGAGGTTTTGAGAAGCACGTAGTGTTCACCTTGAATCATACCTGTAAACGTATCCCTGTTCAGAGTTTATCACTTATGGTTGATCTTGTATAGTGAGACAGTGCTGGGATAGTACAATTGGGAAGCAGACAGTAGACCTTTCGGAATAGGTGGGTCTGCATGCCTTTGCAAAACTTCCTCATGTCTTTGTCAGTCTCCTGACAAAATACAGAAGAAAAATATTTTGACACAAAAATATCATTTTAATTATATTATGGTGCCAAGAATATCATCAACTTTAATACTACTGGTAGGAAGATACATTTTAAAGTAGTTTTTCAATATCACTGTTAATAATATAATTGTTTAAAGTATTGTTGCATTTAATGAAGTTGTTTTATGTGAATTTATTTTCCTACATCTTTTTTTAATGAGTTTTGTTTAACATTTGTCACTTTTTTATTTATTTCCTAATTATTTAATATTGTCATTGTTTGTGTTTTTAATATATTTATATTTATTTATATTTATTTAAACATAATTGAAAACTACTTTAGTATCCAATCATTTATATTTCACTGTATTTGAAAAATATTTTTATTTAAAATTCAAAAAAATATTTGTTCTTTTTTGTTGTCTATATATGTTATTTTGTTAGGTATTGATTGTCATTTAAAAAATGTTTCATTTGGATTTTAGTAAATGTAAAATGTATTGAAATTTATTTAAAAAAATAAGAGATTTTATTTAATTTGAGGTATATTTATGTAGGTTTTGCATTGTTCTTGCAGCAAGAAAGTCGGTGTTATCAAGCCATGCAAGGTCACCTTGTGTGGCCCTGCATGACATGATAAATCCAGAGTAACGCAACACAGCACAAGTCGATGCATTGCAATATCCTGCCTCAGGGAGGTGTTCCATGGGTGGAGTGTAGGTGTTCCCATGCATCCACCCATGAATTCTGGCACATTCCCAGATTTACCATTACTGATAGAGCTGGGAATGTGTCAAAATGCTTGCTGCGCCACGGCCCGGGCAGGAAAGCCGACTCGGGTCGCAGTTGGGGCTGCGGTTCGTTTTCCTGGCAGCGGGGCTTGCGGTGGCCCCTTTTTTCAGCTTAATTTCGCAGGAGGCCCTAGATTGGGCATCGGGCCTCGGTGAGTTCAGGGTGCCCTCGTATTTAGGAGTGGGTCCCCCCCCACCCCTCACCTACCTGTTGACTGACTTTTCTTTTGGACTTCTTTTTCTCTGTCTTCTTTCCTCTTTCTTTTTCTTTCTTCTTTTCTTCTTTCCTTTTTTTCCTAGTAGGGGCCATATTCTTCTTTCTCCCAGCATACCTTTCTTTCTATTTCTTTCCCTGCATGAATTAGGTTCCCTTTCCAAAATGGCGTCCTCATCTATTTCCTTCTATAGTCCTTTCCCAATCCAACATGGTATCTTTTCCCTTTCCTGTATGTCACTTCCTGTTTAGGGGTATTTAAGGAACGGGATTTTTGTTCTCCTTGCGCTGCAACACTTCCTTTGGTGGTGATCACGCTCCGGTTGTTTTTTCTTCTGATTCCAGCCTTTTTTTCTTTGCTCGTTCCAGCTTCCTTCCAGTTAGTGTTTTTGATTGGAAGTTTTACATGTTTCTTGTGCTTTTTCTTCTGTTCCAGGGAGTTACAGACATAGAGGTTTTTTCCCTTTGGGTTTTTCCTCTGGGACTCCTCCTGGAGGACATGGACTTCCTTTTGACGTACCATTGTCAGCATCACCGTGGCTACCAGAAAGGGCCACCCTTATCTTGGTCAGAGCAGGACCTACAAAAATCGAGATCATCCTTCAGTTCTAGTTGTCCAAAACCATAAGCGTCAAGTAAACCGTGACAATGCTACATTTCACCAGTGGAGGCATAACAAGGAGAAATATGATTATTTGTCCATGATTTTTCCTCTCACTATGGTTGCTGCATTCTGCAGCACTCATCGAAAGATGAAAACGCCTCAGAGAGTTGTTTTTGGGCAGGAACGTGTCCCTCTGTGCACAAAAACAATCCTGTGCAAGGATGCCTTCTTTGGAGTTAGACACAACATTGTGCACCAGTGCTCGAAAAAGACAGGAATGCATATATAGTGTAAAATACTGTGTATTCCTGCTCATTCTTATCACCCTATCACACAGCACAGCAAGGTGACTTGCTGGGCTGCGTGATTTCTTGATAAATGTGTTCCCCTGTTTGTATATGATTGTGTACAGTTGTATTTAATTGTAATTTTACAAATACATTCTGTAAACTATATATTTTATGTTTTATTTAAATATTTTTAAGATGGTAATTATTTTGTTTTTAATTTTTTCAATTTAATTTTTGTTGTAGTACCAGAACAATTGGTGAAATATTTTATTGTATAAAGATAATTTTTGTTCATAAATGTTTTTAAATGTATTTTCTTTTTTAAAATTAAAAGTGCTATCTTATTGTTTTGGCTATATCCATTGAATTTCTTACAGCATATTATTACATTAATCAGTAAGTTTTGTTTGGATTTGGAAAAATTTATATGTCAGAAAGCTTAGCAATTTTCCAAGTATGACTTAGATTGGAGTGGGGATAGTACAGTTACACCCCTCAAAGTCCAACATTTTCCCCAGAGTGGCTTAGATTTCTAGCAGAAAGTAAATGTATACCCCTCAAAGTCAAAAGCTTTCCCCAACATGACTTAAATTAGAGTGGGGAGTAGCAAATCTACATCTGTTAAAGTCTACCTCTCTCTCTCCCTCCAATGTGTCTTCCATTGGAGTGGGACTAGTAAGATTACACAACCCAAAGACTAATGTGTTCTCAAATTTGATCTAGATTGGAGTGGGAATAATTAATGTGCACTCTTTAATGTTTTCAATTTTCTCTAATGTATGTTAGGTTGGATTTGGAACACTGAGTTTACCCCCTTTTAAGTTGAACACTTGGTATACTGTGTTTGACTTTTATTAGCAAGAAATATTGTTTTTCAAGTCTTGTTAACTTTTGTATTATGTAGTTTCATAAGTTATGGTAGTATGTATATTTAAGTGTAATAATTAAAACAACATGATTTGCTTTATATTTTATGTTATCACATGAATATTCAAGAATGAGCCAAGATTACTTTTATATTATATTTTGGAGTTTGATTGTTTGGGGTGTGTGTTTAGGATAAGTTTAGTTAGTGTAGATTAGTGCTTTTTTATTTCCTTTACGGGTTTCTCATTTGGGTCATCAAAGAAGTTTGTTTCAATGCATTTTTCCCCCAAGGAAATAAATTGGGTATATGTTAACCAGTGTTATTTTTACTTGTGCTGATTTTTCAGTTTCCGAGGAGCAGGTTTTGAAATTAAATTTTTGGAGGTTTTGGATGGTCTCCATAGACTGTTATTACTTTTTTGAAATGTTCTTTTTCTTCTTCATGTTTTAGCTTTTTTGAGCATTTTTACTCTCTAGTTATAAATTATGTTTGCCTTCTGGGTTGTTACGCCATATGATGTCTTCACCTACAAAACTGTGAGTAAAGCTATTTTTATTTTAAAGGATGCAGTATGTTACTGTAATGTATTAAGTAACCTTTTTTGAAAAAAAATAAAGGGTGAGATATGTTATTGTATTGAATTTGCTGTGTATAATTTACCTTGTATTTTGTATTATGTGTGGTGGTGTTTTGAGTTGATGCAATGTTTGTTTAATAATACTTATGTAAGTGTTTTTTCACAGTTCACTATTATTAACTAATTATGTATGCTTATTTTTTGTTTAATATTGTAAAACACTTTAAATAATGTTAATAATAGTTAATTATTTATTAAGATGTTTATTTGGTGTTTTTTTTTAGTTACTAAAAAGTTGTAATTGGTTAAATGTTTTAAATCGTATTTTTATTGGTTAGCTTCTTTGCTGTAGGAATGTTTTGGTGAATACTAATTAGTGTTTGCTTTGTCATGTTGCATGAATATTTTATAATAAAGCTGTAAATGTGTCACTTTTATTCAATTTAATCGTAATGTATTAAATTAAATATTTATATTACAATGCACAGGGTGTATTGTATTATCTTTTTAGTATATGCATTCTCATATTTTTGTTGTATTATAATTAATTGATGATAATTTTATGCATTTAACTGTTTAGGTGCTTAGTTTTCTTATTGTTATAATAACATTTTTGTTGATATTTTAGTTATGACTATTTTTGTTATACTGAGTTTAACAGTGGTGTTGATATTTAACGCTTCTTTATTTTGGTTTTTATCTTTTGCTTATTTTACATATTTTTGATGGCAACATTTTTGTAGGTGATATTGTTTTCTTTTTTAAGGATAGGATTGCATGTTAACCTCTTAAGTGTGTCTTTCAACCATTGGCTATAAAGGACCCTCTGGTGGTTTGCCTGAGAGGATTTCCTTTTTTTTAAAATTTTGCTTGGGCTGCGCAGGAAGAGCTTCCTGAGCAGCCTAATTTTTTTGTGTTAGTAATGACCATCAGTACGCAGGGCACATTGAAATCATTACATTCCAAAGTGAAAGAAAAACAAGCCAAATGGCTCATTTCACTTTCACTGGATCAGTGCTTGGGGGCATATCTCAGTCCCCCGAGCACCGACTGAGAATCTCGCCTTTCCAATGTTTTCTCTGTCCAGTGAATACCTCCTTGCATATTGCCACATGAGAGAGATCCCCAAGCAGGGATCCGCTCACTAGATAGCAGGAAATTGGGGGAATGGCCTCATAGGCAAGGATGTGTGCTCCCCCCAACTTCACCAAAAATGTAAGTCTTTCTGCCTCCCCTGGAGGTCCTTTGGAGTGATTACCCCCAATCTGCACCCTCCCCATCCACCAGGGGCAGAACACCCACTAGATGCCAGGGAAAAATAAAATAAAAAAATATATAGGGGTGGAGACTGCCCACCATGGGCATGGCAATGCCCCCACCCCATAAGGGTGTTGACAGTCTTTCTGCCCCACAGGGGGGCAGTTGGGGGTGATCACCCCAATCAGCTCACCTGGGAGCAGAAAGCCCACTAGACACCAGGGAATAGGTATAAAAAACATAGAAATGGGTGCTACCCACCATGGACATAGTCATGTCCCCACCCTAAAAACAACTCAACAGTCTGTTTGCCCCCATGGTGGGTGTGTGGGGATATTACCCCCATTTTCCCCCCGGGAGGCAGAAAGGCCACTAAACACCAGTGAATGTTTTTTTTTTTAAAACACCAAATACAGCGGTGAGTTCTGCCCACCATAAGTGTAGCCATACTCCCACCCCAAAGAGGACTCAGAGGTGTTTAAGCTTCTGAGGATGATTTCTCCCAGTCTGCAGGGGTAGAATCCCGGTGGGGGGGGGGGGGCATGAAAGCCCACTAAACATCAAGGCATATAAAACTAAACATAGGGATGGGGCTGCCCACCATGGTCATGGCCATGCCACCCCAAAAACAAATGTGCTGACATTCTTTCTACCATCCTCAGGATGTGGGTGGGGGTAATTACCTCCAGTCTGCTCCATAGGGGAAAATGGCCACTAGACACCAGGGAAAAAGAACATGGGGTGGGGACTGCCCACCATGGGTATGACCATGCCTCAACCCAGAAGGGTGTAGACCATCTTTCTGCCTCCCCTAGGGGTAGATTGGAGCAACTACCCCAATTAGCCCAAATTACCCCAATTTCTGCCAAGTGGCAGAAAGCTAGACACCAGGAACTGCATTTATGAAGTACTTTATTGGGCAGGGAGTGCCCACCTGGGCATGGGCCCATTCTCTCCCCCACCCCTTGAACCAAAAGACTTTCTGCCCCCACTGGGGTGTGGGTGGGGTATTCACCCTCAATCTGCCCCCAGGGAAAATCCACCTGACACCAGGGGTTTTGCCTTAAGGGCAAAATAAAGTGGTGGAGGTGTTGCACTCTGATTTGTCCCATTTGTCTCCCTTAAGGGAGCCAAGGTCTCTACTGTAGCACAACTGCATTCTCAGAATGTGCACTGTCTGCAAAGCAGACAATGCGCATTCTGAGGGTGCTGGTTGTGGGTACTACAGGGACCCCCATGTAGCCCTCAGCACTTCCTTTTCTCCAGCCTTTTCATGACCATTAAATGCAAACTACCCCAAATAGTCAAAAAAGGTTGCAGGGCTAGGGGTGGGGGGACACATAGCAGTTAAGGGGTTAAGGTAATCAATATTTTTGTGCTGATAGTTTTGCAAGATAAACCCTTTTCCAGGCCTAAACCTCCCTTTTGATACTTATAAGTCACCCCTAATGTAGGCCCTAAAGGCTAATAGGCCAGGATGCATAATATCTAAGACGTAGGACATGTCAATGAGTTTGACATGTCCTGGCAATGAAAAAAACCAAAGTCATTTTTCACTGTGGCAAAGCTAGCCTCCCATAGACTAACGCTTGGTTACCTTAATATATTTAATAAGTGATAACTTCAGTTTGGGAGCAGCTAGAGAAATACTTGTTCTACTTATTTGTAATTTAAAATGCTCTTTCATGGTAAAGTCGGACTGTAAATTAGTATTTCGAAAATGCCACTTTTATAAAGTTGTAATTTTTCTCCCTAAACCAAATGTGCCTTTCAGCCAATGTCCAAGGTCACATGACTGTTAATGGTGCTCCTGTGGTGAGATATGTATTTCTGTCAGAAAAGGAACATAAGGGCCTCGGGTGTGGGTAGGGTGTTTCTCTCTTGAGCAGGATAGCCTGGGAGTGTTGTACCTAGACCCTTCCTGAGCTTCAAAGGGTAGCCTGAGGGCTGTGCCCAGTCTTTTAGTGACTTCAGAAGATGCGTGCCATGTAACAGGAAATGCAGCTCACACTTGCGCCTGCCTGGCCTTTGTTTCACTAAAAAGGCTGAAGCCAGGGAAAGCGAAGAGCTGAGCAGATCCATTTTAGGGATGGATGGATGGGGTGCCTTTTGGCACTATTTTTACCTAAACTTTTAAAAACTCATTACTTCATTTCTAGTGATTGATTTTTTTTTCGTTATTGTGTCATTTTATTTATTAAAATATTCTCTATCATTCTAAATTGATTTGGGATTGTTCTTGTATTGTGTTTTTACTATATTACTGTTTCAGTACTTTACAAATACTTTCAGCATTGCCTCTATGTTGAGCCTGTCCGCTCTTGTGCCAAGGTATGAGAGGGTTACGCACAAGCTGATTTAATGACTTTTGCGATTCACTCTGACAAGGATTGTGATTGTGATATGATGTGGGTTCTCACCCCCCTTAAACTAATGAGCCAGTTTCTTACTCATTTAACAGAAACTAAAAGTAAGTACAAATGTTATACAAAAGAGCAGAAGTCAGAACATGTGAACTAAAGTCTGAGGATGCACCTTCTCTGAGCTTTAAGCAGTGTGTACTATATTGTGCATGGGGATGCCCAAGTGGCAGCATAACAGTATTCCTCATGTATGCTACATTAAAGACAGTCCAGGAAGCATTCAAGCCTCTTGTTGATTTTCTTAAAATAAAAGATGGAAGCTCTCAATCCACAATCTCATAAAACATAGAAATTAGCATGTGTGGATGAAAGAGCCCCAGTCTTACTCACCCTCCTACCAGAACATATGGCCATCAAGAAAATCACCTTGACAGAGAGATACTTAAAGTCCAAAGTCTCCAGTTGCTCAAAATGTGGGGCTTAGAAATCCTGATACACTACAGGAAGATCCCAGCGTGGAACAGGAGAATAGACAATCAGACATTTAAGAAAAGACTCCTCAATAAGCATATGGCTAGGGGAATAATAGGCTGGACATCATCAACCCTAGAACCTTGAATGGCTGAACATTGACAGCTAAAGGTATACACCTCGGGACTAAGAAGAAAGACATCCCTAAGGAAGTCAAGAATTCTATTAGTGTTATAAAATGTAGTAGAACAGCCCCTACCGTTGCACCAAAATTCAAAATTATGCCAATGGGGACTAGATGTTTTCAAGGTGGAAGGCCTCCGAGATTGCTGAATGCATTCTGCAACCTCAGGGGAACAACCCTGTGCCACTAGGTTCCTCCTTTCAAGAGTCAAACATCCAGACTCAATTTTTGTAGAGTGTTCAGACGAGGAAGAGATAGCCTGAGAGGAGAGTGGCTGGATTAGGTGTGGCTAATGAGGCTGAATCAACAGCTGAAGGAGGAAGGGATACCAAGGTCTCCTTGACCTGGCTGGAGTTATCAGCAGGATGTTTGCATGATTCTGCTGCATTTTCTGAATCGCCTTGGGGATCAGTTGAAGAGGTGGAAGGCAGTTGAGAAGACCAAAAGGCCAGAGAATCAACAGGGTGTCTATTGCCTAGTCTTGGCTGCACGGGACTAGGCTGCAGAATTGGGGAAGAAGAGCATTGTCATCTGTGGTGAATAGGTCCAACCATGGAGGACTGAACCTCCTCATAATTTCCCGAAGAAAACAGGGCGAGTGATACAAAGAAGAGAAACATCCGAGACAATTGGTCTGTAGGCCCATTTACTTTCCTAAAACGATACACTGTTGATAGAGAACACAGATTCTCCTCTGCCAAGAGGCATGACTTTGGGGAAAAAAGAAAAAGAAAAATACATATTCTCCCTTGGTGATTGACATAATACTTGTCAATGTTAGACCTGGCAGCTCTTGGTGTGGTTTCCCTGTACTGTTTTGCTTCTGACCCCCTGTTTTTGGATCCTGTGCTGTAATAAATGTTTGCTGGTTTTGATACTCTGGGCACTTTACCACTGCTAACCAGTGCTAAAGTGCAGGTGCTCTCTGTCTAAAATATATTGGTAACTGGGTTTCAATAACTGGCACATTTGATTTACTGTTAAGTCCCTAGTAAAGCGCACTATGTGTGCCCAGGGCCTGTGACTAGTGGGCCTGCAGCACTGATTGTGCCACACACATGAGTAGCCTGATAAACGTGTCTGAGACCTGCCCCTGCAGTGTCTGTGTGTGCAGTATTGCACTGCCAATTCGACTTGGCAAGTGTGCCCACCTGCCAGGCCCAGACCTTCCCTTCTACTACATGTAAGGCACCCCTAAGGTAGGCTTTAGGTAGCCCCATGGGCAGGGAGGAGTGTATTTAAAGGTAGGACATGTACTGGTGTGTTTACATGTCCTGATAATGAAATACTGCTAAATTCAGTGTTCACTGTTACAAGGCCTGTCTCTCCCATAGTTTAACATAGGGGCTCCCTTTAAATATGTTTTAAGTGCAGTTTACCATTGGGAGCAGATAGAGATCTGGAGTTTGGGGTCTCTGAACTCCCAATGTAAAAATACTTCCTTTGGTAGAGTTGGTCTTTAGATTGTCTGTTTGAAAATGCCACTTTTATAAAGTGGGAATGTTCTTCCTTATCCATTCTGTGCCTCTCCCTGCCTGTGGAATCCATGTCTAGGTCAGACTGACAGTTGGGCTGTTTGTGACTTCCATCTAGACAGTGACACAAAGGGAGCTGAGGAGTGCCCTGCGTATCCTGATAAGTCTCCTGGGCATCCTGTTTCCAACTCATACCTGATTGATTCCGGTTGTGGTAGAAACATTAATTTTACATATGGTTAGTAGACAATGTATCCTATGTTTCACTTCCATCAGTTCCAACATGACTGCTAGAGGCATGTAAATTTGTTTTTTATTTGTTGGGAGTATGCTTTAATAGTTTTATCTACCACAATGCATTCTCATTTTGATTATGGGACTGCACTTTTGTAATTCCAAACCGATTTTAGGCTTTCAATAGGAGTCCCATCGGTTTAGTTCCTGGACTCATGTATGTACTCCACAATTCATATATGTCCTGTTTCGGCCAGTTTTCTCTATCTTATTGGGGCAGTTTCTTTGTAACTTTTAGACAAGGTTCACTGGTTGTCTTTATATTTTGACATTCTTTTGTCTTTTAGGCACATGACTTATCATGGTCACTTGCCATCTAAAGATATGATCAGACATTAATTTGGAAACACTGGCGTGAACTATTTGCCGCTAGTGATTGTATATTGTGTAATCAGTCAATGTTAGGGCTTTAGTACTCAGTCAACCAATAGCAATTTGGTGTTTGGGCACCACCAGCCCTAGAATGGCAAAGCGTCTGCTTAGCTTCTTCTTGGGGTTATCAGGGAGGAGGCCTAAGATACATTTTTTGATTGTACAGGAGATAGCTAAAACTTGGGCATTGCCAGACCATATGTACAAAGTCTGCTATTGCTGTCCAACATCGGACACAACTCTGCAACCTCTCTGGGTATATAGTGTGAAGTTGTTTAGGTGAGAGGTATGCCATGAGTATCGTATAATACTGCGTAAGTTTAAATCTTACGCACAGGGCCACCTCGCATGTATTTTTGCCGATCTTTTGTCAAAAGGGGTTCCTCACATACCCATTGCCAAGTGTCCTCTAATGGAACTATGGCACACCGTCTGTCCGCCCTCAGAGCACAATAGAGATGGATTATAAGTTTACGACCTCCAGCCATTGAGAACATAGTCAGCAGTGTCCGTTTGGCCTCAGGTCCCTTTGGGAATGTGGGCCATAACTGTAGGGCTATCGTAGAAATTTTGGCATATTGGGGAAACTGTCCAGGGCCCAGTTCAAATGTCTCTATTGCATTTTGCATTGTGATGAATTGACCTTCAGGATATAGGTCCAAAAGCAACAGACCCCCCCCTCCTGCCACCTGTCAATCGCCTTTGTATGGGCAATCTGCTCGAAGGGGCGAATAATCCAAAGGTCCAAATCTGGGGCATAGGGTGCAGGTCCAATCACCCTCCGAATCGCTCTCTCCCACAGCCGAAACATAAGATGGATCAGATGCGGAAGGAAGGTGGGCCGATCTCTGCACCTCATCAAAAGAGTTCCCAGTTGGTATCCTCTAGAAGTACCCTCCAACAATGCCCTCTCCCAGTTAGAATCTGCATCTAGCCAATCAATAGCGTGTTGGAGGTAGGCTGCCAAGCAGTAGAGTACAAGATCTGGAACCTCTATACCTACCCATTTCTACTCCTTCTTCAAGGTCTGCAAGCTAATCTTGCACAGTTTCCCATCCCAAAGAAATTCTAGACGGGCAATCTTTCGGAACACTTAGGCCCTCATTACAACTTCGGCGGTCTTCGGTAAAGACCACCGAAGCTGCGGGCACCAGTATACCGCCAGTGCTGGCGGTATTGCTGGCTCCCTATTTCGACTTTTCTGCTGGGGCAGCGGACGGTAACAGTGTTACCGTCCACTGGCCCAGCGGAAAAGTCACATCAACATTGCAGCCGGCTCGAAATAGAGCCAGCGGCAAAGTTGATGCGCGATGGGGCTGTGCCTGGGGGCCCCTGCACTGCCCATGCCCATGGTAGTGGTGCTTGCAGCACTGCCCTGGGGATTATGACCGCCAGGCGGAAGCCTTGCAGTATAGTGGAGGGGCCGGCGGTATGGCCGTGGCTATTGCGCCACGGTCATAATAGCTGCCGGAACTCCACCAACCTGTTGGCGGTGTTACCGCCAGCTTACCGCCAGCCGCCTGGGTCGTAATGAGGCCCTTAATGTGGAATTTCATACATACCTCCTTGCATGGCATATAGACAATGAGGTAAGATAACCGTTTTTTAATAAGGGCAATTTTCCTCATTAATCAGAGATCCAAAACGTAATTAAAGGGCGTAGGCCCCCCACAACTCGACCAAAATGTAATTGGTACGTTTGTTGTTCCCCATGAGCAATATGAATTCCCAGATATTTAACGCTATCCTCTTGCCATGGGAGGCCTGCAGTCGGGAAGCTTTCCGGTGGTAAATCTTTCAGACACCCCAGGGGAAAAGAGTACTGGCTACCAGAGGATGCTCAATATCAAATGGACAGAGATATGTGGTCAGCGCAGGTAAACCATTGCATTGTCTTTGTAGAGAGAAACCACATGAACTGTGGCTTTTATCTTCACACCTCACTCATGCAGAATTTGACACAGACGGCATTGTCAGGGCAAGTATCCTGATGTGTACCCCTATATAGATGGATTTCTGATGACATGTAGCATCCCGTATGTACCCTGGCCGTCGGGGCATTGTACAGCAATTTGACCCACCTAATAAAGGTTTGGCCTAGACCCATTGTTTCCTAAACCTACCAAACATACTCCCCACACAGAGAATCAAATGTCTGTTCTATATATAAAAAGGCCAGGGTGAAGGAATCATCATTCAATTCTGGGGCATGCAGGACGCATGTCAGAAGCTGTATATTACGCAGAGTGTTCTTGTGTGGGATAAATCCCAACTAGTCTGTGTGGACCAAACAGAAGAGATAGGGCAGAAGCCTGGCTGCTAATTTGTGGCTGAGGAGTGTCTGGTCCAAATTAGGCATGGAGATTGAGTGGTAGGAGCCTGGTGCAAGGGGACCCCTGCCAGGTTTCGGAACGGGTACAACCTGGGCTTTACACATAGGGGGCAGGAGTTGTCTTTTCCTCAAAGCCTTATCAAAGGTATGCAGTAGTTTGTCAGAGTACCTGAGAATGCTTCATAAAATTCTCCAGGGAATCCATCACCATCCAGAAATTTGGCCGTCTTCAGGGCCATAATCGCCTCCAGTAGCTCTTGGCAAGATAATGGGGCTCCCAGCAAGTCTTGTTCCTCAGAGGACAGGCTCAGAAGCATCAAGCGTCCTAGATAGTAAGGAAGGTTATGTAACTTGAGCTGCGCATGTGGTGCAGCATATAGAGCTTGAATATGAGCTTTAAAGGCTTTATTGATCGCATGTTGAGTATGTACTACGTGTCCCTGTACATGTTGGAGAGCAAACATCGGTGTATGCGCTGTCTCTGACCGAATCAGTTGGGCCAAAAGGCGGCCCACCTTATCCCCCTTCACATACAGCCGCCTCCTACACGTGTGAAGAATGTGTTTCTCCAGTCGATCCCATATCTTGCAGACCTTATGACGTTGGGTGTCCCACTTTCCCAAGGCTGTTGCATCTGTAGCTAGTGTTGCCACCAGTTTCTTCAATGTTGCTTCTTGGCAGGTCAAGTGGCCCTCTAAAGTTCGGCGGATACAAACAGAGGAGGCCATGCATACCCCATGGAGCACCACCTTCATGGCATCCCATTCCGTCGCCCTACTGCCAGTACTTTTCCAATTATGATCCAAATAATCTGTCAGGGCGTCTGCAAGGGATGCCTGGAATGTCTGATCTAATAAAGTATCGGGATGCAGGCACCACAATGGGACCTTCGGCACCACGCGTTCTAGGGAACAGGTAAGCAGCAAGGGTGAGTGGTCAGAAATATATTGAGCTAAATACTGTACATCAACCACTGTAAATATTGTCCCCTTTTGTTCCTAAAAGTAGTCCAGACGACAATATGTTTTGGTTGCTGGAGTATGACACGAGTAGGTCTGTGTGTGTGGGTGGCATTGTCGTCAAATATCAGTGAATGCTAAGCCTAAAATCGTATAGGCCAGGGCTAATATCGTGCGAGGCTTTTTCCCTAGTTTCGGCGGTGACCTATCCATGCAGCCGTCAAAGACACAATTAAAGTCTCCAGCCAAGATCACCTCCTTGTACAGCGAGACCTGGACTGCTGTCAGTACTGTGCTAAAAAATGCATCATTATCTACATTGGGGGCATAGACATTGAGGAGACACACCTTGTGTGCATCTAGTGTGCCCTCCACGATCACAAACTGGCCCTCACTATCAGCCTGCACCCATGAAGATCAGAAATGGATCCCTGGGACCGACCACATCAATGCACTCCACGCATATCCTGAATAGGATGTGGCAAATACTTGTCCCCTCCATCTCCTCCAGAGGCATTCAATACAGTCTCCCAGGGATGGGTCTCCTGAAGAAACGCCACAGACATGCTATTACACTTCGTTGGCTCCTGCAGACCTCTCCCATTCCAAGTTAACAGCTTATATTTGGTACCTAGGTTAGCCATTATTCTCTCGTAGGAGTACCCAGCCTCTGCGCATCAGAACCTGCTATGTGTTCTCCCTTAGTGAAATGTCTCACAGAATTGGAAGCTGCATCCCTGAACAATATAACTTTGCAGAACTGAAAAACAACAATGTTAGACCTGGCATCCTTGGCATGGTTTCTCCTGACATTTTGCCTCTGCTTCCTATATTTTTGATTGTGTGCTGCATTTCTTTTTTGCTGGTTTTGGTACTATGGACACTTTAGCACTGCTGTCCAGTGCTGAAGTGCAAGTGCTCTCTGTATTTGTAATTGGCTTTTCCATGATTGGCATGTTTAATTTACTAGTAAGTCCCTAGTAAAGTGTACTAGAGGTACCCAGGGCCTCTAAACCAAATGCTACTAGTGGACCTGAAGCACTGATTGTGCCACCCACATGAGTAGCCCTGTAAACATGGCTCAGACCTCCACTGCAGTGTCTGTGTGTGCAATTTTGAACTGCCAATTCAACCTCACAAATGCACCCACTTGCCAGGCCCAAGCCTCCCCTTTTACTACATGGAAGTCACCCCTAAGTTAGGCCCCATGGGTAGGGTGCAGTGTATTTAAAAGGTAGGACATGTACTGAAGTGTCTTACATGTCCTAACAGTGAAATACTGCCAAATCCAGTTTTCGCTGTTGCAAGGCCTATCCCTCTCATAGGTTAACATGGGGACAACCTTTAAATATCTTTTAAGTGCAGTTTCCCATTGGGAGCAGATAGAGATGTGGAGTTTGGGGACTCTGAACTCACAATTTAAAAATACATCTTTTGGTAAAGTTGGGTTTTAGATTGTCAGTTTGAAAATGCCACTTTCAGAAAGTGGGCATTTTCTTGCTTAACAATTCTGTGCCTCTGCCTGCTTGTGGAATCCTCATCTGGGTCAGACTGACAGATGGGCTGTTTGTGAATTCCCTCTGGTCAGCGACACAAAGGATACTGGGGAGTTTCCTGCATATCCTGATAAGTCTCTTGGGCTAGAGTGGGGAGGGAGGAGCTGACACCTACACCTGAAAAGGCTGTACCTGTCTTCACACAATGCAGTCTCAGACCAGCCGGTGTGTGTCATGGGCCAGGCCTGGGCAAGGCAGGATCTTATCAACAACAGAGACTTTCTTTCAAAGTTTGCCTTCTTCAAAGGCAGAACTGGGTGTAAGTAGTAGACCAAAACCCCAGAATTTTAGAACACTTCTGTGTCAAGAGGAACCTCTGCCAAGGAGAAGAGCTGAAGAGCTGGAGGAGGAGTACTGCCCCGTTGCTGCGTGTGCTTTGCTGGGTTGGTCTGCCGTTGCAGCTTCTGCCTTAGAGAGGACAAAGACTGAACCTTGCTGTGTATCCTGCTTGTGAAGTTGCTCCAAGGGCTTGGACTGAGCCTGCCTCCTGTTAAGGAGTCTCAGGGACAGCAAAGACTTCCCCTACCAGCCTCTAGGTTCACTTGCTGTGGACCCTAACTTGCCAGGTGGTGCCTATTTTAGTTGCTGCGCCCTTGGGAGTGAAAGCTGGGTGAAAACCAAGAAAAACCAAGTGCACTGACTTCGGACCATGCCCGGACCGAGGCCACTGCCTGACCCCGCGATGCCACCAGCAATCAAAGTCCTGGTCCTCGTTGGAGTGTGACGACCCTGACTGACCTCGCAGGCCTGGCGCCGCTTCAGCCCTGCTGACATCCCCTGACTTTGTGAGTCCTGAGTGCTGTGTCACCGACGTCTGTAACACCCTACTCTGCCGCGGAACCTGCAGCCCCGTGGCATGACCCCATGAGGTACCCCACCATGTCTTGACCTGCCAGACATCGACCCCACCGGAGCGTAAGGAACCGCTGCTTCGCACCAATGCCGCCTCACCTCCACTGCTGCGCAGCAAGGACCCGATGCTTCACACCGATGCCTCCACTCCTCTGCTCCGCAGCACCGGAACCAACGCCGTGCCCGATCCAGTGATACCTCGCTCCCCGACTCCGTGCACCCGCTTTTTTCCTCACTTTCACAAGGTACAGTACCTGGGAGTCTGTGTGTTTGCGTGACCGGTGCCATTGACATCGAATAGTTGGGAACGACTCCGTCAAGACACCATGATAACACCAAATTTAAGCATTTGTGTTTCTAAGCGCTGTATTGAAGTTTAATCTTTGAAAATTCATAACCTTACCTGTGTATGTTGGATTTTTGTCATTTTGGTCTTGTTGTACTCAGATAAATATTTGCAATTTGTCTAAACTGGTGTTGCGTACTTTTGTGGTGTTTTCACTGTGTTACTGTGTGTGTTTGTACAAATACTTTACACATTGCCTTTGAGGTAAACCTGACTGCTTGTGCCAAGCTACCAAGGGGGTGAGCAGGGGTTATCCTAGGTGGTATGTATCTCCATTACCCTGACTAGAGTGAGGTCCCCCGCTTGGACAGAGTACAAACTGACTGCCAACCAGAGACCCCATTTCTAACAAATGAAAACATAATTACCCCCAACATCCCCTCATGCTCTTCAACCATTGCCTTCTCAGTCCCACCCATGGGCCGAATCTGTGACCCCCCCTTGGACCCAACCATTAGTTGTGAAGGACTTTAAATTCTGCCCTAGAGAACCCCACCCCCTCCCCTACTCAACTAGAAATTAGATTGAGTTGTAGATACAGTCTGGGTGAATAGACTGCCCTGGTTTGGAAACTGTGTAGAACTCAACAACCCCTCGTAGTCCGAAACCTGGAGCCCTCCTGGAGCTGAGGTATAACATGCACTGAGGTAACAGTTGAACCAATTCCTAAGAAGTTTTTTTCTTTTCCTCTTGTTTTTTGTTTTGATGTATGTTTTTTGTTTCCTCTCGTCCATTGTTACAGGATTCACTCGCCTTTAGGCGATCCCCCAAGATGTAGTGAACACAGATGTTTCAAGTCAGTGGGTTCATGTAATACTTTTAGTCTGTTGTGCGGACCCACACAAGTACCATCATACAGTGCCCCTTGTTTGTCGTCAACCCGTCTCTGTACCCTCCCTTTCAGTCTCAGGGACCTGCATCAGCTGCAAGAATTGGTTGGGCGTTTCCAGCAAGAGCAATGCTGATTGAAGTGTGCCATCCGGCACCACCAGGATACATTCCTGCCTGATTGTCACACTCCAAGTTGCTTCGGGTCTCTCCATTTGGAGTGCTGCCCTTCATGGGCCAGGCCTAGTGACTCCAGCTAGGTTGCCGCCTCCTGTGGTGAGTTGAAGATAGACACCTTGCCCTCCTGTTGAACCCAGAGTCGAGCCGTAAACATTAAACTGTATTTGATGTTATGGCCACATAGCCTCTTTTTTACAGCCAGGAAAGTATTTCTAAAATCTTGAACTCCTTTACTGTAGTCTGGACAGATCTGAATCTGTTTCTCTTCAAAAAGTGGGGGGCCATGTGTGCCAATATGTTACAGAATAATGTCACAGTCTATATATTTGAATAGGCGTGCAAAAAGGGCACTTGGGGGGCACATGACTGCGGAAGTGCCGTCAGTGCTCTGTGGGCTTGCGCTATAGAATAGAAGTTGGAGAGACGCCTAGGTTTCAGAATGTTGATAATCCAATATTCAAGCAAGAGCTCCATGGAGGGCCCCTATGCGACTTCCGGAATCCCTAAAAATTGTAGATTATTTCTTCATGGCCAGCCCTCTGCGTCCTCCACCCGTACCTCCATGTGGGTGACTCTAAATTTTAGACCAGACACCACTGCTTGCAACTCTTTGATCTTCCATTGCAGAGTTGAGACATCTTTCTCCATTGATGTGACTGTCTGCCACTTTGCGTAAGTTGAGCCGGAGGTGGTTAATGTCTATGGACATTGCATCTGTTGTGTAGCCATTTTAGTTATAGCTTCATGCACGTTATTTTAACATACTAGGCCTGCCGCTGTGCACTTTAACCTAGATATATTTTATTCGGCTTTGCTTTATCATTGTTACAGTAGCCACTTTTACGGTCTTGTTTTATTTTCTCTCTATCTGACTGTTTTTGCCTAGGCCGGCACTCAGTTCTCAGACAAGACATTCTTGCTCATCCTGTGCTTCTTCCAAAGCTGCAGTAAGATAGGTTGCCAGTGAACGTGGTATAAGTTTAGCCTCTGACACTCATAGAAAATACACATCCTTACGTAGGGACATTTTCTTAGAACACCAGCTGTTTTATTATAAAAACACTTCCCTGTCCCTTACACGTTAGAGGGAGATATTCCAGCCAGAGAACCACAACTGTATGCTGATTGCTGAATGCTTCACTATAGCTGTATTGCAGACTTCAGGCCTTTGCTCAGGTATGGGGGATTATGTCTTCCCAGGAGAACCTGAATGGCAGAATTAGAGCTTAACACGCTGTGTTCTATCATAGCGAAGGTAGGAATTAGTCTGTTGACTCTAGTGACAATATGGTAGCATTATTTTTATGTTTTACTCTCCTTGTCACAAGTTTAATCTTTTCATGCTGTATCGTCCTGGTTATTGCAGTCCACGCTTTGCTATCTAAGATGCAGTCGCTTTATTAAAGCATTATTGAAATATATACTGCCTCTGGTTGTTATTGCGTATGTGAGACTAATGTCACTGAGAGAAACGGATAAGACCTGAGTGACCACGGCTTCCCTGAGAAACCAGTTATGTCATGCACTCGGCTGCCCAATCATCCCTGTCCTTGAATAGAGATGAGGCACTGCTTGTTAGCTGGAGCAGAACCCGGATTGGAGCGACAGGTGTCACCTATAGTGGGTTAGACTCAGTCTCCCACACCGCAGGCGATTCTGCCATTCGAAATCCAGTAGTCTCATTAGAATAATGAGAGCCTACGCGACACATCCATCTTTGTTTCAAGGGCCTGCCGGGAGCCCTGAATTGCCTCTATAATTTCTACTGTGTCTGGTGCACATTCTGCAGGGCACGTATGCCCCTTGGGGGCTCCCTCCTTATCACTGGGGGCCAGGGCCAAGGACCGTGTATTGTGTTATTGTGTTGGCCTGGGGCTCCTTGACCCTTGTTCTTCACCATTTTTGTTGCTGTTTATAAATTACTTGAGTTAGTTTGGTCGTTGTGCAGCACTCCTCCCAGGTTAGAACTCTGCAGGGCTGTATGCCTCAATCAGCGTGGTCCACGCAGCCCTGGTTTGACCCCGCAGTCCACCCCTGCTCGCCAGTTATGTGGTGGGTGTCACTCTTCACCCCTCTGGTCAGAGGGGTCACCCCAGATCTTCAATCCCGCAGTGTCAACAAGGGTCTGCGTAAGGTTCTCGGCTGCGGACCCAGGTCCCGTCACTCAGACCCAGCAGGAAGGACATGAGGCTATGCTGTCAGGTCTCTCCTCTGCGCTAAATGTTCATGTGCCTTGGCACCCCCAGTCCACCAAAGTGACCCAGCTCTTTGATTGTGGGAAGGCAGCACCCCCCCTCTAATATAGTGCCCGTTGGGGCCCTTACAATCCGAAGTTCACTTTCACGGGGGACCTCACTCTAGTCAGGGTAATGGAGATACATACCACATGGCAACGCGTCCTTAGGGCAGCTCCCTCTTCCGAGAGCTGGGCCCCCAGTCGCGCCCTCCATGGGCCAGCCGCCACCTCCGTTCACTCCGCTCCCTCCGCTCCATGGCCGATAGACATTTTGTTGATGTGTGGGGCTGAAAGAGCAGGTTCTGCTCAGAATAAGTCACCATGCATCTTATCAAAGCCCAGGGCCTTTCCAAATTTCTGTGTAGAGACAGATCTGAAAGTGCAAAAAATACTAGAGAGTGCGTCCCTCACTATGGTTGAGTTCGAGGACACTCTGTTCAAGGAGGGCAGAAGTTGGGCCAAGGCTAAGAAATCAGGTAGATCTGGGGTGTCTAGCTGGGTCAATCAAGTATTCTACGTTCTCTAGCTCTCTAATGGCCATGTTTAGGGCTCCTCAGAATCCAGTGGACAGTGGAATGGGAAATGTGCTGGTTTTTGCCACACCAGGAGAGGTCCTTCCTGCACTCCAAATGTGATATCACTTGTGACTTTGAAACCAGTTCAAAGATGATCTGATCATGGCAAAAATCCTGCCTTGTGTAATGAGTGTAGTTATCAAGTTCCATATAATTAATATATCTTTGCTGTTCCAGATCAGTTTAGCTCTTTAGAAGGACCTACTTTCACAGGTAAATATCTTCATGCTTTTCTTCCCTCCCTTTAATGGAAGCAGTATGTGAACATCGAAAATACATTTTATTCTGATTTTTATTGTACATTTTTAAGGCATAAAAATGAGTCACCTGAATGAATTCCTAGAAAAGAACATCCGAAAACGATAGTACAAACCAAAAAACTTACAATTATGTGGTTTTGTCCAAATGTTTATAGATTTTCTGCATTGTTTTCAAATGTGATATGAATTACTTGTCTATTCTGGTGCTGGGAACATAATGCAGGGAAATATAGAGGTTCTGGTGAGATTTGTGGCGATTTAGAAAACAAATTTTATATAACATGAAACATTTACATTTTTTACAGAAAGCACAGTTCAACTGGGATCCAGAAACAGTGGGACTCATCCACGGCTCATTTTTCTGGGGATATATCGTGACTCAGATCCCTGGAGGGTTTATCTCAAACAAGCTAGCTGCTAACAGGTAAGATAACTGAAAAAACACATTACTGCATTTTATGAGAAGTTGTATCCAAGTGCAGCGCCCTCCTACTTTCAAAAGAACATGACTTCGAGGTTAAATGTAGTGTAGAAGCGGCAGTCTCAGTAGGCACAAATGCGATCCAGTGACTTCAGAGTGACAGACGGTGTTGCGCAAGGGAAGCACACTCCTACATTTTAGAATACAGATGCCATGTCATAATAAGGCACACTGGCTCTGAGCAAGATACAAACACTTTCATGATGGGTGCTCAACAAGATGGGATATTGTCTACTTCGCAGGCTGCAGGATTTTTGCTGTTGCACAGCTGGGTGCAATCTATCATGTCTAGTGGATATATCTTTATGTAGCCATCTTATTCTTCTGATCTCCCATGGATGCAGTAATGCCAAGAAACATATAGCTGCAACCAAAAATTGTAAATTTGCATTCGGCTGGAAAGTGTGAGCCCACAGTTTTTGCGTCATGGACAAGGTTCTTTAGGACCTTTAGGGTTACTTAATTCAGGACTACTTATTTTAAAGAGTGATGAAATCGGGATTTTTTTCCCACAAAGCTTTCTGCAGCTGTGAAATACACTTATGATTGCAAAAGTACTATTCAAGATTGAAATTAAATTCTGATACAACAGTTAACAATCTTAATAACTGTTTATATAGCATTTAATACCACAGTACCTAGGTCTTAAAAAACACGAGGGCCAAGTCATGTAGCTTGAGCAATGTAAGTGCTTATTTAAGCGGGGGTACTTTACCACCATTAGCAGTGCTACTGGCTCCTGTCACTAGAACTTAAAAGGAACATTGTGCTTTTGAATGGAAGTATGGCATCTCTTAAGCAATCAACAGAATGCAGCACAATGACACAAAAAAATCAAAATAATAGACACAAGAAGGCACAATAAAACATTAAAAACAGAATGCAATACTACAACCACAGTAAAAATAGCACAATGTAATAATGCAGCGCAAAAACACAACAATACAAAAAACACACCATCAATAATATAATAAAATTCCACAAAAGCAATATGCACACACGTTGGTGACATGCATTGACACCTCCAGAAACAAGCTTACATAAAGCTGTGTTGAAGGTGTTTGTTTGCGACAAACATTGTCTTAACTGTGAAGGACATAAAATAGTGCCAGTCAAAAATATTTTATGATCCGACTCCAAATGCTTGAAATCAATAAAGAACTCAAAGTGACATATGGCTTCTCTTGGTGAGGGTTGTTTCTGTAGAAGCATAGCGCATTTGTCATTGGCGCAGCCACTACAAAGTTGTCTCCAAACCAGAAGCTTACGGTCATTTAAGTCAAAAAGGGTTTTTATACTACAAAAAATGTATAAAATGAAATCTCAAAATTGCCCCTTAACATATCTAGATTTTTATATATCTTTATGAATACAGAAATACAGTTCCTGGTGCAAATACATCAGTGCATCACAGTGCACATCGTATTCATCCAGTCCAAACTTTACATTGTGGAAGCAGTGATCTTAAGAAAATTTGTCCTCACAGACTTTTGGTGGTGTTGATATATGTGTCACGTTCCACAGGTCTAGTAATTTAATTGATTCATTAAGGCACAAACAACTCCAGTGATATTTCTGAAGCAAGAGTTACAACAGCTAAAAAGATACATAAAAAACATTCTCTAATTGTATATATTTTTCAACCCACCTCAGTTTTTGGGACTTCCTGGTTTGGGGACAGCTTTGTAGTGGTTTGATGGTTTATCCTGTTCCATTATTAACCAGTGGCTCATATATATAATACATTGGTAGATTTATTCTTTAAAATTTGACACTCTTCGTTTACAAATAACTCATTTTCTTCTTACTCTGCCACTGTTTTAGTAATTCATTAATTTTATCAGCAATATTAATTTTGCTCATGCATTTTATGCCTTTGCTTTGACATTCATCTGTGCATTTGTAACATTTTTTTTTAATTTAGTTATGAGAATTTTCTGCAGTCTAAGGCTCTCAATTTGACAGTGGCAGTAAAAACAGCCTACTGCTGCGGCGACAGCCACCAAAAGACCATCGCCGCGGCTACCAGCTGTCCTCCATATTATGATCACAGCCGGATTTCCGCCAGAAGGATGGCGGAAATCTGACTGTGGCCATGCTGGCGGATGGCGGTAAGGTGGCACTGTGCCACCAGCAGCGCCATGCCAGTAGACCCCCGCCAGCCATATTAGGACAAATAATACGGCCTGGCGGTGTTCTGCTGGCAGACACTACTGGTGGTAGCAGTGCCCCGTCCTGTCTCCTGCTGGAGGACCCCCTGGATCCAGGTAAGTCGGGTCTCCGGCGGTGTGTGTGTGTGTGGGGGTGTGTGTGTATGTTTGTGTGTGCGTGGGTGCGTGGATGCGGGTGTGTGTTGTGTGTTGAATGTGAGTGTGTGTGTATGGAGGTGTAAGTGCGTGTTTGTTGTGTTTTGTGACTGCGTGTGTGCGTGTATGTTTGAAAGTGTGTGCAGATGTGTGTGAGTGGATGTATGCATGCGTGGATGTTTGTGGGAAAATGGTGTCTGTGTGTGTGTGTCGTGAATGTAGGGAGGGGTGGGGGCTTTGGAGAGGTGGGGGAGACCCCTATCAGTGACAAGGAAGGAATTCCCTGTCACTGATAGGGCCTACCACCATGGTTTTCGTGGCAATAAGGAAGCCACGAAAACCATGGCAGTAGGTGGGGTCATAATCCTGCAGGCGGAACAGTGACAGCCGCCGGGATGGAGATGGATATCAGTCGCAGTGGCGGTCGGAGTGGTACATTGCCAATGTCATAATATGATGGTAAGTACCGCCAGCCTGTTGGCAGTACTTACCGCCATGTTATCACCGACTGCCAGGGTCGTAATGAGGGCCTAAGTCAGGTTGTGAAGAATTCAAGTTCAGCTACTTCCTCTGCTTTATCTGCACATGGATCCCCATCTGGCTACTGACCGTGTTTGGCTTCAGCTTCATCAAATTTGTAAAGTAACTGTGCAAATCTTGTGCGTATTTTTAGTTCTTCGTCAAAAGATCTCTTCCCACCTATACTTCAGGAATTGCATATCAATCACATAGTGTTCCCTCTACTCCAGAGGTACGAGTTCCAAAGCATATTAAGATACCTTTATATTCTTTTTCAAGAGATTCTCCTCATCTTCCTTAAATCTTTTGATAAACTATACAGCCATGAAACAGTCAAGTCTGTCTCTCATCCCATCCTCATCCAACACCTACACAACACGGGAATCCAAGGACACGTACTTTGATGGATCTGCTCCTTCCTGACTGGAAGGACCTAGTCAGTCAGCCGTCACTGTACACCTCGGGCAATCTCATCTGCGGACTTCTGCAATGCTCCTCCCTGGCCTGATCCTATTCAATGCATATATGATCCATCTAGCCAGCATCAGTCGCTTTCACAACATCAACGTCCTCTGCTACGCCAGTGACACACAACTCATTCTCTCCATCACAAACAAGACACGCAAAATGGCCAGTACCCGGGTCCATCTGCTTTCACAAACTTTCCAAAAAACTCTGCACATCTGGAATCCTACTTGCACACATTACACACATACAGAAAAGCCTATTTGGTGGTGTATTCTTCTCCTAGAGGTGCTTGTAAACCGTTAACATAATATAACATAACATAAAATATTGCACCATAACATTGCATAGATCCAAATAAGGTTACTGGTTTGAGTCCCCTGCAGAGTCTTTATGTATTTCAGTTTCTAATGGTGTTTATTCATGCCCAACATTGGACTGAAATAAACTTCCTCTCTCAGGTACACCTCTGGGTGCTTTTGAATGACTTCCTTCCTTTTGCTGGCTTTCGTTCTTGAGGTTTGTCTCTCGCAACTCAAGCATGTGAACCTGGGATGGCACAGGAGAACATTTTGTGCCAGTGTGATCCTTACGTCAGAAGAGGTCACACAAATATTTTCAGACTATTCTGTAATAACATGGTGCCTCGGGAGGTGAAAGCAGAAGCCAATGCCTGATGAACACCTGGAACTTTACGTGTAATAAAAAAGACCCGGGTAGCTGGGCATCCAGGCATTCTGAGAGGACATGGAGGAAATAGAAGTCAGGAAGGAGATGAAAGTGCAGAGCAGTGTGCTCCAAGCCTTACCCAGAACGCCTGGTGGGAACAGGAGGTCACAGGACAGAGGCAAAGGAGAAGCCCTATGCAGTCGCGTAACAAAACTTGAGGGCCCCCCCTGTAAAGAACATGGAGGGGGGCTCCCTCAGTACTCACTCAGGAGCTATCAGACCAGGTTACTGTGCTGAGGGGGGCCCTCTGGAGCTCCCCCCCCTCCCCAGCATCGCACGGGCTGTGGTGTCCTTTGTTACGCCGTTGGCCCCTTGAATACTTCAAAAGGTAAACGGAAAGGAGCAGACAATGGCCCTTGAAGCAGTTTCCTTGTAATTGAGCTTGGAATCAGTTTTTAGGCTGGATATCATGTGGCCTCAATTCTCAGCTGAAGTAACCGGAAAACTTGCTGGTTGGCTTTGTTTTTATGTAACTTAATGCACTATGGTATCCTGACTGTGCCAGTTAAGACTCTATGAAACCTTCTTTCTTCCACAGGGTGTTTGGAGCAGCCATTTTCTTGACAGCAACATTGAACATGTTAATTCCCTCTGCGGCGCGAGTTCATTATGGATGTGTAATGTGTGTGCGAATTCTACAAGGCCTTGTGGAGGTAGGCGATTATTTTCATGTAAATACATTTTCGTGAGTCTCATTCATCACTACATTTTGAAAACAATACCATACTTCACTGCTGAATGCGTGGCACTCGTTTTTGGGAACTAGAACTCATTCAAGGCGCGAGTGAGACAAACAGAAACATGAGTTAAAAAAATGTGTATTTGTTTTAAAAACAATGACTGCTGTAATTTCTGATACAATTGTGCACAAAATGTAGAACAGGTATTATTTTAACCCGGGTTATATAATCTTCAGCTTTACATAAGGAGACATTCATCACCACTCCACAGGTCTTTTTTATGCATTGCACAATTTATGTTATAGCTAAAGACGTTTTGCTTAACTTGTATTGGGTGTTTCGCTCGTGCCTCGACTAAGCCATGGCACTATAATGCATGGGTAACTCAAATGGCTGTGTGTTCGATGTCTACTGAAAAATACTTTGACATAAGCATTGTTCACAACAATATCGTCCTATTGATTGTATATCTGCTAATAATTCCAGTGGGACAATATTTTTGTTGACATTGTTTAGTACACACTGTTTCAGACGATATTCTAAAACGATATTTACACTTATGAGTGTGCATGAATTTACTACTACCTTGAATTTGCAAAACGTCCGAGGAATACTCAAGAAAAGCTGTCGCATGAATTTTCATAAGGTCGTGTGACATTTCCATGGGATTCTAACGCCCTCAAAAACACAAAAGGCTGTTGAATGTGGACAGATCCAAGTATTACTCTCCATTGCGCCACTCACTTTCAAATTGAAAAAAATTACAAGATGCCCTACATTTGATGCAAATAAAAAATATTTATTATAGGAAGTACACCTTAAAATGTTAAAATCCTCACGTGCAAAGGTAAAAATACTGACTAATGTCAGGCACTCACTCCCTACGTTTCTCTTACTTCGATGGGCTTTGTCAAGCTCCAGTTCCCAGTGTGCAGAGTTATACATAGCAGATAACTCCACACAGGAGGATTGTTGATAATAATAATAAATAAATACATCTTTACTCTGTGGTTAATACAAACCATTACAAAATGTGTGACAATCGAAACAGCAGCTATTGGGAACAACCAACGTGACCAGTGTTCAATGTCCCGTTTATACAATTCTCTAGCAAACCATTTGAACCAGGAGCCCCATCAACTCTGGCTTTCCTGATTCCAGATGTCATAGCGAGTCTTGTACACCAGGAAGCTGGCTCGTCATTGATTACCAACCTCAGTGAAGATTCTCTACTGGGATTGGTGTACAGCAGGGCTCTCCAACCTTTTCTATAAGAGCTACTGACATTCAATGAAAATCATCCAACCACATCAGACAATTCACGTTAGTGCTGCCATATGCAAGATTACCAGCAGCGGTCACCTCAGTTCAGTAGGAAAAGTTACCAGCAGAAATTTAAGAGTCTTTGTCAATTTGGAATGCCTCTACGTGTGTAATATATAACAGCCATAGCTGCAATTCTTCTGGCACCAAGCTAATACTATACGTATTAAGACTCCCCAACACTGCATGATTTACCATTCAAATTCAGATTTAAAAATATTCTGGAAATTCAACCATTTTTCTAAGCACACAGGAGAGCTACTAAGAGATAGCTGGAGAGCTACCAGTAGCTCACAAGCTACTCGTTGGAGATGCCTGGTGTAAAGATTGATATCTTGACAGTAGCTGTAGAGAGCAGAGACATGAGATTACCATCTGCTAGATGAAATACTATTGCCCAGTTTTGCTAAAGTTCCTGTATGTATTGAATTAATTTAAGCCATAATTTCTAGGGATTGTTACTTTTGCAGATCTCAAATTAGGTTAGCCATTCATTGTTTCTTTTCGAGCACTTCACTGGCTCCTACAGAATCTAAATGCCTCGAAGGGCTTAAAGTTGGCATTGATTTTAATGGATTTTCATTGGCATTAAATTTAAAAGACTTTTTAGTTCTTGTTTTAATTGATGCAGCAGGGGAGTTATGAGTTGTTCCTGCTTTGTGCGCTCTTCCGTAGAGATCTTGGGCAGTTATCCTTATTCTAGAATATTAAATGGGATGTTACAGCACTCCAGATCAGATTGGGAACCATTACATCTTTTGTAAGCTGAAGGGCTTTCAGGATTGCAGTCTGAGGATGCTCCATCCTCAACAACTATTGCATCACTTGTGGGTAAGCATGCCAGGTTATAAAAGGCTCAGTGCTGCTCATGGGCCATTTTAGTCTTTGTAAACCTTGCAAACTTATACATTCACCTAAATTTCTGATTTTGTCCTTTGCAAGGCGATCTAATGCCAAGTTTCTGATTGTACAAAGAGGTTGCTGTCGAAGGAATCTAGGATTCCAAAATCATTGATGATCTAAACAAAGAACAGTCTGCAGAGATTTAATCTAGTGTTCTTTCACCAGAGTTGGTGACTCCGGTCAAATTTGCAGGTTTTTATGAGTGGAATCTCTCATTCAGGCTCAATACTGTGAGAGACGACAAGAAACTCAGTAGATTTGCACTTACTGTAGTGATCTTTTGTCTCATGGAGACATAGGACCAGATTTAAGTGTCGGGGAGGGAGTACTCCGTCATAAACGTGACGGATATCCTTACCGCCAAATTACGATCCCCATAGGATAGAATAGGATTGTAATATGGCAGATGGGATATCTGTCACGTTGGTGATGGATTATTCCACTCCGCTGACATCTAAATCAGGCCCATAGTCTGGGATTCTGCTGAGTTTTTTTAAGTTTCCATGTACTCATCAGGGGAGTCACCTTGTAGCATGTTCATATTGAAATCTTCAGTAATTAATAGTTCAGCTGCCCCTTATAAAGTCCTCAACTTACTCAGTATGCCCATGGTTGTTATGATGATTGTTTCTTGATTTTTGCTGTGGGCTTGATGCAGATGTTTATAATTTTGATTTGAACTGAGTGGAGTTTAAGTTGTTTAGTCTGGATGAATGTTTCCTGAATAAAGGGTAGGTTTAATGCAATTTCAGTGGCAGAGATATCAAGCGCAGTGGTTGCATGGGTTGCTAATTCCTACACTGGGTGACCAGACTTTCCTTGTTCCTGTGCTGAGGTATGAATTACCACAAAACCATTGATTAGTTCAGGAGTCATACACCATATCTCAATTTATGGGCTTTGCAGGCCTGCAAAGTTTCATGATCCAAAGCAAAAGGTTGCCTGGCTTCATTTTGTGGCTGATGAGTGTGAACATGGTTGAATAAGGCTAGGATGGTTAGGGGAAAAGCTTACATGTGCCAGTGGACTTGCATTAGTTGTATCTGACAAGATGGATGATCTCTCAAATATTTGTTCCAGATTACATTTATAGCTAATGAAATGTCAAAGGTACTGAATGAGGCTCAGAGTGCAGATTTTAGGATAGAGGATGAACATTGGCCAGTGTTTGGAATTTCAGGAGACTTATACATCAGTAATGGGGTGGGATAAAGTCACGCAGCAGGTGTTTCTACACTGATACCCTATTTGTCTTCTTCATTTTTGTGCACATAAATCAGATCTTTGGCCTATTGACTGTAGCATAGGTTGTTTCAGAATGACCAGGTATTGAGAGGGTGGTAAAACCTACTTTTTCAATGTCATGAGATGATTTTATGCCGCTCAATTTTGTCAGAGCCTTAAATAGGTGCAATCGATTGGCCCTGTTTAGGATGTCATGATTCCCTTTTGATGTGTAGTGTTGGATAAAAAAAGAGAAAAGGTCACTGTTGCTAGGCAGCTGTGACTGTCAGTGAATGAGTTGCAGACCGCAGCTGCCTTGGCAATGCTAAAATGCCGTTTTTTTAAAAGATCCCTTTGCTTTTGTGTCATAAGGTCCCATTTGAAATGTGTGGCATTGGTTATTATTGCAGGCTTGGTGCTTTCAATATCCTTTTGCAGCAATGAATTGCCGGCTTTATTGAGTCTGTCTTGTGACTGGGGTGGGTTCTTTCAAGCGAAGATAATAGGAGTCCCTCCTTTTTAGGGATCAACGGCACAATCGTTTTCATGGAGATTATTGGAAATGTGTCCTTTCTACAGGGCAACTCTGGAATGTTTTGCTTTTTTTCTGATCCCTGTTTTTGCTGGGTACAGAACTCTGTGCACCTCATCTCTGCTAGCCAGTGTTAAAGTGCTTGTGCTCCTCCTTTCAAACTCGTAAAATTATTATACACAGGAATGGCATATGTAAGTTATCCATAGGTTCCTAGTATATGGTACTAAGATGTACCCAGGGCCTGTAATTTAAATTACAGAAGTGGACTGCAACCACCATTGTGCTATGCACTACCGTGACTAGTTATGCAGATTTGAACTGCAAATTTGCCTGTCAAAATAACTCATTTGACACGCCTAAACCCTTCTTTAAATATGTATGTAACCCCTAATAAGGTCTTATTGCCTATAAGACAAGGTATTTAAAAGAAGGACATATAAAAGTGTAATGTTAAAAATGTCCTTATAGTGAAAAAGCCCTAGAAGCGCTTTTCACTGTAGCTGTTCCATAGGAAGACCATGGGATCCATTATTAAGAAAAACCTAATCTCGGAAATGGGACTAGCTAGAAAAATAATTAAATACCTATTTTTAATAGTTAGTCAAAATCCAACTCAGTGGTGAAGTAAGATTTTTTTTTAATATTACTGAAAAGTAACTTTTATGAAAGTTACCTTTGCCTTGCCCGAAGGGAGGATCGATTTTGACATTAAAGTATCAAGTCCTGCTGAGAACATTTCAAAGTGGCATTACTATTTTTTTCAACGTAGTAGTCTGCACTGAGGTAATTCTATCCTCGGAAATTGGCTACTGTGTTTTTAGGCAGTTTCTGAACAAGGACCAACTAGAGAATTCCTAGCAATGGCTTATGGTCATAAAAGTGGTATTTACTTAATAAATTCTCTGCACAATGGCACAATGGCAGCAACTCTTTTCACTTTGGTAAGTCCATAGTCCCTTTCAGTGTCTGTTGTTAAAAGTGTGGTTGGATTTAAAATAGACATGTGGGCCCCTTTATTGGCTAATGTTTTTAACAATCTAGATCTAAATGCCCTCCCACCAGTTTGGTCCTCCTCCATTATAGTCCCTGTTTTTAAAAAAGGAATCCGGGCTGACCTGAAGTGTTACAGACCAATATCTCTCATCTACTCTACAGTCAAAGTTCTGGGGAGAGTGCTGTTCAATAGATTGAGAGAATAGTGTGATGAAAAGGGTATCCTGTCCCCCTGCCAATATGGCTTTCAGCAAAACTTAGGAACCATGGAACAGTACTTAAATCTGAATTTACGGATAGCAAAGTACACAGTAGCCAAGAAAATACCACCTTTATGAACGTATCCTCTGCATTTGATAAGGTAAACGGTAGGAAACTTTGGATGGGTCTGTTAGAGGTGGGTGTGGATGCTACAATTGTGGATTTCCTGGCTTGTTTGCATTGTGACTTAAAAGCTAAAGTTAGATTTGGTCCTAATAGTGAATTTTCTGACCCAGTTAGTTTAAAATGTGGTGTCAGGCTAGGATGCATATGAGCCCCATTTTAATTTATAGTATACATTAACAAACTCCACACTCACTGTTACTCCTGACCAGGGTCAGCTTTAGGACGGTACGAGCAGTGCAGCAGCACCAGTTGTGGACTGGAGGGCGCTGACCTCAGGGGATGTGCTGTGTTTAGCAATAAGTTACAAACTTGCAATTTAAAACCACCTGCAGAAAAGTCGATTGTGCGTCCAGCCTTCAGGAAGTTATTAAAATGTCAAAATATCTCTTGTGATTAATGTTCCTGCCAGTTAGAGAGAGTAATGGGAGTTGTGTCTAGTGGCAGTTTTGACTCACCATAAAGTAGCATAGAGGGTTAATATACCTGTTGCAAAGATCAGAAATATGTTTTATGTGGATAGCTGAGTGGGTTAATAAAGCCAGCCTTTCCAAGCGCTTTAAAGCAAATGAATGCATGTGAAAGAGGGTCTATGGAGAGATGAGGGGCACATTTTCTGGGTGGTAGTTAGGAAATCATAGGAGGTGGTAATGGGGAGGGGTGGGGTAGGGCACCAAAAAAGACTGTCGCACAGCGCTCCACAAGCGCTAAAGCCAGCCCTGCTCCCGATGTACCGCCTATTAACTCTCTTCCCATAGCCCTATTGCTATATGCTCACAATGCCGTATTCATAGCTCAAGCTCCAAAAGCCTTAAGGAGTTTGGTACATACCTTTACAGATTTCATATCTGATCTCAATCTGCTAACTAACTACACCAAATCGCAGATCATGGCGTGTGGCCCTAAATGTTACGCAATGCGCACACTGAGGCTAAATGAGAATTGCATGCAGAGTGTTTTTTTATTTCCCTTCCTTGGTCTCCTCTTAAACTCTAATAGTTCATGGATGGAGAACACCCGACTTAGAAATTGTAAATTTAAGCAAGCCATCTACTCCATTTTTAATATCTGTAAATCTGTGGGAGGTAAGCCTATTTTGCCGCTCCTGGATGTTTATTCTAAGCACTGTGTGCCGGTTGCCAGTTTTGGGTGTGGTATTTGGTGCTACAGTGATTGTAGCTTGATTCAAGCCGAAGGAAATCGTTTTTGTAGGCAATTCCTCTCCCTTCCTCATTCAATGTTTCACTTTATCTGTCATGAAGAGATGGCTTTACGATACCTTGAAGATCATAACAAATTGGGGCTCTTTCTTTTCTGGCTTTCAGTTTGGAATAATTACAATGCCTCTTTCACTCATAATATTATTTTGGATTGTATGCTCTGTGTGTGGGGCCTGGAAATTCCATGGTTCGCTTATGTAAAACTCAATTTTTCTGCTATGGATAAAATTGGTTTGTTTGCTAATCCTGCATCCATATGCAGGGCGGACAATGTTTGGAAAGATAACGTTTTACACTGAGTAAGCCACTTGTGCGGAATTATTCCTCTCTGAAGTCTACTTATGTGTTTCACGTGGGGCAACTATGGTAGCTTAGGTAAGAAATGTGTTTGTGACAATTTATCCTCTCAATCCGTATTAGCTTTATTATTTTTTGCACTTTGTATAACCCTTTAATGGAACGTTTTTTATTGCCTCTTTTTAAATTTCATGATTTTAGGCGTTGCAGAGCTGCTCTCAGATTTTTACCATTTTTGCCTAGCACAGACGTATGTCTCAGAGTGAGCAGCTTTCTCAAGGCAGATGTGTCCTATCTTAAAATTCAGGATTTTCAATTATGCATTTCTAATGATGAAAATATTGCTTTTTAAACTGTGTATTTTATTGGTGCTATTGTTTTATGATTTGTATGTACGTATCTTTTATGAATGTCTTTGACATTTTGAATAAAGATTATCTGATTCTAATTCTGAAATATTTGGTAATACTTTGACAATGCTAAGAAAAGCCCTTATTCATATCTAAAATGGCTATTATCTAAAAATAAACATTGGAAACATGGCTTTCCGACACCCAAAATGGATCCAACTGAGAGCTGCATACAGGTCAGCTTTGTTTAGCTAATGCCAGATCAGCTTCACAAAAGCGGGATGTTATGGTTCTGAACGAGCAGAATACAGTTTTAAGCAGAAAGCTCTGGTCAAGCTCTTCTTTAGTGAAACTTAATTTTAAGATGGCCACAAAACACAAACACCTTTTCAACATGGCCACCAAATGTCAAAACCAATCCAGAATGGTCCTTACAAAGCCCACCCCCTTCCTGTAGGTAGTTCCTTTCCTAACAGTATATTAAGAGCCTCTGATCAGAGTACCAGTGAGGTACAACTCCTTTGGCTTGCGCCTGCTTCTGGATTCTTCTGGTT
Organism: Pleurodeles waltl; assembly: GCF_031143425.1. NCBI lineage: Eukaryota > Metazoa > Chordata > Amphibia > Caudata > Salamandridae > Pleurodeles > Pleurodeles waltl. The sequence goes on from NC_090442.1 coordinate 841,881,271, forward strand.
CCTGCTTCAACTCAGCTCCTTCTTGCTTCAGTCTTGCCAACTCCAACGTCAGCTCTACTTAGCTAGGGTTGCTACCTTTTCCAGAGAAAGCTCTGTACATGTTTTAGCACTCTACAAGGCCTGGACATGATGCTTAAGTGAAATCATCTGTATTCATTTTTAACAAGGGCTTTCTATCGTTGTTCACTTTATTTATCAGTCAGGAGCCATTAAGGCAGCTGTAGACCACATTTTAAAGTGATTCCTTCCTACATTTACTATTTACAGTATGTGTTGATAAGGGATACAAATACAGGCTTTAGGTGATTTCCCTTATTTTTGTTCCAGCAACAACATTAAACCTCTGGCCATGTTGGTATACAACCAGCCAGGTGGCAACCCTAGTTCCACTTCTCCTAGTTTCAGCTTCAGCTCTGATTTGGTCCTGGTCTTATTCCAGTCCCTCACTAGGTGCTCTGCTCCAGGCCTGCCAGTCTTCAGTCTTGCAAGAACTGCCCTACGTGTATCTTTGCCTTTGCTTTTTTTCCTCCTTTTGTTGTTAGGCTCTAATTTCTAGAGGGTATCCTCTCTTTACCCCATGTTACAAACGTGACAGGAAATGTGGCTTCAAAAATGGGCTACCCTTTCCTCGGAGCCTTTAAGAAAGAGTTGAAGGATCAATCTTTTCATCCAGCCCTTCACATGACCAGCCTGAGTTAAATTTACCGGGCCCCAGTCTACAGCTCATTGAAGGTCAGGGACAAAATCGTCTGACATACCTCCATTGACTTCTCACAAGGACAGCTCTTTAATTTTTCTCAGCAACACCAGTGCTGGCTCGAAAGGTAAGAAAGCATCCATGTATTAAAGACAGACCTAAAGGTAAGTGCATTTTGTAGCTCACCTTGTTAAATTATCGTTCAGTTTCAGGATTCTGACATTGCCAAGATAGTAATTCATTCTTTAGGGTAGGGCAGAGATTCTGTAGTAGAGTTGTATGATACCAGTGCTAGGTTTTTATTTGGAGACAGGAAGGTGTGTTGCTTTCTTTTTCTTTGTTAGACTTCTCTGCCTCCTTTCTGATGGTGTTTTAGCTGCAGGTGTGCTGTGAGTCACCGGAGATGAAGTGCCAGTTACAATGATGTACAAAAACATTTTTTCAATGCTGAAAACATTTCATCCATTGGTGAAATCCTTTCCTCTCCATCCCCATGAAATAGTGGGGAGGGGCTTTCTTTTTTTTGGCAGCCATGCTAAATGTTTGGGTTTGTGGTTATGAGCTTCTTCTGCAGAGACAACCCCTGGTCACTCTCTGTAAATACAACAGTGGCATGGCCGGACTGGCCAACCAGGCAAGCGGGCAATCCCCTGGGAGGCTGGAGCCTCAGGAGCCAGGTTTGACACTTGGAGGCCGGTTTCGCACTCTAGTAGTAGTTGTGCACGTTACGCGATCCTGCCGGCAACTTGAAAGAGTTGCTCTAGTTATAGCGCGCCTTAGCAGTCTGCACATGGGGCGTGAAGTCTATAGTTTTTGCGAGTGCTGTTTGTTAGTTCCCAGTCCGGCCCTGTACAGTGGGTAATTATTCTTCCTGCTGTACTCTCTATTGTTGTAAATCCAATTTGGGCACATATGTCCATTGAGCCTTATTCACTGACTTCGGATCAGGAAACTCCCACCGGCATATATAGGTTTCACTGGCATGTGCAAAAAACTTGTGAATCAGACCTTAAGATATTACCTATATCCTGGTAATCAGAGGAAAACTGAACACGTTGACGCTTGTATCTACCTCCAAGAATAGTAGGTATATGATTGCAGGAAAATATTTAACTGGTAATGCATATGTAATGCTTTCTTATGTGCTATGCTACTACTGTGGTTGAATAAAATCTTAAGAGTGTACAAGGAAATGCTTGGAAATTGTTTGCAAGCACTATGTGACACCTAACTATGCATATAACAACATTTCCAGGGTGTTACCTATCCAGCATGCCATGGTATGTGGAGTAAATGGGCCCCTCCTTTGGAAAGAAGCCGGCTAGTAACAACATCCTTTTGTGGTAAGTATTCTGATTTGCGTATTGTATTTATGGATTTAGAAAGCATGTTGGGGTTATCTAAACAATGGTAAACATGTTGAAACATATGCAAGAGGGGGCTGAATTGAACATTCCTTCGCTGCTGTTGAGATATAACCACAACTCTGTGTCAAAACAAGGAGTGCTCCTTGGGCTGGATTCTTGCACCTTTTCTGTGAGTAGGTATGTGTTACAGTATTTCCAGGTACATTGTCCTACCTACTCATGGAGATTAAGGGCCTGATTTATGAATTGGCAGAAAGGGTACTCTGTTGCAATGGTGACGGTGTACCCTCCCTTCTGATATAGTGTTCCGCTAGCCAAATATAATTGCAAACGGACCTTAAGTTTGGCCACGGTGAAGACTGCTCTGTCTCTGCCACGGCCAAACTTGTCCGACAGCCCTGGGGGAGTCGGCCCACTCAATTTAGATGGACGGACATGTAGTAATTTTTTTTACAGTAAAACAGTTATAATGCACTCCTCGCCATGGGAAAAGCCTCCCATGGCGAGGAGAGCATTGCTGTTTTTCTTTACTTAGCGAAAATTTGGTAAAGTAAAATTAAATACTGTGTGTTAAAAGGCTGTGTACTGCAGACACAGCCTGGTAGCACAGAGTGAAATGTATTGCCAGGAACTGCCGTGGCAGTGCTTATATAAATGACTGCCTAGTAGGCAGTCATTTATGAATGAGGTGGGCGGCATCTGTGCCTTAGGGACGTAGTAATTTACTCCGTCCCCGGCGGAACAGCCAGCCATCTGCCCAAACTTAAATCTGGGCACTAAGTTTGCAAATTAATTCCCTGTCCTCTCAAGCAAGCATACAGGGCACTGCATTCCAATCCAATAAGCACCTTCCTGAGCCTCTGTCAATTTTCTGCTTTATGTGGGTGAGGGGAATTGCCATAACTAGACAATGTCTGCTGGGCGCTGCAGAGAAAGCAGATTGCACTCTTGCTGTCACTTCTGGGAGTCAGTGACTCATTTAAACAGTACTGAAGCATGTCGCCGCGTCAAAGTGAGATTACTTTAAAGAGCATAGTAAGCTAGGTGCAAGAGTGATAGAATCAAAAGGTAGAGAGAGCAGAGAGAATACAGCATAGAGGAGGGGAGAGGGTCGGCAATAAATGGATATTTGGTAACTGACAAGGACAACCCAGAACAGAGGGACCGAGGAGGTAGGAGGAATGGAGAATAGAGAGGGACACAGTTGTGAAACATAAGAAATTGAATCAGAAGGGCTGAAGATGAGAACATATAGAAAGAGTTTTCTTAAGAAACAGAACTCAAGGACAGGAATAAGGCAATGGTGCTGATTGGAGAAGGAGACTGCAAGGGGGGACTTGCAAAGGGGGCAAGGCATAACAAGAGTGATAGAGAAAGCTGTGTGATGGAGAGGAGAGTATATACAGGAGGCCGAGAAGGTGAAGCAGGAGAAAGAGGGTAGAGGGAGTGAAGTGAAGCTTGCTAACAGGTGCTGAAGCAGTACACAGAAACATGAGGTGGCAGAGAGAGTTCTAACAGAACGCACTGTGGGGGGGGGGTTAGAACACAGCAAGGCTGGTAGGCAGGTGCTGAAGAAGAACGCATGGAGATAGAGGAGTTAAAAGAGGACACATTCATATAAATTTGGTAGATGAAGCAGAACATACGAAGAATGAATGAGTGAAGAATGAGTGAAGAATGAAGCATGGTTTGAGGGAGTGCAGGATAGGTACAAGAACTTCCTAGAAACTAGGTGACCCAGGCCTGCCTACATAGGATATGTAGGTGGTAAAGATCACGGAGTGCCTTCCAAACAATTTTAGCACCATATCTGCTTACCCCAGCAATCTGTGGAACTTAAGACCTAAGTAACACAGAAGATGCTGACCTGAAAGTGTAATGCACACTTGACCAATATCCTTTCATACTTCATGTCTTATAGACATAGTATGGCGCCATACACCAGTGATAACTAGTTTAGGGGGATATGGAAATGCAGAATAATGCATACATCAGATATTTGAGTGTTAGGAGCTCGTTATTATTTCTTGAGATGATTTCTATCTAAGATATGTGCTTTGTTCTCCCACTGCTGAAAAAGTGCCCCCCATCATGCCACATTTAACATTTGTTTAACACAAACCAGCATGTAAGCTCTGCCACAGAGCTGATGAACATTCCTCACAAAACAGTTTGGGCATGATTTAGGGGTGAAGGAGGTGGGGCATTCACCAAAAAGTGGTGACTATCCTGTCTGTCCTATTTAGAGTTATAGAAATCAATGCACTCTAAATAGGGTGGATAGGGTATCATCTGCTTTTTGCTGGATGTCTAGCATCCTACAAACTCTTTATCATCAAGTCTGTTCAGGGAGGACATGCTCACGGAATACCTGCAATGCCTCATGCAGCTGTGGAAATAGTTTGGCCAAAAAGTGTGGGTCTTCCAATAGCTGCACCCTAGTTTTATACAATCAGAGACACATAATTAAATCAGATTCGTTTTCTAAGTTGGCTGGTTTGTTTAGCCTAGCAGTCTAAGATTTCGAGGTTCATTCTGATCTCCTCTCAATCCTGTGCATGCTTATCTGTATATCAAATACTGTTCACTCACTCAAACAACCTCCTCTTGATCAGCCCATGGATCCATAATGACCTGATTCACAATACTTCAGAGATGTGCTCACATAGGGGATTCCTTCAATGTTTTGATCAGATTGCTAACTTTTTAGAGATTCACAAAGAATCCCTAGAGTAGTTCAGGAAATATATGTGGTACACCATATTTGTTTTCTGTCTCCTCTATTTTCTGGGTCATATGTGCATGAATGAACCTTAGCAATTACTTTCTTTGCCCAAATAAAGGTTTCATCACATGCAACAAATAATTAGTTTGAACAGCACAGAGATGATCAGAACAGTAATTTGGGTGGCATCTGAAATGGATAACAATTCCTGTCATCTAATCAATTTCTAGGATCATATGCTGGAGCAGTGATCGCCATGCCATTGGCAGGAATACTGGTACAGTACATTGGATGGCCATCCGTCTTTTATATTTATGGTAAGTTAATGTATTTTTCTCTTCTACTACCTCATCCCAATGCTCCCATTTAACATTAATTTAAAAAGCTTTCTTAAATTCAATTGTTACTTGGGAGCCATTGTGTGGAACACTTTTATGATGTTATGTTATCAAATCAGGCAATTCAAATAGAGAAACAAAAAAATCAGGAAATAACATTTGAGAGATAATAATGTTGGAAACAAAAACTACAGGAAGTGGAAGATCAATCAATCAAATATTTTTAGAGCACGCTACTCACCCATATGGTCTCAAGGCGCAGAGGGGTATTTCCTCAGCATTCAGTCATAGACCAGGTCTTGAGGTCCTTCCTGAATTGAGGTAGCGATGGCGAATGTCTGAGGTGAGGAGGTAATGTGTTTCAACCTTTTGCTGCCAGGTAGGTGAAAGATCTTCCTCCAGCCGAGGACTTCTTTATGTGGGGTAGGTTGGTGAGCGACTGCTAGGACGATCAGAGAGGTCTGGAAGGGGAGTTACAGGTGATGTGGTGGTTGGGGTAGCTGGGTCCGATGATGTGGAGGGCTCTGTAGGCATGTACGAGGAGTTTGAAGTCGATCCTCTTCTCGATAGTGAACCAGTGGAGGTCCTTTGGGTGTCCTGTGATGTGTTCTCGGCAGGGGATGTTCAAGACGAGTCTGACGGTGGCATTATGAATTTTTGCAGCTTGCTCGGGTTCTTCTTGGAGGATCCAGCATAGAGGGTGTTGCCGTAGTCATGTCTGCTCGTGATTAGGCCGTGTCACAGTTTTTCAGCAGTCGGTTGGTATCCATCTGAAAATCTTCCGTAGGAGTCAGAGGGTGTAGAAGCAAATGGATGATAGATAGGCATAATGGTTTTAGGCTACAGATAAGTTGAGGGAAGGGTAGAAAATAAGGGATTGATAAGAGTACAGTAATAAAAAAGGCAAGGTTAAAGGAAGAGGTTATAGGAAGTAACTCCTGTAAAAAGTCAGATTAACTTTAAAGAAGTAAAACAAAAAATATACAAATATAACTAAATAAAAGGGGTTGAGGGAGAAGGAGTATACATAACAAGTGAAGAAAATAAATTTTAAACAAATTGAAATACAAAAATAAAAGTTGAACATCAGATGAAAACAATATTGATTATAAGAATTAATGCAAAAAAAAGAAAAAAATCTAGTAACTTCAGTTGCCCCAAAAGCAATGTCCCTAAAAGAATGTTTGAGAGATCAATACACCTGGTGAAATCACTTAAAACAGACTCTTGACTAATCATCAAAACTCAAATAACTCCAGTGTTTACATTAAAAACTCTCTTTAAAATAACTGCAGTAAAGGTTTGAAGGAAACAAGATGGCTGTGTTCAATCAAATGTCTTTAATCACGGTCCTTGAATTTTGAATTCTCTTCTCTGTATGTGTGAAGGTCAAATGGAAACAGTTACTCTTTCATGTACTTCTAAGAAGTACTGTGGAGAGAGGGGACTCCATCTCGAAGCCATGATGCTACTCCATGATGGAAAAAATGTGTAAGCTAGTGAGTGTTTCCAAAACTCATCAGGTTAAAGGAGAGTATAGCAACGTAGCATGTAGCAGACCACTCACCAAAGCAGAACTCTCTCAATGGAGGACAAGAGAATGAGTAGAATTGAAGATGCATGAGGGAAAAAGAGGGACAAAGGAGCACAACCAGGATGAGAAAAAAATTAGCATTCGTAAAACCAATAACTCTGGCGTTTACTTTAATGAAAGAGGTTCTTAATTGATGGGCAATTTTGTTTTTGTTCTTGTATGGATTGTTGACTGAATGAATTAGTTCGTGATTCAAAGGGTAGATGACTGGATAGATAAGTGATTGGATGCCTGGGTGACTGAATGCATCATTTAGTCTGTCTGTCATAATTCTTTATTCGGCTTAAGAAGCCACAAAAGAATAAAACATAATACAGTTTGCAATACAATACATTAAATCAACCAGTCAATCAATACAGCAGTATACTTCATCATGTTAAAAGGGAAACAAACCCAAGCCCGATCATCATAAGTAGAATACTTAGCGACATCATTTCCTGATATAAAGTGCTTCTTTCATAAAGCTTATGACGACGGCATGACAGATTTCAGGGGTTTCAAAATGTATTAAAAATCTAAAAGCTTCTTGATATGAATTAAAATTGTGCAAACACAATAGGGGCACCAGGAACTTCACTCTTGAGGATTTATAAAGTGTGCAAAAAAGTAAAAAGTGCAAAGTGCCTTGCCTAGTAGTGTTATCACATGGACACGGAAGAAGGTTCTCAAACCACCCTCCTTGAATTGGAAATGCCAATAAAAATATACAGTACTCAGTCGAATCCTGGTTAAATCAAATCTATATTGTATATTATTTATAAAAGAAAGATACAATTTAATCTCCTGGTTAAATACCACTACTTCCAAATTTACCAAAGAGGTGGACTGGCAGAATTGGCGCTCACGTTTAAGCTGGACCTGTTCATAATAAGCTGTCTTGATTAAAGCTCTGGCTGAACGCAGCATTTGAGCTGGTTCCTCCAAAAACTGAGAAAACCCCAGCTCCCAACAGGTAAGTTGTATGTAACCAGCCAGAGAATGCTTTCAGCATTATCCTGGGCCAGACAATCCTGATGGATATGTTTTAAGAATTCTAATTCTGGCGTTAGCCAAATTTTCATTCACAGGAGCAGAGAGGCCAAACCCACACAGTCCTCTAAGCTCCAGCTCCGTAAGTAGCAACAGCAAGCACTTAGGCCCTCATTATAACCTTGGCGGGCGGCTACACCTGGTTTCCGCCCACCGGCCCAGCGGGGATCTCGGCCGCAACATAGGAGCCGGCTCCATTTGGTGTTGTGGTCGTGCGACGGGTGCAGTTGCACCCGTCACGCTTTTCACTGTCTGCATTGCAGAAAGTGAAAAGCTGCATCGGGCCCTGTCAGGGGGCCCCTGCACTGCCCAAGGCAGTGGCATGGGCAGTGCAGGGGCCCCCAGTGGCGCCGTGACTCCCCATACCGCCAGCCTTTTCCAGGCTGGCTGTCGGGGACTCGTAATCCCCTGGTGGATTATCACCGCCGGGGCAAATTTGGCGGGAAACCGCCGGCCCCGACGGTGCGCCCGCCGCGGTCGTAATCCCCTCTGAAACACCGCCAGCCTGTTGGCGGTGCTTCAGCCAAAACAGCGGTTGTAATGAGGGCCTTGGTGTTAAAAAGAGCTATAATTTCTTTCACAGGTCCATGGCTCAATTCAGCTGCAAATTGAAAAATTGCTTCTACGGCTTTGTTTGTTTGTCGGGCCCTTAGAACCAACAATTGATCCAAGTTTACATGTGAGTTAAAAAGGAGGCCCAGGTAGCAGAAATTGGGCACCTTGTCTACCATGTGTCCTTGGATATAAAAAGTCTTAGACTTAGGGATATATATACAGCTGCCGTGGCACAGGGTGGGGCAGCAAGTGCCTAGCTGTGCGGCCCTGCATGACCAGGAAAAGACAGAAATGCGCTGTATCTATAGGCTGCAACGCATTTCTGCATTTCCACTTCCATAGTGCAAGGGTGCCTGTATTGTATAAATGATTGTTTTTGTGCAGGATGGGACAATGGAGGCAATTTCCTCCTTCCATGTGTGCTGCAGAATGTAGCACACACAGAAAGAGGAAACAGCTGGGAGAAATAAAGATATTTCTCCCCATTGCGTCACTCTCACGCTACCCCTGGGGTGGCGTAGGCTTTTGACGCATTCCCAGGTTTTCAAAACCTTGTAAATCTGGGAATGCATCAAAATCCATGAACACCCATGCAGCATCCATGGAAATGCCTCCCTAACGCAAAGTAAGGCTTCGCAGCGACTTGCACTGCCTTGCCTTACTCCATATCTACAAGACCATGAAAAGCCACGCAAAGTGGCTTTGCGTAGCCTTGTAGATATGAGTCAGCAGCCTGTGCCGCCATTGCGTCACAAAAAGTGACGCACCAGTGGTGCAGGCCGCTTGTAAATTTGTGCCCTAGTCCTTTTTGGCCCAAAGACTATTATAAAGGACTTCTGGTGATTGATCTTCAAATCCAGGGAAGACATGAAATCAACAAAGGCATCAAGAGCTTTTTGCAGACTATTTACTGTTCTTGCTAAAAAGATAACATCATCTGCATACAGAAGTGTAGAAATAAAGCAGGTACCCGCTGTCGGAAAGTCACAATATATGCTCTTCTAGACCATTTATGTAAATAAGGAACAAAAAGAGGGCCAGAATACTTCCCTGGTGGACACCCTCAGTTGAAACTACAGAAGGTGTACACTCTTCCTCAGGTCCATAGTGTATCTTGACCGTGGTGTTCCAATGCAGTCTCTGGAGGGGAGTGACCATGGGTTGCTCCACCCCCATTTTGCCCAACATGTTCCACAATTTGGTATGGCCGATAGTGTCAAAAGCACAAAACAAGTCCATGACCGCTAGATGTAAAGAGCCTTGGTGCCTTGGAGCCTTCATGGACTTGGTGTATTTTCCAACAACAAGCAATATTATAAGGCACTGCTCAAATGTGCCCATTCCCTGTCTGAATCCGTATTGGGCCTCCAAGACTATGTTATTTGAGGTAGCCCACCCTTCAAGGCATGCTAAAAGAACACTCCTCAAGATCTTAACTGTGGAGTCTATTTGGGAGATTAACCTATAACACGCCGGGCCAGCTCTATCGCCTTTTTTAAAAATTGGGACCACTGTGGCCTCCTTTGAAGATGAAGGAAGTGAACCCATGATAGCAATTCTAAAGCATGCATTGGAGCCCATGGGTCAGAGTGTGAATGCATCACTCATTCATATACCCATCTTGAATGGGTGAGTATTGATGGATGAATGAGTGACTGAATATATGGACAGTGTTGGAAAGTACTATCTTGCCTAGCATGTTAGTTCTATTTTTACATGTATGTCAGTTTGTTTTTGCCTGTCTCACTGAGATCCTGCTAGCCAGGACCCCAGTGCTCATAGTTTGTGGCCTGAATGTGTATACCTGTGTAGTGAGTAACTGTGTCACTGAGGTTCTGCTAACCAGAACCTCAGTGTTTACATTCTCTCTGCCTTTAAATTTGTCACTATAGGCTAGTGACCACTTTCACCAATTTCAATTGGCACACTGGAACACCTTAATAATTCCCTAGTATATGGTACCTAGGTACCCAGGGTATTGGGGTTCCAGGAGATCCCTATGGGCTGCACCATTTATTTTGCCACCCATAGGGAGTTCAGACAAACCTTTACACAGGACTGCCACTGCAGCCTGAGTGAAATAACGCATAAGTTATTTCACAGCCATTTTCACTGCACTTAAGAAACTTATAAGTCACCTATATGTCAAACCTTCACTTGCTGAAGGTTAGGTGCAAAATTACTATGTTTGAGAGCACCCTTGCACTAGCAAAGGTGCCCCCACATAGTTCAGGGTCATTTCCCCGGACTTTGTGAGTGCGGGGACATCAATACACGCGTGCACTACATATAGGTCAATACCTATATGTAGCTTCACAATGGTAACTCCGAATATGGCCATGTAACATGTCTAAGATCATGGAATTGTCCCCCCATGCCAAATCTTGTATTGGGGTGCCAATTCCATGCATCCCCGGGGCTCCACTATGGACCCCTGGTACTGCCAAACCAACTCTCTGGTGTTTTCTCTGCAGCTACTGCTGCTGCCACCCCACACACAGGGTTCTGCCCTCCTAGGGTCTGGGCAGCCCAGTCCCAGGAAGGCAGAACAAAGAATTTCCTTTGGAAATAGGTGTGAAAGGCAGGGGAGGGGTAGCCTCTCCCAGCCTCTGGAAATGCTTGGAATGGCACAGATGGTGCCCTCCTTACATAAGCCAGTCTACACTGGTTTAGGGAACCCCAGTCCCGGCTCTGGCGCGAAACTGAACAAAGGAAAGGGGAGTGACCACTCCCCTGTCCATCACCACCCCAGGGGTGGCGCCCAGGACTCCTCCAGTGTGCCCCAGACCTCTGCCATCTTGGATCCAGAGGTGTGAGGGCACTCTGGAGGCCTCTGAGTGGCCAGTGCCAGCAGGTGACATCAGAGACCCCTCCTGATAGGTGCTTACCCGACTAAGTGGCCAATCCTACTCTGAGGGCTATTTAGGGTCTCTCCAGTGGCCTTTTTCTCAGATAACGACTTGCAAGAATTCACCAGAGTTCCTCTGCACGTCTCTCTTTGACTTCTGCCAAGGATCGACCGCTTACTGCTCTAGGACACCTGCAAAACTGCAACAAAGTAGCAAGAAGACTACCAGCAACATTGTAGCGCCTAATCCTGCCGGCTTTCTCGACTGTTTGCTGGTGGTGCATGCTTTGGGGGCTGCCTGCCTTTATCCTGCACTGGAAGCCACGAAGAAATCTCCAGTGGGTCGACGCAATCTTCCCCCTCCTTCAGCAGGCACCAAACTTCAGCGTCACTGGTACTCTGGGACCCCTCTCATCCTGACGAGCATGGCCCCTGGAACACAGGTGGTAGACCCAAGTGACCCAGACTGTCCAGTGGTCCAACTGTCCAAATTTGGAGGAGGTAAGTCCTTGCCTCCCCTCTCCAGACAGTAATCCTGTGCACTGCGTGAACTGCAGCTACGAGGGCTTCTGTGCACATTTCCATGAAATCCTGCATGCACAGCCAAGCCTATGTCCCCAGCACTCTTTCCTGTGATGCTCAGCTCCCTGAGTTGATCTCCGGTGCTGTGGGACCCTCTTTTGCAGTGTTGAGATGACTTCCATGTTCAGACATCTTGAACCCATGTTCAAGGACGTCTGCGGGTGCTACCTTCTTGTGCATGGGCTCTCTACATTGCTGAGGGCCCCTTCTGTCTCCTCTCCCACGTGACAATATCCTGGTCTTTCCTGGGCCCAGGCAGCACCCTTTTTCTTTAACCATGACTCTTGTAGCTAGCAGGGCTTGTCAGTAATATTTTGCCAAGGAAACAACTCTGCATCCTCCATCACTCCATGCTACATCTTCTGCATGAAGGAGAAGTTCCTAGCACATTTTGTTGTTGCAGAATCTTCAGCTTCTTCCATCCAGAGGCAGCCATTTTGCATCTTCATCCGGGGTTTAGTGGGCTCCTGCCTCCCCGCACACTTACACAACTCTTGGACTTGGTCCCCCTCCTTTGCAGGTCCTCAGGTCTAAGAACCCATCTTCAGTGCTTTGCAGTCTGTTGTGGTCGTTGCAAAATCGTCTATCACAACTTTAGTGGGTTTCTGGGGAAATAGTAGTACTTTACTCCTATGTTCCAGGGTCTTGGGGTGTTGTATCTTGGACACCCTTAGTATTTTCTTACACTCCCAGCAATTCTCTACACACTACAATAGCCTAGGGGTCCATTCGTGGTTCGCATTCCACTTTCTTAGTATATGGTTTGTGCTGCCCCTAGGCCTATTGCATCCTATTGGATTCTACAGTGTTTGCACTACTTTCTGACTGTTTTACTTACCTGATTTTGGTTTGTGTGTATATTTTGTGTATTTTACTTACCTCCTAAGGGAGTATATCCTCTGAAATATTTTGGGCACATTGTCACTAAAATAAAGTACCTTTATTTTTAGTAACTCTGAGTATTCTTTCTTATGATATAGTACCTATATGATATAAGTGGTATAGTAGGAGCTTTGAATGTCTCCTAGTTCAGCCTAAGCTGCTCTGCTATAGCTACCTCTATCAGCCTAAGCTGCTAGAACACTACTAATCTACTAATAAGGGATAACTGGACCTGGCACAAGGTGTAAGTACCATTGGTACCCACTATAAGCCAGGACAGCCTCCTACATTGGTGGTGCAGCGATGGGATAAGTACTTGTAACTGCTTTACTACTTTGTCATTGGTGCTTTTCATAAGAGAACCATATTCTAAATACTTAGAGATATACACAGTTAACCTTAACAGTCTGACCTTCTCTATAAAAACTTTCTAAAAAAGTGTCAGAAAAGTTTGAAAAAGTGTTTCTCTTTTCTTTAAAAGTTTTCTAAACTTTTTCTCTCTTCCCGAAACTCTTTCTTTCCACTATGTCTGTAGTAGAGGCCACTCCTAAAGTTGTGCAGACAACTTATGACAATTTAAACTTTAAAAGTTTGAGGGGTCTCTGTATAGAAAGAAGTTTAGGGATTGGTAAGAACCCTACCAAAGATCTCCTTCTTAGCCTTCTCCTTGAAAGTGACCAGGACCAGACTGGTCAAACCCAGGATCAGGAGGTGGAGGAAGGGGGTACCGAGGTAGAATCAGGGGAGCCCCCTGAGGAGTCTGGGGAGGGTAATTCAAAAGACCTACCAGTTATCAGGCCACCTAGTGAAGCTGGTAGTGGGAGGGTGGTCACACATCAGTAGGGCACCTTTCATTCCAAAAGGCCAGGTCACTAGGGTTCAGGTAGTTAGGGAAAGGTCCACTTCTGCTAATTCTCACATTACCTCTGTGTCAGGGAATTCCCAAACCTCCCACCCTGAGGATACCACCCAAGACAGGGAACTCAGAAAGCTGAGGTTGGAAACGGCCAGACTGAAGCTAAGACATCAGCAGTTGGCCTTAGACAGGGAATCCCTAGATGTAGAGAGGGAAATACAGAAGTTGGGGTTAGTTCCCCATGGTGGCAGCAGCAATCTTGATAGTCATCCTGTTAGAGAAACATATTCAAGAAACCTGCACAAGATTGTCCCCCCTTACAAGGAGGGTGATGACATAAACTAGTGGTTTTCTGCACTTGAGAGGGCCTGAATGGTACAGTTGGTCCCTCAAAGGCAGTGGGCTGCTATCTTGTGGCTATCTGTCACTGGTAAAGGTAGGGACAGACTCCTTACTGTCAGGGAAAGTGATGCCAACAACTACAAAGTTTTGAAAGATGCACTCTTAGATGGATTTTGCTTAACCACTGAACAATACAGGATAAAGTTCAGAGATACCAGAAAAGAGTCCTCTCAATACTGGACAGACTTTGTAGACTGTTCAGTGAAGGCCTTGGAGGGATGGTTACATGGCAGTAAGGTGACTGACTATGAAAACCTGTATAATCTTATTTTGAGAGAGCATATTTTGAATAATTCTGTGTCTGACCTGTTGCAGCAGTACTTGGTAGACTCAGATCTGACCTCTCCCCAAGAATTGGGAAAGAAGGCAGACAAATGGGTCAGAACAAGAATGAGCAGAAAAGCTCATGCAGTTGGTGACAAGGATGGCAAGAAGAAGAATGGTAAGTCTTCTGACAAGGGTGGGGACAAAGATAAAAATAATTCTGAGTCTTCATCAGGCCCACAAAAATCCTCTGGGGGAGGTGGGTCCAAATCCTCTTAAAACAATCCAAATAAGCCATGGTGTTATTTATGTAAAAGTAAAGGCCATTGAGCAAGTAATTCCACTTGTCTAAAGAACAACCAAGGCTCCCACTACCACAACCCCAACTGCATACTGGAGTGCCCCTAGTAATAGCAGTGGTGGTGGGAAGAACACTACAAATAGCCAATCAAAGGGTGTAGCTGGGCTCACCATTGGTAATGTAGTTGGGGTTGGCCTTGTTAGGAAGACCACAGAGGCTGTTTTAGTCTCTGATGGTAGTATTGATTTAGCCACCTTGGTTGCTTGTCACCTTAATATGGGTAAGTACAAGCAACTTCCCCTAATAAATGGTGTTGAGGTTGAGACCTACAGGGATACAGGAGCCAGTGTCACTATGGTGATTGAGAAACTGGTTGCCCCTGAACAACACCTACTTGATCAGCAGTACCCCATGGCTGTTGTGAATCTCAACTGGGGGAGAGGGGTTACTGGTCCAAAGAAAGTTGTGGTAGCCACTGATTTACCTGTAGACTGTACTAGGCAATGATTTGGAGACATCAGCTTGGGCTGAAGTGGAGTTGGAGGCTCATGCAGCATTGCTGGGCATTCCAGGGCATATCTTTTCTCTCACAAGGGCTCAGGCCCAGAAGCAAGGAGGACAGGGAAACTTGGATCCTGGAAAAATGGACCAAGTGCTCCCAAAAGCTAGCGGTATAAAAGGTACATCCTTGCCCACTATCCCTCCCTCTCCAGAAGATTCCCCTTTTGAGGAAGAGGAATCCTCTCCCTGTGCAGAACCTACACCAGATGAGCTGGCAGCAGACACTGCTGAGCTTTTGGGTGCATGGGGGCCTGCTAGGTGGGAGAGCTGAGTGTGGCACAGCAAACCTGTCCACCACTAGAGAGTTTAAGACAGCACGCTGTCAAACAGCAGAATGGGGATATCACTGATAGCCATAAAGTCTATTGGGAAGACAACCTGCTCTATACTGAGTCAAGGGACACTAAACCTGGAGCTGCCAGGAGATTGGTCATCCCTTTGCAGTATAGGGAGGTTCTTCTGACTTTGGCTCCTGATATTCCTTTGGCTGGGCATTTGGGCCAAAGTAAGACTTGGGATAGACTTGTTCCATTGTTTCACTGGCCTCATATGTCAGAGGACTCCAAGGAGTTTTGCTGCTCCTGTGTGACCTGCCAAGCCAGTGGCAAGACTGGTGGTACACCTAAGGCCCCCTTAATTCCACTACCAGTGGTTGGTGTGCCCTTTGAGAGGGTAGGGGTTGACATTGTTGGCCCCTTGACCCTCCAACAGCTTCAGGAAATTGATTTATCTTTCTGGTAGTGGACCATGCCACTAGGTATCCTGAAGCTATACCCTTAAGGGCCACTACAGCTCCTGCAGTGGCAAAAGCCCTCCTGGGAATATTTTCCAGAGTGGGTTTCCCTAAAGAAGTGGTGTCAGACAGAGGTAGTAACTTCATGTCTGCATACCTCACAGTTATGTGGAAGGAGTGTGGTGTAACTTACAAGTTCACTGCTCCTTATCATCCACAGACCAATGTACTGGGTGAGAGGTTTGATAAAACTCTCAAAGGCATGAACATGGGACTCTCTGAAGAACTCAGGAGGAGATGGGATGTCCTGTTGCGATGCCTCTTTTTTGCTTATAGGGAGGTACCCCAGAAAGGAGTGGGGTTCAGCCCCTTTGAACTCCTCCTTGGGCACCCTGTAAGAGGCCCCCTTGCTCTTGTAAAGGAGGGTTGGGAACAACCTTTAAAAGCTCCCAAGCAAGACATTGTGGATTATGTACTTGGCCTCAGATCTAGAATGGCTGAGTACATGAAAAAGGCCAGCAAACACCTTCAGGCCAGCCAAGAGCTACAAAAGCAATGGCATGACCAGAAGGCTGTCCTGACTCAGTACCACCCAGGACAGAAGGTGTGGGTATTGGAGCCTGTGGCCTGAAGAGCACTCAAGGACAAATGGAGTGGACCCCATCTCATTATAGAGAAAAAAGGTGAGGTCACCTATTTGGTGGACCAGGGCACTGTCAGAAGCCCCCTTAGGGTGCTTCTTGTCAATTGCCTGAAACCTTATTATGACAGGGCTGACTTAACTCTGCTCATGGCCACTGATGAGGGGCAGGAGGAAGAGAGTGACCCTCTCCCTGACCTCTTCTCCACCACTGAAGCTGATGGCTTAGTGGAGGGAGTTGCGTTAGCAGATTGCCTTACTGCTGAGCAGAAGGACAACTGCATAAATCTCCTAGATAAATGATCTGACCTCTTCTCACTGATTCCAGGTACAACTACCTGGTGTGAGCACACAATTGATACTGGAGACAGTTTACCTGTCAAAAGTAAGATTTATAGGCAGCCTGACCATGTCAGAGACTGCATTAAAAAAGAGGTACAGAAAATGTTATATCTGGGAGTGATTGAACCTTCTGAATGCCCATGGGCTAGCTCAGTGGTGCTTGTCCCCAACCTCACAGTAAAGATGGTAAAAAAGAAATTAGGTTTTGTGTGGACTATAGGGGTCTCAATCAAGTAACCAAAACGGATGCTCACCCTATACCCAGGGCAGATGAGCTAATAAATACACTGGCTTCTGCCAAGTATCTAAGCATATTTGACTTAACTGTAGGGTATTGGCAGATTAAGTTGTCAGAAGATGCTAAACCTAAAACAGCATTTCAACCATTGGAGGGCACTATCAGTTCACTGTTATGCCCTTTGGATTGAAAAATGCACCTGCCACTTTTCAGAGGTTGGTGAATCCAGTCCTCCAAGGATTGGAAGCCTTTAGTGCAGCATATCTAGATGATATAGCTGTCTTTAGCTTCACCTGGAATGATCACCTGGTCCTCCCGTGGAACGTTTTGGAGGCCCTGCAAAAGGCAGGCCTCACTATCAAGGCTTCAAAGTGCCAGATAGGGCAGGGGAAAGTGGTTTATCTGTGCCACCTGGTAGGTGGGGAACAGATTGCACCACTGCAGGGGAAGATCCAAACCATTATGGAATGGGCTCCCCCTACAACTCAAACCCAAGTGAGAGCCTTCCTAGGCTTCACAGGATACTGTAGGAGGTTCATTAAGAATGATGGCACTATAGCTTCCCCTCTTAATGACCTCACATCCAAAAAGATGCGTAAAAAGGTATTATGGACAGCTAGCCGCAAAAGGCTTTTGATGAGCTCAAACAGGCCATGTGCTCTGCACCTGTCCTAAAAAGCCCTTGTTACTCCAGGAAATTCATAGTTCAGACTGATGCTTCTGAATTATGGGTAGGGGCAGTACTATCACAGCTTAACACTGAGGGCTAGGATCAACCTGTTGCTTTTACCAGCAGGAGGTTGACCCCTAGAGAAAAGCGTTGGTCTGCCATAGAGAGGGAGGCCTTTGCTGTGGTCTGGGCCCTGAAAAAGTTGAGACCATACCTCTTTGGTACTCACTTTATTGTTCAGACAGACCACAAACCTCTATTATGGCTTAAACAAATGAAAGGTGAAAACCCTAAATTGTTGACGTGGTCCATTCCCCCTACAGGGAATGGTCTATATAGTGGAACATAGACCTAGGAGTACCCACTCCAATGCAGATGGACTCTCCAGATATTTCCACTTAGACAATGAAGACTCAACTGGGCAAGGTTAGCCTTATTGTCCATCGTTTGGGGGGGGTGGTGGTGTAGGAAAGTACCATCTTGCCTGGCATGTTACCCCCATTTTTACATGTATGTCAGTTTGTTTTTGCCTGTCTCACTGAGATCCTGCTAGCCAGGACCCCAGTGCTCATAGTTTGTGGCCTGAATGTGTATACCTGTGTAGTGACTAACTGTGTCACTGAGGTTCTGCTAACCAGAACCTCAGTGCTTATGCTCTCTCTGCCTTTAAATTTGTCAGTATAGGCTAGTGACCACTTTCACCAATTTCAATTGGTACACTGGAACACCCTTATAATTCCCTAGTATATGGTACCTAGTTACCCAGGGTATTGAGGTTCCAGGAGATCCCTATGGCCTGCAGCATTTCTTTTGCCACCCATAGGGAGCTCAGACAAACTTTCACACAGGACTACCACTGCAGCCTGAGTGAAATAACGCACACGTTATTTCACTGCCATTTTCACTGCACTAAAGTAACTTATAAGTCACCTATATGTCTAACCTTCACTTGCTGAAGGTTAGGTGCAAAGTTACCTGGTGTGAGGGCACCCTTGCACTAGCAAAGGTGCCCCCACATAGTTCAGGGCCATTTCCCCGGACTTTGTGAGTGCGGGGACACCATTACACGCATGCACTATATATAGGTCAATACCTATATGTAGCTTCACACTGGTAACTCCGAATACGGCCATGTAACATGTCTAAGATCATGGAATTGTCCCCCCCATGCCAAATCTGGTATTGGGGTGCCAATTCCATGCATCCCCGGGGCTCCACTATGATCCCCGGGTACTGCCAAACCAGCTCTCTAGGGTTTTCTCTGCAGCTACTGCTGCTGCCACCCCACAGACAGGGTTCTGCCCTCCTGGGGTCTGGGCAGCCCAGTCCTAGGAAGGCAGAACAAAGACTTTCCTCTGAGAGAAATAGGTGTTAAGGGCTGGGGAGGGGTAGCCTCTCCCAGCCTCTGGAAATGCTTTGAAGGGAACAGATGGTGCCCTCCTTGCATAAGCCAGTCTACACCAGTTTAGGGAACCCCCAGTCCCTGCTCTGGCACGAAACTGGATGAAGGAAAGGAAAGTGAACACTCCCCTGTCCATCACCACCCCAGGGGTGGTGCCCAGAGCTCCTCCAGTGTGTCCCAGACCTCTGCCATCTTGGATCCAGAGGTGTGAGGGCACTCTGGAGGCCTCTGAGTGGCCAGTGCCAGCAGGTGACATCAGAGACCCTCCTGGTAGGTGCTTACCTGACTAGGTGGACAATCCTCCTCTGAGGGCTATTTAGGGTCTCTCCAGTGGGCCTTTCCTCAGATAACGACTTGCAAAAATTCACCAGAGTTCCTCTGCACCTCATTCTTTGACTTCTGCCAAGGATCGACCACTGACTGCTCCAGGATGCCTGCAAAACTGCAACAAAGTAGCAAGAAGACTACCAGCCACATTGTAGCGCCTAATCCTGCCAGCTTTCTCGACTGTTTGCTGGTGGTGCATGCTTTGGGGGCTGCCTGCCTTCATCCTGCACTGGAAGCCACGAAGAAATCTCCAGTGGGTCGATGCAATCTTCCCCCTGCTTCAGCAGGCACCAAACTTCAGCGTCACCGGTACTCTGGGACCCCTCTCATCCTGACGAGCGTGGCCCCTGGAACACAGGTGGTGGACCCAAGTGACCCAGACTGTCCAATGGTCCAACTGTCCAAATTTGGAGGAGGTAAGTCCTTGCTTCCACTCTCCAGGCAATAATCCTGTGCACCGTGTGAACTGCAGCTACAAGGGTTTCTGTGCATATTTCCATGAAATCCTGCATGCACAGACAAGCCTAGGTCCCCAGCACTCTGTCCTGCGATGCTCAGCTCCCTGAGTTGATCTCCGGTGTCGTGGGACCCTCTTTTGCAGTGTTGAGATGACCGCCATGTTCAGACTTCTTGAACCCGTGTTCAAGGACTTCTGCGGGTGCTACCTTCTTGTGCATGGGCTCTCTACCTTGCTGAGGACCCCCTCTGTCTCCTCTCCAAACTGGCGACATCCTGGTCCTTCCTGGGCCCAGACAGTGCCTTTTTTCTTTAACTGCAACTCTTGCAGCTCGCAAGGCTTGTTTGCAGTATTTTGCCAAGGAAACAACTCTGCATCCTGCAACACTCCAAGGGACATCTTCTGCATGAAGGAGAAGTTCCTAGCACCTTTTGTTGTTGCTGAATCTTCAGCTTCTTCCATCTAGAGGCATCCATTTTGAACCTTCATCCAGGGTTTAGTGGGCTCCTGCCCCCCTGGACACTTTCACGACTCTTGGACTTGGTCCCCCTTCCTTTGCAGGTCCTCAGGCCCAGGAATCCGTCTTCAGTGCTTTGCAGTCTGTTGTGGTCTTTGCAAAATCCTCTATCACGACTTTAATGTGTTTCTGGGGAAATAGTAGTACTTTACTCCTACTTTCCAGGTTCTTGGGGTGGGGTATCATGGACACCCTTAGTGTTTTCTTACACTCCCAGTGACCCTCTACACACTACACTAGCCTAGGGGTCCATTTGTGGTTCGCATTCCACTTTCTTAGTATATGATTTGTGTTGCCCCTAGGCCTATTGTAGTCTACAGTGTTTGCACTACTTTCTGAATGTTTTACTTACCTGATTTTGGTGTGTGTGTATATTTTGTGTATTTTACTTACCTCCTAAGGGAGTATATCCTCAGAGATATTTTTGGCATATTGTCACTAAAATAAAGTACCTTTATTTAAAGTAACTCTGAGTATTGTGTTTCTTATGATATAGTACCTATATGATATAAGTGGTATAGTAGGAGCTTTACATGTCTCCTAGTTCAGCCTAAGCTGCTCTGCTGTAGCTACCTCTATTAGCCTAAGCTGCTAGAACACTACTAATCTACTAATAAGGGATAACAGGACCTGGCACAAGGTGTAAGTACCATTAGGTACCCACTATAAGCCAGGCCAGCATCCTACAGACAGACAGCATGATGAATTGATGAATGCATTAATGGATGAATGGGTAAGACGGTGGGTGAGTAAACAAACAGCTAGACTCATGTTGGTGGCAGGAGGATATTCTCCTCTCCTCTCCTGCTCACATATTCATTCATTTCATGAGGCATCCTTTTTCGCTAAGCGTCTATCTCCTGTTCATGCTCATTCACGCCTGGGAAGAATCATTGGCCAAGAAAGCACTCCATAGTCAAAATGTGCTTGTAGATAAAACAAAGATCACCAGTGTATATTATGAGAAGATCTTAGGACATGACATTTACCAGATGATTTTAAACTGCCTTAAGGGCTAACTTTTACATTAACTATCCTTGTTCGATCAGTCTGTGTCTTCTGTTCATGCCAGTTCAATTCTAGCATTAATCAGTGGTAATTAAAGCACACCACAGACCATACCTTTTACCTTTGTGCAGGAGCTTGGCTGGTGAGGATTCAGGATCTGCTGTTATCCATACCAGCACTCACTTTAGGTGGGAGAGGCTTGATTATTTTTAACTACTAAAGGACATTATTGTTCCTTTCTGAGCATACTACAAACCCCATTTTCAACACACAGGACTTCGCCAAATTCAATTTGTAGGCATTGCTGTTTTGATTATTTTTATGAGGTGGTGTCTTCAAAGTAAGAATGTTTCCAACCATGATTTCTTGCTGCTGCTCATATCTCTAGCCTGTAAGCCTGTCTGTCAGCAGGCTGTCTGACCACAGCAATGTCAAAGACTCTGAAGTGCAGCCAGAGTCTATCGCACAAAGCATTAAGCGAGCCTAGGTAGGTGTAACAGGGAGGCTTTGTGACTCTGCCCAGGGTATTTGTCATCTGCCCAAGGTCGGTGAGTTGAAAGGCATGCCATAACTGCGCCATAACTGCGCTCATACCACTAATCAGTGCATATTTACTGATGCCAACATTAGAGTAGTATGTCTCTTTAGTGAGCTATTCCAAACGCAGGAGCAAATACACCAATAGACCAATCGAGCTGATGGAATGGAAATGTTCTTTAGGGAATATCAGTGAATAGCTACTTGTCATTGGCATCTGCTAAAAAGTGTTGACCTCTTCAACTGTGACCAATCCAAAAAAGCCACAAGCTGCACCACAATCAGAGCATGAGTTGCAGAAGACACCTGCTCAAAAGGAATTAAGACATTTCACCAGCGCATGTTCAGAAAAGACCTCACACACCAGCATGAGAGGTCCCTGAGCATGCTCTTTGTGAACCATTATTTTGTAATCAGTTTATTTTCCCTGTTGATGCTCATTTACTGCAGGCAGGAATCAGTGGCAGTGAAAGCTCTCCATCTTTGGTCTCGTACAACTTGAGACACTACTCACCTTCTAATGTTCATTGTGATCAATATTTGTCCTCTGCTCATTCACTTCTGTCATGAATCAGTGACAATGGAGACCCTTCATTAGAGACTCAACTTATCCACCAATGAAATGCCTGGAGGCTGGTGAAGAAGGTAGACATGATTAATGGGAATGAATAATCACTTGTTCATGCTCAGAGAAGACATTTAAACATGAGCACTCCTAGAACATGCACATACTATTTTACCAACAATGTTGCTTCAGTGTAAAACAGTACCACAAAAATTGTTGCTTTATGCACTGAATGCATGTTTGACATTAGGAACTGAAAATTCTCCAAAAATGGTCTCATACAGTTTGAGACACTAATCACCTCATATCTCTTGCTTAAATTCCTTCACTCCTGTCATGTATCAGTGACAATGAAAACAGAAAACCTGATGAAATGAAATGCAACACCTGGATTGTTTTAAAGAAGAAGAACATTCTCAGAAGAGAAACACAAATCACCAACATATGGTCATAGAAGACACTAGGACATGAGCAGCCACTGAACATTTCCAGATGATCTTAATAAAAAAGCTGAACTTAATTACAATAGCACCTTAAAACAATTGATTAACTTTAGAATGCATTCACCATATAAATAATTGAATGTGTGATGATTGAGTATACTTTTTACATCTAAAATAGCCCCTCATGTATTGCAATGCAAACACTGTAGAAGGCTGACTAATATACCAAACAGACAATAACATGAGGTGAAGATCATAACTTATTTGGGGTGGAACCAAAGACCACTCAATGCATATGTAACAGGGTTACCGGCTTCCCCACGTTCAAAATGGTAATAGGGCCGATAGGAGTGTGACCCGGGGGGTACTTCGGAGAGTGCTCTGTGCTTACGTCAGCAAGTCCACCAGGAAGAAGAGGAGATGTGTGGCGCGGCAACAGAAGAGAAGAAAGACACCCCAGGAAGAGAAGGTGAAGGTGAAAACCAAAGACAAGAAGGCAACACGCTTGAAGTCCCAGAGGAGAGCCGCACAGTGATGGAGGACGGAGAAGACCGTGCGGACTAGGGAGCCCTGAGTAGCGGCAGTTCCCCATTTCTGGACGCGACAGACTGCCACGTCCCAGGAGGGACGTGGCTAGTGCAGGTATGTGCCTGCTTACGGGGTTCAGCCACAACCTTCTTAAGAAAGACAAGGGAAAGGGGAGGAGGGGAGAAAGGAGAGGGAGTACAAGGGAAACCCTACCATAAGTCCCAATACAAAGCAAGGGACAACCGCAATAAGCCTTGCTTGCCAACATAAAAGTATGTCTGCAATAGTGGCTAATTAAGAAACCATTTTTTTATTTTTATTATTTTTGATTCACTTCTCACAAGTACACCCTAATAGAGCACTAAATAGAGAAAAGGCATCACAGTGTGTTTACCTGTAGTCACCACCCCCTGATAGGACCAAAAGAATAACAGACACATAAACACTTACCTCCTGTTGTTCTGTCCTTTGTTTTCCCCACATACTCCGGAATGGTGACCCTGGGACCCTGAGCCACACATGAAAGGGGAAAAAGTGACAATTAAGAGACAAGATCATCTGGGGAGGAAATAGAAGGAGAAAAGAAAAGAGACCAGGAGAAGAGCTCCAAAGGACGGGGAAAAGAGTTAAAGGAAAACAAGTTAAAGACAAACTGTTAAGAGAACCACTGAAAGGAGGGTCATAGTAAATAGAAATAAAAGAGAATCATCCGGATATTTTTTTCTGTTGTTGTTTTGATCTTCAGAAAAAGGGAGGGAAAATAAGGGCCTCCCAACTGACCCACCACAGTATATTTTAAAGAATGTGTAACAAAAGATCTGGCAGACAGACAAAGCTGACTGTGAATGCTTTACAGAAGTAAAACAAATGATTAACAAGTAGGGCAACAGGCCCCACAGCCAGAGACACTGTGAACAAGGAGGACATGTTTGTTATAGGGGTACTACCATGAATGTCTGAAGCAGTTATCAAGAAACAGAAGATAGCTGTAGGCTGAGACTTCCTAACAAGGGGTTCCATGCCCTGCAAGTATAACTTGTGCACACACAATTCAACCATGGTTGGGGCTGGCCATTTGCTTCAGGGACAAAGAGACCGTGCGGTAGTCTCAAGTTACATGCAGAGAACAATCTAGTAGCAACTAAGAGACTCATTTAAAGATTAGCAGCACAGTGCATGTGCCAAAACAATGTTGGTGGCAATGTTTCACCAAACTCATGGTTCCCCCACTCCGTTTAGAGGTGTGGAAATAATGGGGTTTGCACCAGCAGATCCTCAGCTGACTCCGCTGTTGGAAGCATTGACCTGTTTAGGGCAGGGCAATTGTCACAAGATTTCCCTGCCTGGGACCACCATACAACAATGGGTGAATATGACCAGGGAAATCAATCAATGCCCCTCATGCACTGGAAGACACCTTCCTGTGTTTCATGGGCATTACACCCTTTAACAGTTACACTACCAGTGCTAAGCCTTTTTTAGATCTTTGGACCCTTCCCACTTAAGCATTAATGCCTTTTTCCACTAAGGATTTCAGGACAAATGTGTGTCCTTTGTGTGTCCTTATGTTGGGAACTGTAAAGGTTCTGTAGCTTTGTAGATTTCCCTGGTGGAAATCTGGAAATTGACCAAAATATTTAAAAAGTTGGGTTATTTGAGGAAAACTTGGGAGGAAACACTGTGCAGGAAATTGTATAGTTTTGTTTAGAAAAAAATGCAGCAGCAAAAGATTTGCCGTACTGGAATCATCCTCAAACCAGCTCTTAGGAATAGGAGCAGCTGTGATATAAATGTTTACCACAGTTTTATGATTTGGCTAAGGGGTAGTTTATGTGTCCTATTTTTTGTGATTTCTACCCACTTGCAGTTTGTGGTGAAAAGGTGAGAATCCCATGTCTGTATTATACATTTTGAGAAGTAGACAAACAATGAATTCAGTAAGAGGTAATTTGTTTAGATAGCTTAAAGAAACAAATCGTTGAAATAAAAATGGAGTAAGAGAATAGGTGCCAACATTTTCTTCTATATTTTTCTGCCCAATGGTTGACTTATAAAATAATATACCATTACGGTCATCAGACTTTTCTGGTCACTGGCATATATAGAGTTTATTGGTTGTCCAAAACATGTGATCCCTAAGCCCAACAACTGATCTGTAACTTACAATATTTGATTGCATACTGACCATGCAGTAATTCATCTGCTATTGGTGGCTGACGATCTTTCATATTTAGGGGTGCAAACCACTCAATTTGAGTGAGCAGTGCAAGAGAGCCTGAACTCATGTAGGCTGTACTTTTTTTTAAAGAAATAGGGCTAAATACCTACAGACCACTAAACAAATCATTTCTGCAAGGTCACATGACCTTCAGATTTTCACAATGCATCTAGCATATTTCTTCACTTTATTTTCCCAGTCATGTTTTCCAAGTCGATTCTCTGTCATATGTTATGACTTTGACTCTACATGAAAGTGCTAGGTAAACAAACAGTTACATAAATGTCATAATCGCAGGCTGTAAACAGCAGTGGTGTCAAATCTTACATGAAGTAAGAACTTTGGCAGGAAAAAACCCTTAGACCATGCAGCCAAAATCTACATTCGGTCTCCCGGCTCCACATGAATTATCACTCAAAATGTTGCTTTAAACGTATTTTACTAGTGAAGCTATTTTATTGAAAATATCAGTTTGCTTGTTTCTAAAACTACCGACATTTCACCGTTAACTACAACATTTTCGTTTCTGTTTCTATTTATTAATAATATTCCAAATTGAAACAGGTAATTTCACTAATGGGCCATTATTTTGTCAGGGTTAGCCAGCATGTTCCCTGAAATGTTTACAGTATGTCTTTAATTGGTCACTGTGAAGGTTAGCGAGAATATCTCCAGGAATACCTGCAATACTTCTGGAGATGTCATTTTGGCGCTCTAGTCCTAATTAAACGCATTGGGTGCCCTATTTAAGTAGGGTCGATGCACATACGCATGCATTGGGCGTGCCCCTGGCAAGCCCGTCTGCTCCCCAGCGCTGGCCACGCTGCCTGTTTTGTCTCCACAGGGACTAATATTTCCTACGTGGCTGAGGTTTTATGTGCCATGAGAACCTGCAGGTGAATTCTCCAGTTATAACCTCCCTTTGGCCTCTGAGTCGCATTCGTGTGTCCGCCCAATTTGTTCTCAGGAAATCAAACCTTTAAATGTTTTCCTCAATCCTCCATCTCCTGGCATGTGTAGTAGTAAATTACAGGTTTGTTGTGTCAATGTGCGCTCACTTTCTAAACACTCTGAAGACAATTTTAATCTGCTTACTGACTGTAGACAGGATTTATTCCTTACGTAATGTGTTTCAGTGAGGCTTCTAATTTTGACATTGCTTAGAGCTCCCATCAAACTATCTTTTCTTTTGCGGGACAAAACTGCGTGGGGAGGGAGTAGTAGTCATCTTTAAGGATAGTTTCCAGGGTCTAGCTTTGGCTTTAGATAACGCATTACAAGATGAGGGACTATCAAAATCTCTCCCAATTTTACCCTTTTGGAGACGCTTATTACGGCCACCCATATAGGGAATGGAATTCATTCAATCTATTGGTGAGATCTGTAGGAAATTTGATCTGTATATACTATCTCAAAGTAAGAGATAGTGTGCACAGAGTCCAAAGGTTCCCCTTACAGGTTGATAGTGGCAAAATTAGATAATTCTAATGCTCTATTTTGTGGTAGTGTGGTCGAGCAGTAGGCTTACCAGAGGGTAGTGTTAAGCATTTGTTGTACACACACAGGCAGTAAATGAGGAACACACACTCAAAGACTTAACTCCACGCCAATAGCTTTTATATAGAAAAAGCTATTTTCTTAATTTATTTTAGAACCACAAGATTCAAGATCGGAAGTAAATACATAAAATGCAAGGTACTCCACACAGGTAAGTAAGAAACTTTGAATTAGAGCAGTAACATACACAGTTTTGTTAAAGTGGCAATAAGCTATTTTAAAAGTGGACCCTGCAAAAATCAACAGTTCCTGGGGGAGGTAAGTATTGGTTAGTTTTTCAGTTAAGTAAGGCACTTACAAGTTCGAGTTGCTGAGCATAGGCAGCCCACCATTGGGGGTTCAAAGCAAACCCCAAAGTCACCTCACCAGCAACACAGGGCCGGTCAGGTGCAGAGGTCAAAGGAGGACCCAAAACACATATGCGCCTATGAAGAACAGGGGTGCTCCGGTTCCAGTCTGCCAGCAGGTAAGTACCTGCGTCTTCAGAGGGCAGACCAGGTTTTTTTGTAGAGGACTGGGGGGGACACAAGTAGGCACACAAAACACACCATCAGCCGCACAGGGGCGGCCGGGTGCAGTGTGCAAAACAGGCTTCAGGTTTGTAATAGAAATCAATGGAGGGACCCAGGGGTCACTCTAGCGCTGCAGGCAGGGCACGGGGGGCTTCTCGGGGAAGCCACCGACTGGGCTAGGCAGAGGGTTGCCTGAGGGTCACTCCTGCACTGGAGTTTGGTTCCTTCTGGTCCTGGGGGCTGCGGGTGCAGTGCTTAGTCCAGGCGTGGGGTTCCTTGTTACAGGCAGTCGCTGTCAGGAGGAGCCTCTGGATTCTCTCTGGATGCGTCGCTGTGGGAGTCCAGGGGGTCGCCTCGGGCTACTCACGAGGTCTCAGTCGCCTGGGAGTCCTTCCTGTAGTGTTGGTTCTCTGGAGCTTGAGCTGGGGGCGTCGGGTGCAGAGGGTGATGTCTCACGCGTCCGGCGGGAAGAGTGAGTTCTTTAAAAGTTGCAAGAAAGTTGCATAGTTGTTGCTGTTTTTGAACAGTGCCACTGTTCACAGGAGTTTCTTGGTCCTTCAGGTTCAGGGCAGTCCTCTGAGGCTTCAAAGGTCACTGATCCCTGTCGGATGCATCACTGTGCAGGTTCTTTGAGTCTGAAGACAGGCCGGTAGGGTTGGGGCCAAGTCAGTTGTCTCCGTCGTCTCTGCAGGGCTTTCAGGTCAGCAGTCCTTCTTCTTTCTGTAGGTTACAGGAATCTGATTTCCTGGGTTCTTGGGTGCCACTAAATACTAGATTTAGGGGTGTGTTTAGGTCAGGAGGGCAGTAGCCAATGGCTACTGTCCTGGAGGGTGGCTACACCCTCTTTGTGCCTCCTCCCTTAGGGAAGGGAGGTACATCCCTAATCCTATTGGGGGAATCCTCCAAACTTAAGATGGAGGATTTCTAAAGGCAGGGGTCACCTCAGCTCAGGACACCTTAGGGGCTGTACTGACTGGTGGGTGACTCCTCCTTTTTTTCTCATTATCTCCTCCAGCCTTGCCACCAAAAGTGGGGGCAGTGGCCGGAGGGGCAGGCATCTCCACTAGCTGGGTAGTCCTGGGTTGCTGTAGCAAAAGGCATGAGCCCTTGAGGCTCCCCGCCAGGTGTTACAGTTCCTGCAGGGGGAGGTGAGAAGCACCTCCCCCCAGTACAGGCTTTGTTCCTGGCCACAGAGTGACAAAGGCACTCTCCCCATGTGGCCAGCAACTCGTCTGGTTGTGGCAGGCTGGCAGAAACTGGTCAGCCTAGCACTAGGAGTCGGACTGGTATTCAGGGAGCACATCTAAGATGCCCTCTTAGTATATTTTACAATAAATTCCACACTGGCATCAGTGTGCATTTATTGTGCTGAGACATTTGATACCAAACTTCTCAGATTTCAGTGTGGCCATTATGGAACTGTGGAGTTCGTATTTGACAAACTCCCATACCATATACTCTTTATGGCTACCCTGCACTTACAATGTCCAAGGTTTTGTTTAGACGCTGTAGGGGCATTGTGCTCATGCACATATGCCCTCACCTGTGGTATAGTGCACCCTGCCTTAGGGCTGTAAGGCCTGCTAGAAGGGTGACTTACCTATGCCACAGGCAGTGTGAGGTGGGCATGGCACTCTGAGGGGAGTGCCATGTCGACTTAGTCATTTTCTCCCCACCAGCACTCACAAGCTGTGAGGCAGTGTGCATGTGCGGAGTGAGGGGTCCCCAGGGTGGCACAATACATGCTACAGCCCTTAGAGACCTTCCCTGGCATCAGGGCCTTTGGTACCAGGGGTACCATTTACAAGGGACTTATCTGGGTGCTAGGGCTGTGCCAGGGCTGTGCCAATTGTGGGAACAAAGGTACAGTTTAGGGAAAGAACACTGGTGCTGGGGCCTGGTTAGCAAGGTCCCAGCACACTTTCAATCATAACTGGCATCAGCAAAAGGCAAAAAGTCAGGGGGTAACCATGCCAAGGAGGCATTTCCTTACAAGATCAATGACCCTTTTTGCATGAAGTCAGCCAATGTTACCGGAGATTTTAATCAACATGTTGATAATCCCAATGATTCATTGGAATGTCAATTGATCCACACCATTGCTTCTTTAGATCTTTGCAATGGATTAACTTGCCAAAACATGTGGCTGGCCACACATTAGACCTGGGCTTTTCGAAACTCTGGGCCTCATTTACTAGCAAACTGCACCAGTGGCGCAGGTGCAGGGCCACATCTATAAGGCCACGCAAAGCCATTTTGCCTGACTTTACATGGCTTTGAACATATGGCCTCCTTTCACGCATTACTCTGCGTGAAAGGAGCTTTCCATAGGTGTTGCTCTGGGTGTTCCCATGCAACACCCATGGAATCTGACACATTCCCAGATTTACAAGGTTTCGCAAACCTAGGAATGCGTCAGTTTCCTACGCAACCCCAGGAGTGGCCTAAAGGTGGTGCAACAGGGAGAAATAACATTATTTCTCCCTGTTTTTTCCTCTTTCTACACGTGCTGCATTCTGCATTCTGATTCTAGCATTCTGCAGCACACATAGAAGGCGGAAAACACCTCTTGTGATTGTTTTTGTGGAGGAAGGTGTCCCTTCCTGCACAAAAACAATCATCCCCACAATGCAGGCATCCTTGCACCATTGTGCAAGGGTGTCTGCATTGGCGCATGGCAGCAATTTGTACCCCAGTGCAGGAGACAAGGACAGGAATGCACTGTATCTTGTAGATACTGCGCACCACTGTCCTTTTGTTTTGAGGTAGGGCAGTACAGCAAAAAGGCTTACGACTCTGACCTGCACCAAAACTTTGTAGATGAGGCCCTGTATTTGGTGGGGCTTGACCTTCCTAGTCAGGTGGGCTGTTCAGACCATCTGCTAATTCCTACTCATTTTCCAATATCATGTAAGCCCACTTCTACAATTGCCACCATGCATTTGTCATGCTCATGGAGGTCGGTTAATAAGATGGTTTTACTAGACACCCTTTGTAAGGAAATGGCTCCCTGTTGCAATTACCCCCCACTTTTTGCCTGATACTGATGCTGACTTGACTGAGAAGTGTGCTGGGACCCTGCTAACCAGGACCCAGCACCAGTGTTCTTTCACCTAAAATGTACCATTGTTCCTTGTTACTGTTACCCCTAGTACCAAGGGCCCTGATGCCAGGGAAGGTCTTTAAGGGCTGCAGCATGTCTTATGCCACCCTAGGGACCCCTCACTCAGCACAGACACACTGCTTGCCAGCTTGTGTGTGCTGGTGGGGAGAAAATGACTAAGTCGACATGGCACTCCCCTCAGGGCGCCATGCCAACCTCACACAGCCTATGGCATAGGTAAGTCACCCCTCTAACAGGCCTTACAGCCCTAAGGCAGGGTGCACTATACCACAGGTGAGGGCATAGGTGCATGAGCACTATGCCCCTACAGTGTCTAAGCAAAACCTTAGACATTGTAAGTGCAGGGTAGCCATAAGAGTATATGGTCTGGGAGTCTGTCAATAATGAACTCCACAGCTCCATAATGGCTACACTGAATACTGGGAAGTTTAGTATCAACCTTCTCAGAATAATAAACCCACACTGATGCCAGTGTTGGATTTATTAAAAAATGCACACAGAGGGCATCTTAGAGATGCCCCCTGTATTTTACCCAATTGTTCAGTGCAGGACTGACTGGTCTGTGCCAACCTGCTGCTGAGAGACGAGTTTCTGACCCCATGTGGTGAGGGCCTTTGTGCTCTCTGAGGACAGAAACAAAAGCCTGCTCTGGGTGGAGGTGCTTCACACTTCCCCCCTGCAGGAACTGTAACACCTAGCAGTGAGCCTCAAAGGCTCAGGCTTCGTGTTACAATGCCCCAGGGCACTCCACCTAGTGGAGTTGCCCGCCCGTTGGACACAGCCCCCACTTTTGGCGGCAAGTCCAGGAGAGATAATGAAAAACACAAGGAGGAGTCACTGGCCAGTCAGGACAGCCCCTAAGGTGTCCTGAGCTGAGGTGACTCTGACTTTTAGAAATCCTCCATCTTGAAGATGGAGGATTCCCCCAATAGGAATAGGGATGTGCCCCCCTCCCCTCAGGGAGGAGGCACAAAGAGGGTGTAGCCACCCTAAAGGACAGTAGCCATTGGCTACTGCCCTCCCAGACCTAAACACACCCCTAAATTCAGTATTTAGGGGCACCCCAAACCTAGGAACTCAGATTCCTGCAACCTAAGAAGAAGAGGACTGCTAAGCTGAAAAACCCTGCAGAGAAGACGGAGACACCAACTGCTTTGGCCCCAGCTCTACCGGCCTGTCTCCCCACTTCTAAAGACACTGCTCCAGCAACGGTTTCCCCAGGGACCAGCGACCTCTGAATCCTCAGAGGACTGCCCTGCTCTAGAAGGACCAAGAACTCCCGAGGACAGTGGCTCTGTTCACCCAAGACTGCAACTTTGTAACAAAGGAGCAACTTTAAAACAACTTGCATTTCCCGCCGGAAGCGTGAGACTTGCCACTCTGCACCCGACGCCCCCGGCTCGACTTGTGGAGAACAATCACTTCAGGGAGGACTCCCCGGCGACTGCGAGACTGTGAGTAGCCAGAGTTCCCCCCTGAGCCCCCACAGCGACGCCTGCAGAGGGAATCCCGAGGCTCCCCCTGACCGCGACTGCCTACTCCTCAGATCCCGACGCCTGGTAAAGACTCTGCACCCGCAGCCCCCAGGACCTGAAGGATCCGAACTTCAGTGCAGGAGTGGCCCCCAGGAGGCCCTCTCCCTTGTCCAGGTGGTGGCTACCCCAAGGAGCACCCCCCTTGCCTGCCTGCATCGCTGAAGAGACCCCTTGGTCTCCCATTGATTTCTATTACAAACCCGACGCTTGTTTGCACACCTCACCCCGCCGCCCCCGTGCCGCTGAGGGTGTACTTTCTGTGCTGACTTGTGTCCCCCCCGGTGCCCTACAAAACCCCCCCTGGTCTGCCCTCTGAAGACGCAGGTACTTACCTGCTGGCAGACTGGAACCGGGGCACCCCCTTCTCCATTGAAGCCTATGCGTTTTGGGCACCACTTTGACCTCTGCACCTGACCGACCCTGAGCTGCTGGTGTGGTACCTTTGGGGTTGCTCTGAACCCCCAACGGTGGGCTACCTTGGACCCAAACTTGAACCCCGTAGGTGGTTTACTTACCTGCAAAAACTAACAAACTCTTACTCCCCCTAGGAACTGTTGAAAATTGCAGTGTGTCTAGTTTTAAAATAGCTATATGTGATTTATGTGAAAACTGTATATGCTATTTTGCTAATTCAAAGTTCCTAAAGTACCTACCTGCAATACCTTTCATTTGAAGTATTACATGTAAATCTTGAACCTGTGGTTCTTAAAATAAACTAAGAAAATATATTTTTCTATACAAAAACCTATTGGCCTGGAATTGTCTTTGAGTGTGTGTTCCTCATTTATTGCTTGTGTATGTACAACAAATGCTTAACACTACTCCTTTGATAAGCCTACTGCTCGACCACACTACCACAAAATAGAGCATTAGTATTATCTCTTTTTGCCACTATCTTACCTCTAAGGGGAACCCTTGGACTCTGTGCATACTATTCCTTACTTTGAAATAGTGCATACAGAGCCAACTTCCTACACCCTTCATTCATTGTGCCCCGTTTTGCTTGGCGAAATGGAGAAGGACTGAGACTAGGCTCAGAATCAGAGGCTGTGGATAAACTGGCTCCAATTAGAGCCATTTGCTCCACCTTGAAGACTACATCTGCACCTTGGTTTTCCTCAAGAAATTGTATTAATTAAAAATAACTGTAACCACTTGAAAAGTAAATACCTCAGTGAGTACGGCCAGGAGATTAAAGTACAGTTGCGGCTGCTGCCATGAATGGATGGGGCCCAGGAGAGCGGGACAGCGGGCCGAGCAGAGGGGCACAGGGGCAGTTAAAAAATAAATAAATAGACTTACCTATCCCCTCACAATCTGCCGCTCCTTCCAGCCGTCTTGTGTGCTTCCCTCCCCAACCAATAACAACGCTTCTTTCATGCTGTTACACAGCATGAAAGAAGTCCCGCGATTGGCTTGAGTGTGCAGAAATGATGCTCAGGGAGGGTGTGGGGCACAGTGCTTGGTCTCCACCCAGCTGTAAAATACAGCCGGGTAGAGACTTTCTAAGTGCGCATGTCAGTTTGGGCTACCTTGGACTACGGAGACAGAAACATAAAGGGATAATAAAATGCTTTGATTGTCCTTTTATTTTTCTGCTTTTCATCAGTGGGGCGACGCTCCTCCGCTATAGCGGAGGGGCTGCTCTTGTTAAAGTAATCTATAAACAGGCTCTTAATTTGTTTAGAAAAAAAATTAAGATAGCCCAGCTGGAGTTTTCCTCAACTAAGATTAAGGAATTGGAAAATTTCAGCCAGGAAGCTTTTACGATTGTGAGTGTTTTTTTTTAAACCCATTGCATGCACTAGTAAATTCATGGTCACCCAGTATCTGTGTGACAATTTGTCAGTATTTTTTTAACAGAAGGTGAACAATATACAACAAGGGTTTAGAAATAAGGATTTTGACTTATCTTTCGATCCAAGACCTGATTTACCATCTGTAAGAGTGGCATGTTCTCTCATTAGTTTTGCTAGCTTTTCCCTAGAAGAATCTACACGTATGGCCATGCAGTGCCGCTCTGGTGGACCAACTGATCCAGGCCCTCCCAGAATTCTAGCAGATTCTGTTGGGATTATGAATCCAGTGTTCAACAAAATTTGTAACTCCTCTTTATCCTCCGGAGTTGTGACTCAAGCATGGAAGCATGCGGTGCCGATCTGCTTGCTGGGAAAAAAACACTCCTTTTTACCAGCGGCATCGAAAATGCTGGAAAGTTTAGTCAATCAGCAGCTTAATCGGTATCTGAATCACCACGAACTGCTACATTAATCTCTGTCTGGAGTGCGACCTAGGCATGGCATAGAAACAACATTATTGGAAGTTTCTGAATCCATCAAAATCTATCTTGATCGGGGTCGGGGCGCTGCCCTCATCCCTTTGAAATTGTCAGCAGCGTTTGACACCATTTCCCATCATATCCTGTTCTCTAGACATGCTGAGACTGGACTAACGGGCTCTGTCGTGATATGGATACAATCATTTCCATTCGGCTGGGACATTGTGTGAGAATACAACTTTTTTTTCACCCGTGTTCAACCCACTCAAATATGGAGTCCCATAAGGCTCTGAATTGAGCCCCACCTTATTTAATGTTTATGCAACACCTTTGGTACTGATTGCAGAATCCCTTGGCATCCAAGTATGTTTTTGTGCTGCTGACATCCAATTAATATTTTGATGGGGGACAATGCTGCAGGCGGCAGGCTGTTTTTAAGCAATGTATATTAGGTGCGGTGGACTGGATAAACAAGAATTGTCTTAGATGTAATTCATCTGAAACAGAGATACTTCTGTTTGGTCAAAAGATGGCTGTTAGTCTTGAGATGTGCTGGCCAAGCGAACTTGGCTCACCACCTATCCCCTTGGCAGTCATCAGAAACTTAAGGGTTACATTTGATGACTTTCCTAGTTGTATTTAAGCATTTAGTGGACTTTTTACAAATTGTCTAAAATGCTGCAGCCATACTAAACTGTTGCCCTCCATTTCAAAGCCTTGCATTGGGTCCCCTTTAAGAAGCGCATTATTTTTAAGGTCTTCGCTTTAGCATTTCGAGGACTCCACAGGACTGCTCCTAGATATCTTTGTCAGAGATTTCTTCCTTGTCATCCTTCCAACCTCTGAGATCGGGAGAGTTATCTCTCCTAAAGGTGCTGAGGTTCCGCCTCAACACCGAGGATGAGTGATCATTTACTTACCTCGCGTCTAAGGACCCTCTCTTTCTGCAGTGCATCACGGAGGTACTTCACCTCAGAAAGGATCTGAAGACCTGGCTTTTTAGCACTTGTCACCTGGCCACGTGCCTGTCTGATTCCAGCGCCGAGACACCTGATTTGGCAGCTGAGCGCTTTATAA
The DNA here is from genome assembly GCF_031143425.1 of Pleurodeles waltl. Lineage (NCBI taxonomy): Eukaryota > Metazoa > Chordata > Amphibia > Caudata > Salamandridae > Pleurodeles > Pleurodeles waltl. Next base: position 841,916,980 of record NC_090442.1, read on the forward strand.
AGTTTATTCATGTTTGTTGTTGTTACTATTATTAGTATTATTGTTATATTTTTCCCGGTAACCTATTCCCAGGAACACCAATAGTGTGTCAATAATGAGCATTATCATGTCACCTGTCATCCCCTATGTCCGGAGGATTGCAACAATATGTTTCTAAAGGGCTATTATGTAATACATTGTTAGAGCGGCTTGTTTGCCGTAACTGAAACGTAGGATACCAGTCCCTCAAAATATAACTTTAAATCATAGTAGCGCGTGGGTGAGAAAATGTATATTTAATAAAGAAGGAAGCTGCCCAAGAGTTTTCCTTTTAACTCTCTCCCCACAAAAGTCCTTCTCTGTTTTTTTGTAACATCCACGCTGAAGATATATAGAAATACACGACCTACATTTCACCAGCATAGCCAAATAAATCATTTTAGTGGGCAAATAAAATAAAAAAAACAGTGCATAGAGAACGTTAAGAAAAATTCTCTTAAACATAGGTTCCTGAAGGTGGTGCTGTTACATTTCAATTCAATAGAATTATGTTTTGGAACTTGAAGAGAAATACAGTCACAATTATAAAAATAAATGAAAGAATTAATACGTTGATAATATGGATGGCCTAAAATGTAGTATTGTTCAGCGTGGCAGTGGCACCTATCACTGGATACAATGCAAAGCTTCGAAAACTCAGCAAGGTATCTATCTGCGTAAATATTGAAATACAACTATGCACATAGTCCAGCTGCAGCTAGTAACAGTTTTTGATTAAGGCCTCATGACCCAACCTCGCTGACAGTCTACATAAGTCACCTCATAGTCAATCTGACATGCTGGTTCTCAAGTAAACACTGAAGAGGAGTCGCCATAAAAGGCGGTGCTAGCAGCAACAAGTGGCTTAAGGGTCTGACTTCATAGGCAGGGCTTGAGCATTCAGCGCCTCGGAGCTATATTCTCCTAGGCCCAACCGCCGTCACTGCTAAAGCACTTTGTTTTAATATACATTATTTTATATCAAGATCATAGCTGTAAAACTAATGACACCGTAAACAACACAGCACTCTTTTAACACGTGGGATACATTATTAGTGATTCCTTACAGATTACCATTGTTCTCAGCGTGCATCATTTGAAAATACCCTCTATTTTCCCCTCCCTCAGATACGGAAACGTCTCCATATGTCCCCCAGGGTTCAATCATTCCCTAAAGTCTGACGTGTTCACTTTGTGTGCCTCCCTTTCCTCCTCAAATCTAGTGGTGGCTCACTGCGCTCCAAAGGGGTGGGGTGGGTGCTGCGCGCAGTGGGTGGATGATGGGGACATATGATAAAAAATAAATTAAAAAAAAGAAAACTTACCTGCTCCACCGCCGTGCCGCTCCTCTTTCCCTCGTCCCTGAAGGCAGTCACAGGCTCCCAGCCTACCCTCGAGCCAATCTTGACGCTGCTCAGAGCAGTGTTAGGATTGGTTTGGGGCACCCAGCCAGGGCGCTCCCAGGCAGACTGGGAGCCGGCCAAACATACATGGGCACTGAGGGGAGTGCACAGTGCACTCCCCTCTTCCCCGGCATCCCCATTGGCCGCCCCTTCACAACAAAAGGATAATAAACACGGTTTATTATCCTTTGACAATAAACATAGTTTTGTCACGTAGGTTTCTCATTATCCTAGTGACACTACTGGATTCATCGGCAGAATCACCTGGACTTCGGGGGACTGAGTCTGAACCCGCACCATATGACACCTGTCAGCCTAATCTGGGTTTGATCTGTCTAATTAGCAGTGCCTCATCTCCACCCAAGAGCAGGGATGGCTGGGGCAACCGGGCACATGACATAAATGACTCCTCAGGGTAATAGTGGTCACTCAGGTCTCATCAGTTTCCCTCAGTTACATTAGTCTCACATATGGACAATCAGAGGCAGAGTATAGTTCTGTTGGACTTTTTTGCTTATGCAGGGTCATCCCCAATCTTTTTGCCTCCTATTTGTTCTGACCTGTTGCTGTTGGCTTTTGAACTCTGAGCACTTTACTACTGCTAACCAGTGCTAAAGTGCATATGCTCTCCGTGTAAATTAAGTGGTTGATTGGTTTATCCATGATTGGCATATTTGATTTACTAGTAAGTCGCAAGTAAGGTGCACTAGAGGTGCCCAGGGCCTGTAACTAAAATGCTACCAGTGGGCCTGCAGCACTGGTTGTGCCACCCACATAAGTAGCTCTGTAATCAGTCTCAGACCTGCCACTGCAGTGTCTGTGTGTGCAGTTAAACTGTAAATTTGACTTGGCAAGTGTACCCACTTGCCAGGCCTAAACCTTCCCTTTTCTTACATGTAAGGCACCCCTAAGGTAGGCCCTAGGTAGCCCCAAGGGCAGGATGCAGTGTATGGTTAAGGTAGGACATATAGTAATGTGTTTTATATGTCCTGACAGTGAAATATTTCTAAATTCGTTTTTCACTGTTGCAAGGCCGGCCCCTCGCATAGGTTAACATGGGGGCTACCTTTAAATCTGATTAAAGTGTAGATTCCCTTTGGAAGAGGATGGACATGTGGAGTTTGAGTCTCTGAGCTCACAATTTAAAAATACATCTTTTTAGTAAAGTTGATTTTAAGATTGTGTGTTTGAAAATGCCACTTTTGGAAAGTGAGCATTTTCTTGCTTATACCATTTCTGTGACTCTGCCTGTTTGTGGATTCCCTGCCTGGGTCAGTTTGACAGTTGGGCTGGTCGCACCTCACACTAGACAGTGACACAAAGGGAGCTGGGGTGTAGTCTGCATTTCCTGATGAGCCATCTGTGCTAGGAGGGAGGGGAGGTGTGGTCACTTACACCTGAAAGGGCTGGGCCTGCCCTCACACAATGCCGTCTCCAACCCCCTGGTGAGTGGCTGGGGCCTCGTCTGGGCAAGGCAGGATTTCCCATTCAAAAGAGACTTTACTTTGAAGTAGGCCTACTTCAAAGGAGAAATTTGGTATAAGAAGGGCACCCAAAACCACAGACTTTAGAACACTTCTGGAAACAAGAGGAACCTCTGCCTGGAGAAGAGCTGAAGGGCAGAGGAAGAAGAGCTGCCCTGCCTGTGACTGTGCTTTGTGGAACTATCCTGCAGTTGCTGCTTCTGCCAGAGTAAGAGGGCAAAGACTGGACTTTGTGTGACTTCCATCTTGAAGAAATCTCCAAGGGTTTGATTTAGAGCTTGCCTTCTGTTGTTTGAAGTCTCAGGGACAGCAAAGACTTCTCTCTGCCAGCACCTGGAGTCTCTGGAGAGACTCCTACTCTGACAAGTGGTGCCATATCCAGTCCTGGGCCCTTGAAAGGAAAGCTGATGGAAATTCAAGGAAATCAACTTTGGACCGACGACGCTGCTGAATCCAGTGACGCCACCTGCAACCAACTCCGTGATCTTCGCTGGAACGCGACGACCTTCGCAGGCCCGACATTGCTGCAGCCCAGCGGAAGTCCTCGACTCCATGGAAGTCGCTGCATCACGCCGTGACCGATGCCGCTCGAAGTGCACGGATTCAACGTTTCGCACAGACGCCGCAATCCCCGACTTCGCACATCGGCTCGGTTTCATTTCTTCACCAAGGTACTGTACCTGCGGGTCTATGCGACTCTGTGTCCGGCGCCGCTGGTGTTGGATTGTTGGGAATGACTCCGTTACGACGCTGTGTTAACACTTCATCGAAGCATTTTGTGTTTCTAAGCGCTATTTTTTAGTTTAATCTTTAAAAATTCATAACTTGACTTGTGCATGTCGGATATTTGTCGTTTTGGTCTTGTTTTGTTTAGATAAATATTTCCTATTGTTCTAAACTGGTGTTGTGTCATTTTGTAGTGTTTTCATTAAGTTACTGTGTGTGTTGGTAAAAATACTTTACACCTAGCACTCTGAAGTTAAGCCTACTGCTCTGCCAAGCTACCAAGGGGGTAAGCAGGAGTTAGCTGAGGGTAATTCTCTTTTACCCTGCCTAGAGTGAGGGTCCTTGCTTGAACAGGGGGTAACCTGACTGTCAACCAAAGACCCCATTTCTAACATTGAAGATCAGTGGTTGGGATTTGGACTTGTATTTGTACTTGACATACAGTGATTAAGTGTACACTACTGTTTGAGTTCAGACCACTACATGACCACATACTACTTGCCTTGTGATTCTGATTTTTGTTCGCTGATGTCCTCCTGGAAATATTGCTAATATTTTTGGACTCTGGTTTTTGGTTGTGAAGCCTTTGCAGAATAGAAGTCAATTTCTGGCACCTATTTATGTATAAAAAGTGGCAGCTTAAAGCATTCTGCATGGAAAGGGGACTGGCTGTGAACAAGAAATCCAGAAGGGAGGATCTTGAGCCAGCCCTGTTTCAGTATGAGTTGAAACGTTGTCAGGCAACACCACCAAATGGGTCTGAGGAGGAGAACTACTCTGAGGAGGAGGACTACTCTGAGGAAGAGGGCAATGGCCCTGAGGAGGGAACAGAAAGAGATGATTGGCTCCTAGCTCGAATCTGGAGTCTGGAAGACCTAGAAGCAGAGCTTGAGAGTGCTGAGGAGAAGAGAGCCTTAGCCCTGTAAAAATAAGTTTGGCAGCTCAAGAGCTGAGCTGTGAAGAGCTGAAACTGGAAGCCATGAGGGCTGGGTCCAGTTCAGATGGTGGCAGCAAAAATCTAATATCCAGTGCTGCTGAAGAAGTGCACATGCCCAGAGATGTGGTGCTCTACATGAAGGAGGGATTTAACACACACCAGGAGGTTCAGGGGTATGAGGTAGCTCAAGTGATGTGCAGGGTCCCTTAAGTGGATTGGGGAACTGGCACGGTAAGTCGTATTCCTACTAGTGGGAGGGATACTCTACTGACTCTAGGTGAGAGTGACAGGGAGAGCGGTTCCCCCCAGGTAGAAGGTCTGGTTATGGAGTGTGAAGACATCCCTGAAGAGTGTGGGTTGAGTGTCAGGGACAGTCAGGTACTGTCTCACCAGTCTCAGGAGGGTGATGTGGGGTGCTTTTTCAAAGCAGAGTCACTGGATGGTTGAGTGAAGGGTACTTTGGTTAATTCATGTGAGGGCCTGAGGGATGTAATTGCTGGAGAGCATATGTCTAGTCCTTATTCTCCAGAGCTATGCTAACACCAGGTGGAGTGTGAGTTCTCTGACCCCAGGGGACTTACACTGGAAGCAGACGTCTGGCTGAGTACCAGAGTCTGAAGAGGCATTTGGGGGTGCTCCTGAGAGGAGTGGTCTAGATATTTCCCAACCAGGTGAGGTAGGGAAGGATTGTAGTGTCCCAGTTAGGTCCCAGTGTAGTGGGATGGGTGAGGGACCCCATGTCCAGTCACAGAGGAGAGGGAATGGGATGGGCTGAAGCCCAAGGTGCCCGAAATCCGGTCCCAGGTCTTGGAGGGTTCCATGAGGGAACACCAGGATGGGAGCCTAGCCTGTACCGTAGGGTCATCTGTTGAGGGAGACCCCACAGTGTCTGGAGAACTTGGAGGGGCGGCTGTAGCCAGTGTCCCACCAGTTCTGGTGTCTGGCAGTACCACTCCTCATGAGGGGGTGCAGAAGTCCAGACAGAGGGCTGAGAGGGGGTTGCGGACCCCAGTGGGGAACCTGGAGGGTCAGGGGTCAGCTCTGAGAGCAGAGCCCCCCAGGAATGACCTTGGTGAGACCATTTCTAGGTTGGGGGAATCCAGACTCTGTCAGATGGGCAGAGGTCAGGAGACCTGTGCCAGCCAGACTCTTGTGTGGCCCTTGGGGTCGGTGTGTCCCTTGAGGGGGGTAAGTGTGCCCTCCTTGAAGTCCTGGTTTGCCAAGCAATGGTCCAACCCCAGGGTGGTGACTCTGGGTTGAATGATCGGGTTCAGGGGGTAATCTCTGACCTGATGCAGGGTAGGAGTGCTCCCAAGAAAATCCTGGTGCACCAGGCAGTGGTTCAACCGCAGGGTGGTGACTCTGGGTTGGATGACCAGGTTCAGAGGGTAAACTCTGACCTGGTGGGGGGTAGGTTTGCCCCCCAGGAAGTCCTCGGTTGCCAGGAAGTGGTCCAGTCTGAGGGTACAGACCATGGACTGGAGGATCAGGTGCAGAGATAAACCCTGACCTGAAAGGGGCGACGGTTTGCCCAATCACCCCCCCCCCGGTGATTTGAAGGGGTACTCTCCCTGAGGGGGGGAGGGGGTGCAGAACCCTGAGAGTAGGGGAAGGGGAGAGAGAGACTCACCCCTGACCCCAGTGCAATCTAAGGGTACAGACCAGCTGAACTGGAGGAAGGGGCTACTGCTAACAGTGCTCCTACCATGTTGTCTTCTGGGGGAGCCACTCATAGTTGGGGGGTGCTGGACCCCAGAAGAGAGGGAAGGGGGAGGGAAGCCTCACCCTTGGCCCTGGTCCAACCTGAAGGTACGGACCCCAGGTTGGAGGACCAGTTGCAGGTTAACAGCCCTGCACTTGTGGAAGAATTGTGCAGGACTGCTTCTACAAGCACCCTGACAATTTTTGTCTCTGGGGGTGCCACTCCTGGAGGGAGGGTACAGAGCCCCAGAGGGGAGGACGAGGGTCAGGTTGCCATCCCTGACCTGGTGGAAGGTAGAGTGGTCAAAGGGTGCCAGGCACCTGGGGCTACCGCCCCGCACTCTCAACAGTCACAGTGGTTGGAGAGGCCTGAGGTCGGGCTATCATCCCTGACAGTTGACAGGGGTCACTGTGGCTTGCTGTCCTGGTGGACAGAGTTGCCTCTGGGGGGGGGGGACGAGAGTCACACCAGGGGGTGGAGTCGGTAACACCACTGTGTTGGCCCTGGAGGTACTATCTGCCCATTGGGATACACCTGTGAGCAAAGTAAAGTTAGGTGCTGCACAGATGGTGTCTGCAGATGTGGAGAAGGGTTCCCCATTTGTTATCTTAGTGGGCACTGAGAGTATGGACAGTGGGATCCAACTGGAATCAGGAAGGCGTAGAACTGGAACATGCCCCTGCTGTTGTGGGCTTGGGTCCTTGTTCTATCGCCCCAATCAGGGAAGTATATCAAGGTATTGATTGTTCTCCCCTGGCTTTCGCCTGGCAGGCGGTCATGTTGGACTTTTTTGCTTATGCAGGGTCATCCCCAATCTTTTTGCCTCCTGTCTCCTATTTGTTCTGACCTGTTGCTGTTGGCTTTTGAACTCTGAGCACTTTACCATTGCTAACCAGTGCTAAAGTGCATATGCTCTCTGTGTGAATTATATGGTTGATTGGTTTATCCATGATTGGCATATTTGATTTACTAGTAAGTCCCTAGTAAGGTGCACTAGAGGTGCCAGGGCCTGTAAATCAAATGCTATTAGTGGGCCTGCAGCACTGGTTGTGCCACCCACATAAGTAGCTCTGTAATCATGTCTCAGACCTGCCACTGCAGTGTCTGTGTGTGCAGTGTTAACTGTAAATTCAACATGGCAAGTGTACCTACTTGCCAGGCCTAAACCTTCCCTTTTCTTACATGTAAGGCACCCCTAAGGTAGGGCCTAGGCAGACCCAAGGGCAAGGTGCAGTGTATGGTTAAGGTAGGACATATAGGCCCTCATTACGACCCTGGCGGTTTGTAACCGCCAGGGCCGCTGGACGCGGAGGCACCGCCGACAGGCCGGCGGTGCCCCGCGGGGCATTCTGACCGTGGCGGCTTAGCCGCGGTCAGAGAAGGGAAACCGGCGGTCTCCCGCCGGTTTCCCGCTGCCCCCAAGGAATCCTCCAAGCCGGCGCAGCTTGCTGCGCCGGCTTGGGGATTCCGACTCCCCCTCCCGCCATCCAGTTCCTGGCGGTTCTCCCGCCGGGAACCGGATGGCGGGAGGGGGAGTCGCGGGGCCCCTGGGGGCCCCTGCAGTGCCCATGCCAATGGCATGGGCACTGCAGGGGCCCCCGTAAGAGGGCCCCAAAATGTATTTCACTGTCTGCCTTGCAGACAGTGAAATACGCGACGGGTGCAACAGCACCCGTCGCACCTTCCCACTCTGCCGGCTCTATTACGAGCCGGCATCCTCGTGGGAAGGGAGTTTTTCCCTGGGCTGGCGGGCGGTCTTTTGGAGACCGCCCGCCAGCCCAGGGAAAAACTCATAATACCCTCCGCGGTCTTCTGACTGCGGAGCGGTATTACGGAGGGTGGAATTCTGGCGGGCGGCCTCCGCCGCCCGCCGGAGTCGTAATGAGGGGCATAGTAATGTGTTTTATATGTCCTGACAGTGAAATATTGCTAAATTCGTTTTTCACTGTTGCAAGGCCTGTCCCTCTCATAGGTTAACATGGGGGCTACCTTTAAATCTGATTAAAGTGTAGATTCCCTTTGGGAGAGGATGGACATATGGAGTTTGGGGTCTCTGAGCTCACAATTTAAAAATACATCTTTTAGTAAAGTTGATTTTAAGACTGTGTGTTTGAAAATGCCACTTTTAGAAAGTGAGGAGCATTTTGTTGCTTATACCATTTCTGTGACTCTGCCTGTTTGTGGATTCCCTATCTGGGTCAGTTTGACAGTTGGGCTATTCGCAACTCACACTAAACAGTGAAACAATGGGAGCTGGGGTGTAGTCTGCATTCCCTGATGAGCCATCTGTGCTAGGAGGGTGGGGAGGAGTGGTCACTTACACCTGAAAGGGCTGTGCCTGTCCTCACACAATGCAGTCTCTGACCCCCTGGTGAGTGTCTGGGGCCTGGCCTGGGAAGGGCAGGATTTCACATTCAAAAGAGACGTAACTTTGAAGTAGGCCTACTTCAAAGGAGAAATTGGGTATAAGAAGGGGACCCAAAACCACAGACTTTAGAACACTTCTAGAAACAAGAGGAACCTCCGCCAGGAGAAGAGCTGTACAGCTGAGGAAGAAGAGCTGCCCTGCCTGTGACTGTGCTTTGTGGAGCTATCCTGCAGTTGCTGCTTCTGCCAGAGTAAGAGGGCAAAGACTGGACTTTGTGTGCCTTCCATCTTGAGAAGAAATCTCCAAGGGCTTGATTTAGAGCTTGCCTCCTGTTGTTTGAAGTCTCAGGAACAGCAAAGACTCCTCTCTACCAGCACCTGGAGTCTCTGGACAGACTCCTGCTCAGACAAGTGGTGCCATATTCAGTCCCTGGGCCCTCGAAAGGAAAGCTGGAGGAAATTAAAGGAAATCAACTTCAGACGACTTCGGACCGACGACGTTGCTGAATCCGGTGACGCAGCCTGCAACTGACCGCCTTCGCAGGCCCGATATTGCTGCAGCCCACCGAAGTCCGCGACTCCGTGAAAGTCGCTGCATCACGCTGTGACCGTCGCCGCTCAATGTGAGCGGAATTCAACATTTTGCACAGATTCCGCGATCACTGACATCGCGTATCGGCTCGTTTTCATTTCTTCACCAAGGTACTGTACCTAGGGGTCTATGCGAGTCCGTGTACGGCACCACTGGTGTCGGATTGTTGGGAACGACTCCGTTATGACGCGTGTTAACACCTCATCAAAGCATTTTGTGTTTCTAAGCGCTATTTTTGAGTTTAATCTTTAAAAATTCATAACTTGACTTGTCTATGTCAGATGTTTGTCGTTTTGGTCTTGTTTTGTTTAGATAAATATTTCCCATTTTTCTAATCTGGTGTTGTGTCATATGGTAGTGTTTCCATTAAGTTACTGTGTGTGTTGGTACAAATACTTTACACCTTGCACTCTGAAGTTAAGCCTACTGCTCTGCCAAGCTACCAAGGGGGTAAGCAGGGGTTAGCTGAGGGTGATTCTCTTTTACCCTGACTAGAGTGAGGGTCCTTGCTTGAACAGGGGGTAACCTGACTGTCAACCAAAGACCCAATTTCTAACAAGTTCAATAAGGTTTTTATTGAAGTAACTGCATCTTAGATAATAAGGCATGTATGGCAATAACTAGGATGATGAAGCACAATAGAATTAAAATTGTGACAAGGCGAGTAAAACACCAAAACAACACTACCATATTGTCACTAGAGTTTTAAATACAATTCCCACCTAAATTATGTTAGAGCACAGCATGTTAAGCTCTAATTCTGCCCATTAGGTTCCCTTGGGAATACATCATCCCTCATACCTGAGCAAGAGTCCTGTAATCTACATAAGCAGCCGCAGCAAAGCAATCAGTATATAGTCTGGCTGGAATCTCCTTCTAACGTACGTCGGTCAAAGTAGTGTCTTTATAATAAAACAGCTAATGTTCCCACGTAAGAGTGTGTATGTTTCTGTGAACATTGGAGACAAAACGTACCACTTTTGCCGACAACCTATCTTACTGCAGCCTTGAGAAAAGCACAGAGTGAAAAAAAATTATTGTTTAAGAACACAGTGCTGACCTAGGCGACAAACACTAAGATAGAGAAAATAAAACAAAACCGTAATGTGGCTTTTGTTAAAATAATACAACAAAGCTAAAATAAAACATATCTAGGTTAAAGTGCACAGTGGCAGGCCTAGTTTGCTAAAATAATGTGTATAAAACTTTAGCTAAAATTGCTACACAACAGTTTATTATCCTATCGTTGTGAAAGGTTTGTAGCTTCTGCTGCTGGAAGGTAGGGGCGGCACTCCTCTGCCACAGTGGAGAAGCTGCCGCTGCTCAAATCTGGTAAGGAGCGACCCCCAATTTGTCAGGTCTTCAGTAGCACGGTCGTCTCTACTGCACTGGCACCTCCCATTCCGTACCCAGCTTTCCTCACTAGGACCCGAGTGACGCATCAGTGTGATGGCTACACGCTGTTTCACAAGAAGTAGTAGTAATTGTGTGAATTTCCATTCCATTTTTCATCCCTTTTGTTTCTTGACTGCTCCCAATAAATAAGGTGCTGTATTGAGCTCTACTGTCACCCCCTTCACGTACTGCAGTCTCTGTACCACTATGCTCCAGAATGTCTGAACTGGTGGACAGTACCGAGCTAAGTGTAGGAAGGTTGCAATCAGACCTAGACAGTAGTGTCATTTGTCTATTCTACAAGGATCTGTTCTATGAAGGGACACTGGGGTGACATAGGTAAGGTGAATGTAATTGAAGTGCACCAATTTGAAATGAGTCTTACTCGTTCCCGACTTGACAATCACCCAGACTCTTTTCCAGTGCGCATCCTCAACTGGCACACCCAGGTCTTCCTCCGAGGCCACCCTGGCCGGAAATGTGATCCTAGGTTTATCAGCAATCATTGCCCTGTACAGGTGGGAGACCAAGTGTCTGCTTCTCCTGTATCCCAGCAGTGTTCTAAACAATGCAGAGGAAGGTGAAGCATCCAGATATGTGGGCCATATGTCGCTTATTACTTCTGCTATACTGGCTTACACAAGAAAGTGTCCCTGTATAACGTTAAAAGTCTCTTGGGCTGCTTCAAATGAGATGAACATCTCATTGGGATAAAGGTCACTCATTGTCTTGTATTCCTAGCCTCACCCCCCCCCCCCAAAACCCTGCCAAGCACCCACATATAATATGTCAGCTTCTGTACTGAACACTGGGAGATCCCAGCAATTAAACTCCAGTGCAAAAGGGGCTCACCCCACCACTATCTTCACTGCTTGCTTGACGGCATATGACAAAGGCTCATCAGCCCTCCAACCACTATGCACCAGCTGCATCAGTGCAGTGCCATGGGACCCGTCTGTGAGCAAATCTTTCTCCCAGTTGTCCTCCTCAAACAACCAGTGAGCAGCATGCTACAGTTGAGATGCCCAGCAGTACATCTCCATATTTGGCAATGCTAAGCCCCTCTCCTCTGTGGGCAAATGTAGAATCTCACGGGCAACTCTGCATCTACCTCCCTCCCATACTAACTTGGTCAGTAAGGAGTGCAGCTGCTTGAATATGGTTCTCTGCAGCGTGTCCATAGAGTGTTGCAATGTAAATTAGCAGTGCGCAGGAACACAATTTTTGCCGCCGCTACCCGTCTCATGAGGGACAGCGGAAGTGTATTGACTTAGTGAGGCCCTCCATTACCCACTCTATATTATATTGTTTCCTCTTCTTGTCGATGTGCTCCACCATTATCCCCAGATAATGGAATTGATCTGTTTCCCATCACAATGGCAATACCGGCAACGCTGTGGGTTCCTGTGCTGCAAGCTGGCCCATGGGAAATATTAGGAACTTTTTTGTATTCATACGCAGCCCTGCAATTTCTCTAAAGGCGTAGAGGTACTCCAGCAGCAGTGGCAACGACACACTGGGAGCTGTGAGATAGAAGAGCGTGACATCTGCATACAGTGACAGTAGATGGTTCACCTCCCCCACTTGGATTCCCCACATTGCCATGTCCCATCTGATTTGTATGGCCAAAGGTTCCAACGCTAATGCAAAGAGCAGGGGTGACAGCAGTCATCCCTGCTGGGTTCCCCTATTCACATTCAGAGGTGCAGAGCTTAGCCGTCCCAGCCTGACCCTGGCCGTTGGTTCCGTATAGAGCAACTGCACCCAGGCTCTGAAACGCTGCCCAAACTGCTGGAGCACTGTAGTATGGAAACCAAAGGCAATACTGCTATGGTCTGCAAACTGGAGGGGAGGTTTGCAAACTGAAGGTTCGAAGACCCAACACGCTGGTGAACAAACAGCTGTTGTTATATGGCAACAACGAATGAATTTGAAATGGTTAGAACAGGAAGCATATGTATTTATGCATTTTGTCTGAGATACTGAGTTTAGGAAAAGTGGTTATTTGTATAATTCTATAATATGGGTGTTACCCATACTATCATGTGATTCAGAGGGCATTTCGTAAAATGTGTTCTTGCTTGCACACTGGCTTACATTTGAAAGCCAAAAGTGAAAAGACATTCGCTTGATAATGTTAAATGTTCTACTATTTTGTGATCCCACACTTCTCTTAATACTAACAGTCCCAAAATGCAATTTTAAGGCATTGATATTTTGCCTTAAAATGTACCTTTACTAGAAATGTAGGTAGCTGCCTTATTAAGGCTGGGCATGTCTTTCCACCAATAGAAAACTAGCAAAGACAGACATTTCTGAAAATTAGACAACTAGTGGAGTCCAGGGTGGTGTGACACGTGATCCCACTATGTATTCTTACCAAAATTACCTGAAAACATTCAACTTTTGCTAAAATCGGTCTTTGGCTAAATGGTCTGCTGACTGCTACTGGAGGATGTGTGGAGAATATATACCTTCACTTTGGAAGAAGCTCTCAGCATTTCAATAAGCAACAACTGCCTACATTTGGATGTCTGTGGGGTGCTCACAAGTCAATTCAATTTTGAAGATTTTGGCGTGGCAAAAAGTGCAATTAAGCAATCATTCAAGAAGTGTCTTTTATGGCTGGAAAGCCTACTGAGCCTACTTTTTGTTTAGAAAGCATTTGTAGGAAAATTACTTGTGAAGGTTGTAATTTTTTCTTGCCATAAAACTTTTCTGGAAAAACTATAATGTTGCACACCTTTGCTACTGGCAAAGACTTTCGTGCCAGCATATGAATTGAAAAGTGAACAGAAACATAGGGTGAAAGACGTACACATTGAGGATGAAGGTACAGGATGTTACATAAGTAGCATGCAGCTTCCATTACATAAAAAAGTGCTAAAGGTGTGAAGCACCATAGGTGGCTAGAGTGGACTAAATATTGTAAGTATATATTTTGTTTTTTATTCATGTTCTTCATATAGTGCCTCAAGACCCTAAACACAAGAAGATAGAGCACTTTATAGCGTCACAGGGCATAGAATAGCAGTGAGGCAAGCAATAAACAAGAAATCTAGGTCTTCAAAAACATGGTACAATCTTATAGTGCAGTGTTCGAGATGACCAAGTACAATACATGGGTAGAAAATATGAAAGGTATTTTAGGAAATGCTGTTTGAGACCCCTTTTAGAACCTGAAATTGATGTGGCCTTTTGAATGCCTTTTGATATAGCATTCCAGATCCTTGGAACCTTTTCATGGTAAGATTATTTCAGGGTGCAAGACTTTTTGGTTTCTATTATATGCCTGGCTTCTTGAATTTCTACCAGTGTGCTCAAACCTTTAAAATAAGTATTCAGGTTTACTCTAATAAATCACCTTGGTTAATTAGGAAAACATTGTTAAAGTTGATCAGTTCTGCGCATCTCAACTTGATCACTTATTCTCATGCTTATTTATTGGTCTTCTTCCACGTTTCAGGTCTTAGGCATTCTAATGCATAAAGGAAAATCCCTGATTGGCTGCCAGCTTTTTCCTTCCATCTATATGGTAACGTGACATCTGCCAAAGAATTTGACTGGGGCAGGCTGATGTCTGAGCAGAAGGAGTGACGATCCATCTATGGGTATTAAATTAACACTCTCCAAGCCCCTGCTATTTGATTGGCTGCCCAATCTTTAGGGAACAGAAATGTTGTGGGTTATGTTCCAAAGTAAAGCACCAAGCTGAATATGCAGTAAGAAAGAAATTAGTGGATATTAGAGATGAGCTATTTGAACACTTAGGCACTAGACCTACCTTATTTTGAAATATTATGCTTTGGCAAGTTTGGGGTACTAAATGCCAAGACTGTACAGTATTGATAACACCTCATGCCTTTTTATTTCACCACCAGGCACTCCACCCCACCTCACCTCACTTCTGCAGGTTCTTATTCATCCCTGGTTCCTTCCTTTGACACTCTTTTACCACCTTTCTTTTCGTCCTTCTTTCCTTCTTTTGTGTTTTTCTGTCTCTTGCTCTGGACCAAAGTCTGTTGGGAAAAACTACCAGTCCCCCAAAATGAGTGCCAGTGGGCCCCACCTGCAACCACCAGTTCAAATTAAACATTGGTGGTGCATAATAGCGTGGCAATGCAAAGTAGTGACGGATCTCACCACAACCTCACAGAAGTATACACTGCCCATTGCCTTTACTACATCTTAGTTTAAAGAGCCTATGGTTAATACGGATCACATCGCACATATTTTTTAAATGTTATGTTTCCTCTTCCTCTCTCTTCACCCTCAGGATCCAGAAGAAATCAGTGCTCAGAAACATCATTTAGGTACTGCAGGATCTCATTTGTTCAATCATGCCTTTATTGTTTTTGGTACTAACTTATGGAACCATAAATAAATAATGAAAATAGATACCTTAGTATTGTATACTGCCAATTTTTAAGTCTTTTCTCGTTTCTACTGGACATATATGTCAGTCACAGAAGTTATTAAAACTAAATTGAAATTGTTTACCTAGTCAGTGGTAATCCTACATTCAACACCCTTGTACCAGTCAGTATTACCAAAGTCGTTTGTGTCAACACTTTCTAGAAAATTGAATTAAAAAGGCACCTGATTTTCTTGAATACTACTCCTATGAAGGAAGAACGTCTTAAGTATCTAAATCACTGCAATTTAGGTTCGCTGCTAGCAGGCATTTTTTTAAACTAAAATTAACTTTTGTTAGGGATACCTATATTTTTTCTGTTTGCAGGAAGAGGTGTTCTTTTAGAAATGACCAATGTAGATTCAACAGGGCCGCAGGAATGCAAGATACCAAGGATATACACGCAAGATAACTTTACAGGCTGTGAACCTAAATGAAACTTATTAACATAAATAACACTTATTAACATAATGGTTATCCTAATAATTTAGTATGGATCCGGCCGTCTCACATTTACGTTGGACACTGCTACAAAAAAAATGAACGAAGTATATCTGATGAATTTATCTCTCTCTTTGTCAATAGGGATATTTGGAATGTTTTGGTATATATTCTGGCTTCTGCATGCATATGAGAGTCCAGCTGTGCATCCATCAATAACTGTGGAAGAACGGACCTACATTGAAACAAGCGTGGGGGAAGGAACTACTTTAGTGGCTCCTGGTGTAAGTACAACCAAAGGAAACAGGAAGAAGAACTGCGACTGGTGGTGTTGGAGGACATAGTGGTTGTGGGTATTTGGAGGGCAGTGGCTGGGGTTGGACCTGCCATCCTTCCACTCTGGCATTTTCACAGTCGGCTGCATGCAGCAAATAGAGCTGGTTTCAGAGCAGGATGTGCCGCCATGGCCCAACCATGCTCCATTCCCCCATTCTAATTGTGGCCTCCAGAAGCGTGGAGATGATTGGAATATTTTGGTATGCAGCCTGACCCAGGAGGCGGGACCTGTTTGGTTGGAGGTTTGGAAGGGAGGGAGTAAACAGCAAACAGGAGGGGTAAGCAACACCCAGAGCCGGCTCCCCCTGTATTATTGTTTCTCATTTTGTTCCAGTCAATTGAAACAGATTTGATTTTAGATACAGTTGGTTTGATGAACACTCCTCACAGTTAACCTGATATTTATCTTCTAATACATAGTTTGCTCTGTTTGCAGCTCAACAAAGGAGTGTAGAAATGCTGGTTAGGTAGCAGTTCATTATTCATAAAGAATAATAAATAATTCGGTACTCCTTCAATAATAGTTTGTGCTGCAAGGGAACCGCAAACTATTTTCTATATTTCACGTTTCCCTGTGAAATATAGTTTTTTCCCCCCCTGCCTGTTGTGAAATAAACGCACTCAAGCATATAGCATTAGAGTCAACAGCAAAGCGACTCATCGCGAAATGGGTCTTTAGTGTTCAGTAATGTTCTGTCGAATTCAGCTAAGACTGCAAGAGGCTTATTTACCGGGTTAATGTCCATTGCAGTTAAGATTCAGTCTGCGAAAGGGACAGGTCAGTGTGTGCGAGGGATGAGAAGGGCCGAGTCCTCTAGGCAGGAAGTTTTGTGTTTTAGCTCTTGCTTCCTGGGGAACGCCAACAGAGCAGGCAGAGGGTTTAAAAACTCTTTTGTGACCTAGACTGGCATCCCCCGAACAAAGTTCAAGAAGATACAGGCGACAGATCCACCATGGACATTTGGGGGATGTAATTCTGGCGCGTTCAGACTACTAGAAGTACTTCATGCATTTGTAGCCACCTGGTGTGCTCATGTATTGCCATTCTGACGAGTGGCATAAAACAATAAAACGAGTTGTTGAATGAATTACGGAATCAGTTAGTAGAAGTTCTCAATTGAGATCAAAATATACCGGGCCCCAGAGGGATACTTAAGCATTATTTATGCAACCAACACCATGTATTTTTATGATGCTGGGTGGGAATGTAATCCCTGGTAACCTTATGTCGCACTGGGCGCCACCAGCGCTAAAACCGGCCCTGTATACGGTGGTTACCAATGGGGCCTACATAGGGTGGCAAATGTTGAAATGATGCCCAGTATCATTATAGAGAGGAATACTTATATTTAAAAATATGTTTCTGAAGTTCTTAAACCGATTAAAAAACTACTGATTATCCGCAGTCATTTTTCAATGTCAGAAATTTTACGGGGCTCGTGACCTAAATGCCCCAGCTGTCGAAGCAAGTCACTCAGTATAGATGGATACCTCGATCAAAGCTCTGATAAGAAACATAACTAAAACAACTCATTGGCAATACCTTTGAGCAGCTGATGGACATTCTGATTGGTATTTTATGCAATGCACCGCAGCAACTAAAGTTGTGCTGTGTTGCCTGGGAGGGAGAGAGCTTAGCAATGCCATGTCTAGGAAGATATAGCATTGATTCTCTCTATCCCTACGCCTGCACTCTTCTTTTCTACCCTTCCAGTTAAAAATACTATGCTTAGACATAGGTTAAAACTTTTCCCCCAGTGAGTGTGTGTTGTACAGCACAGCACAATCCAATCTTTGAAAAGTTATACAAATGCAAACATTTCCATTTTGTAATGCCAGCCTCAAAGAAGTGTTATATTTTGATGCAAAGCCCGGTCAACCATTTTCTCAAAGCTAGGACTTTGCATCAAAACCCATGGATGGTTGCATAGTACCGCCCACGGATCACCTACTGTATGTGGCTTTGATTCAAAGTAGAGCAAGTAGGGCATAGCACTACACATTATTTTAATTATACTTTCTAGCGCAAAACTTCTACACTTTGTGCTGATATGTTTCACGTTTGTGATGCATACCCTATCCCTAGTGTTAGTAAGTCTGCCCTGAGTATTTTATTGATGGAAGACATTTTTTACAGGCCTGGGCATTAGGGTTAACCCTATTTTTTCTTCTCAGAGGCTGGAGGGAGTATGTATAGTCAGTCCTGATTACAGAGTTTTTAACACAGATGAGATAATCAGAATAGTTGCTAGCAGACAACATGTCTCGGTTATCACAAATTGAGGCCAAAACGTATGTCTGATGTTGGCTGTGTGGCCGGCTCTTTTGAATCATCTAACCAATTGCTCTACCCTGCAATATATGATTGGCTGTTTGTGGGCAAGCAGTGCTTAATTTGTTAAACAGTAAGTGCCAGGGCTCTTCTCAGGAGGCCACTGCTCCTTGCACCATCCAGTGCCCCTGTCAGCGCTCCCAATGACAGTACCAACACGATTACTAACCACTGCACTACTACAAGTGTTAGAATTCAGACTATTACAGGTTACCCAAAGCTATAAAATGATGTGGGCCGCAAGTGTTATTATTTTTAATATATATTGAATTATTAAACACTGATGTTGTCCTTATGTCAAAATTAGACAGACAGCACCACCTTGTGGTGGACTGTTATTAGAGCTCATACTGAGAATTAAGTGCCGGTGCTGATCGCCAGAAACCACTGTCTCAAATTAAGCACTGGAAGTTGTGACAAGTAAAATCTCATACTCAAATCCTACATGACTGAAAGAGAAGGTTGATGTGGGGCGCTCTGAACGATAGGCAGAGTGAACCTGTTTGACAATTTCAGTCTCCAACAGACTAAAACATCTACATTAAAATTATTGGTTGTATACAGGGTCATCAATGGCTCCTGTTGAAACAGACTACTTTATAGATGCAAATATATCTGGAGATGTCATGTATGCCATAGTCCAGACAAGTACATCTACCACCATGTGTAATAGTCCAGACATGTTCATCAACCACTGTGTCACATTTCCAG
Organism: Pleurodeles waltl; assembly: GCF_031143425.1. Taxonomy (NCBI): domain Eukaryota; kingdom Metazoa; phylum Chordata; class Amphibia; order Caudata; family Salamandridae; genus Pleurodeles; species Pleurodeles waltl. The sequence goes on from NC_090442.1 coordinate 841,935,838, forward strand.
AGCCCAGGCAAGATTGACTGCTTCAGTACAGGTTTTTCGTTTGCATTCTGGGACGTGTGGTGTACCAGGGAAACTTGACAGATTTGCAATCATAATTACTTATCAATGTGAAGGTTATAAGTCGTTGAAGTTTTCATCAAAGACTCCGGAAATGAAAAATGCATTCTGCACAATACTGAATCATGGAAAACTTAAATACTTCTATTGGTCACACTTGAAGGGCAGGCTTTTGTGGCGTTTGCTGGTGTTCGTTTCATGTTGTTGATTAGAGAATTCAGTGACGCAGGGCAGGCAGGGTCGGGTGCACTGTACAGAAATACCAAATAATAGTTCTTAGTGGGATTTAAATGCAGAACAGTTACTTTCAGAGTCTGATGGAAAGTGTGACCTCTGCCGCCGGTGTCAGTCCATTTTGATTAAGACCTAGATTCACGAGTTGTAAAATGTCCGAAAAATCTATAAATATTTTCGACAGTGAGATGTAACGCTCACAATTTAGCCTCACTCATGTGAGCAATTATAAGCTAGTGGAAGCTGTGAAACTGGCAAGGTGGGATTTTAGCATGCAACTTCCAGGAGGACTAGTGTATGACATCCCTACCAAATAAAGGGCCAGATGTAGGTAAGTCACAAATTGCGACTTGCAATTTGCGAGTCATAGCGACTCGCAAATTGCAACTCGCAATTCGCAATGCAGAAAGGTGTCTCAGGCACCTTCTGCGACTCGTTATGGGGTTGCAAAGACCCACCTCATAAATATTTATGAGGTGGGTCGCAGTTTGCGACCCCATAGCGAGTCCAGGCACTCACGGGGATGTTGGCCTGCTGGAGACAGCGGACCACCATGTCCGTGACTGCTTTTCAATAAAGCAGTTTTTTTTTTTTCGTGGTCACAAATCAACTCTACATCGCGGTGCGAATCGCAAATAGGAAGGGAACACCCCTTCCTATTTGCGAGTCGGAAACATATTTTGCGAGTCGGTACTGACTCGAAAAATGTGTTTCTGCATCGCGTTCAGCCTTTTGCGCCTCGCAAACTGTGTTTTTCGCCGTTTGCGAGGCGCAAAAGGCTACCTACATCTGGCCCTATATCACGAAAGTCTCACGAGCATGCATAAATGTGTGTGATACCTGCAAGCGGCAACTGTTTTACATCTCTGACAGTTAAAGCAGTGGTAATGACCATCGCAAAATAATACTGAAATGAAAGGCTAGCAAGATCAGGTCAACATAGGCTTTTCTGCATCATCCTTTCCCCCAGATGGCTAGTGTGGATAAACTCCATTTAAATATCGTCAGTTACCTACAGGCAGCCCTAGAGCTCTGATTGTGTGGGTGTCAGCAAAAAATGAGACCCCTGAAGGTGGTAGATTTAGCGAAGTAACTCAAGGGCCTCACAATGAACGCTCGGCTCTGTAGTACAGACAGTGTCTTGTGAGCCCTAGTGCAAGGAAAGAAACCGGCACTCCAGCTGCTGTTTGAATTGTCAAATACAGCAATGATCAGGGTTCAGTGGGCCCCACAGGCCTCTGTACCCTTGTGCACTGCACCTGCTGCACCAATTGAAGCTAGGCCCCTGGCTCGGTTGCAATTCTTGCATGTGCATCTATTGATGCATGTACACATATGACCTAAGAAAAAGCCTGTCACTTGTGTTTTCACCTATCAAAACTGTTTCGGCTCGTTGTTTCATTAGTAAATTCCCCCATATCACCATTCAAGGTCAAACTCCTGGACACTACTCAGGGTATTGCATCCTGTAACATCAGACGCATGTTCGCATAGCATAGCATGGAGCTGCACTTCCCTCTTTCTTTCCCAGTAGCTTACTGTGCTGTGGTGTTTTATCACAGATGATATCATGTGATATTGCTGGAGTACAGATAGAATCTTCCTATTTTTGTCTTGTTCCCAAAGAGATATGTAAAACCTATTGGGTGACCACTGGAATATATCACTCACTCACTCGCCGGAAATAAACAGATTTGCATATGTTCTAAACCTTCATATTTTTATTTCCTAGAGAAGCAAAACCCCTTGGCTGAAGTTCTTCACATCGATGCCAGTTTATGCAATCATTGTTGCAAACTTTTGTAGAAGTTGGACCTTTTATTTACTTCTCATAAGTCAACCTGCTTACTTTGAAGAAGTGTTTGGATTTCCGATAAGCAAGGTACATTCACAGCCTTATGTCATTTCCATGTCAGTACGATAATAGACCTTTTTAAAATATGTATGATATTGTCTGACAACTATTTGTGCTCCTCTGTCACGTCTCACATATATGGTTGTTAGCTGTGTTCTGTATTGCGCAGTGCATGGCCAGACCCTAAGATTTGGCTTGGGCTCCCAGCTCATGGGATTTATGTTCTGCCATATTACCGTATATGCGAATCCACATTTATTTTGTGGCTATTTCATTTGTATTTATCGATATTCATGTTTTGTTCATTGAAAAACAGAGGTTATTGTTGGTATGTTTCAACATGTATTTATCTAACAACACTTGGATGCCTTTTGAGATGTAGTATTATAAATCGGAATATTAAATACAAAAATACACCGCAATACCTGGAGATGTACATGTGGAGCACTGTATAGTCTTCAGTTGTATTTTAAACTGCCCAAGCTGCTGGCTTTCATGATTAATAGCAAGGGCTGTCAATGAGTAGAAGACTTCATTTCCATGATCTTCTTCCGCTTTAAAAAATATATTGTGAAGCAAACCGGCTGATTTCTATCTATATTCATGTGTAAACATCTTGGTATTCTGCGAGCCTTAAGCCCTACTATTTAAATAAATTACCCTCATTGCATTTGTAGAATGTAGGGGCTGGTTGTATACTGTACATACCTGCTGGTCATATCAGATTGCACTAGCCTTCTGCATAGGATTCGAAAGTAGCGAGGCTCTTTCTGTCTCTTAACATCCCCACCAGTGACCACTGATGCAGAACACAACAGACAGCAGTAGAGACGGAGAAACGGGTATGAAACAAGAGTGAGAACAAAGACACAGGACTCCACCACCATTGTCTCCTCACTTGACTAGTGAATGAGCTATGCAGAACAAACTCAAAACTCCACAAGACAAAAATATATCTTAAATGGGTTATGCAGAATGAATTGAAACCATAAGAGACAAAGGCCCTCTTACAACCCTGGCGGTCACAGACCGCCAGGGTTGTTTTGGCAATTGTACCGCCTACAGGCTGACGGTACAAATTGCCATATTATGCCGCCGCGGTCGCACCGCAGGGACCGGCGGTTTCCCACCATCGTTGTCCCGGCAGTTATAATCCGCCAGGGCAGCGCTGCTTGCAGCGCTACCCTGAGGATTATGACTCCCCTTCCCGCCAGCCTGTCCATGGTGGTAGAGACCGTCATGGAAAGGCTGGCGGGAAGGGAAGTCGCAGCTGAACTGCCCATGCACTTGTCATGGGCAGTGCAGGGGCCTCCTGGCACAGGCCCACCCTGCTTTGCAGACAGTGAAAAGCGCGACAGGTTCAGCTGCACCCGTCGCACGGCCGCAACACCGCCGGCTCCATTAGGAACCGGCTGCAATGTTGCGGCCGACATCCCTGCCGGGCCAGCGGGGATGTTGTAATGCGGCCAGTGGGTTTGCGGCCGCATAGACAACCGCTCGGCGGTCCAACCTTGGCGGGCGGCCTCTGCCGCCCGCCAAGGTTGTAATGAGAGCCAAAGTGTCTTGATATTCAAATAATCAAGCATAAAAGCAATTGTTCATGGATATAAGTACCTCAGTATGAGCTCTGTGTAGCAAGTGCTCTCTGCACTTTGATACTTCATGGGCAATTTCTGAAAATTAAACATACAAAAATACATTTCTCAAGTATAGCTGTGTGTTAGTATTTCTCCCTGTGTTTTAAACCTTACGCTTCACTACTACTCACTCTTTGGTCAAGGACGACTTAAGGTTTCTATTTGACTAATGCAGAACTTTAAAATCACCAATACCATTAAAACTTTGGGAGCATATATTATGATTGGTTGTATGATACCCAATCCTGTGTGTTGCTCCGGTGATTCTCCTCAGTGGATCCCTCATAGCATTAATCAAGACAATCTGTTTAATGCTCATTCCTATGAGATGACCCTTTATTGCACCTGTGTGAACTCCTCAGGAAGACATTTTGGCTTGCTGCATAATGCCCATTCCTATGGGACGATGCACAATACACATTTCTGTAGGTTGCTTCACTGGCGCACCTTTGGTGGAGCCCTGGAGCACATAATGTGGCTAGTTGTTTAAATCCCATTTGAATGGGTTGCTCCCTCCCACTCCTGTGCAGACTCCAGAGCAAATACTATAGCTGATATTTCCCCCACTTCCAAGGGAAGAAGTGTTCATCTCTGTGCTCTTTCTTGGCCAAACCCAATATGGAGTTACGCTGTAAGATATAGCTCGCTCTAAAGACAGTAGGCGTCCACATGCACTGCACCATATTTTGTCACACTTTACCTACAGCTATGCATAGGTGCTGCTACAAACGGCCAGCAAAATGGCTTGAGCACTCTCAACCATAGATGCACCACATATTCCCTACTATGGTGGACCTGACAATTTTGAGAAAAATCTCACCTTATGAGAGGACGAGGCTAGGAGGAGGTGGACGTGGTGAGCAGCAGGGTCTTCAACACTTTATTCTCACTAGCCATGAGGGGACAGGCCATGGAGAGGTGGCAGGGCTTTGTGCCAAGCACTTTACTGTCACTTTACCTTCTTCCAGCCTGCTTCCCAAAAAAAACAAAAAAACTTCTGTTGCTGCCACTGATACGCTGGGGAGCTTGCAAAACATCTGATGAATATCAACTGTGCACACGCCACACAAGTGCTAGTAACCCACTCCACACAGGCACTTCCAGCTCATGTTGTCTTCAGTGTGATATAGGGCTGTTCACCTGGAGACCGCGTAAACAGGGCCGATATTGTGTGGCACATAGGGACACCAGGTGAATTGACAGGCCTGCTACATCGACACACTTTCTGTCCACCCGAAAACAAGCAGCCAATGCTTAAATGTCCTATCGCTCAGTTCCTTTTGCTTTATTTTGTTGCCACCACACGGCAGGTTTTAGAACATATCACTTGTGAGTCTTCTTCATATATAAAACAATCCTTCATTGATGCTCTGTACAAATACAACACATTAAAAATCCATCTCAATTTCATGTGTTTTTTAAGAAGGATAGCTAATGGCAAAAAAAAACATTGTCCAAGGGAGGTTTATCAAGGAGCCATTGCAATATTTTCTAGATAATACATCGTTTTGTAGAGATTTCTTCTTAACTCTCCGGTTAATTATTTCACCCACTCCATGTTTTCAGCCCACATCCCTATTCTTGGATCCCAACAATCTAACCATGTGATACTAGAAGCTCCCCAACCTAGGTAACAGCACAGCTTGTATGTGACAGTTCCTTTTTCAGGGTTATGCCTAGCATTGTTTCAAAAGCCTCCTTTACTGACCCATTTTCTGTACTTGCTATGAATATTGTCTCACTACACAAACACCCCTTACAAGAATTGTTTTGGTGTGCACCCTATATTTTTTGTCTGTTCTGGTATGCAGGCTGGATTCAGTGCCATTTTTGCATTATTGTCTTGTCATTACCTTGCAGTTCTTTCTGAATGCACTGTGTGTCCATCTTGTGTGGCAAATCACTGAAAGGACAGTCTAAAAATATCAGTCTACAAAGGCAGGACTGGGAACCCAAAGCAGCCCTGACAAGTTTGTCTGACCAGCCCCCATAGAATGCATAGCGAGTGAGCCTCACCACTACAAAGGGGCTTGAGCGGTTCTCCCTCCAAAACAAATTGGGAAACAAATGCCAAAAACTGTGCATTCTACATCACATTTTTCATTATATATTCAATTGTATTCATTTTTAAAGCATATTAATAACTATTGGTGACCCTACAGGCCCTGGCCCATCTCTAGGTGCTTACATTTGAAAAGGGTGGAACCCACCTTTTTTTAAATGGCACTGCACATTGTACCACTAACACAATAGGATTTTGTTCCCACCAGGCCAAGGCATTCAGGGTATCTCTCCCCTGGCACCTATATGTTTCTTTTATTCTATTCTAGGATGGACAGGGGACTAAGGGCCAGATGTAGGTAGGCTTTTGCGCCTCGCAAACGACGAAAAACACCGTTTGCGAGGTGCAAAAGCCCTCACGCGATGCAGAAACACATTTTGCGAGTCGGAACCGACTCGCAAAATGTGTTTCCGACTCGCAAATAGGAAGGGGTGTTCCCTTCCTATTTGCGACTCGCACCGTGATGTAAGTTGATTCGCGGTCGCAAATCAACTCGCAGTTACCATCCACTTGAAGTGGATGGTAACTAATTCGCAAACGGGAAGGGGTCCCCATGGGACCCCTTCCCCTTTGTGAATGCTCACAAAAATATTTTTTCAGAGCAGGCAGTGGTCCTATGGACCACTGCCTGCTCTGAAAAAGCCCGAAACAAAAGGTTTCGGTATTTATTTCTATTTGCAGCTCGTTTTCCTTTAAGAAAAACGGGCTGCAAAGAGAAAAAAAAAAACTGCTTTATTTAAAAGCAGTCACGGACATGGTGGTCTGCTGTCTCCAGCAGGCCACCATCCCTGTGAGTGCCTAGACTCGCTATGGGGTCGCAAACTGCGACCCACCTCATAAATATTTATGAGGTGGGTCTTTGCGACCCCATAGCGAGTCGCAGAAGGTGTCTGAGACACCATTCTGCATCGCGAATTGCGAGTTGCAATTTGCGAGTCGCTTTGACTCGCAAATTGCAAGTCGCAATTTGTGGTCTACTTACATCTGGCCCTAAGTCCTAAAATGGCGGCTGCCACATCTTTGTTGATGTGGTGGCTGCCAATCAGATCTTATTTTTAGATCTTTTGGATTCACATTTTCTGTTAGGTGCGATACATTTATAAATTCTGAACCTTAATTTCTTAAAACTACTTAATGGATTTATACAAGTTCACAAAAAGCATACTTTCTGGAGGAAGATCTATCTTTCTGCCAAATTTGGTGCAATTCTGCTCACCTGTTTTGGCTGTAGAAGTGTCTAATTTTCCTATTCAAAACTGCATTAAGAAAACACGTTTTGGACCATCCCTCTTTTCCCGGCCCCTGCTTGACAGATCACTCCAATACTTTCCAGGAAGTATCGGAGGTGCATGAGACTTTTTTTTAAAGTTTGTATATATTAATACAATGCCACCTCAGGCTTAGAACGCTGCATAAATTAAGCAAAAATGAAGTAGGGAATGTGGTGTAATTCCCATGTTTTAGAGATGAACAGCAACAAAGCCTTTTGTCATTTTTGCAGTTAAGTCATTACACATGGATTAACTAGTTCTATCCATGTGGAGCTGAAAATTTAAAAAAGCCTTTTATAGTCCAGGCACAGTATTACAGCTTTGGAGTGGGCATTGGTTTGACATAACCTGCATACCCAATTTTGAGAAATTATCTGACAAGCTCAAATAATATCGAAACACATGCATCAGGGCTGCTCATATTCATTCTAGGTTGGTTTTAAATCCAATCTACCGTTTGCGTTTCTGCAAACCTCAGCACAATTGTGGTCTGCACAAACGTGTACTGTTCACCAAAATACAGAGGTCATGCAGCCAAGCTACACTAGCAGTGTGCAGCACAGTCCTGTTACCTTGGCAGAACCATGGTTTCACTCCCCATGCTGTGTGGTGTGTGCAAGGTCCTGAAGGTTTCAAGTATGGTGGGTGTACTCTCTTATGGGGTACACAGGCCCTTTTCAAAAAGATGGCACAGGGATCGTTCGGGCAAAGCTAGGATGTGTGGGCCTAGTCATGTTCTCTGATTTCACACCTGGAATCTGCAGCTCAAATTTGAGAAGGAACCTGGGGCCAGATGCAGGAAACTATTTGCGAGTCGCAAACGGCAAAAAATGCCGTTTGCGAGTCGCAAATTCCAGTTTCCAATGCAGAAATGCATATTGCGAGTCGGGACCGACTCGCAATATGCATTTCAGAATCGCAAATAGGAAGGGGTGTTCCCTTCCTATTTGCGATTCGGAGTGGTATGCAATACCATTTGCGACCGCATATGCGGTCGCAAAGGGTGTCGCAGTTACCATCCACTTCAAGTGCATGGTAACCCACTCGCAAATTGGAAGGGGTCCCCATGGGACCCCTTCCACTTTGTGAATGGACCCAAAACTATTTTTTCAGGGCAGGTAGTGGTCCAAGGGACCACTACCTGCCCTGAAAAAATACGGAAACTAAAGGTTTCGTTTTTTTTTTTAACTGCAGCTCGTTTTCCTGTAAGGAAAACGGGCTACACTTAAAAAAAAAAAACTGCTTTATTTAAAAGCAGTCACGAACATGGAGGTCTGCTGACTACAGCAGGCCTCCATGTTTGCGAGTGCCTAGACTCGCTATGGGGCCGCAATTTGCGACCCACCTCATTAATATTAATGAGGTGGGTCATTGCGACCCCATAGCGACTCGCAGATGGTGTCTGAGACACCGTTCTGCATACCAATTTGCGAGTTGCAAATTGCGAGTCGCAGGGACTCGCAATTTGCAAGTCGCAAATTGGCTTTTTGCTACATCTGGCCCCTAGTCACTAAGCATGGGGTTCAGCCACTTCCACTTTATTGTAAGTGCATCAAGAAGTGTCTCTGAGACACTGAATATCCCCTCCCAAAGCCCCCACTTGTCGTGGGGGTGTTTATGCACGCTAAGTGTAGCCCACCCCGGTTGGTCTCCATTTTCCAGCACCTTTGGATGACAGCTCAGCATAGTGTACATTGGAAATTACCTGATTTCTTACTGGCAATCTTCATTTCTCCTGGTGCAGGTCTTCCTTGTGAAAGTCCTATCCCAATGAGACATGCCTTGCCCTCAAGTCATGCAGTCTCATTGGCCCAAATGTTTAATTAAAAGTACTTTCAGTTTTAACTCTTCTGCTTGCAACATCTCATTGTCCTATTTCACTGTTCACTGATAACAGAACCCACTCTCTCTACCAATACATCCCTTGCAGAAAACCAAAACTGCCTTGAAAAATCAAGTTTGTGATGAATCATACGGTGTACAGGAGTGATGCTGAACTCTAGTTAGGAAGACTCAGCATAGGAGTAATACAGCCTACTAGTATGTCATCAGGTCATTAACTCCCAATCCAATCTTTATTATTGCAATCCTGACTTATTGAGGATGTACCAAGTACCACCATAATCCGATTAGCCAAAACAATAAATAAACCAAGCCATTTTACTACTGAACACAAATGGCATTAAGGAAACTCTTTACACCCGGCAAAAGACTACCATGAAGTTATAAAGTTACACTCAAAGAGTAATGTTTTACAAATGTATGAGGGGAAGCTAATCAACAGACCCACAGATTTCCAACACAGTAATTCCCTGAAATTCCTCCCTAGAAGCAACTACCCCTTGTTAGATCTGACATCCTTGCAGCGGGTACCACCCACCTCATTTTTTCAAGTTATGTGAATGGTAATTGCAAAGGGCAAATACCATCCACATGTTTTTTTAATTAAATAAGGACTTCAAGCCTGCTTATGGGCCTAGCTGCCACTCGGTGAGAGTCAGGCAGCCAGGCATCTTTGAGGTGTACACATGTTATAGTGAGCATGTGCCCCTCAGCATTTTCCTTGTGAAAATAATCCCTTGGAAGGCTAAGTGCTGACCTAGTGCCAGCCCTGGCCTGCAATGTTTGGGGGTTTGAAGAGACCTCCCATTCATCATGCCAACAGCATTATGTTTACAAGCATTCCTGGGCATCTAGGACACAAGACCAGTATTCCCAGTACTGTCTGTCTATCACTTTCACAGACAGCAAGCAACACCCTTTCCCAACTCATCACCCATGTGGGAAAGGGTGTTGCTTGCAGCCTGTGAAAGATTGTAGGCATGTCACTCGAGGCCACATAATCATGAAACTCTGTGACCTGGAGCCCACATGCATGTCTTTGCACTGGAGGCAGAGAGGGCATGCTTGGGACTCTCATGCCTCTCATCCTGGACTGGGGCAGCACACCCTATTTCGTCCGCTGTGTGTGTTCCAAAGCAGGAATTTCAAATTAAGTAGGACCTGGGGGGTTGGAGGCCTCCATCATGTCTACTAGCCTGTGGTTCAATTTGACTGTTTTTGAAACAATAAAAACAAACTGAAGGCTGGCACAGCAGAGCACCCATCCTGAACTCACTTATTTAAAGTGTTCCTTTTGTGTGCTTTTGTCATGCAGTGATATATATCTGATGTAGTAAAGTGAAACACTCCTGCAATTTAACAGCATGAAAGAGAGCACTTGTAGATTTGTGAGATCAGGCTGTGTGCATCCTAATGTGATATATTTAAAAGTGCCCTAGTCTCTTGCTTGTTTAACATGCAGGAGCGTTGCTCTTTAGTACATTAGTTTATATCATTAAATTGGGAGCCATTTATTATCAGTTATAACAAATGCCTCTTAATATAGTGTTATAACCTGAGTACTAAAGTGAAACACTCCTGCATGTTAAAAGAATACATGAGGGCACTTTTAAATATGTGAGTGTCAGGACTAAACTCACATATTTAAATATGCCCTAGTCTTCTGTATTCTTTACAAATTCAGGAGCGTTTCACTTTAGTACATCAGTTAATATCACTATATTTAGAGGCATTTATTAACAGTTTTAATAAATTCCTCTTACTATAGTGGTATAAAATAATGCACTAAACTGAAATGCTCCCACATGTTAAAAGCATACAAGAGGGGCCCATCCCTTTCAAGTTAGATCAGCTGCTACTGCATCCTTGGTGTGATACTCCCTTATACTTTTTGTATTTACCATCAAATTTTTGCTGAACTCGTTTTTGTTAGCATTAGCACTTTGTGTACTTTAGCCCTACTAACCAGTGACAAAGTGCCTGTGCTGTCTCCATTAAATGTGGTAAAACTGGCATACACCTAACTGGTACATTTTATTTACCTATAAATCCCTAGTAAGTGGTACTACATGTACCCTGGGCCTGTAAATTGAATGCTATTAGTGGGCTGCAGGACTCATTGTGCCACCCACTAAAGTAGCACTGTAAGATATGTCTCAGGCCTGCCACTACAGCCTGCATATGCCATTTTAAATTGCCATTTCGACCTTGCAAAATAAGCCTTTTTTCCAGGCATAACCCTTAATTTTTAGTACTTATGAGTCACTCGTAAGGTAGGCCGTAACCACCCTTAGGGCACAATACATGATATTTAAAAAGTAGGACATGTGTATTTAAGTTTTACGCGCCCTGACAGTGAAACACTCCTAAAGTCGCTTCTCACTGTTGTAATGCTATCTCTCCCATAGACAAAGACTGGGCTACCTTTTACACTACTTAAGTGATACCTTCAGTTCGGGAACAGATACAGAAATGCTTTTTCCACTCTAATTAATTTGAATTTATACTCCCACATGTTCCTTTTTGCCAGTGTCCAGGGTCACATGACTGTGAATGGCTCGCCTATGGTGTTTTGTGTATTCTTTCCAGACTTGGGAACAAAACTGTTGTTGGGTGTGGGGCAAGGTGTTTTTCACCTGAGCACGATGTCCTGGGAACTTTCACTAAGCCTTCCTGAGCTTCAGAGGGTGCCCCAGGTCTTCTCCCCACTTCCTGGCTTCTAAGGGCTGCCTGCCCCGCCACCGACAAATGCAGCTCACACCTAGGCTTGCTTTCCCTTTGTTACCATATATGGTTTGGAGCCAAAGCCAGGAAAAGGGGGAAGGTTGGTTGAAGAGGGCACCCCCCCACTCACAGGCAGGCACTGGGGATAAAAGTGACATCAGAACACTCCAGTTAATGTGGAAAGAATCAGAAGAAGGGGCGTGCTCCCAAAAGTAGGAAGACTGGACCTGCTTGCCTTGAACCCTGGACCCACAGTAATGACTCTTAGGATCAGTTGGTTGACCAATCGTTTGAGCTATAGGGACACAACAACCTTTGAGATGCCTGCTTGCAACTACCCAGCTAACCAGAACCAACTGGACCTTCTTGAATCCGGCTTCTTGCCTCTGCTGAAGTGGGCCCTGATCCCTAATGGTTCCTCTTCAGGCCCTGGAGCCTTGGCTGGCATCAGAGTGCACTTCTCCTGCCTAAAAACCACAAGTCTTGAGTTCCAGATGAAGATTCAAAGGTTTTTACACTCTTCGTGACTGCAAACACACACCATGTGTTGCCAAGCGACCATCTGCAGCACCCTCCCATGCAAATCCAAAGGGATGACCGCCTCCCCATGTCTGCTCCAAGAACTGCTCCAACTGCAACAGGGCTCATTGACTGATAATGTAAAGCTACAGTGGCGACTGACTCTTTGCACTGAGCAGTGGCCATCTGTGGATAACGACCTGCTTCTTGCGCCGACATGAACTTGTTTGTTTGACCTGGTCTGGGGTGACCAGATAATCACAATTGGCACTTTACGCTTTTTGGCACTGTTTTGACTAAAACAAATCATAACTGTGAGTCTAATGATTGTATTATTGTCATTTTAGTGTACATTTGTTTATTAAATTAACTATATTTTTCTAATGTGGTTTGGGATTTCTCTTGTTTTTTGTTTTCACTTTATTGTTGTTTGAGAACTGCCTAAATAGTTTATATATTGCCCCTAAGTTAAACCTGACTGTTTTTGTGCAGAGCTATCAGAGAGTTCAGCACAGGCTTATTTAATGACTTTTGTGGGTCAAATGTACAAGGATTATGTTTATTATTTAAGTGGGGCCCTCATCCCTCTCAACAAATTCTTACACCCCTCTGGTAGAATTTTCTTTTTTAAATAACATTTATTGGGTTTCAGTGACAGCTTAGCCTACATAAAGGATCATGCCATGTTACATTGCACAGTGTCTATAAACAGACATATAGATATACATTTCAAATCTGGATTATAAGTGTTTACATATGTGTCACATATATGTGTATCAAAATTTGGCGACCTGAAAAGAATGACATCATGAGAGAGTCCATGGAGGAAAACAGACATAATAATAGGATAGCACAAAAAGACAGTTATTACGGAGACAAAATGTTGACAAAATACATGGACCCAGTAAACTAGTAACTGAACACCCTATCTCCTCTCCCCCCACATTCGTACACATTCACGCTGCCAATACCATAAAAGTGCAGCATAAATGGTCCATAGCTTTCTGTGGTGCACCCATTCATAGCCCAAAGTATCATCTGCTCGCACCCCAGCAATGCTAGGATATACATATTATGCTACAGGACCTCAACCCCAGGGTTGGCGACTCCCTGGGGTTATTTTAATTCAAATAACATGGCTGACCAAGCACACAAGTAGTCTTCCAGTTTATCATCTCTACAAACATGCTTCATTAGCTTCTCCTCCGCAACTACCCATTCAGACACACACCTCAACAAGCTGTATAGTTGGGCTGCATCGGACTAAGCCACTTATTTGTGTGCACTTCTTTGCCAACACCAAGCCTAGAAGGACAAACTTTCTGCTCAATTTTTTCTTTGCGGGAGAGTGAATCAAGCCCAACAACACTTGGGTGATCTCAAACAGTATCGCTCATCCCAAGGCTCTATTCAGGTTTTGCAATACCTCCTGTCGGTAAGGGAACAGACAACAACAAGCGCATACCATGTGCATAAAACGCGCTGTCAGGGCCCCGCAACACGCGCAGAAGGCTGGTCGAATGGCCTAGATGACTTGCATGGTTTGCGGAGTAATGTAGGTTTGGTGCATAAAATTGTATTGCAGCTGTTTGAAGCGGGCATTGGAGCTGACTGTCTGCACTCCCTCATGCAACTTTACCCATTTTCTAGCTGTTAAGGGGTCTCCCATTGTTTCCACCCATTTGGTCTGCACCCCTCTGGTAGAATGCCCATGAAGACCCAAGGGTGTTCTTTGACCTGCTTCTTCATATGCTGAAACAACAGTAAACATAACCCACCTACACCTTATTGCAATAGATGGTTTCTTTCCTTTTCCCAATCTGTCAAGAGTTACTTACAAAGAACGTGTAAGGAAATGCCTCCTTGGCATGGTTACCCCCTGACTTTTTGCCTTTGCTGATGCCAAGTTATGATTGAAAGTGTGCTGGACCCTGCTAACCAGGCCCCAGCACCAGTGTTCTTTCCCTAAACTGTACCTTTGTTTCCACAATTGGCACAACCCTAGCACTCAGATTAGTCCCTTGTAAATGGTACCCCTGGTACCAAGGGCCCTGATGCCAGGGAAGGTCTCTAAGGTCTGCAGCATGTCTTATGCCACCCTGGGAACCCCCCCACTCAGCACATGCACACTGCCTCACAGCTTGTGTGTGCTGGTGGGGAGAAAAAGACTAAGTAGACATGGCACTCCCCCCAGGGTGCCATGACAACCTCACACTGCCAGTGGCATAGGTAAGTCACCCCTCTAGCAGGCCTCACAGCCCTAAGGCAGGGTGCACTATACCACAGGTGAGAGCATATGTGCATGAGCACCATGCCCCTACAGTGTCTAAGCAAAACCTTAGACATTGTAAGTGCAGGGTAGCCATAAGAGTATATGGCCTGGGAGTTTGTCAAACACGAACTCCACAGTTCCATAATGGCTACACTGAAATCTGGGAAGTTTGGTATCAAACTTCTCAGCACAATAAATGCACACTGATACCAGTGTGGAATTTATTGTAAAATGCACCCAGAGGGCATCTTAGAGATGCACCCTGTCTACAAATCCGGCTTCTAGTGTTAGGCTGACAAGTTTCAGCCAGCCTACCACAACCAGACAAGTTGCTGGCCACATGGGGAGAGTGCCTTTGTCACTCTGTGGCCAGGAACAAAGTCTATACTGGGTGGAGGTGCTTCTCACCTCCACCTGCAGGAACTGTAACACCTGGCGGTGAGCCTCAAAGGCTCACCCCTTTTGTTACAGCACCACAGGGCATCCCAGCTAGTGGAGATGCCCGCCCCTCCGGCCACTGCCCCCACTTTTGGCAGCAAGGCTGGACGAGATAATTAGAAAAACAAGGAGGAGTCACCCACCAGTCAGGACAGCCCCTAAGGTGTCCTGAGCTGAGGTGGCCCCTGCCTTTAGAAATCCCCCATCTTAAGTTTGGAGGATTCCCCCAATAGGATTAGGGATGTGCCCCCCTCCCCTCAGGGAGGAGGCACAAAGAGGGTGTAGCCACCCTCTAGGACAGTAGCTATTGGCTACTGCCGTCCCAGACCTAAATACCCCCCTAAATTTAGTATTTAGGGGCACCCCAGAACCCAGGAAATCAGATTCCTGCAACCTGGAGAAAGAAGAAGGACCTGCTGACCTACAAGCCCTGCAGGGACGACAGAAGAGAACACCTGCTTTGGCCCCAGCCCTACCGGCCTGTCTCCTGATTCGAAAACCTGCAACCAGCGACTCATTCGACAGGGACCAGCAACCTCTGAAGCCTCAGAGGACTGCCCTGGACCAAACTTCAGTGAACAGCGGCTCTGTTCAATTTCAACAACAACTTTACAACTTTCTTGCAACTTTAAAGAACTTCACTCTTCCCGCCGGAAGCATGACACTTCACCCTCTTCACCCGACGCCCCCGGCTCGAGATCCAGAGAACAAACACCACAGGGAGGACTCCTAGGCGACTGCGACCTCGTGAGTAGCCCGAGATGACCCCCCTGGAGCCCCACAGAGACGCATGCAGAGAGAATCCAGAGGCTCCTCCTATCTGCGACTGGCCTGTAACAAGCGACATGATGCCTGGACCAAGCACTGCACCCGCAGCCCCCAGGACCAGAAGGAACCGAACCTCAGTGCAGGAGTAACCACCAGACGACCCTGTGCCTAGCCCAGTTGGTGGCTGGCCCGAGAAGCCATATTGTGCCCTGCCTGCACCCCCAGAGTGACCCCCGGTTCCCTCCATTGTTTCCTATTCAAAACACAACCCCTGCTTTGCACACTGCACCCGGCCGCCCCTGTGCCGCTGAGGGTGTGTTTTGTGTGCCTACTTGTGTCCCCCCCATTGCTCTACAAAAACCCCCTGGTCTGCCCCCGAGGATGCAGGTACTTACCTGCTGGAAGACTGGAAGCGGAGCACCCCTGTTCTCCATAGGCGCCTGTGTGTTTTGGGCACCTCTTTGACCTCTGCACCTGACCGGCCCTGAGCTGCTGGTGTGATAACTTTGGGGGTGCCTATGCCCAGGAACTGAGACTTGTAAGTGTCTTACTTACCTCACAAATTAACCAATACTTACCTCCCCCGGGAACTGTTGATTTTTGCACTGTCTACTTTTAAAATAGCTTATTGCCATTTTAACAAAAACTGTATATGTTATTGCTCTAATTTAAAGTTCCTAACTTACCTGTGTGGAGTACCTTGCATTTTATGTATTTACTTCAAATCTTGAACTTGTGGTTCTAAAAATAAATTAAGAAAATATATTTTTCTGTACAAAAACTGTTGGCCTGGAGTTAAGTCTTTGAGTGTGTGTTCCTCATTTATTGTCTGTGTTTGTACAACAAACACTACCCTCTGATAAGCTGACTGCTTGACCACACTACCACAAAATAGAGCATTAGAATCATCTAATTTTGCCACTATCTTACCTCTAAGGGGAACCCTTGGACTCTGTGCGCACTATCTCTAACTTTGAGATAGTATCTACAGAGCCAACTTCCTACAGAAAGGTATGCACTGAAGTCTCTGTTCTTTGAATCAGGCTTAGCATTCATCTAAAGTGTGCAGGTCCCCTTCTCCTTGTTAAAAAGATTCTGAAAAAATTGAATAATGAACTAATCTAAAGGACAATGACAATTAAGAGATGAGGGATACATCTTGGTCCAGGTCCTAGAAGAATCCTATCTGGCGAAATTTTAAGATTGGCAATCCTGTGCACTAATTCTGTGTTCTGTGTTAATCCACCACCACTTATTGACATGCTTCAGCATAGTCAGGCTTTGTGATCTGAAGAGGCACAGTGGATGAGGCGCGTTGTGATTTATCAGCACTGGTGACCCTCCCCACCCTCAGGCCTAACCACAAAAGTGCTATCTCCGTTGCTGCTAAGAAAAAACATAAAAGATTGTGGCCTCTATAGTTGATTTCTGAAAGGTTGTAACAATCTCTTATGTAGATGTTCTTTTATCAATTCCTGTAATTGAGGGTGAAAAATCTTAAGACCTAAATGGCATATACAAAATGAGGTATTTCCTGGCAGCATCTAATTTCCAAGAACTCATACAAATGTGACTTTCTCAGAGGAAGAAACAGCAGTGCCTTTTCCATGAAATGTAGTGTTTAGAAAAAAATGAACCATTAGTTCAGCAGTTTACCAAAGCTCGATACAGTCATCTCCTTTATGCATTGCATCATTAAAAACTTGAGTTTCCTTTAATAGATCATAAATTCATTCATGTTAATTGTACCTACCTAGGTGCCATTTTTACTTCTTAAGCGTGACATGATTTGTGCCTAGGTCTCAGGCAACTCAAATTATTTCTTAAATAAATGCATTGAACGTTCTTGTTTTCCCTCCTCAGCGACTAGAGTCTCAAGAAGAGGTTGTTAGTTATAATAGGCCTTTGTTATGGTGGAGAACTGTTCAGATTAGTTAATCTAATCAGAATTTGGCTGTAGATATGTAGTGCAGAAGAATGGGAGAGCGTGTCTGAACTGTTGCTAACTTCAAGGCCGTGCAGCTGTGTGTTTCTACGTCTGACCCTGGGAACCTGAGAGTCTACCAGCCCTCAGAAGACATTGTCCCTTGACTCGACCATCTCGAGGAAGTTGTTGGGAAGAAACTTCCAGAACTTTCTATTGTTTATTAATTGTGTGTTCCTTCGAATTGTTTAACAGCTTCTGTTCTGACTACACTGAGACCAGACCTTTATCAATTCTGCTTATTTCCCCTGCAATGGGTTTTGGACTTCGTGCTTGAGTGCCCGTTTCTTCCGCAGACACCTTTGTTTGTTTGCTCTGATGCTGACGTCTTGCTCTATTAACTTCCACCCTGCCACTTTCAATGCTCTATTTAGAATAGGGAAGTTCCTTTATGGAACGAATCTATTTTTTATTTGGTTCTCTTTTGCATATTTTTCTTTATAATATACACATTTAAATTGCACAAGATATTGATGCTTTTTGGATAAATTGCTTTACTAAATTATTGGTTTGTAACTTTTAGTAAATGCGTGAATAAGCCTTCTTGGTTTAGACATAATCCTAGGGTTTTACAGCATATGCATCAGCCAGCCCTTAAACTGTTTGCTGTGTAAATCACACAACAAACACTGTGTACAATATGATAATGTCTCTTCAAAATTCAAAACATTGGACTACTTTAACATGTGGAAGTTTATTATGTCACATTATAACACTGAATTGAGAAGTACTTACCAAAAATAAGGCAAGACAGTTGTCATGCAAACCTTGTAGGTGGCCCAGACTAATATAGACACAAATGTGACAGATATCCCGTCTGCCTCATTACAATTGCATTTTTCCTATGGGGATTGTAATATGGCGGATGGGATATCCGTCACGTTTGTGATGGAGTATCCTCTGCCAAATTCTAAATCAAGCCGTAAATGATTTGCTAGAATCAGATGTTGAGCCATGCCAAGACTTGAACTTGGTTGCCTAGTTCCAAACTTGCAGCTCTGGCTGTAATGTCACAACCTGGTAGAGGGAGGGTGCCTGGCAGAAGCCACTTAAAAGCCTGGATCTTTTTTACCTCTAGCCTCCTGTAGCATCTTCCCAGCCCTAGAGCATGCAGATGAATTATGCCACTTGGGAGCTGCGATTAAACATTACTTTATTACTCAGCATACACTAACACACTGTGCCATGCACCATACCTTCAGTTAACCACACACGCAGTCAGACACATAGCAACATGCACATGGCACAACCTATCTACCCAGGCCATGCAACAACACAGACATAACCCATACACAGACCTCACACACCTTTGCACACAGATGCACACAGATGTCACACCACCATGTAGAAGGAAACCAGGACAAGCATCTCAAGCAAAAAGTGTTAAAACATATGCAAAATGTGCCAAATGGCAAGTCCAATGTCGAGAAATGAAGGACACATTGTCCGTATATCTTGGCCCCAAATTGACTTCTGACAGCAAATAGGCCTCCAGATCATAGGGGCATCAATTGGAAATGCAGGCACCTCAGGGGCTTGGGGGTGGTGGTGGGGTTGGATTGGATTTGGAAGGGGGATGTATCTGTCTGGACTTGGGAGGAGGGACCTTGGCTCTGGGAGGGGTGGATTTTTTGCTTGGTGGAGGAGCAGGGGAAACACTAGAGGGGACACCCGAGCAATGGGAGGTGGAAGGGCCTGGGAGGGGCAGGGGGACACAACGTTTAGGGGCAACACGGAGTGGGAGAGGAGTAGGGAAGAGGTCAAGGGCAGCAAGGAAGACTTTTTTAGGTACATGGGGAGGTCACATGAATGGGGGATGGGAGTATAGGTAGAGTGCTCGTGTGACGTGTTGGTGTGCTGTACATGGATGCTGCTGTGTGCAATCTGTGCATGTCTGTGGTGGGTGTATGTTGGGTGGGTGGGTGGGTGCATGTGCATATCTTGAGAGGAGGGGGTAGAGATGCGGGGAGAAGGAATGGAAGACATGTGAGTGAATGTTGGGGCAGTGTGTGCAAGTGAAGTGGATATGCTGCAGGTGGCAGAGAAGATGGTCATGGTGAGTGCGAATGTGGTGTGTGGGGTGGGTGTCTGTGAGTCTGCTGTTGTGGTGATTGAGGGTATGACAGGAATGCAAGCAGGACCAGTGTGAGATGATGCAGTGCTGGCAGGTGTGAGTGGTGATGTGACTGTACGGGAGGCAGTGTGGAAAGTGTCTGTTGTTCTGTATGCAGATGTTTGTTGTGTGTGTGCATGCCTGTGGGTTTGTTTGTGGTACTTATGCTTGTCTTTGCACACCTTGTTTGTTGTAGTGGGTGTATGCTGGTCTGTAGGTATGCCCTGGACGGGTGTAGGGAGAGGGGTTGTGGATTGGGACCAAGTAGCTGGAGGGGGGACTGAAGATGAAGGGACACTGGCTGCCATCAACGAGGAGGCCAGAGCCTGAAACGACCTCTGTAGGCCGGACAAGTCACTGTGAATGCCTTCCAGATAGGCATTGGACTGCTTCATCTGGGATGCCAGATGGCATTCACAATGGTTGTGTGCCCCACAGAGATGGACCTCAGGAGGGTGGACTGGGGCAGGGGCAGAGGTGCCTGCGGCAAAGGAGACGCCCACCCTCCTGGGTGAGCGGGCATGGGCAACTGGGTGGGAAGCTACAGGGAGGCCGGTGCTGGTAAGGGGTGTGGTGGACAAGGATGGTGCTGGGGTGGTCCCAGATGGGTCTGCCACTGCCACGGAGTTGCCATCGGAGGAGGAATCTGAATCAGATGTGGTGGTAGTTCTAGTCTCGCCAGTGGTGCTCCCCTTGCCCTCCAGTCCACTGGTCCTCTTGGTTTCGCTGGTGCCACCCTCCTGGGTCCCGTGGGCTGCTGTATACCCACTTGCTGGTGCCCTTCCTCCTTTGCCAGATGATGCTAATGCACACATCTACAGAGGTGGAGAGAGAAGGAGGGTGGGAGAAAAAGAAAGGGAAGAAATGGTAATAACCCACACATCCACTTCACGTACAAACAATACATACATTTGGCCCTGTCGGGAAAACAAGAGACCATTTTGCAGTCATGAACAATAGAGTCCTGCAAGCCATACCCAAAGTTATCACTGATCACCTCATCCCTGCAGCCTAGACACCTGATTGAAAAGTCCTACGTGCCTGTCAACTGGCTAAACGACTGATCCAACAATTTAACCCATTAACATACCCACCCACGTCAGTCATGACAGGATGAAACAAATCTGACCTCAGAGGAACTGTGCACACAAACTAAATGACAGGAGTACATTTGGCACAGATGTCCATTGATGTTGCAATTAAAACAATTACAATGTTAACTAAACATACCTGTCATTACCCAAATACAGTGCCAATAAGATCACTTTGGACTACTACAGTATACACAGAGATGGAGTATTAAGCCAGTAAAATGCCTGAACATTTGATCAACCCCTATGTACAGTAGAATGTGTATTAGAGTACCACCACTTCTGTTACTGCATGGCTCTACATAGGTAATGTGTCACACTCCAACATGATTGGTGTGACACCAGGACTGTACACTCCTAACAGTCTACACTTGCCCCCTTGTGGCTGCTGTGCTGCCCTCAAGTGCCCAACCAACTCCGGGTAGGCCACCGCCAGTATGTAGACCATTTGGGTGGTAAAGGTCCGATGGGAACCCTTTCCACGTTGGGAGGCCATCCCCAGCTGGGCCTCTGCGGTCTTCCGGGCCCAGCGTCTCAGGTCCTCACACCGCTTCCTGCTGTGGGTGCTTTGCTGGCTATGGACCCCTAGGGTCCGCACTTCCTTGGCGATGGCTCTCCACAGCCCTTTTTTCTGGTGGGCGCTGACCTGCATGGAAAACATTCTGAAAATGGAGGACATGATGTAAATGATACCAATACAGCTGCAATCTTTGGCGACACACAACATACATGGACCATGCACACTGCCAATATACCAAACACCACACACATAATGTGCATGCAAAACCTCAAATCAGTCATCACATGTCAATGTGCACACACATTCACTGTCAAACACAACCGAAAATGTGGGACAAAGGACGTTGTACTGACCTGTTGCCCTGGAACCCTATACAACCACCCATAGAGGGGTAGGACCCCTTCCACCAGTTTATCCAGCTCCTCAGCTGTGAAGGCTGGGGCCCCATCCCTGCAGTGCGTGCAATCGTTGCTCCAAGATTCAGGAGACAGCAGTACACGAAGTGGAGGTCTTCTATGCTTGAATGCCAAGAGTCGAATGAGCTTGTCCATTCGAAACGGCGGTCATGACTGTCAGCGCCAGCGGTGATCGCCATTGGTCCCAGTTTCCCATAGACGTCAATGTTAACCAATGAGGACATGCACGCCGGCGGAATGAGGTCACTTCCATCTGTCAAATGCATGCAGAACAGGTGGATACCATTTTAGTATGTTACATGACTGTCCTGGATTCACACTGCGTCATTACCTGCATATCGTCACAAACTGATTCATGTAGCTTACATTTTGTGGATAATCACATATGTAGTGAGTGCCAGGTGACATCACGTATGGCGGACCACATGGAAAGTGTATGTTTACATGTCCTGTACATGTTCCTTGTCACAGGGATTATGTGGCATTGTCTGGCTAGGAATGGAGTGCGTAGTAATGTGTCTTTGCACAACATGACAGCCAACTTACATGATCAATACTTCGTGATCGTTGTATGTCATACTTGGTTCACAACATTGTGAGAGGTGCCCAGATTGTTGTTTGTCTCTCTGCCTGGATACCACCAAAATGGAGTGATGAGGAATTCACCAGTTTACCGGCCCCTAGTAGATCTTGAAACTATGGAGGAGCGCCACATCATCCTAACCAATCGACTGAACCGTGTGTCCATCAGGGAACTGGCCGCCCAGTTGGAGCCAGACCTCCTGCTAGATTTAAGAAATCCCCATGCCATCCCTCCAACAGTCCAGGTGTTGGCAGTGCTGCATTTTCTGGCGAGTGTCTCATTTCAAGTGACTGTGGGACTGGCTGCAGGGATGTCACAGCCCAGGTTCAGTAAGGTGTTACAGGATGTGCTGGATGCCCTACTCAAGCATGTGAACAGGTACATAAGTTTCCCACAACGTGCTGAATTGCCCACGGTTAAATCAGCCTTCTACAATATATTACATGTCCCACAAGTAATAGGGGCCACTGATGGGACTCACATCGCCTTGGTAACTCTGAGGGCCACTGAACAGGTCTACAGAAACCGGAAGAGTACATATTCGCTCAATGTGGTGTGTCTTGCAGACGAGTACATAACACATGCAAAAGAAAAATTCCCTGGATCGGTACATGATTCCTACATCCTGAGGAACACCAGTGTCCCTGCATTGATGTTACAGCTACATGGAGAAAGGGCCTGGCTAATAGGTATGTTTGCTACTCTCCATGTCAGATGTTTGGTACCCCTCCCTACACAGTCTGCCCTCTGCCTAGCATTGTTACCTATCTTCATATCGCCTTTTTCACACAGGTGACTCCAGATACCTCAACCTGCCCTGGCTCCTGGCACCTGTTAGATATCCAACTATAGGAGGGTAGAACAGGTACAATTAGGCACATGGGTGGATGAGGCAGGTGACTAAGAGGACTTTCGGCCTCTTCAAAGCTAGATTTTGTTGCCTCCATGTGTCCAGTGGTGCCCTACACTACCGACAATGGAACGTCTGCAAGATCTTTGTTGCATGCTGCGTGCTCCATAATCCGGCCCTCAGAAGGCACATCTCACTGATGGAGGATGGGGACATTGATGCTGGAGCAGTGGTTGGGGCCAGTGACTATGATACTGAGGAGGAGGCATACAAGAATGAGGCACATGACAACAGGACTGACCTGATTCGTCACTAATTTCAATGATGAACAGATATGTATCACCGATACTTACTATTTCGCTCCAACTTCGGTTGTTCAGTTATGTTCTTCACAAGACTCAGGACTTACCATGGTCCCTTACTGATCCTTTGATGACGATCTTCTTTCACCCTCAGATGATACATTTTACATTTTACTTTGCTATACCTGTACCTTAGACTCCTTTGTTTGCCCAAGTTGGAAAGAGTGTTCTCACACTTTTATTTAGATGGACATGTATCCTCGTCTACAGTCTTGCCTTGAAAAAGTCACTGTGTGACGAAACACGTGTTGGCCGCACATGAACACATTTATATCACAAGTACTTGCTGATCCGAATCCATCACTTCGTGAACATTAAGAGGATTACTGTACTCTATACCTTGTACTTTCTACATCAGAGTCCTATATCCATATGTACAAATGTTTGTGTTTTGAGTGCTGTGGTCCTAGCTGTATCTCTTGTATATTGTATATATATTTCATATATATGATAAAAAAATGTGCCTTGGGGTAGTAGGGCATTTGACCATTGAGCACCATTTTGAGTAGACATACCCTAAAACTTACTGTGGACATAACAAGGATTTGCATCTTCTCTGACCACTACTACCTTTTACTGATTTGTGATTTGGCAGGTGGGATGTTCTCGGCGTGGTGGTGCTGGTGGCGCAGATGACTCTCTCATGCCGTCGTTCAGGCCGACTATGTCGTTTTTTGGCAGTGTTGAGTTGGGGACTCGTAATACGGCGGTCTTTTGGCACCTGCCTACACGGCGGTCTTTGGTAAAGACCGCCAAAGTCAGAATGACCACCTCAGTCTCTTTTATCTGAATTAACCAACATGAGTTGAAAAGGAAGCAATGTACCTGTAGTTCCCCTTCAACTCGAGTTGATGGTATCCTTTGTTCAGGTCTAGGTGGAAAACACTTTGGCTCCATTTGCATGATCATGCCTGCTATGTGTGGATCAGGATGTCTCTGTTTCTCAATGGCTTTGTTTGTCTGGTGCATATCAACGCAGATGGGCACTGCTCCGCTACTGTCCTTTTTTGTTACTACAAATACGGGTGAAACCCATTGTTTGGAGCTTGTGGAGTATTCAATGATGTTATGTTTTAAGAGAGCTTCCAACTTTTTCTCTACAGTTTCTTGTAGATGGAAATCAACTCTGTGGTGTTGCTGAGCAACAGGGTAAATATCTTCACTGAGATGAAGCTGTACTTTCATTTTTTTTAGTTTTCCCAGGACATGGAAATACAACAGGAATTGGCTTGCAACCTCTGACTGAACACAGATGCTGTAGTTGAGGGATATCAGTCCCATGTCAGCAGCAGTGGCAAAACTGTGTAAATGGGCACTCAATGAAGTTCCTTGTAGAACACGAATAGTGCTTGTTTGTCCTTTTGTGTTGCATTGTCACTAGGAACCACCCTTGCCTTTGCAAAGGCTCAGAAGCAGCCCAAGTATACCCCTTCATACCTGATGGAGTGAGGCGAGACACAGGAGATAAACTTTTCTACTGGCATGATGTTAATCGACGCACCACTGAACTGAGTGTCAGGATGGGGTGGGGCAATTGCTCCTGAGTGGCAGCAGGGAGGTCTGCACTTTAGTTTAAATTGCGCATGTCCCTTTGGCTGGCTGTCTTGTGACAGCTAGTCTGACATGCGCACTTTAAACTTCTAATCCAGCTGTGTTAAAACAGCTGGGTTAGAGAAAGCTCAGGCCTTGAGCTCTCTTAAGAGCGCTGAAAGAGGCTGCTCCTTCCAATCCTGATGCTTCTCTCATGCTGTTTAACAGCATGAGAGAAGCATCAGGATTGGTTAGTGCAGTTTACTGGTTCCCGCGTTGGAGCTTCCAGGAGAGACAACGAAAGGAGAGGAGGACCATGAGGTTAGTGCCATATTTTCTAATTATTAGTGGTGTGTCCCCCCCCACAAACCCCCACACTGTAAATACAAGCCAGCTGCGACTGGTTATGATGTGGTTCTATTTTCCACAAACCTGTCCTACAGCTGAACATACACCTTCATGGGGAAATGAAAATCCACATCAGAAGCATAGTTTTGTTTTCTTTGAAGACGTCAACCTACTTGTGTCCTGTTTATGCTTGTTCTTGGTTTTCACAGTCAGTGCCTATTCACGATCTACCGTTCCTGGTTTCATGTCAGCAGCTTGTTGATCTGCTTGTTCTTCTGCTCTCAAAGCCATCAGCATTTTCTCTAGTCTATGTGTTTAGCTTAGCATGCACCTATTAAACGAGTCTGAAAGGCAGCCATCAATGATTCTGAGCAGCAATTGTAGCGTCTCCCCTAGTCCTGGGGCATGCAGATGAATTAAGCCACATGGGAGCTGCGATCAAACA
This sequence comes from Pleurodeles waltl, assembly GCF_031143425.1. Classification (NCBI taxonomy): domain Eukaryota; kingdom Metazoa; phylum Chordata; class Amphibia; order Caudata; family Salamandridae; genus Pleurodeles; species Pleurodeles waltl. Next base: position 841,961,759 of record NC_090442.1, read on the forward strand.
TTACTGTATTCCTTAGCATACATTAACACACTGTGCATTGCATCATACTGTCAGTTAACCACACCTTAGCACCTCCCCGTACATTACATGCTTCCTGTTCAGAACCACAAGGATTCTCGGGTGAATAACATCAAGATGCTACAGTTCCAAAAATACCTCTAGCTGAGCCAGAGCCAGGCTTTAGTCTCGAGCCTGGCTCAAACTTTCAGTGACTTGCTCACCTCTATATATAATGACTACACAAGAACATTGAGATACAAGGACCTTGGGTGGATCAACTGTGACAAAGACTGGATGGGAAGTTAATGTGTAGTTTTGCAGGGCTCTGGTGTGTACCAGAAATACCCCCTCAGAAATCGAGGCACTTCACATGTTAATGATTAATAATAAAAAGGAATCTAGGAGCCCCTTATGTAGTACTAAATGGTTTTCCTTGCGCTGTAAATGAAAATGTTGGACTGCCAACTGTGCTGAAAATGTTCTTTAGCTAATAAGAGCTCAGAGTTTGATTGTGCATATTTATATACATTATTTCATTATTTATTCTGGCTCTAGGAAGAAATATGTGTGTATATATATATATATATATATATATATATGTTCGATGGTATGTGTAGCTGCAGATACACATGCTGTGCATTATCCTGCCATCTAGTGTTGGGCTCGGGGTGTTACAAGTTGTTTTTCTTCGAAGAAGTCTTTTCGAGTCACGAGATCGAGGGACTCCTCCCCTTTCGGCTCCATTGCGCATGGGCGTCGACTCCATCTTAAATTGTTTTCTTTCCGCCATCGGGTTCGGACGTGTTCCTCTTTGCTCTGTGTTTCGGTTTGGAAAGTTAGATAAATCTCGGAAAATTTGACGGTATTGTTTGCGTTCGGTATCGGGTTAGTAATAGCAAATCGACACCGAAGAAAAGAAGAGCTCCTGTAGCCCTTCGGGGCTTCCACTCCCCGGCGGGGCCTGGTCGGCCCGACCGCGTGCGTTTTCAAGGCTCATGGAACGGACCCCATTCCGCTTCTGCCCCGAATGCCACAATAAGTATCCTTATACAGACCAGCATTTGGTCTGTAATTTGTGTTTGTCCCCCGAACACAAAGAGGCCTGTCGGGCATTTCGGTCGAAGAAGAAGCTACGGGACCGGAGAGCTCGAAGGCTTCAAATGGCATCGACGCCGGCAGGACACCACGACGTCGAAGAAGAGGAGACTTTCTCCATTCCTGATTCGGACTCGGACGAGGCCGAAAGTGAGCAGCCGGCGAGGCAACAAACCGTGAGTAAAACTGCCCCGGCCAAAACTCACACAAAGATAATGAAAGCCCAGGGGACGCCACCGCCAGCAGGCCATGGCTTAACCCGTAAGCACGGTGACCAACCATCAGCATCGAAAAAGGGCATACACGTGTCGAAGACATCCGACTCCGGTCGAGATACCGGCACAGAGTTTACTCGGTACCGAGATACTGGCTCCGACCAAACTCACCACCGAGATATCGGCACCCCGAAACCGAAAAAGATGGCTTCGGAGCCAAAAAAGACTGCGGAAAAGGTTCCGGTGCCGAAACACCCAGCCTCGGAGTCGAAACAGAGCTCCTATTCAGAAGAACAAGGCCTTTCATCACAACTACAAGGCCATAAATTTGGACAAGAATTAGAGATGGGAGAGCCAGACTATTCACAAAGAAGGCTCCATATTCAGAAGGACACAGGGAAAATAAGAACTCTTCCCCCAATTAGAATGAAACGGAAACTCGCTTTCCAAGAAACAGAAAAACAGCCAAAAGCAAAAGTGGCTAAAGAAAAAACTCCACCACGTTTTTCACCACAGCCATCGCCACAGCACTCACCACAACTGTCACCAATTGCAACACCCCCAATGATGCACTCACCAACGCACACAGGGATGAGCCAGGATGACCCAGATGCATGGGATCTATATGATGCACCAGTATCTGACAATAGTCCGGATTGCTACCCGGCAAGACCATCACCACCAGAAGACAGTACTGCTTACATGCAGGTGGTGTCCAGAGCAGCTACTTTTCACAATGTAGCACTGCATGCAGAACCTATAGAGGATGACTTTTTATTCAATACCCTGTCATCAACACATAGCCAATACCAGAGTCTGCCTATGTTACCAGGCATGTTAAAACACGCAAAACAGGTGTTTCAAGACCCCGTCAAAGGCAGAGCCGTCACACCTAGGGTGGAGAAAAAATACAAACCTCCCCCTACAGACCCTGTGTACATCATGCAACAACAAACACCTGACTCGGTGGTAGTAGGGGCAGCCCGGAAAAGGGCAAACTCACAGACTTCTGGGGATGCACCACCACCCGACAAAGAAAGTCGAAAGTTTGATGCAGCAGGAAAAAGGGTTGCAGCACAAGCAGCCAATCAATGGCATATTGCCAATTCCCAAGCTTTATTGGCAAGATATGACAGGGCTCATTGGGACGAAATGCAGCATTTCATTGAACATCTTCCCAAAGAGTTTCAAAAGCGTGCACAACAAGTGGTGGAGGAGGGCCAAAGTATCTTCAAAAACCAGATACGATCAGCTATGGATGCAGCGGACACAGCCGCCAGAACAGTGAACACGGCGGTCACTATTTGGAGACACGCATGGCTACGCACCTCCAGATTTAAGCCAGAGATCCAGCAGGCTGTGCTTAAAATGCCTTTTAATGGACAACAGTTGTTTGGGCTGGAGGTGGATACAGCTATAGAAAAGCTCAAGAAAGACACGGACACGGCCAAAGCCATGGGTGCGAGTTACTCCCCACAGAACAGAGGCACCTTTAGGAAGCCACACTTTAGAGGGGGGTTTCGAGCCCAAAGCACAGAACCTTCAACCTCACAGACCAGACCCTCATACCAGGGCCAATACCAAAGAGGAGGTTTTCGGGGTCAATAAAGGGGTGGACAGTTTCCTAAAACACGAGGGAAATTCCAAAGCCCAAAAACCCCACAAACAAAACAGTGACTCCAATGTCACAAATCCCCAACACATAACACCAGTGGGGGGGAGACTCACAAATTATTACAAAAATTGGGAAGACATAACTACGGACTAGTGGGTCCTAGCCATTATCCAACATGGTTATTGCATAGAATTCCTACAATTACCACCAAATGTGCCTCCAAAAGCACACAACATGTCCAAACAGCACTTGGATCTATTACAACTAGAAGTCCAATCGTTATTACAAAAAGAGGCAATAGAACTAGTGCCCAACCATCAGAAAGGAACACGTGTTTATACCCTGTATTTTCTAATACCAAAAAAGGACAAAACACTGAGACCCATCTTAGATCTCAGAACACTAAACCTTTACATCAAATCAGATCACTTTCACATAGTAACACTTCAAGACATGATTCCCTTGCACAAACAACAAGACTACATGTCAACATTAGACCTCAAGGATGCTTACTTCCATATACCCATACATCCTTCCCACAGGAAATACTTAAGGTTTGTAATCCAAGGAGTACACTACCAATTCAAAGTGTTACCATTTGGGATAACAACAGCACCAAGGGTATTTACAAAATGCCTTTCTGTAGTAGCTGCACATATCAGAAGACAGCACATACACGTATTCCCGTACCTAGACGATTGGTTAATAAAAACCAGCACTTAGAAACAGTGTCTTCAACACACAAGATATGTCATAGAAACCCTTCACAAGCTAGGGTTCTCAATAAACTACCTAAAATCACACTTACAACGTGTCAAATACAACAATACTTAGGAGCAACAATCAACACAGAAAAAGGAATTGCCACTCCAGGTCCACAAAGAGTACAAGCATTCCAAAACGTAGTACAAAGCATGCACCCAAATCAACAGTATCAAGTAAGGTTTGTGATGAAACTTCTAGGCATGATGTCCTCATGCATAGCCATTGTCCCAAACGCAAGGTTACACATGTGGCCCTTACAACAGTGTCTAGCGACACAATGGACACAAGCACAGGGACAACTTCAAGATCTAGTGTTGATAGACCGCCAAACACACTCCTCGCTTCAATGGTGGAATCCTATCAATTTAAACCAAGGGCGGCCTTTCCAGGACCCAGTGCCTCAATACGTGATCACAACAGATGCTTCCATGGTAGGGTGGGGAGCACACCTCAACCAACACAGCATCCGGGGACAATGGGACACTCAACAAAGACAACTTCATATAAATCAACTAGAACTACTAGCAGTGTTTCTAGCATTGAAAGCATTTCAACCGTTAATAGCCCACAAACACATTCTTGTCAAAACAGACAACATGACAACAATGTATTACCTAAACAAACAGGGAGGGACACACTCATCACAGCTGTGTCTCTTAGCACAGAAGATTTGGCATTGGGCGACTCACAATCACATTCGCCTAATAGCACAATACATCCCAGGAATTCAAAACCAGTTGGCCGACAATCTCAGTCGAGATCACCAACAGATACACAAATGGGAACTTCATCCCCAGATACTGCAAACCTACTTTCAAAAATGGGGAACACTGCAAATAGACCTATTTGCAACAAAAGAAAACACAAAATGCCAAAACTTCGCATCCAGGTACCCACACCCTTACTCCAAGGGCAATGCGTTATGGATGAGTTGGTCAGGGATATTTGCTTACGCTTTTCCCCCTCTCCCACTCCTTCCGTATCTAGTAAACAAATTGAGTCAAAACAATCTCAAACTAATACTAGTAGCACCAACTTGGGCTCGCCAACCATGGTACACAACACTACTAGACCTGTCAGTAGTACCTCATATCAAGCTACCAAACAGACCAGATCTATTAACTCAACACAAACAACAGATCAGACACCCGAATCCAGCATCGCTCAATCTAGCAATCTGGCTCCTGAAGTCTTAGAATTTGGACATCTAGACCTTACACAAGAATGTATGGAGGTCATTAAACAAGCTAGGAAACCTACTACAAGACATTGCTACGCAAATAAATGGAAAAGATTTGTCTATTACTGTCATAATAATCAAATTCAACCACTGCATGCGTCAACAAAAAACATTGTAAGCTACTTATTACACTTACAAAAATCCAAGCTAGCTTTTTCATCCATTAAAATACATCTGACAGCAATTTCTGCCTATCTGCAAATTACACATTCAACATCACTCTTTAGAATCCCAGTCATAAAAGCATTTATGGAGGGTCTAAAAAGAATCATTCCCCCAAGAACACCACTAGTTCCTTCATGGAATCTCAATATTGTATTAACACGACTCATGGGTCCACCATTTGACCCCATGCACTCTTGTGGGATGCAATATTTAACATAGAAAGTGGCATTCCTAATAGCTATTACATCTCTTAGAAGAGTAAGTAAAATACAAGCATTTACCATACAGGAACCCTTTATACAAACACACAAACATAAAGTGGTTCTACGCACAAATCCAAAATTTTTACCAAAAGTTATATCACTGTTCCACTTAAATCAAACTGTGGAACTCCCAGTATTTTTTCCACAATCAGACTCTGTAGCTGAAAGAGCATTACATACATTAGACATCAAAAGGGCACTAATGTATTACATTGGTAGAACCAAACAATTTCGCAAAACAAAACAATTGTTTGTAGCTTTTCAAAAACCTCATGCAGGAAATCCAATATCCAAACAAGGCATTGCCAGATGGATAGTTAAGTGTATTCAAACCTGCTATGTAAAAGCTAAAAGAGACCTGCCTATTACACCAAAGGCACACTCCACTAGAAAGAAAGGCGCCACAATGGCCTTTCTAGGAAATATACCCATGACAGAAATCTGTAAGGCAGCCTCATGGTCTACGCCTCATACATTCACGAAACATTACTGTGTGGATGTGTTAACAACACAACAGGCCACCGTAGGACAGGCAGTATTACGGACATTATTTCAAACAACTTCAACTCCTACAGGCTAAACCACCGCTTTTGGGGAGATAACTGCTTACTAGTCTATGCACAGCATGTGTATCTGCAGCTACACATGCCATTGAATGGAAAATGTCACTTACCCAGTGTACATCTGTTCGTGGCATGAGACGCTGCAGATTCACATGTGCCCTCCCACCTCCCCGGGAGCTTGTAGTCGTTATAAGTTGATAGAAATAAACTTGTACATTTGTAAATTTGTAAATATATATCACTTTTAAACACATTATGTACATACATACTTACTCCATTGCATGGGTACTATTACTATATACACAACTCCTACCTCACCCTCTGCGGGGAAACCAATCTAAGATGGAGTCGACGCCCATGCGCAATGGAGCCGAAAGGGGAGGAGTCCCTCGATCTCGTGACTCGAAAAGACTTCTTCATGGAAAAACAGCTTGTAACACTCCGAGCCCAACACTAGATGGCAGGATAATGCACAGCATGTGAATCTGCAGCGTCTCATGCCACGAACAGATGTACACTGGGTAAGTGACATTTTCCATATACACATATAATTACAAATGTATAGTTAAACATTTCTTATCTCCTGAGATTCAAATTACCTGTTTTCATGCCATGAGCCCTCTTTTATGAAAGGGTGACATAGATTTCTTAACCCTTTCTTAATTTTTGAGTCACAGGTTGATTCGAGCTGCTTATGTGAGTCGGGATAGTATTTTCTTGAAAATCAGGTAACTAAAATTGAACACGATGTTAACAAAGACTGAAATACGTGGTCAATGTTTTCTTTACTGCAGGTGGGCCTTTTATCAGCTGTGCCCCACATGGTTATGACAATCATCGTTCCCATTGGTGGCCAGATTGCAGATTTTTTACGAAGCAGAAAGATATTGTCCACAACTACAGTGAGAAAAATAATGAATTGCGGAGGTACAGTATTGTTTAATTATCACATACAACAGTACTCAATGCTAAATTTGTACTTTACTTGCTTTGTGGTCTAAGTGTAAAACATTATGGTAACTGTGATGTAAGAGGCAAACCCATGTGGGCTGGGTGGGTGGTGAGGTATGCATGGGCTGTGTGGCTAGAAAAGTAATGAACGCAAGTATTTACTGACAATACCGATACATAGCTATGACGTAAACAATCAAAAACTACCACACCTGAATGCAAATCACTATATACCAAAAATGCGACCTGGATTACCGTATAGCACATGGCGGCAGGGCGTCTGGCGGTTTACATTGATATTGAATGTGGAACAAGCAGTCAATGTTTTGAAGTGGAGAGACACATTCTGAGAGGAATTCAAAGGTAATTCAGAGCAGTGGGAGAGATTGTTTTTCAAAGGCAAGTATGTACCTCAGAATGCTGGTGATCAAGCATTTACACTGAACTGGACAAAAATGGGCTTGCTAACAACCTCTATCACCAGGGTCACTTGAATTATGTGGCAAGGGAAAAACAAATTATGCAACAGGGTCTTCTAAGTTATGCAGGAAGAAAAAGCACATTATGTAGCAAATGTGCACTTTTGTGATAGTTTCACCTCATTATTTTGCCATTTTTATACATTAACACTAGCTGGGCAAAGATTTGCCTCATTAGTACCAATCTAACGATCAAATACTGTAATAAGCAACAGTAAGATAACCAGTCAACCTTTACGACGTGTTGCTGCATTTTTAGAAACGTTTGATCTGTTTGAACTAAAATGTTTTTGTTAAAATCTACAGATTATGCATTAAATATTGGATTATGTGGCAAAACCATAATTATGCTGAAAATGCCAGAGCTGCAAAATCTCATAATTCCAGTGGCCCTAAAATTGCTCCAAACAATAATGGTCCCGAGGGCTTTGGGTTCTCCTGCCATAGCCTTTGCAGCAAAAGAATATTGTGGCTAAAAAGGCATGACCCTCTAACCTTCAGACCCTTTTCCTGGCTGAGCTCACTCTTTGCAGGGAAGTAATGGGTTGGAGCTGTCAGAGGCTTTTACTCTTCAAGGGTGCATAGACAAATGGATTTGTGTTATTAAAAAAAGTACGGGAATGCTGAGCTCATTTGTTCATGTTCACTATGTCATCTGATTTTCTATACTTTTCTGTCTCATATCCAGTGTTTCATTTCTTAAACAAAAATGTAAATGTCATGGACCAGCATATTTTTTCCAAATATTGTTTTAAATATAACCCTAAACAGGAGCCACTAAATAAGGCTTAAACTTCCAGTGACATTCCACAATTTCAGTCAATCAGTGCTGAATTGGAGCCGGTGGTTTCTGGTGCTCGGTACCTGCACTAAATTGTTCACGCCGGCATTTATGACAGACTGCCACAGGATGGTCCTCGTTGTCTAATTTTGTGATAAGCATAACCATTTTCAATGTATATTTTTTTGTTAAGTGATTTTTGTTGAAGACTTAAGAACAATAACAAGAAGAAATAGCATTTGTGAGGAGATTCATGCATTAACAAATATTGCAAATTATAGACATTAAGGGGGTGATTCTTACCTTGGCGGGCGGCGGAGGCTGTCTGCCAAAGTACCCCCGCCAGAACACCGCACCGCAGTCGTCAGACCGCTGCGGTGATTCTGGGTTTTCTACTGGGCTGGCGTGCGACCCCCAAAAGGCCGCCCGCCAGCCCAGTGGAAAACAACCTTCCCACGAGGACGCCGGCTCTGAATGGAGCCGGCGAAGTGGGAAGGTGCGACGGGTGCAGTGGCACCCGTCACGTATTTCAGTGTCTGCAAAGCAGACACTGAAATACAAAGTGGGGCCCTCTTACAGGGGCCCCTGCAGTGCCCATGCCATTGGCATGGGCACTGCAGGGGCCCCCAGGGGCCCCACGACACCCCATACCGCCATCCTGTTCCTGGCGGGCGAACCGCCAGGAACAGGATGGCAGTATGGGGTGTCAGAATCCTCCATGGCGGCGCAGCGAGCTGCGCCGCCATGGAGGATTCATTTGGGCAGCGGAAAACCGGCGGCAGACCGCCGGTTTTCCACATCTGACCGCGGCCAAACCGCCGCGGTCAGAATGCCCTGTGGGGCACCGCCAGCCTGTTGGCGGTGCTCCCGCCAACCCTGGCCCCGGCGGTCCAGGACGGCCGGGGTCAGAATGACCCCCTAAGTTATATAAGAAAAAGGAGAATTATGTTATTTTATATGTCAAAGAAAGAGTATGTAGAATGGAAGAAAAGAGTAAGAAGAGGAGCAAAAATAAATGGGAAAGAGAAAAGAGGTGGGGAGGGGAGAAGAAACAAGGAAGAGCTGACTAGGGTATAGATGAGTGTGAGGAAAAAAAGGTAGTGAAAGGTAACCAATATAAATCATATTAAATCTTCTGATGCAATGTCAATGAAGAAACGGTATGAAACCTATGTTCATCACATAAAAAGTTCCACCATGTTAACATAGATAGTTTAGAAAAATTGTTAAAACAAGAAAGTATAACTTTAAAAGCAAGTGCAAGAAAAATATCAAGCAAAGTCGTTTAAAGGTAGGAGGTAAAGAACCTAAAAAAACACTTTGGAAAGTTGTAGGTACATTACCTCTGAAAATGTTTAAACATGTAGACCTAATGGAGGTCCAAAACTTATTAACATAAGAACAATAATATAACAAAAGTGTTAAAGAGCCAGTGCATATGTAACATGACCAACATAGTGAAAGGCCGATGTGTCAACTTTAGAAAGACACTCTGGGGTAATAAAAGGACCGATTGTGAACAAAAAATCGGGACCAAGTAATGCAAGCAGCTTTAGAGATAACAAATGTTTTAAGACAAAGGGCCTCATTACGAGTTTGATGGTGGGGATTACTCCTTCCCATAAGTGTTGGATATCCCGTTCGCCATATTACAAGTTCCATTGTATCCTATGGAACTTGTAAAACAGCAGACGTGATATCCGTCACTTTTGAGACAGAGTAATCCCTCCGCCAAACTCGTAATGAGGCCGAAAGTCTGTCCCAGAACTGTGCAGGAAAGAATGTGGGTAGATATTCTTCCTCAGTAATTCAAGAGAACCTTTAGTGCAAACTGAAGCAGGTGACATTAGTATTATATAGATGGAGGAAGCTTTGAGAATAGAGTATTGCTGGATCATATCCCAGAGTGACACAGATATAGGTGTGAGTGGGGAAGGATGAAATTAGTGAGTGAAAATAAAGGAATGGAGAGCAGAGGAAATTAAGTCATATTCCTTTAAAAATTAGTTTGGTAATTGATATTGAGTTTGTAATTGAGGCGAGGGATAGAATTATCATGTACAAATTGGTGAACAGACATAATACCTTTCTCTTTCTAGTGTTTATCGTAAAAAGATTTATGACAAACTTTCAGAATTTCATTATACCAAATTGATGAAGATAAAAAATATTGTTGAAAATTAATGTTGGTACAAAATAAGTTATGTAATAAATGATGAGAATATTTAAAAATGGGATTATTTGATATAAAATTACAATTAGACATATGAACGATATATTTGAATGAAAAACCATTGAGTAAGGATTGTTCAAATGTAATCCATCGTGGGGCAGGCAGATCTTGAAAATCATTAATCAAGGCATAAAATTGTCAGATTAGAAAGGCCTATTGATAAAGCTTAAAATCAGGAAAGCATACATCACCTTCATGTTTTGGGCACTTAAGTTTAGAAAGAGCAATATGAGGTTGTTTATTGTTCCATAAGAATTTTGCACAATAGTAATCAATTTGTGCAAAAATAATAATTAGGGATCTTAAAGGTCAGCGTAGACATTGTATACAGAACATGAGGTACTAGCATCATTTTAATGGTATCAAGTCTACCCCACCATGATAAATGTAGAGAAGATCAAGTTGAGATGAAGGTTTGCAATTTTGACTTTAATGTCACAAAATTGTGGTAAAGCATGTTAGACGTACTAGAGGAGAATCAGACACCAAGATATTTAGTTCTGAAGGGACACCATGAAACAATGGTGTTAGCAAACATATATTGTTAACAAGAGGAGTTCAAAGTTTAAATTTCAGTTTTGGAAAAATTAATTTATATCCAGTGACGTGATCCCCTGGATGAAAGAATCCAGGGAGGTCAAAGGGTTTTACATATAGATGAAAACATAATCTGGGTAGGCAGATAACTTTACCTCTAGGGAATTCTGTAGATAAGTGTATTGCAATGTATACGTTCATGAAATGGTTCTAGGCAAAGGACAAACAATAAAGGGGATGGGGGACAACTTGTCTAGTACTTCTATGTAAAGTAAAATAAGCAGAAATACTACCATTGACATAAACACTAGCATGGGGATGGGAATATAATAATTTTATAAATGAGATACATTTTGGGCCAAATCCAAACCCGGGATGAGTAGTGAACACAAATGTGGTGAAAAGCTTTTTCAGAATCTAGGGACAAGGCTGCAAAATGAATATTGCTTTTTCCAGTCAGTGCAAGAATGTTAGAGGACATTCTGGCATCGTCTGTGGTAAATATATCATTCATAAAGCCAGACTGATCTCATTTGACAAGAAGTGGTACAAAAGTCTCAAAGCGGGATGCTAGGATCTTAGCATACATTTTACAATCAAGGAAATAGGTCAATAATTTTTGCAAAGGATGGGGTCTTTATTAGGTTTGGGGATAGTAACAAGCAAGGCTTCTAAAAAGGATCAACTAACTTTTGAACTCCAAAGAAATGAATTAAAACGTCCTAAAGATTTGGGGCAGAAAATGCAGAAAAGGAGGAAATAAGTTCTAAGAACAGTCCATCTAGATCAGGTGCTTTAGCTCTTTCGAACAATTTGATGCATCCAAAATCTACTGGAGCATAAAGCAAGCATCTAATTCCTCAAGTAAATGGGAAAGGGAGAGTGGTTTAGAGAGACCAAAAAAACTGTTGCCTGGTAGGTACTGATGGGGTAGTATCTCTTGTATAAAGTGTTTTATAATCGGATTGAAAAGCGCTGGAAATGTCAGAATCAGAAAACAGATTGGCAATAGTAGATTCATTAAGATTGGGAACTATATTTTTACGTTCTGTCTTCATTTTTAAATAGTTAGCAAACATTTTACCAGTTTTATCTTGACCTCCATGGAATTTAGATTTAACCTTAAGCAATATGTTAAATGCATCCACAGTAGCAAGTTTGTTGAGGTTAGATTTGGCTGTGATAAGTCATGTACTTGGAAGTAAAGTAAGTATATTCAAGTGTTTTAATGTGTTAAAGTAAGGTTAGATATTGAGAGTTTAACTTATTTTGCTTTGTGGTAGAATAAGAAATAGTGAAAACTCTAAGTGAGGCTTTGAAAGCATCTCAAATATTAGAAATGGAAGTATTAGTAGTGTGCTTGAATTACAAAAATTCGCAAATGAAAGCAGTAGCCTCAGTGATAAAATGTGTGTCGGATAATAGGGAATTATTACATCTCAATCTGCCAGTTTTGGAGTGAGTGTGAGATAAATCCAAGGAGGTTTACGAGTGCATGATCTGAGATTAAAATGGATCCTATTTCAGATGATTATATAGAAGGGATTAAGGGGTTTGTGAGTTAAATATATTCAATTCTGGACATTATCTGATGCATATTAGCAACAAAAGTGAATTCAAACTTATCAGGATTACATGTTTTCCAAACATCAAACAATAGTTGAGAAGCAATGGCTGATGGAAATGCTTTATGAGATTTCTCAGGGTTAAATTTGCATTTAGATTTCCTGTCTGAAATGGGATTCAACCATTGGTTAAAGTCACCAGCGACAATTATATTAGCAAGTTTCACTTTAATGGTACACCAGAAATCAGGGTCAGGTTTAACTGGGCTAAAATGTGTACTTTCAATGCTTTATGACAAAGAAAACCAACAACACCCTTACGATTAATAGATGGAGAAAAAAAAGCTGACCAACCCATTGTCTTTTTAGTTTAACCGCTTCCACATCAATATAATGAGTTTCCTGTAAAAATGCAATTTTAGGAGTTAAGCTTAAACAAATGTGAAAGTACCTTTTGTCTTTTAACCTGATGCCCAAGTCCATGAATGTTTCATGAGACAATGTTAAACATATTGGATACACAAGGAGAAGGGAACAGGAACAAGAACATGGATGACAAGCTGCAAAAACAGAAAGAAATTGACACCATGTATTAAGAACATCATAGAGCATGGCTCAAGTGACATATTTATGTTGGAGGGCATGAAAGCACCCACATAATAGACGTAAAAAGAGTAATAGGACATAAGGAATAAAGAAGATGCAAAAAAGCAGAGGAAAAGACAGATCAAGGATAAGAATCCAGATCTGAAAAGAAAAGTAATGAAAAGTAACATGTGACTTGTCGACACCATAACAAGAACAGCAGCAGGCAAAAAGAAAAGAAGTTATATGGAAACAATCTGCTTAGTCAAATATCAAAAGAAAACATTAATACAAAGGAAATAAAAGAGAAGCCAATATAAGGAAATTAAGAAGATACAGGTGCATAAGGAAACAGCTTTGGATATCTGATCTGCCGTGTTTAGAGCATGTGATGATATGCTCTGGAGAAACATTTTCAGTTTTATAGGATCATCAAAGGTTTTAAAAGGGTCTTCATAAGTTATCTTGCAGAGGCAAGGGTAAAGAATACCGTATCGTATATTCAGATGTGGCATTTGAGGCCTCAAAGTCAGGAATTCCTTTCTCCTGGTCATTCATACCATTGAAAGCGTCTTGAGATATAAATATATTATGACCAGATCAAAGAAGACGCCGGAAATTCATGGAAGAGCATAAAGATCCCCCAGGGCATGGAAAGATGAAGATTCAGTTTACCCAGATGATGAGGTTGTTGCAAATTGAAAGGAGGAGCAGCAGGAAGTCCAAGAAGTTCAGAAAGAAATTTCTTCAAAAAGTCAAGTAGGTCAGGACCTCGACAGCAGCAGGAAGGCCATATAGACGTAGATTGTTGCAACAATTTCTCTTCTCCAAATCATCCTAAGTTTACCGATCTCCTGCTATAATAAAGGAATTTTAGTGGGCATATCCTGAAGAGAACTAATGTGTTGCTCTATTTCCACCATCCTACTGTCCATAATGATCCATCTGTCTTCAGTCGGCTGTAGTTTCTCGTTGGTGGTGCACATAAAAGGCTATAAGCCTCTCACCTCATCAAGGATATTATCCAAAATTGGATTATTAGAAGATATAATAAGTGATGGAGGGTCATTTTTCATCTGTTAGGACTTCATGACAGATGAGGTGGCATTTGTGCCAGTAAGTAAGCCAGTAGCCATCTTGACCTGATAGATATTATTGTGGCAAACCTTCTGAAAGGATATTAGTCTGACCATAGAATAGTCTTATGATGACAATAAAGCAGAAGTGAGCACGCCAGGCAAATTAGGTGCACAATAAGACTTTGAAAATAGTATAAATCAAAGTTGTCAGTCAAAGATGCAAAGGAAGTGGAGATTTTTAAGCATCCACATAGCGCAAAAATAAAGGAGGAAAGAAACCAACAATAGTAAAGTGACCTGCTGAGTTGAGCACCTCAGTCGCAACCTGGAGGGAAAGCACAAACAAAGTCTCAGAAAAAATGGCAGTGCGGCAAAAAAAGGACGCAACAAGTATAGTTATTTTTTCTTTTAAAACAAGCCAGTATGAACAGTGAGAGAGTCATTGGTCTTCTAGATAAGTAATATCATGGAGAAGAGGAAACAAGTAGTGCATGAAGAAAAATGCAACTGCTGCCAAACTGCATCCCTACTCACTGGCAATATGTAGAAAAGCACGATTGAGATAGTGAAATGTTAAAATAGAAAAAATTTGCCCTATTGTATTCCTGAGAGATCCCACTGTACCTCATGAGATGGATTAATTGTGAGTGGCGCACTGAAATACAGTTCACCTCCTCTGCGTCCAGGAGAAGGGAAAATAAAGAAATGACATCCTGCCTTGGTGAAATCAAGCAACATTTGCAGGCATGAGTGACTGCTGAAGATGAGGCAGTTGGTGGCTTTTCATGAGAGGATAGGCCCTGCTAGATGCCGGAACTCATAGGTTCGCTGCCATCCTGCTCAGTGCGGAAGCCACGTCCTTTCGATGTATGTTAAAATTAACTAATAGATGCCATCCAAAGTTATATGACTAGTTTGGGCGGAAGACATTAGTCATCTTTAATGTATATTAAAAGTGTGAACTGTCACTGGCAGCGCTGGCAGGGGCAATGGGTGGTGCAGGGTGCAGTGGCCTCCTGACAAAAGCCCTGGCACTCTAGCAAACAAGAGTAAGTAAATAAAAGACAAGCGATGTCTCTACTTTTATTAAATCTACTGTTTGCTTTCCTTCTTCTTTTCTGTTGCAGGGATCTGGGGAGGGGCAGTGTGAGTGGGCCTTCTGTTAGGTAATTCAAGAAAGATTACCAGTGTCTGAAGAATTTGCTTTCTTTTCCCTGCAAAACCCATGAACAGTCTTTCAGTCATGCGCGCTGGATGACGATGTGCTTTTTCATTTGAATTAGATCAACTGCTTCACGTTTGCTATTAACCTTGAGTCAATTTTCATAGTCCTATCTTAGTGGTTGGTTTCACTCATAGGCTAATTATTATGGGGTCCTCAGGGACTGGAAAAACTGGAAATCATAAGGTCTTCTTGATTTGGTGTAGCACTTCTTTCCAAAAAGTTTGAATCAACGGGCATGCCCACCATATATGTAGTACAGTGCCCAGCAATCTGCATCCTCTCCAGCAGACCTCAACCCCTGCATTAATGAACTTATGCTTAATTTTATCTGATGTTGCATACTAATAAACAACAATAACAACTTATATATTGTTTCTCTCCTCTGGATACTTACGTTAATGTGGGCATGTCCTCACAAAACTTTGCAAGGAGCAATATGGGACGCCTTTCCCAGCAATTTTCTCTTTTCCTCATATACGGCCATACTTTCTCCCCTAAGGTTTTATTACAGCAGAGAGCATACATTCTAGGCAAATGTTTCTTGATGGGCGTGAGTTCCCTAGTTCCTGTGTGTTTAGTGTTGTGTGAGAGCACTCAGTGGTGCAACTGAAGGTTGTTTAGTATTTGCATTTGGTCTACCAAAACCTCTTTTTATATTCCTCGAAGAATTGAATCACCCCTTTCGAAAATAGACCACTTATCATGCTGCTATCACCTTCCCTCTATTTATGAAATTGTTCCATGTCAATGCCTTGTGAAAAATGTAAATTATGATGTAATGGTGTAAATGGGGAAGGAGAAGTAGTGACGCTCTTGTTTCTTTTCAAGCAATCCCAAATCTAATATGGAGTGTGTCAACTCTAGTACTTAGTTCACCTGGGGCCTGGATCTTTTGGCTAAACAAATTACATCCCATTGTGAAGGTCCTAGTAATGTTACCTCCATATGCTTCCAGTGTTTCTCTGTTTCATATACTGACCAATTGAAAGTTAATTGTAACGAGCTGCAAGAAGGTATCGAAGTATTAATGGAAAGCCACTCTTCCCAACTTTCTATGTGCTGCTAAAACTGATCTGGATACTATTGGGTTCCTGTTTGCCCAACAGCTGATTTTTTAGAGTGCTCTTGTTTTGTAGAAAGGGAAACCAGGAGGGCCTGAAAAAGGTATAGGTAACACATTTCTTTTTAGTAAAGCTACTCATCCTAACCAGGATAATAACAGGAGCCGCCAGCTCTGGGCTCTTGTTTAATGTCTGCAAAACATCTGGAGTAGTTTTTTATTTAGCGGGATGTCAGTCTGGGGGTAATGGGTACTCTGATATTGTCTTCAGCCCATCAGAAAGAGGAAGTTTCTATCTGCATTAGTTCTCATTCTAAACCCACCCCATGATTTCAGATTTGTCTGGGTTTGCCTTATGTCCTGACACACTGCCATGCTCCTGAAAGATTCTTATGATTTCTGGTAATGATAGTTCCATTTTCTTCATGGTGAACAGGATGTCATCTGCAAAGAGGTGGGCCTAGTGCTGGTCTTCACCAACGACATTCCCTCTATTCTCTCCACTTCTCTGGTCATTGCTCTCAAAAGCTGTTCCACTAGAGCAAACAGTAATGGGAGAAAGGGACTTTCGTATCTGGCACCCCTGCCCAAATTGAAAGGCTTTTTGTTTCTTGCTGTTGTTTGCTGATCTTTCTGTTGGATTTATGTTATTAGCCTCAATTTAAGCTCTTGTTTTTTAAGCCAGGACTATTTTTTCAAGCAGTTTCCCAAGGAACCCAAGGAAGGATCAGTTTATTTCAGCATCTAAAGACAATATGGCTATAGGGATCTTTCTTTCATTTTCCTTTTCAATTAAGGGGAGTAATGACATTATTTTGTCAAACATTTGCCTGTGGGGGTTTAAACCAGATATAGCCGGGTGTGATAAAAATTGCATATGTGGTATCAACATATTGGCTACAATTTTCATTAAAATTTTGGGGTCTATGTTAAGTACTGAAAAGAGATATAAAAGAGGCACAATTCTGTTGGGAGACCAGGCTTGTACCTTTATGGAACAGTAGCTCAAGTCGTTGTAAGAGTAACTGATTTTGATTCATTAAATGAGCTAAATAGCTTTACAACATTTGATTTTAAGTTTTTCTTGAAGTATCAACAAAAAGAGTTTGTAAGGTCATAAAGACCTCCTACTGTTAGATTTCAGCTCTTTTATAGCTTTACTTGTTTTGCCCTCTTAAATGGGCACATCCAGATATTCTCTTTTGCTTCCCCTAATTATGAAAGTTTGGATGAACCTCGGAATCTGCTTATCTTTTTATTTCATCCTTATAACATGTCGTAATAATTACAAAACACTTTCCTCTTTGCTTGTACTCCCTTCAAAGGATTACCCATGGAGTCACCAGATCTGGATCCCTGTTAGTATTCCGCATAGGTGAAGAACATCACCGTGTCTCGCAGCGTCTCGGTAGAGGTGGCGTGCTTAAAACGCTTAGCGCGTCAGGCGGTCGAATGTACTGCTTGTCAATTGCAGGCAACTAGACCGGGGGGCGCCGGTTTTTATAGGGAGACTCGTGTGGGGAGCTGGATGGAGGCCATCTTGGGAGGAAAATTGTGATGTTCGGGGGTTAGTGGCCATTATGCCTCTATGGGTTCGCAATTTGTGAACCCAGTCGTGAACCGGTGTAGTTCACTGGGTTCTCTTTGTCTCTATTGTGAAGTGATAACTTGACGTTTGTCGCTTATACGTGTCTCTGGGGGTGCCTGTAATTTGGGAGAATGTGTACCTGGTGAACCGCCCATCGTTCGTGACTATCTTGATTATCGGGATATAGACATATTCAATGTGGAAATTTCCAATACACAAACAATATAGGACATCATAGGCATATTAAGCCATCTGTGAATAAACATATGGTGCAATTCATTTGCGTATGTTACAATGTCTATTTACAACATCAGAGTATTAAGTTTCTTGTCTACACGACAGGGGTACTCCTTCAACAATCATAAGATCAATGTCTATATTTCATCAATGTCATTGAGCCCATTTTCGGGTTGTTTGATATTTTTCTATCAGTCTAGCTTCCAATTTCTGAAGTTTGTTTGACGTTGTTAGCCCATCTGGTTTGGGTTGAACAACAGCCAGTGCTGTCCATTGAATTTCTTCGGCTCTGTGTACTTTGGTTCAACCAACTAGGAAAACCACTGAGTTCTTCATCTGTACCATCCCAAATCATTAGGATGTCATCGATATATCTATACAATTTAGTGATGTGTATTATGAAAGGGTTAGATGGTGGATAAATCCACTTTTGTTCAAAGCAATCCATTACTAGGTTGGCAATTTCAGGAGCGAAACTGCAACCCACTGCTACTCCCTTGACTTGTCGATACCATTTTTCTTTATATTTGAAAAAATTTTGTTTAAGGCATAATGTGGCTAAAGAGACTAGAAATTCTGTGGGGGGATTTTTTGGCTTGGTGTCGGTAGTCAATACTTTCCTGATGATTTCTATTGCTTCATCTTGAGGGATGTTTGTGTACAAAGATTCAATGTCGAAAGTGACCAACAGTTGTTTGTCCTCGTCAAAAGGAAGCTTTTCTAACTTGTTAAAAATATCCATAGAGTCACGGACATAGGAGAGAGTCTTGATCACAAAGGGTTTTAGGTAGACATCAACAAATTGTGCGAGGGGTTCTAGGATAGAGCCACAGGCGAATACGATTGGTCTGCCTGGGGGTTTCTCTGAGTTCTTGTGGATCTTAGGCAAGATGTAAAAACATGGAGTTCTGATTGAGGAATTCGAACTCTTTTTTGCTGATCCACCTTTGTTCCCTTGCTTCACATGTGATTACCTCAATTTGGGACCTGACTTGTTTGGGAGTGTCGGCTTCTATCTCCCGATAGTGTAGTATGTTGCGGAGTTGTCTCATGACTTCCTCGTTATACTGTTCTAAATCCCAGATGACTATACCACCGCCTTTATAGGCTGGTTTAATTATGATGTCTTTTTTATTGGCCAGGTTGGTCATGGCTTCTTTTTCTGTTTTAGTACAATTTTCCTTAAAGAAGATCTTTTTAGAATTGAGTAGGTCCAATTCTTTCAGTACTATATCTTCGAAAACCTTTACCTCTAAGGGCATGTCGTTCCTTTCTGGTAAGAAGGTTTCGCTCCTGAAATTGCCAACCTAGTAATGGATTGCTTTGAACAAAAGTGGATTTATCCACAATCAAAGCCTTTCAAAATACACATCACTAAATGGTACAAATATATCGATGACATCCTAATGATTTGGGATGGTACAGATGAAGAACTCAGTGGTTTTCATAGTTGGTTGAACCAAAGTACAGCCGATTTCCAATTCACTATGAATAAAGACAAGAAAATAATTAACTTCCTCGACCTATGGATTCTAACTAGGAATGGAAAGTTAGAAGTTAGCCTCTTTAAGAAACCCACAGACTGCAACACATTACTACACTTTTCCAGTGGACACCCTATAACACTTAAAGAGAACCTCCCATATGGCCAATTCCTGAGAATTAGGAGAAATTGTACTGACAAAGAAGATTATTTCCACAACGTGTGGGAACACACAGACAAATTAATTAACAGAGGGTACCTGAAAAAATTGGTGAAAACAGCGGCTAAGAGAGCCTGGTTTACACCCAGAGAGACACTCCTAATCCCTTAAATTAGAACAAAAGAAACCCCTCTAACATGTGTCATTACATACAGCCCAAAGGCCAACAAAATGCGTTCTATCATAGAAAAGAACTGGAAAATCGTTAAAGATTTAGGCATAAAAAAAAAAACTTTTTGCATTAAAAAAAGCACGCAGTCTGAAAGATCAATGGGTCAAAGCAGCCCATACACAAACAGAAGGGAGAAGCCTGAGATCAATGCTACAGCTACCAGCTATCCAGGGCCTCTATAGATGTTGCAAATGTATTGCATGTCAATATACACAAGATTCTAAAAAAATAATACTGAATGGAAAAATACATATTCAAAAAGATTTTTCGAATTGCAATACCTAAAATGTAATTTACTGCATAATGTGTCCCTGTGACAAAATCTATATAGGACATACCTCTCAACCGGTCAAAACTTGCATTCTACAACATCGGTCAAGGATCAAATGCACAATAAAAGGAGCCCCCTTGGTGGAAAATTTCATGGAGTACAAACACAGAGCCGAAGAAATTTGATGGACAGTACTGGCTGTTGTTCAACCCAAACCAGATGGGCTAACAATGTTAAACAAACTTCTGAAATTGGAAGCTAGACTGATAGAAAAATATCAAACAGCTTGAAATGGGCTCAATAACATTGATGAAGTATGGACATTGATCTTATGATTGTTAAAGGAGTACCCCTGTCGTGTAGACAAGAAGCTTAATACTCTGATATTGCAAATAGACATTGTAACATACGCAAATGAATTGCACTATATGTTTATTCACAGATGGCTTAATATGCCTATGATGTCCTATATTGTTTGTGTAACCTGTTTCTACTTTGAAAATGTTAATGTTTTCTACTTTGGAAATTTCCACTTTGGATATGTCTATACCCCGATAGTCAAGATAGTCACAAACGATGGGCGGTTCACCAGGTACACATTCTACTTTGGAAATTTCCACTTTGGATATGTCTATACCCCGATAGTCAAGATAGTCACAAACGATGGGCGGTTCACCAGGTACACATTCTCCAAAATTACAGGCACCCCCAGGGACACGTAGAAGCGAAACACACCAAGTGATCACTTTACAATAGAGACACAGAGAACCCAGTGAACTACACCGGTTCACGACTGGGTTCACAAATTGCGAACCCATAGAGGCATAATGGCCACTAACCCCCGAACATCACAATTTTCCTCCCAAGATGGCCTCCATCCGGCTCCCCGCACGAGTCGCCCTATAAAAACCGGCACCCCCCGGTCTAGTTGCCTGCAATTGACAAGCAGTACACACGACCGCCCGACGTGCTAAGCGTTTTAAGCACGCCGCCTCTACCGAGACGCTGCGAGACACGGTGATGTTCTTCATCTATGCGGAATACTAGCCGCTCACCCGGGTGAGAATCCCCTGCAAGGACGCGGACTGATGGCCGCACAGACCACGCGGGCAGAATAAGTAAGTGTTGCCCCACCTGCTTGTCAGTAGTAATGTTTTATTGCTCACCCCGGCCGCACAGTAATTGGAGTTTTTTCTCACCTCGGCAGCCGTCCCAGGCCACAAGCGCGGTGCATTTGTGCCCCGCCTCAGTACTGGGTTGCGAGGATTTCCCAAAATCCCTACTCCAACAGTGAGTCCCCGGTCTAATTTCTGTTCACAAGCTCTCCTTTGCACCAAGACATGCTAGTGAGTTGCTTGGTATTTGTCACTTAGCACGAGACCCCAGATAAAACAATGTGTTTCCTGGCCTAGAGTACATACACAACCATGCACAGGTATTGCCCTGAGCTTGCTTTCCCTACTGAACCTAACTGTGCATGCTTTGGTCCAGCATGTTCGCATATCACTATCTCTATAGTCACTGTCACCAGCTAGATGCTATAGACACTATAATGAACTAACTTTGTGTGCCCCTTGGGTGTCTGCAGCTATGTGCACAGGGATTCTAAGGTGATAGCCCAGCACTGGATGTACATGGTAGAGCCTTCTTGCGCTTTTTAACTGTCTAAGTATGTTTTTAGTTAGTCTCCCTGTTCTTAATCTTTGTAGAGGCCACATTGTCCCTCAATAGTCCTGATGAGGCCCTGACTGAAGAGGCCGAAATGCGTTGACACATATACCGGCGAGATTGGGTTCTTTAATTGGAGTCATCCCTACAAAACCACTTACTACGCACTGCAAAATACCTCAAAAAAACATATAGGTATTTGACAGTTGCCTGTAAGTGAACCACCAATCATCGCAAAAGAGTGGATTACAATCACGAATACTAATTGTAACCACCAGTTCCTAACAAATAAATTATTTTGGGTACAACCCTCTATTGACGGTTTGGTCAGTTTCAAGGCTCCGAGAAGTTACATGTTTGCCTTAGTTGAACCAAGGAGAAAATGTCAATCATGTGTGAGTTATGTGCTGTTATGTTGATACCTTGTATTTTGTAACAATTCACTGATGAGCCACTTTCTGCCTTGCAAAAAACTATTTGTAATAAATATTGGAAAATAATTAATCCACAAAGAAAGTATTTATCACTGTTCTTTGTAAGTATTTATTGAATTTATCCCTACCTCTTGACCGCTCTGTTTTTCATACTCTTACTGTTATGGCAGCAGCAATATTTGGTAATGCGTTATTTTATACATACATTATTAGTTTCACCTAAGAGCAATAGCACACAACTGCCCAGCAGGTGTGAATATAGCAAGGATCTACGCCCCTAAACAATTATGACAAAATGTAAGGCTTCTGGGAAAACCGTAAGGACGGCCAAGTGACTACTATTAAACGACAGACTGTAAGAAATCTGGTTCCGTAAGAAATCTGGTTCAATGTAAATACGGATTTACCAATTATCATGCGGACATAAATCTCTCATTTTGATCATTTTAATATTCCTAATAAAAGCAAATCTCACTTTCCACCCATAGCAGAATTTACTACTCATATAATTTTTGTAAGTCCTCTCTTGTCCCAGTTAGCTGTTCACAGGCGCACCTTTGTTTACTGGAAGGTATTTGCATACACTTGATACTATTACATCTAATCTTCCACGTGCAACCAGACATCTGCCATTATAGAAATATGGAACCCTATTTAATCTTGCGGTATGCGGTTCCCTGTTATTAGCAAATTCGCAAAAGGCAAAACATTTTGGTTTGGATCTTAACTATTTTGCTACAAATAGCACCGACTGCTTAATTGCTAAGTAGAGGTGCCATGACTTACTGAAAATAAATAAAAAATGCTTCAAGCACTGCAACTAATCCGCTATGTGCAGCCAGTTAGCCCCTCCCTCGAGCACAAGCCATACGTGGCTTCTAGGATGGTAGAGAAATCCCGGGTCTTAGATTTTGTAACTTTTTTAAATGCGCCAAGACTAATCTTTGTGGCAACACTGTAGGTTTAAAGGTTGCTCACAGCACCTGAGTCACAGTGCCCCAGGTCGGTGGTATTCTAACCAACTTGAGACCCTATTTAGAGTTAGGCAAGAAGAGTAAAGGCCATCAGTATGATGGAAGATTTTAGATTTCCCACCCTGCCTTTACTCCACCCGCCAAATTTAGAGTTTATGCCGGTCGTATTGTGAACTCTGCGAGTTTGTAATAATCTGTCCCCTTGGTTCTTAGAAAGCCGCTTAAACATTTGGTGTGCGTTGGTCACTAGTCACGGATGCTTACACGAAAGCGTTCCATTTTTTTCTTTTACAAAAACAAACTTCCAACGCGGGAGTTTGTTGTTGGAAAAGAAAAGCACTAATGGACCTAACACCATAGAAGTTTTCTCCCATGTTTTGGGGGTCATGTCTCTATTTTTACTGACTCACCCTACTAGGATATTCCGGCCGTGACGGACAAAAAATGCCATCTGGTCGCCCACGCTAAAGAGGCTTGCCTCTGACAGCCTGTACTCCTCAGGGCCATCAGAGGAAGATTTAAACTGGAGTAAATTTTACTGCCCATTATTAACCTGGCAGTCTGCACGACTCCTCAGAGTAACCTGTGTGCCAAACTCTAAATCAGGCCCTAAATATCTCACCAATACACATCTGTGACTAGAAACCAGTGGCTTCCCAGATGCAGCGACAATCCATCAAATAACCGAAAACATACAGCAAGTCTCAAAAAACACCTGACTATTCACAACCAACAGATTAAGGCACAACACACCACCATGTATCCATATGTCTCAATACATAATTGTCTGCCTCTTCAAACAAGGCACTCTACACCAGTGCTTTTAATGGAAAAATAGAAGTGCAGGTACTCTGGTACAGAGTACCTGCTTGTTTCTGAGAAGTGCCGGTACTCTCCAATTAAAAGTATTACGTTTTTCCTGAGATGTGCCGGTACTCTCCCTCTCAAAATAAAAAAGTGCCAGTACTCAGTACCGGAGAGTACCGGCCCATTTAAAGCACTGCTCTACACACAATCACCATGACCTCACATCCAAACAACCGCCAGTGGCAGTAAACATCCACAACATGTAACACTGCCTCACACACAAACTGCATATCACACAATATACCAGGATTATGCACCACAAGCCTTTTACAGCAGCAGCCTACACACAAATAAATGTACATGCTGCAAAAAATAACACCCCTTAATAACCACTCCAATGTGAAACAGTGAAAGGACCTAAAGGGCACTTCCCTCTTTCCACTCATTTACTAAAGTTATTTTTCTAAACCCTTCAGTCTATATCCAGTGATCACCCACAACACACTTTGCTCTCTCGGACCAAAACCCTTGTTATCACACTTGCACTCCCTATGCCCCAAGCTGCTCTTTTACCACATTCATGTTCCCAGTCCTATTACCCTTAAGTACTCCCAAGCATTGCACTCCGAGTTTTCCCTCATAACATTTTGAATAAACTCCCATAACACCAAACACTTTTCATTCACATGGTTTCCAAGCACATTCTACACTTGTTTACCAAGTCTCCATATGCTCTTTCATGTCCACCACCATCCTATACTCCACATTTATATCACGCACATAAACTCATCATTTCTCATCCTAAACCAAGGATGGGAGACCTGGAGAGAGGCAGCACATCAAACCCACTTAAGTTACACTAAATACATACAAACCCAGTATATTTCACCAATTCATGAAATCCCATGTATTCATCCCACTCCTTGTCTGCCTCGTAAACACCCACAGATTCAAGAGACCTATCGCTCTCCTCTTCTGACAATTCATTTTACCCCTCAAAAAATTACAAGCCCATTGTGTTTTCTCTGTTCTCTTTGTTAACCTGCAATGCTCCACCCCTACTACTACTCATTCGTCATAAACATGTTGACATCAATACTACAATATTCTTCACAGAACACATGACGACATCCCTGAACTGTATGAGAGAAAGCAGTACTATCAACACTCCACCAACCGGTCAATCCACAAACCACCCGAGATGACAAGAAATCAAGATGCAAGAGGTTAAGTCTAGATCATTATAAGAAAAACACAATAGTAATAAGAGAAACTACCACAGGGGAAAGGGAGACCATCGTAGAAGGATCTTTTACAACAAGTGGGCCGCAACCTGGCAAGTGAAGCATACTGCAGCAGGGCCTGGGTGATATTAGTAATTAATCACGGATCAAACAGAATACAAATATTTTTAGAAAGACACTGAACAGAAAATCTCTACAGTTATGGCAGTTTTACTGACTCTTTAATATAAACAGGAAGACCTTAGTTTCCAGTTCTCGGAAAGAAGTTACTAAATTGATGCATGTACACTGTACAATATGAACAAAAGAAAAACAAGCATTTGCAATGCAACAGGTCTCGCATTTGCTCGAGTTAGAGCTATTAGCGTTGTAAACTCCTATCTGGACTTTTCTTGCCACACAAATTACAAGAAAAAAAATTGCACGATCGCGCTATGTAAAATGCAGCGCGATTGCGCTGAAATTGGAAATGGAAAAACCGAGCGCAATTGCGCTATGTAAACCCTAGCACGATCGCGCTGTGTGGAAAATAAAAAGATAAAGTAGTCCGGAAACCATGTTAAAAACATCGAGCCTCGAATGGTTTCAGTAGTTTACCGGTGCTGTGTAGGTGGGCTAAACACCGGAAAAGGCATGACGTATGCATGCCTTTCACAAATGAAAGCAAGCAGATTTTAAAAGGCAAGCTCATGAACCAATGAAAGTGACTAACTTGACATGGGCGTGGTTAGAAGCCCAAAGAGAGATTACAGCATGGGACGGAGCGCTTTGCACTCCCCCATAAAAACAAGCATTAGTAATGCAATGGATCTTGCGTTTTCTTGAGTTAGAGCTATTAACGTTGGAAATTCCTAACCGGACTTTTCTTGCCACATAAGTTGAAAATTAAAAGTGAAACAGTTGACATAAGCAAGTCAATTCAAAGTGCCACTTTCTAACTAATGCGGTCCATTCCCGGCTTTGACAACACTCACTGACACGGTTAATGTGTATATTGACCATGCAGCTCCACACCATTAAAACACCATTTTACCCTTCCCAGGCCTATGTTTATAAAAATAAACACGTCCTGGCAGGTTGTTCAGTTTCATTGACGTCTATAAAAAAATGCCAGTGGTGGTACCTTCTGATTACACCTCAGGATTGATGTGAGGTAGAATTTTTCAATGATGACATCATACTATAGCCCCGAACTGTGGTTCCTAGCCATCATAGGAGCACCTACCAGTCCAGCATGGAGCCTGGAACAAGGTGAAAGATTTTTCCACAAGACAAAAACTGCTGAGGACGGAGTATCCCCGAAATGCATTGGGCTAACCACCAAGTAATGTTCAATGCACAGAGTATTTGTGTAGTATTATCACCCGGTGGAAGAAAGAACGATTTCCAAGGCACAGGAAAGATTAATGAGTTAATCGCATAATACAATTTCAGCACCTTTGACATGAGAATGGCAATGAATAATTAAAACGTACTTGAATGTTTTAATAAATAATTGAGAGCCTCATTCGGATATTTGGATGTACAGGAAAACACACCACAAAACAGTGGCAGGGCTACAACAGAGTTTCAAGTCCTTGAGTAGGGGTCACTTTCCTGGTGCACACAGAATAGCTAAATCAATCTTTGTTAAAGTGCGGCACGGTGTGTGCAGTTAGTTGGGTCGGAATGTACAAAAATATTAGACGCAGTTCTGTACAAGCTGAGTAGTCTTTGTTGCTTGTTTTCCGTAAGGAGAATAGCGTGCCTGTTTTCAATGTTGCGTTTTGCTGCATGGTTTGAATTTCTCTAAGCATGCAGCCTCATCTGACAAACACTTCGGAATGCATCAAGAAAGACTGGGCAGTGGTTGCAAGTAGTGGTGGCCAGTGCCTTTTTATGTGCAATAGTTGGTTGAAAAACCTTTGGCAATTGCACCCGTTTTCGCTGGTTCCACGTACACCCACCACCAATTTCAAAAAAGTCAAAATGCTGGCAGAATACCCTGCTGCACAATAATTCCTAATCTGGCAGGTGATGAATGCACAGAAGGAGGAATTCTTGTTCCACCCGTTACTGTCAGGGCCGGCAATGTAAATGGTAATTGCGTTAAATTGATTAAATTGCCTGGCCCCTGATACTGCATGAAAGCAAGTGTACCAGCCTGTGCATGGCGCCTGCGTGCTGGAGCACCAGAAAGACCCTGGTGGTAAGTGCTGTACAAGGGCTTCTATGCTTAGGAAGTTGCTGTCAAGATCATTGCCAAGAATCCGGGCAATATATTTACCTTCGTACAGTTATCAATAAGGTAAACACATTGACTTGACCCTTATTGTGCCCCTAAAAGCAACACTGTGGACAAGGCCGGACTGGCCGTACTGGGCATCGGGTGTTTACCCCGGAGGCTGGAAGGGTAGTGGTGGGGGGGGGGGGTGCTTTTGTTTACTGGGGGGCGCTTTTGTAGCAGGGCAGCAGTTTTAAAAGCCCTGCAGAGTACCTTGTATATCCAACAGTTTTCAAGCAACAATAAAAGTGCCATGATAACTCTGGTGATTAATGTACCTGCTGGAGAGAGATAGGAGTTTTGTCTAGTAGCAGTTTTGACTCATCCAAGGTAGCAGAGGGGGTTAATATGCCTGCTGCAAAGAATGTGTACTATGCAGATCACAAAACAGTATTTTATGTGCAGCACTGTGGAGGACCGTGCTCAGTAGGATACTGCTTTTGTCAACGAGATGCTTTTGTTACTGTGCAGTTCATGAGTTACAATCATAATCTAGCAGAGTGAGCTGTGAACTACCATCAAAGAGCTGCATGCAAACTGTCTGCTACAGGTTAGAAAGTTATGTTTTTTTGCCCAGTCTTTGATTATCCTAATTTTGCTAAAAAGGGTTTGTTTGGGTAGAGATAAATTATTAGTAAATCAACCCTAATAACTGTGTCATGTTCTGAATCCTGAGTTAATGCTTCCCCAGACCAAGCATTCTTAAAAAATACTTACCAGTATGGAAGGCATGTGAATCCTACACCTAAGTACGCTTTGTCTTGTGTAACATTTTCTATACATGGATTTTCACATGTATGATTCATTGACACTATAAAATAAATTAAATACATGTGAGAGAGAGGCTATATAGAGATGAGAGGCACTGTTAGAGGGTGATGGCGAGGGAGTCATTAAAGAGCCCCAATAAAGATTGCTGTGTCCCAGTGCACTGTAGGGTTATCATTTATTATGCTTTAAAAACTAATACCATTGAATATATAATAAAAAATGTGTTGCAGAAAGCACAATTTGTGCCATTTCCCCCCTAATTTTCTTGGGGGGAGAACACCCCAAGCCCCATTGTAGTGATCAGGCTCGCAATGCACTGTATGGGGACTGGTCTGCCAAATTTGCCTGGGCTGCTTTGGGTTCCCAATCTGGCCCTGACTGTGGGGCTTTTTTCCATCCAAGGAGCAACTCTGATTCCACTCTGGAGGTGGGAAAAGATGTGGGTGAATTTCAAATGTTCTAAAATTTGCCTGAATACTCATTGTTGCAAGTGTAATGCCTGGGTTAACAAAGGGGAAGCCAGAGATAAAAAATAAAAAAAAAAATTAATGCCCATGGTTAGCCGGGGTAAACTTATTTTACATTGACATGGATTTCATATGACCATCATGTTAAGGCATTTTCCTTCCCTTTATTCTCTGCCACTTTTGTCTTGGGAAGGATAAGGAAAAGGATTGGGAAGTAAGCAACTCTTCACACCAGTTTTCCTGCAGCTTAAGACACTCAGTACTAATTAGAAATTTGCAGGCTTCTGTTTTACCAACATGGAAAAGGTTAAAAGCAGGACCGTCTGAACGGGAATGTCCCCTGCATGGTAATCGGTTATGTACCCCATGCCATGGGTGCCCACCTGCATGTGTGAAAAGAGATAGTATGTAATTTTGGATATGATATCACACTAACCTACTGTGTGAGTGAGCAGAGGCTGAAACCTGTCCTTGTTAATGCGAAGCCCAGGACGTTTCCTATGACATGGAGAGATGCACCAAGTGTGTCCTCATATCACACAGAGGATTACTGTCCTTGCCCTGGATACATAATGTAAAGAGGTGGTGGCTGGGTACCATATTTTGAGATTTTGTAGACCCCTTTTCTTTGTCAATGAAAGTGTGGTCTACTGGCCCCACATATGCTATGTCTATGTTGAATGTGTGTGTATGTGCAGCACATGTGTAGCACTCATATGGTAGTAGGACTCTGTGTGGTGTGCATGTCTGATTCCTGGGAACAGTTTTATCCGTTTTTGACACCCTGGTTTAGCATAGCACAAGATGGAGGCTGAGGATTGCTTCCATAAAAAATGGAAGTGTATTGCCTGAACTCCCGTGGCTTGTGAGCTGAGGCCCAGGCTCTGAAGTGAAGAGGATTGAAACAGGGTTTTGATTAAAAATTCCACAAGGCCTTGTTTACAAAGGTTTGCTGATTAGTTTTTCCTGGGCTCTGCCATTTGGTAGTTGGTGGTGGTGATAGGTGAGACTGCAGTTTTGGTTGTCAAGATGAGGAAGCTGGGGCCTCCCCTTTTGTCTAATTCTAAATACTGCTTCAGGAAGCCTTAAAAGTATCACAATGTCAACCGATTCTTAAAGGACTATTAGTTTTAACAAACACTTTTTACAATAAATTGGTCTTGCCTACTGGCATAACGTCTCATAATAAACAAATTAGATCTAAGGCCTCTGACAAACATTTCCCAATGAACCAATTAGGCCTATTAACCTTTAGGATTATTGGCCTGTCACCATTATGAGTGGGCTATTGTCTCTCTGGATGCTCTCTCTCCCCAGGTGCTGTTCGCTACTTTGGATTCCCCACTGTCCCTCGTGAAAACACACATACTCTTGGGGTACTGCTCTCACTCCAAGCTCTACCCAATGCCTCTCTGGTACTGACCCAACCATAGAAGACCTCTCATGGTGCTACCTTCCATGATGTAATTAACTCTCCCTGGGAAACCATTTGCATGGTGCTGCTTTCTTTGTATATTTATAGATTTGCTGTTCCTCGATGTACCTATGCCTCCGTGTGAAACCTCTCTTGGAGCGTAAACTACTCTATGTTACCTCTTCCCAGTGACACCTCTCTCAGAATATTGTTCTTACTTCTAGTGCTGCTTTCCAAAGCTTTGCTGCCCTCTCACCGTGGTGTTGTTTCTCAAACACTGCCTCTTCCCTATCGTCTCAGAATGCTGATGTATCTTTATGATACTGCCCTCTCTTGAATGGCCACTCTTTCTGTGCTGCCTCTCAAGCTGCTCGCCTGCCAGTCTGCCTCCTACCAGGGTATTTTTCTGTCCTTCCGTTCAGTATGTTACCTTCTCTTGAGATGCAGTAACCTCCTTGAAAATCACATCTCTTGAAGCAGGTTATCTAGGCGTACTGCTCCATTACAGTTATACTCCCCTCAATAAAGTACTTTCCCTTTGAGATACTGATGCAGTATTCCTGTAAATCCCTTCTTAGGATAATATTCAGGCTTCCTGTTTAGGGTAATGCTCTCTGTGTGCCCCAGCCCTCTCCTGTGGTATATTTCAGGATGCTATTCCCTGTCTCCAAAACCCTACCAGGTACTGTTTTGGCTTCTCTCTTTGTGCTGTGTTCTCTCAGGGTACTGCCCTGTTCCTATGAAATGCCTCTCAAGGAGCAGTGCTCCACCAGGCGTTATTACTCTGGGTGTTACTCTGTGAGGGTGCTACAGCCCTCTCTCCTTTGTGCTACTTGCCAGGGTGCTTCCACCTCCATGAAATACCTCTCAAATCACTGTTTTCTCCTGGCAGGATGCTGCACTTACTCAGAGTCCTTCCCCACTGCTGCTTCTCAGTGCACTGCCCCTTCCATCTGCTCTTATGGTTCTATTCGCCTCATGATGCTGCTAGTCTCTCAAATGCACTCAGCTGACTGTCCTACTCCTCAGGTTGCTCTGTCTTTCTATGTATATGTTTGGCATGTTATCCACTTTGTCCTTGTTTGTCCACCAATTGCACTATTTTACACTTTTCCCTCTTGTGCAGTGAACTATCCACCAAATATAAACCCCATTATATCCAATGGAATTTAGATTTTGACAGGCAGGATATCCGTCACTGTTGTGAAGGTTTAACCCCTCCACCAATCCCTAAATCAAGGCCTAAGTAACTATTAAATAAAAGTAAAAATGTTAGCGATGGTGGGATTTTTTTAATATGATTAAAAATGATTTATAAATTATATTTATACATTTAAATTATTTAATGCACATTTATTTTGATGGATTAATGGGCTGTAACATTTTATTTCTTTACTTCGAGTTTAAAAATAAACATCTTAAATTATTAATATTTGTATGTCATATTGAAATATTTGTAATTTTTTTTAAAGAATAACAAACTTTAATAATTTTCACTTTCCCATAGAGAGATCTCCATCATGGTGGCGATCTCCACCTATGTATGTAAAGTTACTAGAAATAACTTACCACTTATATAGCCTGTTGTAGAATACTCCAGCCCCTCATCCTAGAAGGTGGAGAGATGTAACTATTCAGTCAGGTGTAAATCTGCACTTCGAAATGATAACTAAACAAAAACTGTAGAGTTATATGTAGGTGTAGTAATTGTAGAGATATAAGTAAATACACATATTTGTATATATATCTTTGTGAATAGACCTGATGTCTTCAGGCCACTGACTTGCTCAAGCTGACTGCAGTAAAACCAGAAAGTTAGTTATCTAACTATCAATGTTTGCAGATCGGTATTGCAAAATAGGCACCTGTATATATAATAGATAGAGAGTTAAATTAAAGAACGTGTGGCCAGCCTGTTATTAGCGTGGCCCAATGAAAAATGCTGCTTTGGCAGGCAAAATGTTTTAATTTCCTGTGTTACTTCACTGGCAGTAAAGATCTATCCAGCATAATATTAATTTAGGTGTTTAATGATGTCATGCAGGGATTGCACACCTATTTACGTGAATCCACAGAAACTGCTCTGTCCTTTTTTGCAATAATTCTTTATTGAGTTATGTATGGAAACATTTGCATCCATGTATACTTCTCTAAAAAAAAGGAGCTACAGTACACTGTGTGAACTTACCCAATATAACATCTGTAGTACAATCTACACCTATCAACAAGCCACCAAAGAAAATAGCATTAGAAGTTATATAACTTAATGTAAAGAATTAAGGTGGTTATTACAACCCTGGCGGACGGTGTTAAAGCGCCGGTAAGACCGCCAACAGGCCGTCGATAAAAAAATAGCAATTACCACCGTGACGGAAACCGCCAACAAAGACAGCCACTTTAACACTCCGAACAAACAGCGTGGCGGTCACCGCCAACAGACAGGCGGGAGACAATGTACCGCCCACGCTATTATGACAGGCCAATCTGCCACCTTTTCCGGGGCAGATTCACCGCGGATAAAAACACAAGGAAACAGGAATTTCGAAGGGAAAACAGTCACCTCTACACACTCCACGAGGAACAAGGACACCATGGAACCGGAACTCCAAATCCTACCTGCGATAGTCTTCCTGCTCCACTACCAGGAGCACGAACGCCGGCGGCGAAGACCACGGTGAGTAATGCACCTACGACATAGGGGAGGGGGGAGGCAAAAAACAGGGACACACACACGCAACACCCCCACCCTCACCACTACAACACACACACTAATGCATATCAATACATCACAGTTACACCCCCCACACCCCCGGAAGAATGCAAAGACCAAAGAAAATGAGTGTAACCATCGGAATATATTACAAACAAGTAGGCAGAAATATATATAGATATATACACCATGTACAAAATATATACCAGTCATAGTAGTCCAGGTATTGCACAAAGAAAGTCCGTGGAACACTGGGACCACACGGTATGGGCGAGGCCCACACAAGGTCCCGACCATGACGGAGAGAACACTGCAGGGGCATCAGACAGCAAGAAAACAAGCACCTCAGGGGAAGGGAAAGAGGGGGCACCTCAGCCGCTTGAGTGCACGATGACAAATCCACAAGGGGGCCACATGCCCATTGTTCCATCCTGGGGAGTGCAAAGCCACAGTCTCTCAAGTCTAACAAGTGGGTGGGTTGCCCACTGTTCAATCCTGGGGAGTGCAAAGCCACAGTCTCTCAAGTCTCTGCAGTGGGTGGTTTGCCCACTGTTCAATCGTGGGGAGTGCAAAGCCACAGTCTCTCAAGTCTTTACAGTGGGTGGGTTGCCCACTGTTCAATCCTGGGGAGTGCAAAGCCACAGTCTCTCAAGTCTCTACAGTGGGTGGGTTGCCCACTGCCATATCCTGGGGAGTGCAAAGCCACAGTCTCTCAAGTGGATAACAGTCTCCACTGGTTCTGGAGGGGGCATGGTGCCCAGAGTGCTTCATCCTGTGAAGGACAGAGGTAGTGGATGGATGTCTCCACTGGTTCTGGAGGGGGATTGGTGACCAGAGTGCTTCATCCTGTGAAGGACAGAGGTAGTGGATGGATGTCTTCACTGGTTCTGGAGGGGGACTGGTGCCCAGAGAGCTTCATCCTGTGAAGGACAGAGGTAGTGGATGGATGTCTCCACAGGTTCTGGAGAGGGACTGGTGCCCAGAGTGCTTTATCCTGTGAAGGGCAGAGGTACTAGATGGATGTCTCCACTGGTTCTGGAGGGGGACTGGTGGCCAGAGTGCATCACTCACCCCGTGACGGACCCAGTTGCGTCAGTGCCCCTGCCGCTCATGGGCTAGTGGTGCTTGAGTTGGCGGTGCCCTGTTCAGCGGGGCTTGAGTTGGCGGTGCCCTGTTCAGCGGGGCTTGAGTTGGCGGTGCCCAGATCAGCGGTGCTTGAGTTGGCAGTGCCCTGTTCAGCGGGGCTTGAGTTGGCAGTGCCCTGTTCAGCGGTGCTTGAGTTGGCGGTGCCCTGTTCAGGGGGGCTTGAGTTGGCGGTGCCCTGTTCAGCGGGGCTTGAGTTGGCAGTGCCATGTTCAGCGGTGCTTGAGTTGGCGGTGCCCTATTCAGCGGGGCTTGTGCTGGCGGTCCTTCATGGCCCAGCGGGGCTTTTGCTGGCGGTCCTTCATGGCCCAGCGGGGCTGGTGCTGGCGGTGGCCTCCTGGGCAGCGGGGCTGGGGCTTGCAGTGGCCTTCTGGGCAGCTGGGCTGGGGCTGGCGGTGGCCTCCTGGGCAGCTGGGCTGGGGCTGGCGGTGGCCTCCTAGGCAGCGGGGATGATGGCGGTCTTCTCCGCCGTGCAGCTCTTCCCAGACTTGCCGGGTTTCTTGTGGCCCTTCCCCACCTTGGAAGGTGTCACAGCTGACTCCACACTCCCAACGGGGCCCCTGGGAGCGGCTTTGGTGGCTGGAGTCTTCCCCCTCTCCCGCCGGGCACTGGCCAACTTCTGATGCTTCACAGGTGGGGGTCTGTGCTGTGTCTCTGTGCCACATTGGCTGTCCTGGTGGCCGGTGCACTCCACATTCCAGTGACTACAGGCACCACTGGTCCCGGAGATGTTTTGGCTGAGGTGCTACTTCGGGACCTATGAGATGGACGGGGTGGAGGAGGTGTGGGAAAAAGGTCAAGGGTGGACAGGAAATGTTATTTGGACACACTAGGACGGGTAGCTGGAGGGGGTTTGGGAGTGGAGGAAGAGGTGGTGGTAGTAGCAGGTGTACGTTTGGTGACTTTGGGTGAAGGTGCATGCGCTGGAGGGTGGCGTGA
This sequence comes from Pleurodeles waltl, assembly GCF_031143425.1. Lineage (NCBI taxonomy): Eukaryota > Metazoa > Chordata > Amphibia > Caudata > Salamandridae > Pleurodeles > Pleurodeles waltl. Next base: position 841,996,980 of record NC_090442.1, read on the forward strand.
GGTGGATGGCTGTTGGGTGGGTGTGTGCCTGCATTTGTGTATCTTGGGAGGGGGTGTCACAGACACACTGGGAGAGGACACAGGGGACGTGTGAATGGTAGTGGGGGTGGTGACTAAACGTGAGCGGGGTGTGCTGGTGGGTGTGCTGGTGAGGGACGTAGTGGGAGTAGAGGTAGTGCATGCAGGTGTGAGTGTAGACGAGACTGCGAGGGAGGAGGGAGACGACGAGGAGGGAGACAAGGTGGAGGCAGTGGATGTTGGTGTGTCTGCATGTGTGTGTTGCTTGTGTGAGTGCCTGTGGGATGTGTGGTGCTTATGTTTGCCTGAGCTTCCCTTGTGTGTTGAGGTGTGTGCAGGCTGGTCTGATGGAGTGCTTGAGATAGGCAGAAGTACAGGGGATTGGGTCTGGGTGGAGGAAGTTGGAGGGAGGAGGCTAGAGACGGAGACAATGGCTGCCATCAGTGCTGAGGCCAGAGTTTGAAAAGCTCGGTGAAGGGCCGCCTGACCAGAATGAATACATTAGTTTGTTGCAACTGCCTTTCTACACCCTGGATGGCATTCAAAATGGTAGACTGCCCAACAGTGAGGGACCTGAGGAGGTCAATGGCCTCCTCACTGAGGGCAGCAGGGGTGACTGGGGCAGGGCCTGAGGTGCCTGGGGTGAAGGTGATGCCCACCCTCCTGGGTGAGCGGGCACGGGGCGAAGGCTGAGGGGCTGCTGGGAGGGCGGTGCTGGTAGGGGGGGTGGTGGCTGTACCTGTAGATGCGGGGGCACAGATGTTGGCACCACAATGGAGCTCCCATCAGAGGACGAGTCCGTGTCGCTGGTGTCAGCTCCTGTCCCCGCCGGGGAGCTCCCCTCGCCCTCCGTCCCACTGGTGAATTCCGAGTCCATAGTCTCGCCCTCCAGGGCCATGTGGGATGCAGCTCACTCCTGCTCCGGTGCCACTGCTCTTCCGCCTGATGATGCTAATGCACACAAGAACAGGGAGACCACAAAAAGGGGGGGGGGGGGGCGACAGAAGAAAGACATGTTGAGTGCATGGATTACCGCTACCGTTGGCGGACATGACAGACACAGAAGCCCCCTGCACTACGCCGCGCTCTTGGGCTCCACTGTTCAATTCCTGGGAAATGGCCTACAAGGCTATGGACGACATCTTCACACATAGATGACACAGGGGCATGAATAGCTGTACTTGGCACTCTACAGAGGTGGGCTGGGGTGCCACATGGCCTGCCTTACAGAGGGGCCTTGCCTACGGAACTCGCCCTGGCCTAGGGAAACCCAAGGCCCTCCTCCCCCACCCAGACAGCTCCACTGCGCGCAAAGTCAGCAGAAAGAGAGAGTACTCACCTCCTTGTGTCTGCTGTGATGCCCTCAAGCGCCCATCCAAATCCGGGTAGGCCACCGCCAGGATCCTGAACATCAGGGGGGTCATGGTGCGACGGGCACCCCTCCCACGTTGGAAGGCCATCCCCAGCTGAGCCTCCGCTGTCTTCTTGCTCCAGCGACGAATGTCCTCCCATCTTTTCCGGCAGTGGCTGCTCTGTCTGTGGTAGGCCCCCAGGGTCCGGACGTTCTTGGCGATGGCACGCCAAATATCTTTCTTCTGGTGGGCGCTGACCTACATGAAATGTACAGGGGAAGAAGAGAAGTCATTACCAACTGCACCGTCAAAGTGATTGGCCCCCATCCCTACCCTTGCCATGTGGCACATGCATTCACCGTCTTTCATGCACGTAGCACTCTGCCCCCTTCCTTCTTACATCCAGGCCTCTCCACACAGGCATAGCCCATACAACATGCTCCCTGTGTACTTACCTGTTTGTCTGGAGGACCGTAGAGTAGCGTGTGCTGGGGGAGGACCCCATCCACGATCGTCTCCAACTCCTCCGATGTGAAGGCAGGGGCCCTTTCCCCAGACGCACGAGCCATTGTCTCTTCCAGACCGAGGTCACAGCAGCACTTGCAGTATAGGTCCTCTCCTGTCGAAGATCAGGTATCGAGTGATTGAACAGATAGAAAATAGCGGTCACGTCCGTGGCGGTGCGTACCGTCACTGCCGGCGTACATCGTCATTGGCTCCTGGGACCCATAGGGTCCAATGTTAACCAATGCAGCAATGCACTGCAGTCTTCGACCGCCTACCGCGACGTTGTACAACGCCAGCGGAGTTACCTCATATCCCATTGTCCCACTTTAGAGGTCAGGCAGCCGCCATTTCAGGGGCCCACATGGCTTCATTTTCAACTGCGTCACACATACCTAGGCCTAGACTCAACACACATACAGGCCACCTTTTGTGTATGATTGGTGTTCTGGGTAAACTGTGGGTACGTACCTCTGAGTTGTTTGACTCTGTGCTCGCTGTTGTCCTTCATAGGCACCGTCCGCTGAGACATGTGAGGAGATGGTGGCATCTTCCGGTGTACCGACCGTTGGTGGACCTGTCAACAATGGAGGAGCGACATTTGCTAATCACCTACAGGCTTGACCATGCCACAATCCAGGAACTGTGTACCCAGTTGGAGCCAGACCTGATGTCAGCAATCCGCCACCCCACAGGAATCCCCCTTCAAGTGCAGGTGCTGTCAGTGCCCCATTTCCTTGCAAGTGGGTCACTTCAAACAACAGTGGCCATGGCATCATGGATGTCCCAGCCTATGTTTTCCAACGTATTGTCCAGAGTGTTGTCTGCCCTTCTGAAACACAAGCGGAGCTACATCGTTTTCCCTGGAGGATTTGCCTACAGTGAAAGGTGATTTCTATGCCATGGGACATATCCCCAACATCATAGGTGCCATTGATGGGACCCATGTGGTTTTGCCCCCCTCCCACCCCCACAGGAGTGAACAGGTGTACAGAAACCAGAAGAGTTATCATTCTATGAATGTACAGATGGTATGTTTGGCAGACCAGTACATCTCCCATGTGAATGCCATGTTCCCTGGCTGAGTGCATGACGCCTACATCCTGCGGAATAGCAGCCTCCCTTATGTGATGGGTCAACTCCAGAGGCACTGTGTGTGGCTATTAGGTGAGCACCTGGAAGCTAGTCAGTGGGAATGGTTGTCTGGGTCTGGGGTTATCCCTCCAGGTTAGTGGGTGTCTAACAGTTGCCCCTCGCCATTTGCAGGTAACTCTGGTTACCCCAACCTGTCATGGCTACTGACCCCAGTGAGGAATCCCAGGACAAGGGCAGAGGAACGCTACAGTGAGGCCCATGGGCGAACTAGGAGGGTGATCGAGCTGACCTTCGGCCTCCTGAAGGCCAGGTTCAGGTGCCTCCATATGACAGGTGGATCCCTATTCTACTCACCAAAGAAGGTGTGCCAGATCATCGTGGCCTGCTGTATGCTTCACAACTTGGCTTGGCGACACCAGGGGCCTTTTCTGCAGGAGGATGGTCCAGATGGCGGTGTTGTTGCAGCTGTGGAGCCTGTGGACAGTGATGAGGAGGAAGCAGAGGAAGAAGACATGCACAACAGGGACTCAGTGATCCTGCAATATTTCCAGTGAGACACAGGTAGGAATACAAACCTGCCTACTACATGTACTTTGACACTACTACCTCTCTCCTGTCTGTTGTTTTCACCCAGTGTATGGTCACTGAGTTGTCACTTTCCCTTACGATTTCACAGATGTGGGTCCCACTGTGTGACATCTGCTCAGATTCCTCATGGACTAGAGCTGTGTGACATAGGTATGTTGACATTACTATTTAAAAAACATTTTGTCACTGTAATTGCCAATACACTATTTTGAAATCACAGACAGACTCCAGATCATTTTGTGCTTTAGGTGTGTTTATTTAAATGCTCAATATTGGAGGGGGTAGTGAAATGGTGAGGAGTGATGGCGGAGGAGTGTCCATGGCAGAGTCCAGTCTATTAGTCTCACAGGTGCATTGCCCATATGGGCATAGGAAGTGGAGCTGGGGCAGTTTAATTATGGGCAGGGTGACAAAGTGGGACAGTAGGATGACAATCAGTGTGGTCTCCTTTCTTGGCGGGGGTCTTGGCATCGTGCTCTGTCTTTGTCCTGGATCTCAGGGACCGGTTGCGGGGTGGTTCTCCCTCTGCAGGGGGTGGGGTGCTGGTGTGGTGGTCCTGTGGCAGGGCGTCCTGTCCACTAGCGCTGACGGAGGTGGTGAGCAGTTCATCGTCCATGCTAGTGTCAGGGGCCCCTTGTAGTGCCACAGTGTCCCTCCTGGTGTTGAATAGTTCCTTCAGCACCCCTATGATGGTGCCCAGGGTGGAGCTGATGGTTCTGAATTCCTCCCTGAAGCCCATATACTGTTCCTCCTGCATGCGCTGGGTCTCCTGAAACTTGGCCAGTACCGTTGCCACCGTCTCCTGGGAGTGGTGGTAGGCTTCCATGATGGAGGAGAGGGCCTCGTGGAGAGTGGGTTCCCTTGGCCTGTCCGCCCCCTGTCGCACAGCAGCCCTCCCAGTTCCCCTGTGTTCCTGGGCCTCCGTTCCCTGGACCGTGTGCCCACTACCACTGACTCCAGGTCCCTGTTGTTGTTGGGGTAGTGGGTTATCCTGGTTTCCCTGTAGTGGTGGACGCACAGCTGATGGACGTCTCCTGGGGACGGAGGTATGGGCCCGCTGGGTGGGTGCTGTGCTGGTGTTTCCAGAGGGGGGAAGGTCTGTGGTGGCCTGTGCCTGTGTGAGCGGAACCGACTGTCCAGAGGTCCCCGATGGTCCGGGCTGGTCATCTAGATCCAGTTGGACAGAGGTGCTGTCATCACTGTGGGCCTGTTGGTGGTGTGGACATGTGTGGACCCTCCTGTCCGGTGACGTTGGGTAGAGCTCCTGCAGGGATATAAAAGGATGTTTATTAAATCTGTGTGTGTAATGGTGTGCAATGGTTGGGTGACAGTGTACCCCAGTGCTAGCATTCCTGTGTGGGAGCTTGTGTGATGATGTTTTAGGGGGGTGTATGGGTATGTGCAGTGGGCATGCTTTGGTGATGGGTGTCCATGCTTTGTTGTTGGATGCAGGGCTTGGTGTTGGGATTCGTGGTTTGTGATGTTGGGACATATGTGAGGAGTTGGGGTGCTGGGGGTGAGGGTGGGGGTATGTGATAGAATGCAGGTAGGGTGGGGGATGTAATAGTAAAGCTTTGTCTTACCAGAGTCCATTCCTCCACCTACTCCTGCGAGGCCCTCAGGATGCAGAATCGCCAAGACCTGCTCCTCCCGTGTTGTTAGTTGTGGGTGAGGAGGTGGGGGTCCGCCGCCAGTCCGCTGAACTGCCAGGTGGTGTCTTGAGACCACAGAACGCACCTTCCCCCGTAGGTCGTTCCACCTCTTCCTGATGTCCTCCCGATTTCTTGGGTGTTGTCACACTGCGTTGACCCCGTCCACTATTCTTCGCCATAGCTCCATCTTCCTAGCTATGGAGGTGTGCTGCACCTGTGATCCAAATAGCTGTGGCTCTACCCGGACGATTTCCTCCACCATGACCCTGAGCTCCTCCTCCAAGAACCTGGGGTGTCTTTGCCGTGCCATGGGGTGGTGTAGGTGATGTGTGGGGTGGAGTGTGTGGTGATAAGTGTGGTGATATGTAGGGGTGTGTTGTGTGAGGTGCGTGGAAGTTGTTTGGCTGATGGTGTTGTGTGCCTGTGGATGCTGTTGTTCTTGCTAGTGCTGTCTCTCTCTGGCCTTCTTTCAGAATTTTTGGTTGTAGGGGTTTGTGGGTGATGTGGGTGTGTGTTTTATATTGTAATGGGTGTGTGTATGTGTATCAGGTGTGTGTATTTTGAATTGTCCAATGTAGCTGTGTTTTGTAAATGTGTGTGTATTTTGAGAGCGGCGGTGTGTACCGTCAATGGAATACCGCGGTTGAAAGACCGCCACGTGGATTTGTGTGTCTTGATAGTGTGGGCGTATTTCTGTTGGCATGACAGTGGAGGTTTTGTTTTTGCCAGTTTATCACTGACCTTTGGTGTGGCGGACTTGTGTGGGTGTCTGACTTTTGGCGGATTCCGAGATGTGGGTCATAATAGCTGTGGCGGAATTCCGCGGCCATGGCGGGATGTTGGCGGTCTTCTGAGCGGCGGTAAGTGCCTTTTACCGCCAATTTTGTAATGAGGTCCCAAATGATTTATGTCGGGCTTCAAGATGCCAGCGTGCAGCGGGTAAATAGGTACTTCATAAATCTGTACATAGATTTGATGAGTGTGGGGGTAAAGACGAAAATAAAGAATGGAGGAGGTTAGGTGTAAGGAAACCACTGATTCATCACAAACCAAACCATCGGTAAATCCCCCAGCATTAGGACATATCTCCCTTACTTCTATATAGTAATTAGTTACCTTACCTGTATAGAGGGGTGAGTATGTAGCCATTGAATGAACACAAATGTCAAGAATAATGGGAGTTATCCACATACGTATAAGGCCGTGAGAAAGATCAAAAGTTATTAATACATTAGTGACATAGAAGTTGGCATATGATGATGAATTAACCTGCGTTTAAAGGCCTAACAGAGAAAATAACATGAGTTGTAAAATGTGCACATTTTGAATAACAGTAAGCCATGTGTCCACCATCCGTATTGTGCCCCACGTTTTAAAAGGAGAGTTTTGCATTTTATTAAATACAAGTATTAAAATGTAGATTAATAATTGAAGTGTGTTAAATGAATATTAATTAATCATAATTATATTTGAATACATGAGTTTTATTAATGTAATTTACGAGTGTGCTGAAAAATAAATGTAGGTTTAAAATTAGTTCTAACATGTAATATAAAAGTTTGTGAAAAAATAATTTACTTTGCTTTGCACATATTAATTGTAAGGTGCACAATAGGTTTATTAATATATTAAATGTATTAATGTGTATTAAGGCTTCCTTGGCTTGACTAGGCCTGAAGGAGATTCATTTTGCAGAAATGGAGAATCACTTGTTTATTCTGTTCCCTCTTGTTCTGCTTTCCTACATATCTCCTATCGGAGTTTACAGAACCTCTCTGGAATGCACTTCTGAGTTCAAAGAAGACCTTTATTGTTGTTAATTCTCCCCCACCCACAAGTTCTTGAGAGACAGAATTAGTAGATTTCAAGCACACGTTCAAAAGTAGTTGCAGCAATGAAAGCAAAATATATCACATTAAAAGTCAAATTCATCACCGTATGGGCAAGGTGGTAGGGCCTAACTCAGCTTCATCTTGCTGGGGTATGCAAGATGATGACTCAGGACAACTGCGAGAAAGAGATTATCTACCCAAACGGGAGACTGGCAACTGACGTCTAGCTCTAGCCTGAAGTCAAGCAGATTCAAATCTAACTCACTGTAGCCCAGAGTCATCCTTAAAAGCAAACTCAGTGTGAGATCTGAACAACCTTGGAGAGTGGCCAGTTCTCCTGAGCCATTCCGCTCTCGGACTGGATTGCGAGGTAAACACAAAATCTATGTGCTCTTATCAGCTAAGGTCTGGTGTGAAAAAAACAGCTTGGTTCATCTTGTGGAAAAACACAGCTTGGAAAAACACAGACATCTGTAATGTCTCAACTGCAATGTCTAACCCACGTTAAAGCCAATAGGCAGCTAACCTAAATATCAAATGTAATGTCTAATGTCATGTCAAAGCCAATAGGCAGCTAAACTGAATACAGAATGTAATGGCTAATGCCATGTCAAAGCCAATAGGCAGCTAACCTAAATATCAAATGTAATGTCTAATATCATGTCAAAGCCAATAGGCAGCTAAACTGAATACAGACTGTAATGTCTAATGCCATGTCAAAGCTAATAGGCAGCTGAACTGAATACAGAATGTAATGGCTAATGCCATGTCACAGCCAATAGGCAGCTAAACTGAACAAAACATACAATGTGCAACTGGTGAACATTGAGCAACTAATTTGCGCAGTGGTGAAACACAAAGTCATTGGTCAAACACAATTAATAGCATCACACCTCTGACCTGACTTCCTTCTCTAGGCTGTTAATGTAAATGTTAAATGTCCTATTGTATTGTAGGCAAGAGACATATTTCAGAAGCACTAGAATTATTTGTTCTAGTTGTCGAACAGCACAGGAAATGTGTAGTTCTCATCTGAAATGAATTAGCTTAGTGTATTGTGTGCAATGAGAAAGGCTCTCAAGTACCAAATAACTAGAGAATGTAATATATTGTTAGTAACCTGTGAAATCACCCGATGACAACACACTTTTGCTGAGAAGATTCTTAAAAGTTTCAGTATTTGGTGGTGCTATCTGCAGTGATTGGATGCTGAATCAAAAGGATTGTGCATATTTTAATAAGTGAGAAAATGTGATTCTTAGCTTTCAGATCCCCCTTGCCTCGAAATTGTCTAGAACTCTGTTCATGTCTATCTTAAGTCTGCTGTCACATTCACTTCTCTGAGTCCCCTGCTATGTTTACTCATCTTAGTCTTAACTGCCCTATTCTGTTATGTGGTTCAGTACAAATAAGGCCAACTAATTCTGAACTGCTGATTCTGTCCTATGTGCAGCTTGTGTTCTGCACTGTCCTGGTACTGCTGTCAACTGACGCTGGAAGAAAGTGACTATCCTGCCCAATGAACTGTTCCTGTTTGCTCTCCCATGAGGAAAGGTATAACTAAATGTGGTTTCTAGTTTCTTAAGTTAGTGACTTAAACCAGCAATTTCGTTTGTAATTTGCCCTAGTTAGATGTTCTTTCCAAATGATTTTTGTCTTTCTTTTATTTTTGCTTTTGTTCCCATGTGTCAGCCCGCTCCCACACACGCAAGTCCCAATTTTGGTTAGTGTTAGGAATGGCCCAGTTTTGAAACCTTAAATCTGAAATTGAATTTGAAAACTGTTTTTGATGATTTACTGATGTCATCATCATCTGCTTTGAATGGTAATCATCATGTGCATATTGTATTGTTGCTAATCTATATTATTCTTTTGGAGTGTCTAACACTATTGATGTTTAGTAGGTTGAATTTTTTCAGACCTTTCAGTCAGCCTATGGTTTTCATGTACCTTTAGAACTTAGTTTTATGCACCATTTATATGACACTGATTTTGGGATTGTAACAAAGCTTTGAAACTTTACTAGGCTTGGGGTTTGATTTAGTGTTAAATTGTTTATTGTATCTAGAATTCCAGAGTCCAAGATTCAGTCGACCTCAGCTGGTGTGATTGGTGATGGTGTTTCACCAGCACAATGGTGGTTGTTGAACTGGAATCGGGGAATACATTCTTCCCAGGCCATTGCATGTAAGCAGTTTTGAAGCAGAGCTATGTTTTTGTTGTGAGTGGAGGAGGGTCAGAATTTGCCCACATTGTAAGTTGTTCTTGGTGTAGTGTAAGGGTTGTTGAAATCTCAATATTGTGTTACAAGTATATGGTATGTGTTCTAAGTAGGGTTTACACTTGCAATGCTTTGGCCAATTGCGGTGAAGTGTGATGTATGAAGTGAAGTAGTGAGTTTGCGTACTCTAAGTTAATTGAATAGGGAGTTTGTGTACTCCAATTAAGAGATTGGGGAGTTGGTGTACTCCAAGTGAATTCTGCGCTTTGTGCTAAAAAATTGCCCATGTTATTGTAACGGGTCCTGCAGACTAAGACTCTGGAGTATTGTTCAAGTGCCTGGAGAAACTTGGTTAATTTATTGTCTGCAGATAAGGTGTTGGCCGATTGAGCGATGTTGACAAAACCAGTAGTATTTTCCTTGAGTGTAGGTGTTGTTGGTTGGTATTAGGTGAATCCTGAGTACACATAAAGGATCCATATCAATTACAGTGAGGTTTGCGGATCAAATTGTCGCATAGGCTCTCATTATTCTAATGAGACTATACGATTTGGGTGGCAAAATCACTTGCCCTGTGGGGGACTGAGTCTAACCCACTACAGTGGACACCTGTCAGCCTAATCCGGGTCTTGCTCCGGCTAACTAGCAGTGCCTCATCTCTACCCAAGAGAATGGATGATTGGGCAGCCGAGTGCATGACACAATTGATTCCTTAGGGAAATTGGGGTCCATCAGATCGCATCCGTTTCTCTCATTTATATCAGTCTCACATATACAAAGACAATCAGAGGCAGTATATATTTCAATAAGGTTTTAAGGAAGCAACTGCATCTCAGATAATAAAGTACGTACTGCAATAACCAGGACGATGAAGCATGACAGGATTAAAATTGTGAGAGTGAAGCATAAAAACAACTCTACTATATTGTCACTAGAATCATTAAAATAATTCCTACCTAGGCTATGTTAGAGCACAGCCCATTAAGCTCTAGTTCTGCCCTTCAGGTTCCCCTGGGAAAACATCATCCCTCATAACTGAGCAAGAGGCCTGTAGTCTACATAAGGAGCTAAGCGCTCAGCAATTAGCATACAGTCATGGTCATTTGGCTGGAATCTCCCTCTAATGTGTATGGAACAGAGAAGTGTTTTTATAATAAAACAGCTGATGTTCTAAGAAAGGATCCCTATGCAAGAGTGTGTATGTTTCTATGAACACTAGAGACGAAGCGTTACAACGTTTACTGGCAACCTATCTAACTGCAGGCTTGAGAAAAGCACAGAGTGAAAGAAATGTCTTGTTTAAGAACGCCGTGCTGGCCTAGGCAAAGAACAGCTAGATAGAAATAAATAAAACAAGAACACAAATATGGCTATTGTTAAAATAATAAACAAAGCTGAATAAAATATATCTAGGTTAAAGTGCACAGCGGCAGGCCTAGTTTGCTAAGATAACGTATATGAAGCTATAACTAAAATGGCTACACAACAAAATCTTACTTGTGTTTGTGAAAAAGCCACAGCTGGAAGAGTAGCTGTTTGGGCGCAAGGCCACAGTCGAAATTTCCATACATCTTTCAAAGCATTTGAGTCCTATCCGTAGTGAGCAGACAGGCTTTGGTTTTGTGCTCACACTATTTGCATTTAAGTTTTGCATGAGAGGTGTGTCAGAAGGCTTTGAAGTGAGTCAAAACTGGAGTGAGCGTGATGTAATTTGGTACATGCTGGGATAGGTCGGCTAGTGAGGAAAGCCATGCACTGATTGGTGGACAAGACTGCACTGCTATAGGTTGAGAACAGCTCCTGAATAGAATTGTTGGATTGAAAATAACTTTTTGGTTTTGTAGATTTTGTGTTTGTGGATTAGAAATGTGAAACAATTAAGTGTTTAGACTTTAAGAAGCGCATTGAGAGAAAGTGTTTTTATTCCAGTTAGGGAGGGTGAGCATACTCCACCTGAGGGTACACCAGCATTCAATGTAGAGGAAGAGAGATGAGTTTGTGTATCTTTGGGTGCATCAGTGGTGCAAAATAACGGAGAAGGATGGAACCTTTAATTTTGGAATTTTTGAGAATCTGAGGGTGTTGTATGAGTCAAAGCCCTTTCCTAGACCTGCACAATTTGAAGCACTTGCTATTTGGGTATTAGATGCAAGACACAAAGAGGCTTAGAAATTTGAAAAGAGAATGAGGAAAGCATGGAAGACACTAAAATACGTTAAGTGGGACACAGAGCAGAGAATTTGGAGAGCAGATACATTACATGCAGTGAAGCTATATCCAGCAATTACTCAGGAAAGTGAGGGAAGTGTTAAACCTGAAGCCAAAAAAGGAACCTGAGGAAGATACAGAACAGGAATTGGGTGCAAATAAGAATAGCAGATGTCGAAAGTGATTCAGAGGATGAGTTTATAACACAGTTGTTTCAGAATCATCCCCCATCATATAATGCAGTTGAATCAGAATGTAGTCCCAAGTGTTGACACAGCTCCAGTTGCACAAAGGCAGGTTCAGATGATTCCAAATGTACATACTGCAAATGTTGCACATGTGCCAGCTGTTTATCTGACAGTACCAAATGTTAACACAGTTCAGAATGTCCCAGTTTCAGTTATGCCACAGCCAATTCAGAGTGCAGGAGTGACTCAGTTTGAGTCCACACCTAGTGTACAGACACCTGCACAAGTCATGAACCGGAGACAGAACATGCCAATGTATTCCCCAGTAATGACACCACAGAATGTTTCCCCGAATCAGGCAAATCAAGCTTTTGGTACAGTATTAACTAGCCAAACTAAAGGGTTAATGTTCCCACAAAGTCAGTTGAATTTGTCAGGACCAGAAGCATTAACAGTTCCTGTAACCATAGGCCCAGTAGTCCTGTTGTATGCCTAGGGTAATAATGAGAGTGGTTCCAGTATTCGCAATTAATTAATCTTTTGGAACTGATACAGAAATGGAGAGGCTTGGCACTACTGTGCCAAACATGACCCCTATCAATTCTTTCAGTTCAAACCAGACACATAATGGAGTTATTAAACATGTCTAGATTAAAATTGGAATTAAATGAGATGATTAAGGGAACCCTTGAATTGAATAAATTAGTTTCTTACAATGAAAAAGGATGTTACTCTTCGAGCAGGTCAAGTTCATGAGAAATTAGCTAATCTGTCTGAGAAGTATGAAATCGAAATCAATACATTCAAACAGTTGAAGAAGAGTTACAGATTAGAATTTGAAGCAAGGGACAATGCAAACATGAGATCACCTGGAATGAAAATTCACATTAAGGAGTTAATTCAAAGCTTTCAAACATGGAGAGCATTAGATAAATAGGAAGGCGGATGGGCAAAGAAAAGAGATCAGAATAAGAAGCCAACTGCATCTTCAAATGATGTACAGCAGGCTGAAGGAGCTGTAAAAAAGATGCCAATGAGAGAAATTTCTGGAAGGAATTTTGTTCATGTTCCTTGGAGCAGAAGTGACATACTATCATTTACAAATGATGACCCAAAGTTGAGGGAGAAACCAGTAGAATGGTACCAGCAAAAGGTGCGGTAATACCGCAAACAGGCCGACGGACAAAAAAAGGGAATTATGACCCTGGCGGAAACGGCCAACAAAGACAGCCACTTTAACACACCGCCCGCCACGGCGGTAAAGACAAGCAGCGCGGCGGTTACCGCCAACAGACAGGCGGAAGACAATGTACCGCCTACACCATTACAACCCGCCAATCCCCCACCTTTTCCGGGGCGGATTCACCGTGGATAAAAATACGGCAGAAACAGCTTTTGCTATGGGAAAACGCTCACCTGAACACATCCCACGAGGAACGACGACTCCATGGACCCGGAACTCCAAATACTACCTGCCCTTGTCTTTCTGCTCCTTTACGACCAACAACGACGTAGGCGCAGAAGATACCGGTGAGTACTGCATCTACGACACGGGGGAGGGGGAGGCAAAAGTTAGGGGGACACCCACCAAACACCCCCAACCCCACCCTCGCATATTACAGCATACACACCACTGCTGTCAAAAATATCACATTAACAACCCACAATCCCCCCGGAAGAATGCAAAGACAAAGCGAATTTCGGTCAAACTTTGTAATGTGCCAATATACATGTCATACAAAAATATACAGATATATATCTCTAAATCACTCATAATTAAATATACAATACAAGAAGTAGTGCAGATATGTACACAACAATGTCCGTGCACCAACAGTCCAAAAATGCATGGGCGAGGCCCACAATAGATACCTGACCAAAATCGGAGAGAACACTGCCGCAGCATCAGATAGAAACACTACAGGCACCTCAGGGGGAAGGGAAGGGGTGCACCTCAGTCAGATCAATGCGAAGCCAGATCCACGATGGGGCTCCATGCCCATTGATGTATCCTGGGGCGTGCAAAGCCACAGTCTCTCAAGTCTCTACAGTGGGTGGGTTGCCCACTGTGCCATCCTGGGGAGTGCAAAGCCACAGTCTCTCAAGTAGATGCAGGTCTCCACTGGTTCTGGAGGGGGACTGGTGCCCAGACTGGATGAGTCTCCCCGTGAAAGTTCCTGTCCTGTCACTGTCCTAGCCTGATGTGGCGGTACATTCATTCCTACACGGTCTTTGCTATGTTCAGCGGTGCTTTGCCATGGCGGTCTTTGCCCTGTTCAGCGGTGCTTTGCCATGGCGGTTCAGGACTGTTCAGCGGTGCTTTGCCATGGCGGTCTTTGCCCTATTCAGCGGTGCTTTGCCATGGCGGGTCAGGACTGTTCAGCGGTGCTTTGCCATGGCGGTCTTTGCCCTGTTCAGTGGTGCTTTGACATGGCGGGTCAGGACTGTTCAGCGGTGCTTTGCCATGGCGGTCTATGCCCTGTTCAGTGGTGCTTTGACATGGCGGTTCAAGACTGTTCAACGGTGCTTTGCCGTGGCGGTCTTTGCCCTGTTCAGTGATGCTTTGCCATGGCGGTTCAGGACTGTTCAGCGGTGCTTTGACATGGCGGTCTTTGCCCTGTTCAGCGGTGCTTTGACATGCCGGTTCAGGACTGTTCAGCGGTGCTTTGCCATGGCGGTCTTTGCCCTGTTCAGCGGTGCTTTGCCATGGCGCAGGACTGTTCAGCGGTGCTTTGACATGGCGGTCTTTGCCCTGTTCAGCGGTGCTTTGACATGGCGGTTCAGGACTGTTAAGCGGTGCTTTGACATGGCGGTTCTGATACTGACATTGGTGTGTGGCATGACGATCTCCACACTGGACATTGGTGTGTTGCATGACGATCTCCACACTGGACATTGGTGTGTGGCATGACGATCTCCACACTGGACATTGGTGTGTGGCATGACGTTCCATCATTGGCCAGCGGGGCTGTGGCATCCTGACCCCTCCTGGGCTGTGACTCCAGCGGTGATCTCTGGACCAGTAACGATACTTGGGCCCTCCTGGGCTGTGACTCTGGCGGTGGTCTCTGGACCAGTGACAATACTTGGGCCCTCCTGGGCACTGACTCTGGCAGTGGTCTCTGGACCAGTGACGATACTTGGGCCCTCCTGGGCACTGACTCCGGCGGTGGTCTCCTGACCAGTAACGATACTTGGGCCCTCCTGGGCTGTGACTCTGGCGGTGGTCTCTGGACCAGTGACGATACTTGGGCCCTCCTGGGCACTGACTCTGGCGGTGATCTCTGGACCAGTGACGATACTTGGGCCCTCCTGGGCACTGACTCCGGCGGTGGTCTCCTGACCAGTAACGATACTTGGGCCCTCCTGGGCAGTGACTCTGGCGGTGGTCTCTGGACCAGTGACAATACTTGGGCCCTCCTGGGCACTGACTCCGGCGGTGGTCTCTGGACCAATGACGACGGTGCTGGTGGTTGTGTCTGGACCGCCGGAAATGATGGCGCACTTCTCTGCTGTGACACTCACAACAGGCTGGGGAGACTTCTTCTGGACCTTCCCCACCTTTTTTGGAGTTACAGCTGACTCCCCCATCGCCTTCGATCCCATTTCACTTGTTGTCCCACCAGGAGTCTTGACACGGTCCCGTCGTCCACTCTCCAAATTCAGAGCCTTTACAGGGGGTGGGCTGCCAGTGCCTTGGCTCCGGGTCCTACTGCCTGCCCTGGTGGACGGTGCACTCCAAAAACCTGGAACACGCACCACTGGTACTGGAGGCTTTTTGGCTGAGGCGCTACGACGCGACTGATGAGTTGGAGGGGAGGGGGTGAGGGCAAAAAGGTCAATTTGACATAGGGACAGTTTCTGACGGACACTGGGATGGGTAGCTGGAGGGGGTCTGGGAGTGGAGGAAGAGGAGGTGGTTGTAGGAGGTGTCACTTTAGGTGTTTTGGGTGCAGGTACTGGAGGCTGTCGTGAGGTGGATGGATGATGGGTGAGTGATTGCCGGCGTTTGGGTACTTTGGGAGGGGGCGTCACAGACACACTGGGAGAGGACACAGGGGACGTGTAAATGGCAGTGGAGGTGGTGAGTGCAGGTGAGCGGCTTGTGGTGCTGGGAGTACTGCCGCGAGTCCTAGTGCCTGTAGATGTGGTGCATGCAGGTGTGTGTGTAGACGAGACTGGGAGGGAGGAGGGAGAAGAGGAGGAGGGGGACACAGTGGAGACAGTGGATGTTGCTGTATCTGTATGGGTGTGATGCTTGTGTGAGTGCCTGTGGTTTGTGTGGTGCCTATGTTTGCTTGAGCTACTTGTGTGTGTTGACTTGTGTGCATGCTGGTCTGTAGGTGTGCTTGGGATGGGCTGGGGTACAGGGGATTGGGTCTGGGTGGAGGAAGTTGGAGGGGGGAGGCTGGACACAGGGACAATGGCTGCCATCAGTGCTGAGGCCAGAGATTGCAGGGTTCGCTGAAGGACAGCCTGACCAGAATGAATGCCCTCCAGGAATGCATTACCGTGTTGCAACTCTTGTTCTACACCCTGGATGGCATTCACAATGGTAGACTGCCCAACAGTGAGTGACCTGAGGAGGTCAATGGCCTCCTCACTGAGGGCAGCAGGGGTGATTGGGGCAGGGCCTGAGGTGCCTGGGGCGAAGGTGATGCCCACCCTCCTGGGTGAGCGGGCACAGGGCGAACGCTGAGGGGCTGCTGGGAGGGCGGTGCTGGTAGGGGAGGTGGCGGCTCTACCTGTAGAAGGGGGGCGCACAGATGGTGCCGCCACCACAGGGGAGCTCTGATCGGCCGGCGAGTCTGTGGCGCTGGTTGGTGATCCGGTGGCCGACGTGAAGCTCCTCTCACCCTCCGTCCCACTGGTGCATTCAGAGTCTGAGGTGTGGCCCTCCATGGCCATGTGGGATGCAGCTCCCTCGTGCTCCGGTGCCACTGTACCTCCCCCTGATGATGCTGATGTACAAACGGACAGGGAGAGCAGGAAAAGGGGGGGGGGAGACAGAAGAAAGAGAGTTTTAGTGCATGGCATACCGCTACCGTTGGCGGACAAGACAGACGCAGCAGCCCCATGCATAACGCCGTGCTCCTTCCCTCTGCACATGCAATTTCTGGGATATGGCCTACATGGCAATGTTGGAAATCTGCGCACATGGATGCCACAGGGGCAACTATACCTCAACTTGCCACTCTTCTGAGGTGGGGTAGAGTGCCACATGGCCTACATTACAGAGGGGCCTTGCCTACCTAACTCGCCCTGGCCTAGGGACACTCACAGCCCACCACCCCACCCAGACCCCTCCACTGCATGCAAAGTCCGCAGAATGAGAGTGTACTCACCCCCTTGTGTCTGCTTTGATGTCCTCAAGCGCCCATCCAACTCCGGGTAGGCCACCGCCAGGATCCGGAACATCAGGGGGGTCATGGTGCGACGGGCACCCCTCCCACGTTGGGAGGCCATCCCCAGCTGAGCCTCCGCCGTCTTCTTGCTGCAGCGGCGAATGTCCTCCCATCTCTTCCGGCAGTGGGTGCCCTGTCTCTGGTGGGCCCCCAGGATCCGGACCTCCTTGGCGATGGCACGCCAAATGTCCCTCTTCTGGTGGGCGCTGACCTACATGACATGCAGAAGGGAAGAGGAACAGTCATTACCAACTGCACCATCAATGTGAGTGGCCCCCTCCATACTCTGACCATGTGGCCCATTTATTCCCATGCTTTACTGTAGTATGAACTCTGCCCCCTTCCCTCTTCCACCCAGCCCTGTCCACCCAGGCCTAGCCCATACAACGTGCTCCCTGTGTACTAACCTGTTGGTCTGGAGGACCGTAGAGTAGCATGTACTGGGGCAGGACCCCATCCACAAGTTTCTCCAACTCCTGTGCAGTGAAGGCAGGGGCCCTTTCCCCAAACGCAGCAGCCATTGTTGCTTCCAGACCGAGGTCACAGCAGCACTAGCAGTGTAGGTCCTCTCCTGTCGAAGGTCAGGTATCTAGTGATTCAACAGATATAAAATGGCGATGACGTCCGCGGCGGTGACGTCCGTGGCGGGGCGCATCATCACCGCCGGCGCACCTGTTCATTGGCTCCTGGGACCCATAGGGTCCAATGTTAACCAATGCAGCATTGCGCCGCGGTCTATGACCGTCTACCGCGATGGTGTGCAACGCCAGCGCTGTTCCCCCGCAATCCCATTGTCCCAGTTTAGAGGTCAGGCAGCCGCCATTTCAGGGGCCCACATGGATTCATTTTCAACTGCGTCACACATACCGAGGCCTACACTCAACACACATACAGGAAGGGTTTATTCTCTGGTGTAGTCTTGTGTGTGACTGTGGGTACATACCTGGAGGAATAGTGACTGTTTCTTCGTTGTTGTCCTTCTTAGGCACCGTCAGCTGGGACATATGAGAAGATGGCGGAATCCTCCGGTGTACCGATCACTGGTGGACCTGTTGACAATTGAAGAGAGACATTTAATCGTCACCTACAGGTTTGACCATGCCACAATCCAGGAACTATGTACCCAGTTGGAGCCAGACCTGATGTCACTAATCCGCCATCCGACTGGAATCCCCCCTGATGTGCAGGTGCTGTCAGTGCTCCATTTCCTTGCAAGTGGGTCTTTTCAGACAACAGTGGCCTTGGCATCAGGGATGTCCCAGCCTATGTTTTCCAACGTCTTGTCCAGAGTGTTGTCTGCCCTGCTGAAACACGTAAGGAGATACATCATTTTCCCTCAGGTGGAGGATTTGCCTACAGTGAAAGGTGACTTCTATTCCCTTGGACATATCCCCAACGTCATAGGTGCCATTGATGAGACCCATGTAGCTCTGGTCCCCCCCGCAGGAGTGAACAGGTGTACAGGAACAGGAAGAGTTATCATTTGATGAATGTCCAGATGGTCTGTTTGGCAGACCAGTACATCTCGCAGGTAAATGCTATGTTCCCTGGCTCTGTGCATGACCCCTACATCCTGCGCAATAGCAGCATCCCTGATATGATGGGTCAACTCCAGAGGCACCGTGTATGGCTATTGGGGGACTCTGGTTACCCCAACCTTTCCTGGCTATTGACCCCAGTGAGGAATCCCAGGACCAGGGCAGAGGAACGCTACAATGATGCCCATGGGCGGACTAGGAGGGTTATGGAATGCACCTTCGGCCTCCTTAAGGCCAGGTTCAGGTGCCTACATATGACAGGTGGGTCCCTATTCTACTCACCGAAGAAGGTGTGCGACATCATCATCGCCTGCTCCATGCTCCATAATTTGGCATTGCGACGCCAGGTGCCTTTTCTGCAGGAGGATGATCCAGATGACGGTGTTGTAGCAGCTGTGGAGCCTGTGGACAGTGATGAGGATGAAGCTGAGGAAGAAGAAAACGACAACAGGGAGTCATACAGCAATATTTCCAGTGAAACTCAGGTGAGTACATTTTCAGGTTTAACATTACATTAACTTTCACATGTCTACCTCTATCCTGTACCGACATTTCACTCACTGTTTGTTAACTGAGTTGTCCCCTTCCATTTCAGTTTCACAAATGTGGTAACCTACGTGTCAACTGCTTGCATCCTTGAAGGGCTTGTGATGTGTGACATTGGTTTGTAAGCCTTCCAATGGGTTATCCATTATGACACTGTAATTGATAATACAAAATTACAAATCATAGACTGACTCCAGTTTTTTTAGTGTTTCAAGGGTGTTTATTTAAGTGCTAAAAAATGAAGGGGGGTTGTAAAATGGTGATGGGTGATGGTGGAGGAATGTCCATGGCAGAGTCCAGTCTATTAGTCTCACAGGTACATTACACATCTGCCCATTGGAAGTGGAGCTGGGGCAGTTCCGATTTGGACAGGGTAACAAAGTGGGACAGTGGGGGGGACAATCAGGGTGGTCTTATTTCCTGGCGGGGGTCTTGCCAACTTGCTCTGTCCTGTTCCTTGATCTCAGAGACCGCTTGCGTGGTGGTTGTCTGTCTGCAGGGGATGGGGTACTGTGGCGGGGCGCACTGTCCACTAGCGCCGGCGGAGGTGGTGGGCAGTTCATGGTCGTGGCTAGTGTCAGGGGCCCTTTGGAGTGCACGGTGTCCCTTAAGGTCTTTTGAATGTCCGTCAGCACCCCTACGATGGTGCCCAGGGTGGAGCTGATGGTCCTGAGCTCCTCCCAGAACCCCAAATACTGCTCCTCCTGCAGACGCAGGGTCTCCTGCAACTTGTCCAGGACCGTGGCCATCGTCTCCTGGGAGTGGTGGTATGCTCCCATGATGGAGGAGAGGGCCTCGTGGAGAGTTAGTTCCCTTGGCCTGTCCTCCCTCTGTCGCACAGCAGCCCTCCCAGTTCCCCTATGTTCCTGTGCCTCCGTCCCCTGGACCGTGTGCCCACTACCACTGCCCCCAGGTCCCTGTTGTTGGGGTGGTGGGTTACCCTGGGTGCCCTGTAGTGGTGGACACACCGCTGATTGACCTGTCCTGGGTAGGGAGGTTTGGGCCCGCTGGGTGGGTGCTGTGCTGGTGTTACCAGAGGGTGGAAGTTCGGTGTTGGGCTGTGGCTGGGCAAGGGGAACTGACTGTCCTGAGTCCCACGATGGTCCGGGCTGGTCATCAAGATCCAGTGGGGCAGAGCTGCTGTCGTCACTGTGGGCCTCTTCTAGGAGTGGAGTGGTGTTGTCTGGACCCTCTGGTGTGGTGACGTTCCTTCGGGTTCCTGCGGGGGTATAAGTACATGATTATTGCATGTGTGTGTTTCATGGTGTGCAATGGTTGAGTGTGCGTGAACCCCAGTGCAGGGATTCCTGTGTGGGGGCTTGTGTGCTGATGGTTGGGAGGTGTTCTGGGTATGTACAGTGAGCATGCTTTAGTGATGGGTGTCCATGCTTATATGTGTCATGGGGGCTTGGGGTTGGGATGTGTAGTTGGTGTTATTAGTACATTAGTGAGGAGTTTGGGTGATAGGGGAGGGTGTGGGGGTGTGGGTGTGTGATAGCATGCAGGTAGGGTGGGGGATATGATAGTTAAGATGTGACTTACCAGTGTCCGTTCCTCCAACGACTCCTCCGAGGCCCTCAGGATGCAAGATGGTCAAGACTTGCTCCTCCCATGTTGTTAGTTGAGGGGGAGGAGGTGGGGGTCCGCCGCCAGTCCGCTGTACCACGATGTGGTTCCTGGATACCGTTGAACGCACCTTCCCCCGTAGGTCGTTCCACCTCTTCCTGATGTCCTCCCTATTTCTTGGGTGCTGTCCCACTGCGTTCACCCTGTCCACTATTCTTTGCCATAGCTCCATCTTCCTGGCTATGGATGTGTGCTGTACCTGTGAGTCAAATAGCTGTGTCTCTACCCATAGGATTTCCTCCACCATGACCCTGAGCTCCTCCTCGGAGAAGCGGGGGTGTCTTTGGCGTGCCATGGGGTGGTGTGTGTGATGTGTGGGGTGGTGTATGTGGTGATGAGTGTGGTGAGTGTAGTGGTATGTGGTGTTTTGTGCTTGGATGTTGTGTGGGTGATGGTGTTGTGTGCCTCTGTGTGATGGGGTTGTTTATTCTGTGCTCTCTCTCTCGCCTTCTCTCAGAATTTTTGGTTGTACAGGTTTGTGGGTGATGTGGGTGTGTGTTTTATATTGTATTGAGTGTGTGGGAGTGGTGTGTGTATGTGTATCAGGTGTGTGTATTTCGATTTGTCCAATGTGGCGGTGTATTGTAAATGTGTGTGTATTTTGAGCGCGGCGGTGTGTACCGCCAATGGAATACCGCGGTTGAAAGACCGCTGCGTGGATTCGTGGGTCGTAATAGCATGGGCGTGTTTCTGTTGGCGTGGAGGTGGAGGATTTGTTTCCGCATGTTTATTGCTGACCTTTGGTGTGGCGGTATTGTGTGGGTGTCTGCATTTCGGCGGTTTCCGTGATGTGTGTCATAATAGCAGTGGCGGTCTACCGCCGCCACCGCGGTGTATTGGCGGTCTTCTGCATGGCGGTAAGCGCCTTATACGCCAATGTTGTAATGACCACTTTTGTTTTTTATTTTTGCTCGCTTTTGCTTTTTATATTTTTCTCTTCTTTTTTCCACTGATTCTATAGAATGATTTTTAGGCAGGGCAAACATAGTAGGTGTAAATACGTGTGTATTGGTTTGATAATAGTATTTATGTTCGCATATATTTTGTTAATTGTGGGTGTTGGACTTTTTTGCTTATGCAGGGCCATCTCCAATCTTTTTGCCTCCTGCCTCCTATTTTTTGCTGTTGGCTTTTGAACTCTGAGCACTTTACCACTGCTAACCAGTGCTAAAGTGCATATGTTCTCTGTGTAAATTGTATGTAATTGGTTTATCCATGATTGGCATATTTGATTTACTAGTAATCTCCTAGTAAAGTGCACTGGAGGTGCCAGGGCCTGTAAATCAAATGCTGCTAGTGGGACTGCAGCACTGGTTGTGCCACCCTCATGAGTAGCTCTGTAATCAGACCTGCCATTGCAGTGTCTGTGTGTGCAGTTTTAACTGTAAATTCGACTTGGCAAGTGTACCCACTTGCCAGGCCTAAACCTTCCCTTTTCTCACATGTAAGACACCCCTAAGGTAGGCCCTAGGTAGCCCCAAGGGCAGGGTGCAGTGTATGGTTATGGTGGGACATATAATAATGTGTTTTATATGTCCTGACAGCTAAATATTTCTACATTCATTTTTCACTTTTGCAAGGCCTGTCCCTCTCATAGATTAACAAGGGGGCAACCTTTAAATCTGATTAAAGTGTAGATTCCCTTTGGGAGCGGATGGACATGTGGAGCTTGGGGTCTCTGAGCTCACAATTTAAAAATACATCTTTTACTAAAGTTGATTTTAAGATTGCGTGTTTGAAAATGCCACTTTTAGAAAGCGAGCATTTTCTTGCTTATACCATTTCTGTTACTCTGCCTGCTTGTGGATTCCCTGTCTGGGTCAGTTTGACAGTCGGGCTGGTTGCACCTCACACTACACAGCGACACAAAAGGAGCTGGGGTGTAGTCTGCATTTCCTGATGAGCCATCTGTGCTAGGAGGGGCGGGGGAGTGGTCACTTACACCTGAAAGGGCTGTGCCTGCCCTCACACAATGCAGACTCCGACCCCCTGGTGAGTGTCTGGGGCCTGGCCTGGGCAAGGCAGGATTTCACATTCAAAAGAGACCTTGGGGGTCATTACAACCCTGGCGGTCGGTGTTAAACCGGCGGTAAGACTGCCAACAGGCTGGCTGTCTTACTTTGGGGAATTGTGACCATGGCGGTTACCGCCATGGTCATCCCCGGTTCTCAGTTCCGCCCGCTGGGCTAGAGACCTGAGTCTCCAGCCCGGCGCCCGGCACTATACCGCCGGCGGTATTTGGAGCCGGCTTACCGCCGTGGATTTCCAGCGGTTTGAACCGCCATGAAATCCATGCCAGTAAGCACTATCAGTGCCAGGGAATCCCTTCCCTGGCACTGATGGGGGTCTGAAACCTATCCACCCACCCCCACCCCGACTCCCTCCCCTACACCCCCCACCACCCTTGCCACCCCCCGAAGGTGGCAGAGCCCCCTCCCAACCCCCCACATCACATCACCCATAGCCACACGACACGCACGCAGGCACCATCTACACACTTACACGCACACACGGCGACATACATGGCTACATCCACACACACAGTCAGACACGCACACCCACATTCAAACATACAAGCACACATCCATACAGACATACCCACAGACATACACGCACTCATTCCCATACACACAACACCCCCGCAAGCATACACACACTCACACACCCCCTCTACATACACACACGCACACCCCCATGCACCCACACAACACACAAACCCCCCCACCCCCCTCCCCTCACAGACGATCGACTTACCTGGTCCGACGATCCTCCGGGAGGGGACGGGAGCCATGGGGGCAGCTCCCCGACACCACACCGCCAACAGAACACCGCCGCGGCTAATCACAGGACGTGATTCGCTGGGCGGTGTTCTGTTGGGGTGGCGGTGAAGCAACCTCCACTTCCCCGCCTCCCGCCAGTATGGCTGTTGGCGGCTCTCCGTCGGTAAAAGGACGGAGAGCTGCCAACGGTCATAATAGGCCGAGCGGAAAACCGCCACCACTGGTGGTCTTCCGCACGGCGGTCCCTCGGCGGTCTTCAAAAAAGACCGCCGAGGTTGTAATGACCCCCTTTACTTTGAAGTATGCCTACTTCAAAGGAGAAATTGGGTATAAGAAGGGCACCCAAAACCGCAGACTTTAAAAACACTTCTGGAACAAAGAGGAACCTCTGCCTGGAGAAGAGCTGAATAGCTGAGGAAGAAGAGCTGCCCTGCCTGTGACTGTGCTTTGTGGATCTATCCTGCAGTTGCTGCTTCTGCCAGAGTAAGAGGGCAAAGACTGGACTTTGTGTGCCTTCCATCTTGAGAAGAAATCTCCAAGGGCTTGATCTAGAGCTTGCCCCCTGTTGTTTGAAGTCTCAGGGACAGCAAAGACTTTTCTCTGCCAGCACCTGGAATCTCTGGAGAGACTCCTACTCTGCCGTGTGGTGCCCATCCAATTCCTGGGACCCTGAAAGGAGAAGCTGGCAGCCTAAAGACAAGGAAATCCACGCACAGAGCGCCGTGCGGGGAAAAGATTGACGCAACTCCGATCTGCAGCTGAAAATATGACGCGCCGCCGGCTCCGCAGCTGAAAAACGGCGCTTGCAGGAAATGCGACTGAAGAATCGACGCACGGAGCAATAGAAACGACATGCAGCATCACTGACGGAGGCTGGGAGATCACAACCTGCGCTGCGGGGTTTTTGGATCATCATGCGGCTGGATTTCCGACGGACACCGGTCCGTGCAGAGTTATGGGGTTACCTTGGGGTTATTTTTGACGCGCACTAGGTACATTTTCACGCTAGCAGCGCTAGTGTGTGTTAAAAACTACTTAAAGACTATTTTTGCATTTTATTGATAACTTGAATTGTGTATGGTGGATTTTTGTCATTTTGGTCTTGTTTTGTTTAGATAAATATTTCCTATTTTTCTAAACCTGTGTTGTGTCATTTTGTAATGTTTTCATTAAGTTACTGTGTGTGTTGGTACAAATACTTTACACCTAGCACTCTGAAGTTAAGCCTACTGCTCTGCCAAGGTACCAAGGGGGTAAGCAGGGGTTAGCTGAGGGTGATTCTCTTTTACCCTGACTAAAGTGAGGGTCCTTGCTTGAACAGGGGGTAACCTGACTGTCAACCAAAGACCCCATTTCTAACATTGGTGGCAGCGGTGGGATTTGTACATGTATTTGTACTTGACATATAGTGATTAAGTGTACACTACTGTTTGAGTTTAGACCACTACCTGACCACATACTACTTGTTTGGTGATCTTTTGCTTTTTCTCTTAAGGGCTCCTTTTTGTTCTACTTCCATGATTTTGCTGATCCCTTGACTGATTCTTTTTACTTCATTGGGAACTTATTTTCTGCCTTTGGAACTTTGCACTTGTGACCATCATGTCTCAATCTGGAGATGAAACAGCTGGAGCTGTGTTTGAAATAGAGACACTGAAGGAGTACTCAGTTGCTCAATTGAAACAGTTCCTTAAAGATCTTGACTGTCTCACTGAGAGCTCCACCAGGGAGGGGGAGCTGCAAAAGGCAGAGAGGGCCTGGGTGGCAGTCAAGAAGGTTGGAGGGCACACAGAGGAGGAGAATGTGGGTGGGGAAGTGCAGAGGATACACAGTGGTGTAGTGGAGGTACCTGTTACGCCTGGGGGAGGGTCCCCAGGAGGGGTAGCAGGGTGTCACCCAAGGGTCTGACTCCTGAAGAGTTACAGGACAGAAAGGCAGAGATGGCTCACCGGTTGAAGTTCAAGGAGTTGAGGATGCAAAGGGAGAAGGAGTTGGAAGAAAGGAGGAGGGACTTAGAGATCAAAAAGAGGATTTGGGCTTATGAACTCAAAATCAAGGAGCTGGAAGTCATAAGGGATGAGTCCAGCTGGAATGGTGGCAGCAACAATTTTATATCCAGTGCTGCTGAAGAAGTGCACATGCCCAGAGATGTGGTGCCCTACTTGAAGGAGGGAGTTAACACACACCAGGAGGTTCAGGGGTATGAGGTAACTCCAGTGATGCACAGGGTCCCTGAGGTGGATTGGGTAACTGGCATGGGGAGTCATATTCCTACTAGTGGGAGGGACACTCTACTGACTCTAGGTGAGAGTGATAGGGAGAGGGGTTTCCCCCAGGTAGAAGTCCTGGTTATGGAGTGTGAAGATCCCAGAAGAGTCTGGGTTGAGTGTCAGGGACAGTCAGGTACTGTCTCACCAGTCTCAGGAGGGTGATGTGGGGTGCATTTTCAAAGCAGTCAATGGTTAGTTGGGTGAAGGGTACTTTGGTTAATTCATGTGAGGGGCTGAGTGATGTAATTGCTGGAGAGCATATGTCTAGTCCTTATTTTCCAGAGGTATGCCAACACCAGGTGGAGTGTAAGTTCTCTGACCCCAGGGTGCTTACAATGGAGGCAGACTTCTGGGTGAGTACCAGAGAGTCTGAAGAGGCATTTGGCGGTGCTCCTGAAAGGAGTGGTCTAGGTATTTCCCAACCAGGTGAGGTAGGGAAGGATTGTAGTATCCCAGGTAGGTCCCAGTGTAGTGGGATGGGTGAGGGACCCCATGTCCAGTCTCAGAGGAGAGGGAATGAGGATGGGCTGAGGCCCAAAGTCCCTAAGATCTGGTCCCAGGTCCTGGGATGTTCCATGAGGAAACACCAGGAGGGGAGCCTAGCCTGTACCGTAGGGCCATCTGTTGAGGGAGACCCCACAGTGTCAGGAGAACTTGGGGGGTGGCTGTAGCCAGCGTCCCACCAGTTCTGGTGTCTGGCAGTACCACTACTAGTGAGGGGGTGCAGAAGCCAGACAGAGGGTTGTAAGGGGGTTACGGACCCCAGTGGAGAACTTGGAGGGTCAGGGGTCAGCTCTGAGAGCAGAGCCCCCCAGGAATGACCTTGGTGAGACCATTTCTGGGTTGGGAGGGATCCAGACTCTGTCAGATGGGGAGAGGTCAGGAGACCTGCGCCAGCCAGACTCTTATGTGGCCCTTGGGGACGGTGTGTCCCTTGAGGGGGTAGGTGTGCTCCAAAGGAAGTCCTGGTGCACCAGGCAGTGGTTCAACTGCAGGGTGGTGACTCTGGGTTGGATGACCAGGTTCAGAGGGTAAACTCTGACCTGGTGGGGGTAGGTATGCCCCCCAGGAAGTCTTGGGTTGCCAAGCGGTGGCCCAGTCTGTGGGTACAGACCCTGGATTGGAAGGCCAGGTTCAGGGTGTCCCCCCTGACCTGGAGGAAGGGGCTACTTCTAACAGTGCCCCTACCATGTTGTCTTCTGGGGTGGCACTCCTAGTTTGGGGGTACAGGACCCCAGAAGGGAGGACTGGGGGAGGGAAGCCTTACCCCTGGCCCTAGTCCAACCTGAAGGTACAGACCCCAGGTTGGAGGACCAGTTGCAGGTTAACATCCCTGCCCTGGTGGGAGAATTGTGTAGGACTGCTTCTACAAGCACCCTGACAATTTTGGACTCTGGCGGTGCCGCTCCTGCAGGGAGGGTACAGAGCCCCAGAGGGGAGG
The DNA here is from genome assembly GCF_031143425.1 of Pleurodeles waltl. NCBI lineage: Eukaryota > Metazoa > Chordata > Amphibia > Caudata > Salamandridae > Pleurodeles > Pleurodeles waltl. The sequence goes on from NC_090442.1 coordinate 842,024,244, forward strand.
ACCAGGGTCAGGTTGTTATCCCTGACCTGGTGGAAGGGAGAGTGGTCAAAGGGTGTCAAGCACCTGGGGCTACCGCCCCCCCACTCTCCACAGTCACAGTGGTTAGAGAGGCCTGAGGTCGGGCTCTCATCCCTGACAGTTGTCAGGGGTCACTGTGGCTTGCTGTCCTCGTGGACAGAGTTGCCCCTGGGGGGGACGAGAGTCACACCCCGGGGGTGGAATGGGCAACACCACTGTGTTGGCCCTGGTTGTGCTATCTGCCCATTGGGATACATCTGTCAGCAAAGTAAAGTTAGGTGCTGCACAGATGGTGTCTGCGGATGTGGAGAAGGGTTCCCCATGGGTTAGCTTAGTGGGCCCTCAGACTATGGACAGAGGGATCCAACTGGAGTCAGGAAGGCATAGAACTGGAACATGCCCCTGCTGTTGTGGGCCTAGGTCCTTGTTCTATCGCCAAAATCAGGGAAGTACATCAAGGTATTGATTGTTCTCCCCTTGTTTTAGGCTGGTAGGGGGTCGTGTTGGACTTTTTTGCTTATGCAGGGTCATCCCCAGTGAATGTTTAAATTAAAGGAGAGGTGCAAAGTACAGCAACTCCACTGCAGAGAAAGACAACATCTAAGCAGGATACGTTTTATAAAGATGAGGGATGGCTTCATTTAGATGACACAAAGGGAGATTTATTTTCCAATGTATGTTATAGTTTGCTCTATGAGTATGTGGATATGATGAATGTGTGTGATTGTTATGTGTGTACACCAATTCCTTTGTCGTCAGTACAAGAAGGAACAACTTATCACCCTTTACCACTAACTTATGGTATTAGTTGCAGTTTATTAACGCATTCATATAATCAGTATAATTACTCCAACTATGATTTTAGTTTTCTCTTTTGTTCCTATTAATTAGCATTTGAGCTGCATTGGAAAATAGACATAGCAGGAGGATTCTTTGAGCCTACACTGACATTTGGCACAGCTTATGCACACCGGAGTAGCCTGACATGCATTCTCACACAGGTAGAAAAGGAGTCGATGATAGAAGAAAGGCAATAAAAGAAAGGATAGATAAACGTACGTGTTAGAAATGGGGTCTTTGGTTGGCAGTCAGGTTACCCCTGTCCAAGCAAGGACCCTCACTTTAGTCAGGGTAAAAGAGAATCACCCTCAGCAAACCCCTTCGTACCCCCTTGGTAGCTTGGCACAAGCTTAACTTCAGAGTGCTAGGTGTAAAGTATTTCTACCAACACACACAGTAACTTAATGAAAACACTACAAAATGACACAACACAGGTTTAGAAAAATTGAAATATTTATCTAAACAAAACAAGACCAAAATGACAAAAATCCACAATACACAAGTCAAGTTATCACTAAAAATGCAAAAAGAGTCTTCATGTAATTTTGAACACACACTAACACTGTTAGCGTGAAACTGTACCTTGGGTGCATCAAAAATAACCCCGCACAGGCGAGTGTGTATCAAAAAAAGGACCTGCGATGCGTCGATTTCACTCATGAGCAAGACCTTGCGTCATTTCTCCTTATGTCGGGTCGGGCGTGTCATTTCTTTTCTCCGCGGGAGAGCGATGCGTCGATCCGGTCAGCACTCTTGGGTCCGGGCAGGCCTTGCAATGTTTTTACATGCCCAGCGGTACTTGCGTCGGAAATCCAGGGATCTCACCATTGTCCATCAGCGATGCTGTGCGTCCTCAGGTCGTGTCGCAGGCGAGCGTTGGTTTTCAGCCGCAAAGCCGGCGGAGCGTCGATTCTGCAGCACATATCAAAGTTGCATCAATCTTTCCCCACACGGCGTTCTGTGCGTGGATTTCTTCCACTTAGGCTGCCAGCTTCTCCTTTTAGGGTCCCAGGAACTGGATGGGCACCACTTGGCAGAGTAGCAGTCTCTCCAGAGGCTCCAAGTGCTGGCAGGGAGAAGTCTTTGCTGTCCCTGAGACTTCAAACAACAGGAGGCAAGCTCTAAATCAAGCCTTTGGAGATCTTCACAAGATGGAAGGCACCCAAAGTCCAGTCTTTGCCCTCTTACTCTGGCAGAAGCAGCAACTGCAGGATAGCTCCACAAAGCACAGTCACAGGCAGGGCAGCTCTTCTTCCTCAGCTCTTCAGCTCTTCTCCAGGCAGAGGTTCCTCTTGGTTTCCAGAAGTGTTCTAAGTCTGTGGTGTTGGGTGCCCTTCTTATACCCATTTTATCCTTTGAAGTAGGCCTGCTACAAAGCAAAGTCTCTCTTTATTGTGAAATCTTGCCTTGCCCAGGCCAGGCCGGAGAGACTCACCAGGGGGTTGGAGACTGCATTGTGTGACGGTAGGCACAGCCCTTTCAGGTGTGAGTGACCACTCATCCCCTCCCTCCTAGCACAGATGGCTCATCAGGGAATGCAGACTACACCCCACCTCCCTTTGTGTCACTGTATAGTGTGAGGTGCAACCAACCCAACTGTCAAACTGATCCAGACAGGGAATCCAGAAACAAGCCACAGTCACAGAAATGGTATAAGCAAGAAAATGCTCACTTTCTAAAAGTGGCATTTTCAAACACACAGTCTTACGACCATCTTTTCTAAAAGATGTATTTTTAAATTGTGAGCTCAGAGATCCCAATCATTGCATGTCCATCCGCTCCCGAAGGGAATCTACACTTTAATCAGATTTAAAGGTAGCCCCCATGTTAACTTATGAGAGGGACAGGCCTTGCAACAGTAAAAAACGAATTTAGCAATATTTCACTGTCAGGACATATAAAACACATTACCTTATGTCCTACCTTAACCATACACTGCACCCTGCCCTTGGGGCTACCTAGGGCCTACCTTAGGGGTGCCTTACATGTAAGAAAAGGAATGGTTTAGGCCTGGCAAGTGGGTACACTTGCCAAGTCGAATTTACAGTTAAAATTGCACACAGACAGACACTGCAGTGGCAGGTCTGAGACACGATTACAGCGCTACTTTTTTGTGGGTGGTGCAAAAAGTGCTGCAGGCCCCCTATAGCATGTGATTTACAGGCCCTGGGCACCTCTAGTGCACTGTACGAGGGACTTACTAATAAATCAAATATGCCAATCATGGATAAACCAATTACATAAACATTTTGTAAAGGGGCACTTGGACTTTAGCACTGGTTAGCAGTGGTAAAGTGCCCAGAGTAACAAAAACAGCAAAATCAGAGTCCAGCACACATCAACAACCTGAGAAACGGAGGCAAAAAGTTAAGGGAGACCAGTCCAAGGATGAAAAGCCTTACAGTATGGTTAGCAAGAGGAAATCAGTTCACATCACCTCAGATACACAGGGATGCTTAGCTTTAGATTGGCAACATGTAGGGAAACTTTGTTTATATAGGCCATAATCTAAAGCTGACAATGTTTGTAGGAATGAGTGAATGCAGATGTGTTCCTGTTCAAGAGTGTATGGGATTTTATTTAGAATGGACAAGAGTCCGCTGTACCTGCTGTTTCTTACATCTGCGGTAAGGAAGCTTATTACAAATTTCCAAAAGGCTGGCATGGTGTATGCTGCTTGGGAGTGGTTTTCCTGAAAATGTACCAGGTGGATGACATTGACAATACAGAAGGGATTGAGAGACCTAATATGAGATTTAAAAGAAGAGCTGGTGGTTCAGAAATTACAAGAGATATATTTGGAGCTTTTATGTAATCAGTGGGTGTGATCTTGAATGGCATAAATATAAGGAAGTTATCATTGATTGTAGATGAGATGACAACTGATTTCAGGTGCAATGCTCCTAATGGCCACAGAGATTGTTGCAGCAAGGTCTATGATTGTTCAGAATCGCCTTGCGTTAGACGTTATTTTAGCAAAAGAGGGCGGAGTCTGCAGAGTTTTGAGATCACAGCCCTTCTACACTTACATACCCAATAACAGCAAAAAGATAAGGAGATACTTATTTAATCTGACGAATCTGAAAAATGACTTAAGTGACCTAAAAGAGATGTTTGGGAGGATTCTCGGAGGTAGGATCTCGGTTTGGTAACTTGGGAAATGGTTTTGTGAAGATGATCCTGAAACCTTTATTGATTGTGATAGTGTGCTTATTTTGTGCACTTGGATTTTACAATCTTACACTGTCTGGAGAAAGCAAAGAGCAAAGAATAAACAGAGGAGGGATGAAATGGAAATGGAGACTATGCGGGACAGGTATTATCAGACAAAGAAGAGGACTGACAATTATCTGAAACATAGATCTATGTTTTATCAGACTACAACGTTTTGATTTTGTTTAATTGTAAATGAGAATAGTTATTTTGTGACAGCATAGATTGCCGTCAGAGGAGGGACTAGGAGAGATCAAATGTTATTAATAAATTAGTGATGTAGAAGTTTGCATATGGTGATACATTAACCTGCATTTAAAGGCCTTTCAGAGAAAATATTGTGCTGTAAAATATGCACGTTTGAATGATGGTGAGTCATGTGGCCACCATTAGTATTGTGCACCACGTTTTAACATGAGAGTTTTGCAGTTTATTAAATAAAAGTATTAAAACGAGTTAAAGTTAGAAATGCTTTATTAAAATGTAGATTAATAATTGAAGTGTATTAAATTAATATTAGTTAATAGTACTTATATTTGAATACATGAGTTTCATGAATGTATTTTACGTGTGTGCAGAAAAATAAATGCACGTTTAAAGTTAGTTCTAACATGCCATGAAAATGTTCATGAATAAATAATTTGCTTTGCACATATGAATTGTAAGGTTCACAATAGGTTTATTAACGTATTACATGTATTGGTGTATTAAATATATTAATGTGTATTAAGGCTCGACTAGGCCTGAAGGTGATTCATTTTGAAGGAATGGAAAATCACTTGTTTATTCTGTTCTCTCTGACCTGAATTCGTTCCCTAGGCTGTTTGTGTGAATGCTGAATGTCCTATTGTATTGTAGGCAAGAGACATGTTAGAAGCAACAATGTTATATTATTTGTCGTAGTTGTTGAACATGACAGGACATTTGTAGTTCTCATGTGAAATGAATTAGCTTAGTTTGTGTGCTGTGAGAAAGGATCTCAAGTAACAAATAACTAGAGCAGTGGTTCCCAATCTGTATGCCACGGCTCCCCAGTGTGTTCGTCAAAACTAGCCAGGGGCGGCCCACATGGTTTGGGCACCACTGGATTTTATTTTGCATGTGACTGTCTCAGCATATGCTCACACTAACAGGGAATTATGTTGAAGTGCTGCATGCAGTCTCCATTGAGGAGACTAGGTGTCACTGTAGTTGGTCTGCCATTTCTGCATGTTTTGGTTGGGGACGCTCTGACCACTACTGCACTTGCTGACAATTGCATTAGAAGTTATCACTGGATAATGCATTCTGCGAAAATGAGTGTATTTTCAAAGGTCTGAAATGTTGTTTTGTATCATAAATTAAACAAAGTGAGCCTCATCCTCCCATGATTCATTAGAACCGGCATTTTGAAAAAACATTATTTATGTCACTTTGTTCATCCTGCCATAGTTTGCTCATGAGACCGCAAGATAATTAATAATAAGTTTGCCCTGCTTTTGCTGTGGAGTGGTTTGGAATTGTAGTGTGCCCTAAATTATCTCATCAATGCCTTAAACTATGTGGCAGTTTTAATGTGAAAGAAAACGCCATTTTTGTCCCCTTTTGTCAGTAATAGCCATTTGTTAAGAAGATTAACATCATCTGCATTTATTTTAAACATGGCGTTTGCAAAGTCTACAATGACCAGTCATTTTAGTTCCAGAACACTTTTTAAAGAGTTTTAGTCATATCTTATCGTCTTCAGTATATCCTAATAAGGGAAAAAAAATAATGCCTTTAGGCGATTTTCCTAATATTTGTAACAGCTGGGGCATTGCAATACTTGTACCAGTAAAACAAATGTCTAGGTGACAACCCTATCAGTGTACTGTGAGCAAGCTAAATAAAAAATTTACTTCTAGCAAAATAGATCCCAGTCCATAAATTAGGTGTGATTCACTTACATTTCAGAATTTCCTTTAATATGTTTTTATGTTTAAAAGTACATAATATTTCTGTGTGCATTAAACAGAATTTATAATGATCTGGTGCAGAGAGCAAATGGGGTCAGAGTAAGAGAGTGGTTGATGGTGTTTCATTTTATAGCTTGTATTGTGGTCAGCAGATCTAGTCCTGTAAAATTATAGACATTAAACAATAGTGCAAAATATGTTTTTTATTCTGCTCATGTCACCTCACTGGTGCAAGCATGCCAATAAATGAGCTTCAGACAGGAGAGTCACAATTTTTAAAGCCAAAAATTATGTTGTAACTATAGAAAAATTAAACCTCCCCCATTTTACTAGGGTTACCATCAGCCAAACTTGCTCCCCTACTAAACAGCCCTATGCATGCTGTAATTAAACAACTGTTTTATTTTGTTACAGTTATATCCATAATTACAACACCTTCATCAGCTTCATCCCAATTGTTTTCAGGGAGACAAATGGAAGTACTCCCTAGGCCGGGCTTATATCCTCCAGCAGCCAAAAAAAAGTAACATAATGGGGAGCCGCAGCCAACGGACGGAGCTGTGGGTCCAAAATGTTTGGGAACCACTGAACTAGAGAATGTAATATTTTGTTAGTAACCTGTGAAATCACCCAATGATAACACACTTTTTGCTGAGAAGAGTCTTAAAAGTATCAGAATTTGGTGGTGCCAACTGCAGTGATTGAATGCTGAATCTGATGCCCAAAATGCACCCACCTGAGGGACCAATCAAAAGGATTGTGCATATTTCATTAAGTGAGAAACTTTGAGTCTTAGTTTTTAGAACCCCAGAATTCTATCCACATCTATCTTAAGTCTGCTGTCACATTCTCTTCTCTGAGTACTCATCTTAGTCTTAACTGCCTTATTCTGTTATGTGGTGCAGTACTAATAAGGCCAACTAATTCTGAACTGCTGATTCTGTCCTATGTGCAGCTCATGTTCTGCACTGTCCTGATGCTGCTGTAAACTGACGCTTGACGAAAGTGATGCCTGATGAACTGTTCCTGTTTGCTGTCCCATGAGGAAAGGTATAACTAAATGTGATTTCTTGTTTCTTTAGTTTGTGACTTACACCGGAATATTTTTAGTAAGTTGCCCTAGTTAGATGTTTTTCTCAAATTATTTTTGTCTTTCTTTTATTTTTGCATTTGTCCCCATGTGTTAGCCCATTCCCATACATGGAAGACCCAAGTCTGGTTAGTGTTAGGAATGGCCTAGTTTTGAAACCTGACATCTGACATTGGATGGGAAAACTGTATTTGATGATTTACTGATGTCACCATCATACGCTTTGAATGTTAATCATCATGCACATATTGTAGTGCTGCTAATCTATATTATTCTTTTGGAGTGTCTAACAGTATTGATGTTTAGCAGGTTTAATCTTTTCAGAGGTTTCGGTCAGCCTATGGTTTTCATGTACGTTTATAACTTAGTTTTGTGTACCATTTACGTGGCACTGAGTTTGGGATTGTAATAAAGTTTTGAAACTTTACTTGGTATGGAGTTTGATTTAGTGTTAAATTGTTTATGGTATCTAGAACTCTTTATGGTATAATGTCATTGATTTGTTAACAAATGATTCTGACTACTACACTCTTCACCAAGTTCAAAGATTCAGTCGACCTCAGTAGGTGAGATTGGTGATGGTGTCTCACCAAGGCAATGGTGGTTGTTGAACCGGAATTGGGGAGTAATTTCTTCCCAGACCTTTGCACATCAACAGCCGCATTAGATTAATGAGCTCTCTCCCTGTACTGCCTTGTGTACTAGAAATTTAGTGAGGTTCTACATCATTCAAAATAACACCATCAGGGATAATAGCTTAGTCTGCATCGCCTATCCAAGTTAACAACAGCCTAAATTCTTATGTACTGTTACTGGAGCGCTCGCGGAGGTCTTCTTCCTGCCTCGGGTTCAGAAACCGCACGCCCTCTAATTAGATGCCACAATTTGTCTCATCTACAATAGCGGTCGACTAAATCTTTGGGCTCAATGAGGAGTGTGGTAATCTGATTTATTCAACACAGACTAATAACATGAGAACCATAAACAAATTTGAGCACTATGACCAATTTAACCACAAAATCAAACTCCAAACTGAATAAAGTTTTAAAGCTTTATTAGAACCACAAAGTCAATGGAACGTAAATGGTGGGCAAAACTAAGTTATAAATAGGCATGACAATTATAGGCTGACCAAAACGTCTAAAAAGATTAAGCCTACTAAACATCAATACTATTAAACACTTCAAGAGAATAACACAAAATAACAAAACTATAATATCCACATTAAAATCAGATTTCAAAGCAGATTATAGTGATATCAGTAAATCATCAAAATTGAATTAATAACAATCAGTTTTCAGAGCTGGGCCACCCTTATCCCTAATATGAACTTGGACTTGCATGTGTGGGGATGGTCTGACACATGTGGGCAAAATAAAAGAAGAGACAAAACTAATTTGGAAAATCATCTAACTAGGGTAGCTCACTATAAAAATACACTGGTGTAATCATCTAAACTGAAAAAGAGACAAGAAACCACATTTCAGAATATATTCCTCTCCTCATGGGACAGCAGACAGGAAAGATTCATCGAGTCAGAGCGTTCATAGCTTCTTAGCATCAGTAGAAAGCATCATCAAAGGGAGTGCAGAACAAGAACTGCACATAGGGCAGGTCAGCAATTCAGAATTTATTGGGCATATTAGTACTGAACAACATAAGTAACAGGAAATGTAAGATAAAGGAAACTCATAACATAAAGCTAAAATATGGCAGAAGACTTGGAGAGGTACAGAAGGTGACAGTATGAACACCCATGAAGAACTCTACTCTAAGTTTCAAAAGTCTCTCCCTCATTAGAACTGTCCATGATGTTCTGATTGTTTGACTATGTGGGCCTATCTTGCGCAAATTAATCAATATCCAATGGAAAATCATTGATGACATCAAGTATGCAACTAGTCTGGATTTTCTCAGGGAGTGTGCTTATACATCTCGATGAATTCATACAGTTCCGCCAAAATATAACACTTATTTATCAATTGCAACTTTGCAATTCTTTCACCAAGTTTACAGGAAGCTTCCAACAGTTCTCATGTGAATTTAACAGAACTTCCTGTCTTGTCGACAGCTTGAACAAACACTGTTGCATTTGTTATTAATCAAAACATGATCTCTGTCTTTAATACAATAAGACATTCACCAACACATCAGCAACCTAGGAATTAATTCAGTTTAAAGGAAACAGAACGAAGTTGTACTTTTACTCTTGGGTGCAAAATGAATCTTCACACCTAGTCTAGCTAAGAAAGCCTAAATACATATTAAAACAATTAATACATATAAATCCTATTGCGCACCTTACAATTTAAATCAAATATGCAAAGCAAACTATTTAATTGCAGGCATTTTTTACAACATTCGAAACATGCATTTATTTCTCTGCAGACATGTAACTTGTGTTAATAAATTAATTTAAATCAATATAAGTATGATTAATTCATGTTCATTTAATACTCATAAAATTTTAATTTCTACTATTTTCTAAGAATAATACTTTTAATATTAATTCATGTCAGTAGTTCACTTGACTAAAAACGCACAACATCTTTCATGGCAAAACGCGATGTCAAAATGAAATAGAGGTCACAATGTCCGCAACATTTCAAATGTGCACATTTTAACATTTCACGTTCGTTTCTCTCTGAGGCCTTTAAATGAAGGTTTGTAAGTTGCCATATGCTAATGTCTATGCCACTAATGTATTAGTAAAATTTGATCTCTATCACTGTCTACCATCACCCCCAAAGAGTGGGCCCCAGATCTGATTTAAGATATCTAGCCAATCCTTATTCTGATAAAAATTATGTTCTCAGTGTGAGAGTCTCACAGGCTCAGGTAATGTTAGAGATAGGTGCAGTGTGTTGCCTCCAGTGGTGCAAGATACAAACTTTGTCTGCAACCAGAGACATTGCAAGCCATTAATGATTGTAGTTAGTTGGTTTATTAATGTCTGGGACGTCATGCAAAAGATGCAGTGGTATGGGTGGTAGTGGAGATTGCAGAAATTAGGAAGTTTGCTTCACAGTGTCCTCAAGTATGTTTATGGATCAGGGCAGATCCTGTAGGATACAGAGTTGATCACAACCCTGACAATCACCTCCCCAATAGCTATCATGGCCAAGGAACCCAGCTAGGTATAGTTGCTGGGGGAACCAGTATCAATCATGTAGGTATTTAAAATACAGACATTTGAGGCTAGCTTTTCTACCAAATGTGTCATGTGATGTTAGTAGTATCTATTAGTCTTCAGGAGTATAAACCTTCTATGAGGTAAGTTGTCATAAAAGACTTGAGGAATTTTCTGTAGATCTAGAGAACAACTTTGTAATAAAGGTCTGCAGTACTTCAGCTGTGCCAAGGAGAAGCCCTGAAATCTTGTGGTATTGATGTAGATACCTGAAGGTGAGGTGACAAAAGGCCCTAGACAGCGTTTTAGGCAGTTTACTCTTTCCTTATATCTCCAAAGACACTCACAACTCTGCCTGTAGTGAATGGAAAGTCCTAGGTTTTCCTTCCTAGAACTACTTATCAATGGGTGTTAGACCTGCTTTGAATCATTTGTACCAGGGCATTGGGGTGACGCACACCTGTAGCGGTGCATTGTACCACATGAGAGCATCACAGTGTATTAGCAGGCTCTTCTTGAGTAGACTTTAATGTATATTTAATTATTTGACTGCAGCTGTTGTGCTCCTCAAAAATTAAGACAATCAGGGCCACCGTGTAGCCGGCCGTCTCAAAAGCCGGTGTAGACAATAAAGAGCTGGTGGCGATCACCGGAAACCACTGGCTCCACTTAGCACCTGTCCTGATATTAGTTCAGTAGTATGACAAAAATATCAATTTTATATCCTTTTCACTTACTTCCTTAACTGCTAATGATATCGACCTCTTAGTGGCCTCATTGAAAATAGTTACTAGATAACCTTCATCAAAAGGACAACAACATCACTCGTTGCTTGTTCTCAAATGATCTGTACCTACATGGCTGGGTGGGAAGCCCAGAGGGAGACAGGGGTAAATTCTATGACCAAAGAAGTGAGGGAAGAGAAACACACTGAGAATGGCAGAATGGAGAAAGACAGGATGGAGATGAGCAAGATAGAGTAAACTAAAAATAGAAAGACTAGAACAAGGTCAGACAATGAGAAAGACAGAGAAAAGGAGATGGAAAGCAAGAGAACGAGATGATGTCATATCAGTCCCTGCCTTAAAAAAATAGTTCTGAATTCTTCTTGAATTGATCACTTTTAACCTGTTATTGTCACATCTCTTTTGACAGTAATACTGCGCAATAGACCCATTGACACCTGTCCGACCAAAATAATTACCCTTTTCAATGTTATGCTACTAGGAGGATATTGTAATGTCCCAATTGCCACAACTTTTAACAATTGTCATGGGGTGAGAACCCCCAAATGCTCTGTTAAGTTGTCTTTACATTTTGTCCAGCTTTGAACAGGGTTGCCGGCCTAATGTGGTTTATAAGCCCAATCCTTCCCTACGTCCCTAAACAATTCCATATAGAGAACACAGCAATATTTATTTTTGTCCTTTTTCTTATTCATGACCACTGTTTCAACCCCAACCGTTGTGAACAGGAAAATTTAAATGAAAAATAACCAGTTTTTCAACTGGTCATTTTTTTTAAATAATGCAGAGCGGGTTGTCATGACAAGGCGCCCCATACACCATTACATGTTTACTGGAAGTGTTTGTCCTGTGTCATGTGGAGGACTTTCAATGAAAAGTCCCAATCACAGCATTAGAGCTAGCTCCATGTGATGGGAAGACTGTTTCAAATCTGGCAAAGTTATGGTCTCCACTACCTGAGTGCTTTAGTAGCCACTCCGGTAAACTGCAAATGGCACTTTGATCTTCTGGCAAAGGATACCTATTGTTGGAATATCTAAAAAATGACTGATCACACAATCAATTGAGATTGGTGAGTTGAGACCTTTTTTCCTTACGTCTAGTAGCTTAATTAGTGTTTGTCAACAGTGTTCATTAAAATGCTGTATTTAATGGGAACTGTTTTTGAATTTCAGGTTTTGGAATGGAAGCAACTTTGCTTTTGGTGGTTGGATATTCCCACACAAAACCCATGGCCATTTCCTTTTTAGTGCTGGCAGTAGGATTTAGTGGATTTGCTATCTCAGGTAAACCTTGCTATAACATCTTTGAGAATGTTGTGTACTATGATTTTAAGAAGAACGTCATCCAAAGGATAGTGCTGAAATCTAAAATTACAATTGTGTTCTTAATGCAATCTATTTGTCTAGCTATCAAGCAGAAAATAGACCCAGTTGATACAATTATCTATACTGGTACAATACGATGTACACTACATATGTGTGTGAAAGTGACAACTAGATATGTAAGCAGGGTATGTTAAAATTAACATGGAGATTTAAGAGGAGTAGGGATAAGGGTGAGTTTTTGGGGCATACCGGAAGTGACTGCTGATGCTTCTGACATGTATCATTTGTACATAACTCATGGCATTCGATCAAACCACATTTGAACCAGCCTATGGTCTTCTTTAAAGATCTTATTATTTCTTAATCTTTTGGGCTAGAATGTAATTCAACCTACACAGTACATGAACTCACACCCTTAACAGTGGACAAAGTGACTGAATTAGTCAAATCACCCAATGTAATAAATCACTGCAAAACCCAAATTCCTCATGATCTGTCCTAGTCATGGGCACATTTCTGAAAAAGTGAAATCAACCAATCGCCTATTAGTCATTCAATGTATTAGATAACTGCAGTTTTTCATTTGTCCATTGAATAAAAAAGGGTCCTAGGAACTCACTTCTCATAGGACTCACCAATACGCTGTTGGGGGACAAAAGGTATATTATATGTGATATTGCATCTGCTGTGAAAAATCTGAAATCTTTGTGGAGGATAACCAGGTTTGCTTTCTTGCCCCAAGTCTCTTTAGCCTCTTGAGGTCTTGAGGTGGTGCAGATCTTAGCACTCTCTGAAGCTCAAATACTTAGTGAAACCACACTTGTGCTTTATCTTTCACAGTAAAAAAAAAAAAGTGGATCGTCTCACTCCTGATTTGTTCGAGAAGGAATGCAATAAGCTTCATCAAGGCAGAGAGTAAATTCGGTCTCTGAAGCGCAATCAGAGTTTGTTCAAGTACAATTAGGTTGTTGTGGGGAGAACATTCATATTCCGGTGTCATCCATTCGAGTCATGTTTGTGACCTAGCTTTTTCAAATAGCACTTTTTTCACTGCAACGTTTTCACCTTAATAATATGACTTTTGAGCATTCTATCTGTGATAGTGTGAACCAGCTTTCCCAGTGGAGGTTTGGATGGGCGTACCTCAAACAATCATTGGAAAACATAGGCAAGACTGCATTTACCAGAACATTTTTGCCAACATATCGATTAACGAATCATAGGTCTTAGGGTTCGGATATTAGCTGAGTATGCAATATTCATAAAGGTTTTCACTGTACTCTGTAGCATAGTTTCTCTGAAGACAGATAAAATATTGAGCTTCACAGAATACTGTGCACTAATTAGGAACATTGGATGCACAGGCATAGAGATCAGGCACCACAGGTACCCTGTTGTGGCTATAAGGCCAGATCTAGACTTTGGTGGACAGACAAAATTTCATCCATCATGGCATAACTTATCTGTCCGTCAGGGTGGCAATTAACTGTCTGCCATATTTAGTGTTTTTTTCTGATGGCCTGCCATCTGCCATGATGGAGAAGGACCATTGATCTACCCTGTCCTGTGTCATTAGACAGCCCTCTCCTTCTGTCAATACTGGTACGTAGAGCTAAATGCCATCAGAGTGAGATGAAGAGACCCTCATGGCAGAGGACAGCAATGGCAGACTGGGCTCCTGATGGCAGATGCATTTGCTACAGTTGAAAATAAACCTTCTAAAAAAAAACTCATCAACAAATCTGCAGTAACAACTACAAAAGATAATCCTGATACCATACAAACAATTTACCTCACAATTTGCAGCAGCATCAGAGCTCCTGGGTGACAATATTCAAACATGGTTGTAGAAGATAACCTAGATTTTCAGAACATGAGATAACTGTGATGGGGGATGAGACAAATAGTGTTGAGCCCCAGTTGTTTGGAGCAGAGGTCCAGGCAACATCTGTGAGAAAGAGAAGGTTACTGGGGGCCAAAATTGTGAATAAGATGAATGAGGTGAATGTCTTCTTCAACACCAAATGCTCAAAAAAGGGCATCAACAAGTGGTGGTAAAACATGTGGGGAAAGAGTCCATTCCTTCATTTTCACAGCACATTAAGAAGCCCCGGCTACTGGTGATGAGTCTCCTAGGATACTCAACCTCACACCCTGGGAGAAGAAGGTGTTGCTGTACTCAGTGCTTGAAGGTGTTGTGGGAATTCCAGGTGGAGTGGAGACTGGTGTGCATGGGAACTAATTCTCTTTCACTAAAAAGTCACTCTGCACTCTGTAACTCATAGTACATAATACAAATCTCTGCATTAATGCAAATAAATTCAAACAAGTAGGCTACATGATATTTGTCAGAAATCGCAATCTACCATGTGGTCACTCAGACACATCTTTACACTTAACACAACTAATGTTAGAAACCCATTCATACAGGTGTAATACCACAGTTTGACTTCAACTTACACCCTCCCCTATCTAAGAACAACATCTATCAAATTCCTTGTCCCACTGTAAGGTGAACCCACAATTATCATATTCAGATATCACACACTAACTCTTGAGAGCCACTACAATGCCATTTCAAAAACAGACACGAGTATCATGGTGCAGCTATTCACCCAGAAGATCATTTGGGCCAACATATTCTATTCCAAAGGTCCCAGAATGATCTCCTGAAGCATCACTTGAGTGTGCAAACTCTACTCTACATTCAGGGTGGTGCACTAACTGCAGCAGTGCCTGATTTAGCTGTCTCTTTCTGTAGTCAAGCACCATCTGCTGTCAGCTGTGTCTGTGAAACGCCTCAAGCTGGCAGCACCAGGGAAAGCAGGACACTGTTGCCCATGGAGCTACCTGTCCCCACCACCCTATATTCACACTCAGGCTGCTTCAGTGGGTCTTTGTTTATCTGTCCTGGTTAAGGACAATACCAGTGAGCCTACCACCAAAAAACTCAAAAAGTGATGTTCTAGTGTAAGTATCAGGACTATTCTCTTTACTTGATGACCATGCATTTTCCATCTCCTCATGGACCATTTTCAGGAAAGGACACCAACAACTGTTGGTTAATTGTAATTTAGCACGTAGCACCTTTTGGGTGCGACTGAAGAATACTCCCAGGCTAATGCCCTGAAATTTAACAGCAAAAAAAACAAGATCATTATCTTAGCTGAATTCAGTCAAAGAGGGAAAGCCAGTTGGCATCTTGATGAAAATTTGCTTGAAGAGACAAAAGATTACAAATAGCTTGGCCCTCTATTTGACAACAGAGGCTCTTTTAAATGGCACACGGTGGTGATTAAAAGAAAGGGGATTGCTCTTATGACTGGGCTTACTAGAATGTTCAAGAACTTAAAGGGGCATTCATTCAGCCCCATACTGGACAATTCTAGGGCTCAAGTAGTACCAACCCTGAGACCCTCTGGGGGCGACCTGCAACAATTTGGAAACAACAGTAATACGTATATAAAGACAAATCTTTGAGCTCCCCAGTTACACATCGCCAGCCCAGATTAGGCTTGAGTTTGGGTTAGCAAAACAGTCCACTGCAGGGCATGCAGAGTTTGTCTTTTTCTGCTATAAGCTCAAACTTGCTGTGGCACACACACTAAGGGACATATTTATACTTTTTGGTGCAAGACTGAGCTAAAGCAGTTTTTCATCAAAAAGTTTATCGCCAGCCTGCGTCATTCCAAAGTGCCAGCTGAGTGGCAAATTTATGGAATGCAGCAAGCCGGCTCTTAGCTCGGGATAACGTTGACAAAAAAGATGCTAGCTGTGTGAGGGTGGCGGTAGAGGAGATGGAGGTTGACTGTCAAAAAAGGAGGTAGGCTGGTTAGGGGCAAAAAAAATGCCACTAACCAGCTTAGCGTCATTCCTGACGTACAACCACCCATAACACATGACTCCTGTCTTATAAAAGACAGGAGTGAGGCCCACCAGCCCAATGGCCAGCAAATAAATGTATTTGGGTCCGCCTCCCAACCATGCATCATTTTAGCACCGGGGGATAAATATGGCACTATGGGGATATTATCTTATTGACGCTTGGTGGGTTCACGCATCTAATAAATGGCACTAACTCCAATATTTTGACGCTTGACGGGTCTAGCATCAAAATATAAATATGGAGTTATTTTTGCACTGTTTTAGTGTTACAAAATGAAACTAAAATGGCGCAAACAGAGTATAAATATGCCCCTAAATTACCACATATTAGAGGATATCATGGAAAGGCCATGTTCAGCAGCTCAGGCCTACCTTGAGGGAACAACTACTCTGTTTGGATTGGCCAATTTGTGGCCAGTTGCTGGCTGAGCACAGAAGGGGCAAAGAATTGCAGATTATGCAGCTCTGCAACGGAAATCTTGATGCACACCATCTGCCTCTGCATTTCTACTTTAGACCTTTGTCGGAAATGGCTGCGCCCCATCTGGAACAAGTTAAGGATGCGTTTTTGCAGACAAGTCATTCTGGTATGCCTCAACTTCGCTGACCCAAGAACAATCTCTTTAACTGTTAAATATCTCCAGGAAGTAGAAAGAGCCTTAAAGCAAGTACAAACTACCTGTTATCTCTCCTCAGTGGTGTCAGCGCACTCACAGAACTTTTTTGCCTTATCTTAATGCATTGTTTCAAGGGCCGCTCATTTTAAACGTTTTGCTTTTTTTTAATATTTAAAAAATCATCTTTCTAAATAGCCCTCACTCTTTGTGATCTACGTTGCACTTGTGCTACTGAGCTCTTTTCTTAATGTATTCTTTTGCATATTGTAATGATTTAATTAATCTAAACAATAAAGATTTAATTAATTGTAATTTTCTCAACCAACATCAATGTTACCTTATTTTCTGAGAATCACACCGAGTCTAAATTGTTGCCACATTGACATATTTGAGTAGAAATACATTTAATACTGAATAAAAAATAATATCAGTAAGCACCTCCTTCTAGCATTCAGAGTGCAAAACATATATTTTGTCACAACCCATAAATACTTCACATCAAAGTTAATTTATTTGTCAATCATGTAGTCTAGTCAGACAGCACACATTTCATGACTACAAAATAAAATATAACAGTCAAACCAACATTTGTGTCTAAAACAACAACATTTTTTGTTGGTCATAAAAATTATTCAAATGTGGTGCACATCAAAAACGAAAATGGGGGTGGAAGGCACATCAGCAATGTGTACAGACACTTGTCTAAATACAGACCTTGCAGAGAAGACACTACAATAGGAAATACAGAATTGAATCAAAAAATTGTATGTGGTATGTTGAAAATTGAAATATGATAGCGCCAATGCAAGCTAGGTAAAAATCCACCTATCGTAAACAACTTAAGCATGTGTTACATAACAGTGAGAACTGTCTCTCAAAATATGGAAGAAGCCCAAATGGTAGTCTTCACTAAACTATTTGGCTGCCTTCATGTTCTTCACAGACATTACGCACAGATGTAGGCATAAGGTACACCACATTTCCACAGAGAGGATACAGCTAATAACATCAAGCCTCAGTTTTCGGCTTTGAGACAAATACCACTATTTCAGGTCCCTTTGATGAAGCTTATGTCTCTTGTCATTACTCCATGAGTGAGAGGAAGTATACCACAATCCAAACTAGCACCACTCCATCAGCGATCAAGCAACTTGACTCCAGATCTCTCCTAAAACAATATCAGTGGAACAATCCAGAGTATTCACGAATGCCTGCTAATGCCCCGGCAGATGACAGGATGACATGACATACGAAAGATTAAGAAGATACAGTCATAAGTATTAGCAAACCTTCTTTTCAAATTTGTTGAATATCCCAACATTTTTATAATGCATCCTTAACTGCTGAATTATGGAAATTATGATGTGTATGTAACTTCAAGCACATTATTAATCTCAATAGTACATTCAAAACAGAAAAAACAAACCAAGTTCTGAAAGTAATTTTTTTAGTTAGTAAGTACTTTTGTCAAAGAGGATACGTCCATATATCTGCCACCAAATGACATGTTCATTACAGTCACTTACCACCAGGCAAGGGTGTTTCCTATTAGGTCACTTCGAAGGTCAGTTCCTTTAGCCTTATCATTGTCTCCTTGCTGTTCCAAGTTACCAACATTGCCTTGGCTTTGCCACAGGTAGTCTTCATCAGTAATGAATGATATGACTTTCTACAGGGTAATATTCTGAAGAACAGAGCCCCTCCATTCCTGTCCAGGTGCCTAACATGGGTCTTTCAGAAGCACAAAAGCTCACTCCATAGTACCCCTTGTTTGTACATGGGTCTCAATAAGTATGTTCCTGCTGCTGTTTTTGGGTTTCCCAGGGGTATCAATATCCATGTATGACTCAGATACCCCTGAAAAATGTAATCACATGAAACAAGCTTCGGTGAATTGATATTTGGCGGGCCACATTATAATAGTTAAAATGGTATAAACATAATGGCTGAAATGTTCTAAAAAGACAAGCCCTCCTCGGTGCAAAGCCTGCTATCTGTTATGGTATGAAACTAACTGTCACCTATCAACAACTATTAAGTGGAGATAACTGGAACTCTTTCTCAGATACATACTGGTTATGTAACGGTCCTAAATGCAAACAACTTGCACACTGATAAAGTGGAAATATTTCCAATTGCAGTAGACTTGCTCTTGTACGT
This sequence comes from Pleurodeles waltl, assembly GCF_031143425.1. Classification (NCBI taxonomy): domain Eukaryota; kingdom Metazoa; phylum Chordata; class Amphibia; order Caudata; family Salamandridae; genus Pleurodeles; species Pleurodeles waltl. The sequence goes on from NC_090442.1 coordinate 842,043,205, forward strand.
GAGGTAGTCCCATTGCAATGTGGTTCCACCTATGGCACCTGCAACTTGTAGTATGCCTCCCAATCCATAAAAGTTGACCTTGATATTGTAGCATTCTATTTAAAAGACTGTGGGGGTCATTACAACCCTGGCGGACCGTGTTAAAGCGGCGGTAAGACCGCCAACAGGCTGGCGGTCTTTTTTTGAGGATTATGACCATGGCGGTTACTACCATGGTCATCTGCCGCTTCTCCGTTCCGCCCGCCAGGGCGGAGACAACCGCTGGGCTCGAGACCTGGGTCTCCAGCCCGGCGGCCGTGACAATACCGCCTCCGGTATTTTGACCTGGCTTACCGCCGTGGATTTCCAGCGGTAGGAACTGCCATGAAATCCATGGCGGTAAGCACTATCAGTGGCAGGGAATTCCTTCCCTGGCACTGATAGGGGTCTCGCCCACCTCCCACCCCCACCCCGACTCCCTCCCCTACACCCCCCACCACTCCTGCCACCCCCCAAAGGTGGCAGGACCCCCCTCCCCACCCGACCCCTGACATTACCTTACACATACACACCCGACACGCACGCAGGCACCACCAACACACATACACGCACACACACCGACATACATGCCAACATCCACACACACAGTCAGACACGCACACCCACATTCAAACATACACACGGACATCCATACAGACATACCTACAGACATACACGCACTCATTGCCAATCACACACACCCCCTCTACATACACCCACGCACACCCCCATGCACCCACACAACACACAACACCCCCCACCCCCTCCCCTAACGGACGATCGACTTACCTGTTCCGTCGATCCTCCAGGAGGGGACGGGAGCCATAGGGGCAGCTCTGCCGACACCACACCGCCAACAGAACACCGCCACGTGAATCACAGGACGTGATTCGCTGGGCAGTGTTCTGTTGGCGTGGCGGTGGAGGTGGAGCAACCTCCACTTCCGCGCCACCCGTCACTATGGCTGTTGGCGGCTCTCCGTCGGAAAAACAACATAGAGCTGCCAACAGTCATAATACGCCGAGTGGAAAACCGCCACCACTGGCGGTCTTCATCACGGCGGTCCCTCAGCAGTCTTGTAAAAAGACCGCCGAGGTTGTAATGACCCCGGTGTGTACTCATGCATGTGTCTGAACATAACATACAGGATCTAGTTGATGACAGCTGAAAAAGGTGTTTAAGACATTCCATTTAAGTCTCTCAGTATCAAAATGAACCAGTGGAACAGAAATGTAACACTGCCATATTATCCACAATAGGTGGGATGGCAGTCTGAATTCTTATGTCTAAAAAAACTGTTCTGGTTGTAATAGCTGTTCCAGTGCCTGCATGGTGTTGCTGTTCAGCAAGTAGCACATAATGATATGTCTTTCCTTCATGGTCTGTACACACAATCATTACATTGATGTATCCTTCTTCATTTCGGGTGGATAATGGACATCTCTGCAAAATATAAGTGCAATGTATAGAGGATATATGGATACAGATGTAATTTACATATTTGTTGTAGGATAAGCTAAACAAAAGTTATTGATGTAGACACTTAACTTGGCCACATTGTGAATACTTTTGCTCACATTACTCTCACACGTAAAAATATTATATGCAACAGACACAATTATAGTTTTTTTTAATAAGTATTCATGAATTAACCGCTATACTTACTCAATTTTTAAATGTAATTTATAAAAAAAAAATGATTAAAATAAAGTATTTATTTTACTTTGTGTTGACTACAAAATAATTATGCTTTTATTTACACATATTACATTTTTGTCATTTTTTCCCATCAAACTTGACATATCTGCAGACAGTGAAAGCCTATTGGGTTTAATGGGGACATTCCAGTTGTTATTGACAGATGCAATGTCATTTATGATTGATGCCTCCATCAAGGATGGCCTACCCGTTCATCTTTTTGTCAGGCGTGTCATATGCACACAATGATTTCTTTTAGTCTGGTCAACTTTTTGCCTGCCTCCCTCCATTTTTCTGATCTAATTTAGGACTCTGCACACTTTACCACTGCTGATCAGTCCTAAAGTGTTTGTGCTCTCTCCCCTATACATGGTAACACAGGCTCAAACCCAATTGGCATATTTAACGTACCTTTAAGTCCCCAGTAAAGTGCACTCGATGAGCCCCTGACATGTATATTAAATGCTACTAGTGGGCCTGTAGCACTGATTCTGCCACCCAAATAAGTAGCCCCTTAACCATGTTTCAGGTCTGTCCTTGCCAGGCCTGTGTGTGCAGTTTCACTGCCACTTCGACTTGGCATTTCAAAGTACTTGCCAAACCTCAAATTCCCCTTTCCTTACACATATGTCACCCCTAAGGCAGGCCCTAGGTAAGGGTGCTATGTAACTAAAAGGCAGGACATGTACTTATATGTTTTACATGTACTGGTAGTAAGAAACCCCTAAAGTCGTTTTTCATCCCTGTGAATCCTGCTCCTCTTATAGGCCTATATTAGAAATTCCCATAAATGCGTTTAAGTGGTAATTTCTGATCCAAGAGACATAGACTTGTCATGTTTGGTATGGTTGGAATGGCAGTGAGAAATCCTATTTACTGGTGAAGTTGGATTCTACATTACTATTTCAGAAATGCCAGTTTTAGAAAGTAGGCATTTCTCTGCACTTAATGCCATCTGTGCCTTACAGTCTGTCTCCAATCCATGTGTGGTCTGTGGTGGCTGACAGCTCATCTTGTGCATTCCATCCTCTCTCTTACACATGAAAGGCCAGTAGCCAGCCCTCACACAAAGGACTGATAAACTCCCACAAGGCTCCTGGCAGACATGGCTGGGTTGAAAGGGGAAAGTGTGCACTTCAAATCACCTCTTTACTCTTTAAAGCTTCCTCCACTTAAAAGGCACTTTTGGGTACATATACTGGGTCTGTGACCCCACCAGATCAGACACTTCTTGATTTACAACTGGACCCTGTCAGAGGGACAGCCTGGCTGCCCAAAGGACTGATCTGGACTGCTTTACTACAAGACTGTGGGCCTGCTTGTTGCCCTGATGCCTTCTGGTCCTGACTGCTGGAAGAACTCTGCCTTCCCCCATAAGTGCTCTCCAAGGGCTTGGATTGAGCTTGCCTCCTGTTCTGAGGTCTCAGAGCTATCAAACACTTCACCAAAGAGAAGAAAATACAGTGCGTCAGAAAATCGACACAACGCCTGCAAAATTCAATGCAACGCCTGCTGGAGAGACGTAGCGCCTGTCTTGTTGCTGAAAAATCACTGGAACACGTTCCGGATCAATGCAGCACCTGTTGCATCAGCTCAACATGTTCTGGATTTTCCATGCATTATCTATGGGCATCAAAATATCCCTGCAATGCAGTGATGACTCATGGCTGAGCTCCTGGAAACCGATGTGTTGCCTTGCAGCATGGAAAGAAACAACGCATTGGCTTTGCCATGCCGGAAAAATTGCAGCATTGCTTTACTTTTCAATGCATCTCCTCCTCTGTGGCCCCTCCGCATCGTTATTTTTGACGCATCCCAGGTATTATGTGTTAAAAGGATACAACCATACAACCACTGATTCTTTAGGATTCTGAATCATTTAAACCCTTAAAAAGTGATATGTTGACTTGTGCATATTGAATGCTTGTCGTTTTGATCTTATTTTATTCGGATAAATATTATCTATTTTCCTAAAATGGTGTGGAGTACTTTTTGTGGTGTTTTCACTGTGTTACTCTATGAATTATTGCACAAATACTTTACACATTGCCTTCTAAGTTAAGACTACCTGCTCTGTGCCAAGCTACTGGAGGGTGTGCACAGGATAATTTATGTTGTGTTGTGACTTACCCTGACTAGGATTGTGGTCCCTACTTGAACAGGGTGCAAACCTCTGCCAACTAGAGACCCTATTTCTAACATTAACGTCCACATTTTTCTAGCCCATGAGGGCACTTGCCTCCAAACCACCGTTTGTAGAAGACCACCTCAACTGTTGCTGTTCACTATCTTATCCTGGAACCAATCTTGGTTAAGGGTGCAGATGAAAGGGTCCTCAACTTCAATTCCCACGTTAAGGGCTGACCAACCACCGCTGTACTGAGTAGTGTCCTTGTTGGAGATAAATTAGAAAAATAGTACTGTGTTGCAGTGGCGGACGGCAGCTTTAGGAGGGAGGAGGGAGAGCGTGGCACACACACACACTCATTCTTTAACACACAGACACGCACGCATGCACATCCACTAACAACACTCATACCATTCAAACATGCATGCACGCACCAAACATTCATTTTCATTCTTTCACACACGCACGCACATCCACTAACAACACTCATACCATTCAATCATGCACGCACGCACCAAACATTTATTTTAAAACATCACACACTCATTCTTTCACACACGCACGCACGGACATCCATTAACAACACTCATACCATTCAAAAATGCACGCGCGCACCAAACATTCAATTTAAAACATTACACACATATACACACACACACACACTTACCTTCTGCCATCAGGTCCCAGGAGGGTTGGGACTGCTGCCTTCCCTCATTGGCTGACCCTAGGTCAGCCAATGAGGGAAAGCAGCAGCCCCAGCCTCGTCACAGAGTGGGATGGGGTCAGTGACACTGCTGACCCCACCCCACTCTGTGATGAAGTGTCACTGATTGACACTTGCCCTGGGCACTTCAGGGCTTAAACTGAAGCGCCCAGGGAGAGTGTCAATTGGTGACGCTTTCCTCGTCACCCAGGGGAGGGCATCGAGGCACCTTTGCTGGGCCGAGGAGGTCAAGCCCATAGGAGCTGTGATCTCCTCAGCCCAGCAAAGTTCAGCTCAGGCAGCCAGGAGTCCGCGCAAATCGCGCATGTCTTCTCCTGGCTGCCTGACCAGAACATGAAGAGTGTCTGTCAGGCTGACCTTTGTTCAGCCTGACAGACACTCTTCATGGGGGGCAAAAGGTGGGGGGGCGTGGCCCCTCCGCCCTAAAGGACGGGCCGCCACTGCTGTATTGGGCTTTGAGCAGGGCCTGTCTTTGGCATGGGCATGCTGGGCAGTCAGGGAGGTAACATTCAGAGGGCCACATTGAGATACATTCATTGTGTCACAAAGCATGCCATATTTTTCATGGGATGGGGAGGGACTGCTTAATTGTTTTAGGACATGGCGCTTTCTGAGCCAAGGGCAGCCCTGACCATGGGAGTAAGCTGTACAACAGCAATGCCAGCAGGAATTATGCCACTGGAAACATCACAGTCCAACGGACTTTAAACAAGGATGCATACTGTCATTCTGATGGTGTCACACATTGATAGCCTTCTACCATATTCAAGTGCATTATATCCTAGGATTTACATACAAAATATCTTAAAAATTTGGCATAGAGTAGCACATCCAATAAAATACAAAGAAGGAACAGAGTCATTTATATACTCATAGAGAAATGTTACTACTGCATCACAATAATTTAACAAAATCATACCAATGTATATTAGGATAAATAGACATATTATATCATAAATGCATTATGAAAATTTGTGATGTTTGCCATTACAAGCTTGTTAATATCATTTCGTTTTTTGTAATTAGCCAATTAAGTGTAGGTCAGCCCCCATAGCGAGGAGAAGATATGGTGGGCTATTTGGAGGGGTGTGCGCCAACAGAAGGTTGGCAGGTGCAAAAGCATCCACTGCAGAAAATGGTGGCATGATCTTTGGCGGTGGACCTGCCTCACCACTTTAAATCAACTGGGTTGGTCCTCTCTGCAGAAAATGTTGGTGTGGAAATCACAGGCACCAATGATGTGGCACATTCTTGCAGTGGCCTACGCTGAGTTGGATAGTGAAATGAAGGCCATGGAGCAGTGTTTACATTATATGTTTGGCTGCACATGCACATTTTAAAAACATGTGCAGTAACGTACAGATTTTTGTATTTCGCAGTTTTTTATAATACAAACTCAACCAAGAATTGTGTGTATATATATATATATATATATATATATATATATATATGTTCAATGGCATGTGTAGCTGCAGATACACATGCTATGCATATCTCTTCTGACATCTAGTGTTGGGCTCGGAGTGTTACAAGTTGTTTTTCTTCGAAGAAGTCTTTTCGGAGTCACAGGATCAAGTGACTCCTCCTCTCAGTTACAGTGCGCATGGGCATCGACTCCATAGTTAGATTGTTTTCTTTCTGCTGTCAGGTTCGGACGTGTTTCCTCTCGCTCTGAGATTTCGAATCGGAAAACCTAAGAAAACCTAGTTATTTGTCGGTATTGTTTTGATCGCGTTTCCCATCTATCATCGAACCGGTAGTACTGTCGGAATCTAAATTTCGCCCTTCAGGGCGCATGCGCAAGACTCTGGCCTGTTTGGGCCTACCGCGTGGAAAGCCTGATGGATCGGACTCCATTTCGATTCTGCCCTCTGTGCCACGCAAAGTACCCATTTACAGACCAACACTTGGTTTGTAACTTGTGCCTTTCTCCGGACCATTGAGAGGAAGACTGCAAAGCCTGTCGATCGTTTTGATCAAAGAAGACCTTAAGAGATCGGAGGGCCAGAAGATTAGAAATGGTGTCCAAGAGCACCAAACATCTCGACGTCTTGGAGGAAGAGCAGGTGCAGACAGCAGTCTCCATCCAAGACGCCGACTCCGAACAAGAATCGGAAGATGATAGACCCATTACGGCTGGCCAGCATGTGAGTACATCTGCCCCTATGTCCTCATATAAAAAACAACCGAAGGCCCTGGGTACACCACTGCCGGAAGGCCATGGTTTAACTCGAAAAAAGACTGTCTGCAACTGACCTTCCGGATCGGCGCCGAAAAAGGCCACTCCTCCTTCCATTTCGGAGTCGAGCAAGTCGGTTAAAATTTTCGCCTCAGACTCCAGCAAACGTCCTCACTCTTCGGAGTCAAAAATTCGACACCCTGCTTCAGAGCCGAAACAACAGACTTCTTTTTGGGACTGAAAAAGATCCAAACTTCGGAGCCAAAAAAATCCTCATACACAGAGGAACAAGGACTTTTGAGAAAACTAAAGCAAATCTCAAAGCCCATGAAAGAATCTCACAAAGCTTCCGAAGAAGAGACTGAGATTGAGCCAATATACGGATGCAAGACAATCGAGAATCCATATACATAGGGAGACTGGTCGAATCCTCACTGCACCTCCTTTAAAGACTAAAGGAAAGCTGGCTTTTCAAGAGGAGTTAGATTCTGCTTCAACAACCAGCAAAAGTGCAGAAACAAAAGGAGAAACCAGCACCTCTCCCTACTTCTCTTACTCACGCTCCACAACTTTCTTTTTCACCTCACAATAGTCCACCACCACTGCTTTCTCTGACACACTCACTATACTTGCATGGAGATACAGTGGACCCATGGGATCTCTATGACCCTGATCCCATTCCAGATAATGATCCTGACCTCTACCCCTCTAAACCTTCACCACCAGAACACACTACTGCCTACACTCAGGTAGTCTCTATGGCAGCTGCTTATCATGGGGTGCTTACGCATTCTGAACCCCTGGAAGAAGATTTTTTATTCAACACTCTGTCTTTCACTCACTCCAGATACCAGTGTCTCCCAATGTTGCCTGGAATGGTTAAACATGCGGAACAAATTTTTAGTGAACCTGCCAAAGCTAAAGTCATTACCCCTAGAATTGACAAAAAATATAAACATGTTCCTACGGACCCAGACTATATAACACACCAGGTTCCTCCGGATTCAGTGGCAGTCATTGCCGCCAGAAAAAGAGCTAACAGCCAGTCATCAGGAGACGATCCTCCTCCTGATAAGGAAAGTAGAAAATTTGATGCTGCTGGCAAAAGAGTAGCCACACAAGTGGCTAACCAATGGAGGATTGCCTATTCTCAGGCACTGCTGGCTAAATTCGATAGAGCCCATTGGGATGAAATGCAAGATATTATACAGCACCTCAAATAAGATCTGCTCTCGATGCTGCTGATACAGCTGCAAGAAGCGTCAACACTGCCATTACAGTTAGAAGGCATGCATGGCTGCGCTCCTCTGGTTTTAAACCAGAAATACAATAAGCAGTGCTTAATATGCCTTTTTATAAGAATCATCTATTTAGCCCTGAAGTAGACACCACTATAGAGAAACTGAGAAAAGACTCAGACACTGCTAAGGCAATGGGGACATTATATACCACACCTTATAGAGGCTCATTTCACAGACCACAGTTTAGAGGAGGATTTAAGCCACAATCCTCTGACGCATCTACCTCCCAGATAAAGCAGGGACAACAAACTCAATATCAAAGAGGGGGATTTAAAGGGTCCTACAGAGGCAAGTTCTAAGCCTCCAAACAAACCACTACACCATCTAAGAAGTGACTTCCTTCTCACCCCTCCACTATACACATCTCCTGTAGGGGGAGGACTACAGCAATTCCATTCTCATTGGCAAAATATCATCACAGACAATTCGGTGTTATCAATTATCCGCAATGGCTATTGCCTAGAATTAATCTCCACCCCTCCAAACATCCCACCACGTCACCACAAATTGTCCCCAGAACACAACGTTCTGCTACAACAAGAGGTACAATCTCTACTATTAAAACAAGCAATAGAATTGGTTCCACATTCTCAACAGAGAACAGGAGTATATTCACTATACTTCCTCATTCCCAAAAAAGATAGCACCCTCAGGCCCATCTTGGACCTCAAGCCTCTCAATCTATACATCCTATCTGAAAATGTTCACATGGTAACTCTGCAGGATGTCATTCTACTACTACAAAAACAGGATTACATGACTGCTTTAGACCTAAAAGATGTGTATTTCCACATACCCATCCATCCAGCTGACAGAAAATACCTTAGGTTCGTCATAGCAGGAAAACATTACCAGTTCAAAGTTTTGCCATTCGGCATAACAACAGCTCCAAGAACATTCAGAACATGTCTAGCAGTAGTAGCAGCCTACTTAAGAAGACAATACATTCATGTCTTTCCATAGCTAAACGATTGGCTAATAAGATCAAGCAATTTTACACAATGTCAACAACACACTCAATATGTGACAGAAACCCTACATACACTAGGGTTCACTCTCAATTACCTAAAATCACACCTTCAATCAGCCCAAGTACAACCTTACTTAGGTGCTATTCTAAATACTCAGAAAGCCCTCGCATATCCAAATACACAAAGAATACAAGCTTTCCAAAATCTTATACCGCAAATACAGCCAAATCAACAATATACTGTAAGATTCATCATGAAAATTCTAGGGATGATGGCATCTTGCATAGCTATAGTTCCACATGCAAGACTAAACATGAGGCCCTTACAACAGTGCCTCTCACAACAATGGTCCCAGGCACACGTTCAACTTCAAGATCTAGTGTTGATTGACCGGCAAACACTTATGTCCCTTCAATGGTGGGATCTCAGCAATCTAATGAAGGGACGGTCATTTCAAGACCCTGTGTCTCAGACCATAATCACAACAGACGCATCCATGATAAGTTGGGGAGCTCATCTCAACAATCATACCATTCAAGGTGAATGGGATGCCAAACAGAAACAGTTTCACATAAACCACCTAGAATTATTAGCTGTATTTCTTGCCCTAAAAGCGTTTCAACCTCTTCTCAAACAGAAGACTGTTCTAATAAAAACAGACAACATGACAACCATGTATTACCTCAATAAACAGGGCAGGACACATTCATCTCAACTGTCCCTAATAGCCTAAACAATATGGAAATGGACAATTCACAATCACATTCATCTGTTAGCACAATACATTCCAAGGATAGACAATCAGTTGGCAGATCTCCTAAACAGGAATCACCAACAGACTCACGAATGGGAGATTCACCCCCAAGTACTTCAGAAGTACCTTCAAAAGTGGGTGACACCAGAAATAGACCTATTAGCAACATTCGAAAGCACAAAATGCCAAAACTTCGCATCCAGACACCCACATCCCCTATCCAAGGGCAATGCTCTATGGATCAATTGATTAGGGATATTTGCTTATGCTTTTCCCCGCCTCCCACTCCTTCCCTTTCTGGTCAGCAAACTACGTCAAACATCACTCACCATGATCCTCATAGGCCCAACGTGGGCACATCAGCATTGGTACACAACACTCCTAGATCTGTATGTAGTGCCTCATTCCAAACTCCCAAACAGACTAGACTTGTTAACACAGAACAAAGGTCAAATAAGGCACCCCAACCCCAATGCTCGCAATCCGGTTATTTGGCTCCTGAAGTCTTAGAATTTGGTTACCTGAAGATTCCATCTGAATGTATGGAAGTAATTAAACAAGCACGTAAACCTACTACTAGACAATGTTAAGCAAACAAGTGGAAAATATTTGTCTACTTCTGTCAATCTAAAAACACTGAACCACTTACAGCATCTATGAAAGATATTCTATGCTATTTACTTCATTTGCAGAAATCAAATTTAGCTTTCTCATCCATCAATATACACCTTAGTGCAATATCTTCTTATTTACAAACTATTGAACACACTCCTCTACTCAGAGTTCCTGTTATTGAAGCCTTCATGGAAGGATTAAAATGTATTATTCTACCCAGAACACCACCCGTTCCTTCTTGGAATTTAAATATCGAACTTTCCAGACTTATGGGCCCACATTTTGAACCCAAGCACTCTTGCCAAATTAAATTTTTAACATGGAAAGTTGCCTTCCTTGTAGCTATTACTTCTTTACAAAGAGTTAGTGAAATACAGGTGTTTACTCTTGAAGAACCTTTCTTCCAAGTACACAAACATAAAGTTGTACTTAGGACAAACCCAAAATTTCTACCAAAAGTAGTATCTCCTTTTCACATCAACCAAACAGTGGAATTGCCAGTCTTCTTTCCACAGCCAGACTCTGTGGCAGAAAGAGCTCTTCATACCTTAGATCTCAAAAGGGCTCTTATGTACTACATTGACAGAAATAAAGATTTTAGAAAACCAAAACTACTTTTTGTTGCCTTTCAAAATCCACATAAAGGTAATCCTATATCTAAACAAGGATTAGCAAGATGGATTTTTAGTTGCATCCAAACGTGCTATATCGAAGTAAAGAGCAAACTTTGAATCACTCCTAGAGCACTTTCTACAAGAAATTGCATTTGGTCAACTCTACATACATGTACAATACAAAACACTGTTGTGTTGATGTTTTCTCACAGCAACAGGCACTTGTAAGCCAGGCTGTATTAAGAACACTATTTCAAACAACTTCAACTCCTACAGGCTAGCCACCGCTATTTTTTGGGAGGACTAACTGCTTTGTAGTCTATGCATAGCAAGTGTATCTGCAGCTACACATGTCATCGAACGGAAAATGTCACTTACCCAGTGTACATCTGTTCATGGCATGTAGTGCTGCAGATTCATATGCACCCTCCCTCCTCCCCGGAAGCCTGTAGTCGTTCAAGTTTAACATTTGTACATATGTCTATACATTTACATTTGCATGGACATCTCTTTATATTCTTATACTCTATCACTCCTTCCTTCACCCTTTGCGGGAAAACAATCTAACTATGGAGTTGATGCCTATGCACACTGTAACCAAGAGGAGGAGTCACTTGATCTAGTGACTACGAAAAGACTTCTTCGAAGAAAAACAACTTGTAACACTCCCAGCCCAACACTAGATGTCGGAAGAGATATGCATAGCATGTGTGAATCTGCAGCACTACATGCCACGAACAGATGTACACTGGCTAAGTGACATTTTCCATATATATATCTGTATATATGCTTTGGTGTGTATAACGTTATGTTTAGTGCCATTGGTAGTTAACATAGTGTATTCAGAAAACTTTTATAAAGTTGTATTGTATTTTTCTTCTTTTTTGTTTTACATAGTGTTGTTTATCTCAGCCACTGACAGATAGCGTCCAGCGTTGTAGTAACAATGACATGGTGAATGAGTTGGTTTTGTGGGGGCTACAGGCAGGGTTACATTATTTATGCTCTTTATCTTCAACACAGTCTTGCAGGATAAGCTGCCATCTTTACCTAGATGGAAATTATACTCTAATGAGGTGGACAACGTATTGACTTTCACCCATCTGTCCACCAAATTTAGAGCTTACCACCTTTGGTGGAGTAAGGAAAATGCAGACAGATAGCAGACTTTAGTCCGTTATCTGTCAAACTCTGGCAGGATGTATTGACCTCCATTGCAGCAGATGGCTGAACTCCCAGTTTTTAAGAGCCCGTCTGCTATACTGTAGCTGAGGCCCACAGTGTCTACATGATACAATATGCCTGAGTGGCATAAACCCAATATAAAATCATCTCCCCAGATAATTAGTCACTTTTTAAATTGTGTGCCAGAAGATGCAATGGTATTCATGGTGCCAGTGGTGGCTCCTCTATATGGGTGGAGGAGCTTTGCCCCCCCGCCAGCAGTGGCAGCTGCAACCCTTTTCCAAAACAACTATCATAAACTACATTAATGATCTTTTTGGGGGGGAAGGGGTGGGGCAATGGGAGTGACGAACAAAGAGGGGGGAGTGCACAGCACCCCCCCTCTTTGTTAACCTGACTGCCAACTTTGGTTGAACATACACTGACACTGTTAGAGTGAAAATGTACCTTGGGTGCGTCAACAATAACCCCGCATGTGTGAGTGTGCGTCAAAAAGGGCTTGCAATGCGTTAATTTCACTCACGAGTGAGACCTCGCGTTGTTTCTCCTTTCGTTGGGTCGGAGCGTTGTTTCTTCTCTCCGCAGGAGAGCGGTGCGTCTATCCGGTCAGCAGTCTCGGGTCCGGACAGGCCTTGCATTGTTTTTACACACCCAGCGGTACTTGCATCGGAAATCCAGCCGTACGATGATCGAAATCCACACAGCGTGGGTTGCGATCTCACCAGCCTCAATCAGCAATGCTGCGCGTTGTTTCTCCAGCTCTGTGTGTCGAGTTCTTCCTCTTAGGCTGCCAGCTTCTTTTTTCAGGGTCCCAGGAACTGGATGTGCACCACTTGGCAGAGTAGGAGTCTCTCCAGAGACTCCAGGTGCTGGCAGAGAGAAGTCTTTGCTGTCCCTGAGACTTCAAACAACAGGAGGCAAGCTCTAAATCAAGCCCTTGGAGATCTTCACAAGAAGGAAGGCAACACAAAGTCCAGTCTTTGTCCTCTAGCACAGGCAGAAGCAGCAACTGCAGGATAGCTCCACAAAGCACAGTCACAGGCAGGGCAGCTCTTCTTCCTCAGCTCTTCAGCTCTTCTCCAGGCAGAGGTTCCTCTTGGTTTCCAGAAGTGTTCTAAAGTCTGTGGTTTTGGGTGCCCTTCTTATTCCCATTTTATCCTTTGAAGTAAGCCTACTTCAAAGCAAAGTCACTCTTGATTGTGAAATCCTGCTTTGCCCAGGCCAGGACCCAGACACTCACCAAAGGGTTGGAGACTGCATTGAGTGACGGCAGGTAAAGCCCTTTCAGGCGTAAGTGACCACTCCTCCCCTCCCTCCTAGCACAGATGGCTCATCAGGATACGCAGGCTACACACCAGCTCCCTTTGTGTCACTGTCTAGTGAGAGGTGAATCCAGCCCAACTGTCAAACTGACCCAGACAGGGTATACACAAACAGATCTACCTAGGGCCTACCTTAGGGGTGCCTTACATGTAAGAAAAGGGAAGGTTTAGGCCTGGCAAGTGGGTACACTTGCCAAATCGAATTTACAGTTTAAAACTGCACACACAGGCACTGCAGTGGCAGGTCTGAGACATGATTACAGAACTACTCATGTGGGTGGCACAACCAGTGCTGAAGGCCCACTAGTAGCATTTGGTTTACAGGCCCTGGGAACCTCTAGTGCACTTTACTAGGGACTTACTAGTAAATCTAATATGCCAATCATGAATAAACCAATTAACCATACAATTTACACAGAGTGCATATGCACTTTAGCACTGATTAGCAGGGGTAAAGTGCTCAGAGTTCAAAAGCCAACAGAAACAGGTCAGAAATATTTGGAGGCAAAAAGATTGGGGATGACCCTGCAAAAGGGCAAATTCCAATACCAGCCAATCGCTTTCAGCAGCGTCAGGATTGGGTGCAGGTCAGGCTGGGAGCCTGTGTCTGCGTACAGTGAGACGGGAGGAGGCAGAGGAGCGGCCCGGTGCGTGAGTGCAGGTAAGTGCTTTTTAAATTATTATTTTTAATGTTATTCTTCTTCCCCCACCCTGCGCATGCTGCCTTCCACTTTTAGTCAGCGCGAGCTGCGACTTCATGATGCCTGTACCAGTTATTTACAATAAAACTCCCTCAGAATTGTGCCAGTGACAGTACATATTTATGTGCTGTTCAGAGTGCAAGACTGCTTCTCATGCTAGCATAAAAGTTTAGTCACCCTAAATTTAATTTCCATTTTCTATGTAACAATGTTACATATGAGCTACAAAAGCTATACAATACTGTATTATAATCCTTCAGCTTTACATTAAAACCTGGCTCTACTGCTTTGCTAACATATTATAATACAGAATAAATCTTGTTCATACTTTTTAACTTCAAAGATCAGCTCCATGGCAGACTGATGTATTCAAATACCGGCTTGTTTTGAGGCTGGCCGTAGTAACATTCTTCACTTTTACCTGTAATTTGTGCACAGCAATGAAAGATGCTGAATGTCTTTAACAACCTCTATAATGCAATAAAATCAGTTTTAGAACCTGGTTTTGTTCACATTTGAGGTACATGGATGTCAGAATTACATAGTTAAAATGGAGTTAATTGGTTCTTGGAAAGTTACATTATTGAAGGGATCTTTAATTGTACAGTTGCACTAGAAACAGAAAACTACTCGTAGGACGAATAATGGAAGTGGAAACTAACATTCCAGTTGTTCGTTTTTAGCATGAAAAAGTACTTTTTTCGACATTATAAAATAGGGAGCAAAGGAGAATGCTGATTGCACGGTGTGTGGAAAGTTAAAATTTCAACAAAATATAATACAACAATTTATTTCCATAAAATTACTATATGCAAATGGCAGCAAATACTCTCATGGTAGGGAAAAAAGAAAATGACCTTGTGGAGGAAAAAAGAAAATGACCTTGTGGAGGACACGAAAGGTGTGATAATATAATACAAACAAAATATTGATGAATCATGAAAGCTAGTTGGAGTTAGGCTGCTGTAAAATCTCAGCCATTTGGCAAATTGAGAGCTGGGACCAAAGCTCTCAGAACTGTACAAAAGATATTTGCTTTCAACAATGAATACCCTCAAACACAGTGGAATAGAGCGCTCATCAGAGGAGCACGCCTAACATATAATTACATGGTTAAACATTACCATCTGCAGTCGTACTACTACAAGGTAGTTTGTGCTTGGCCAGGAAAACTTGTGCTTTATATTTGTAGTAGCATTCTGATCCCATTCTTTAGAACCCTGAATTTTTCAATCTGCCCAAACATGCATACTGATAACACTGGGCCATATGTTTGTAGCACACAGACATACTACAGCAACTTTTTTAATGCTATTTCTTTGGGGGGGAATTTGAATCTTGATTAGGCATTGAAAATCTGGGTGGCAGCCAAGGAGAATGGGGGCACATAGAGGAGGGGGATGAGGGTGAGGAGGTGCAGAGTATTCATATTGTGGTGTTGGGTAACCCTGTATTTCCTCGGGGGAGGGTCTCCAGGGCAGGCAGTAGTATTTCATTCAAAGGTCTGACTCCTGAGGAGTTGCAGGACAGACAAGCAGAGACGGTACACCAGTTGGAGTTAGAAAAACTTAAAATGGAGATGGAGGAGAGAAGGTTGGCTATGGAAGAAAAGAATCTGCTTTTGGCTAATGAAAGGAGCTGGACAAAAGGAGACAGTCCAGCAGACACAGTGGCAGCAGTACCTTAATGCAGCCTGAGAGGAGGGTACACATTCCAAAGGACTTAGTAAAGGATTATAAGAGAAAGGATGACATTTATCTGCGGTTCAAGGGGTATGAGTCTGCTCTCCACATGAACATGGTCCCTGAAGCCCATTGGGGGTGGGTTTATGGAATCACTTTGAGGTAGTAGGGGAGGGACACTTGGACATCCTTCGGGGATCCTCAGAGACTCACTTACTCTGTCATGAAGGACACCCTACTCCCCAGATAGTGTCTTACTCCTGAGCAGTATAAGGAAAAGTTTAGGTCCTATGAGAAGAAAGAATCCTAAACTTGCTTGAGTGTGTGGACTTTTTTGCAGGTCACGGGATGGTTGGGTGTTTATTGGGTGAAGGGCTGTAAGTTATGAGAGGCTGTACAATTTGATTGCTTGGGAGCACTTGTATAGTCTTTGTTTTCCTGAACTGATCCAGCACCTAATTGACAGCAAACCGACTCACCCCAGGAAGCTTGCTCAGGAAGCGGACCAGTGGAAAAGCACCAGGGTCCAAAGGAAGTTTGGGGAGACTCCGCCGAGGGTGGAGAGGGTCCCCATCAGAAGAAGTGGGGGTGTAAGTGTAAACAAGGGGGGCCCCTAAAGGGCCCCAACCTAATTCCCAGGGTAAAGATTCCCAGCCCTCAGTTGAAAAGAAACCATGGGTCTCTACAGGGAAACTTGCAAAGAGAGTTCCCAACACGAGCTATGCATGAAAGCAGGTGGGTCACATGAGGGAGGATCCCAAATTTTCCAAGGGGACACAGGCACCCACTGGTGCCCAGTAACAGTATTTGGCCAGTGTAGCTCTTGGATAGGAGTTGGTTCCAGGAGAAGGGTGGGAGTCTGCTGAGATGACCCTTGTCTCACTAGGGGACAGTGAGATGGTCAAGACAACCCTCGTTCCTGAGAACAGGCAGTGGATGACCATCACTGTACAGAGGGTGGAAGCTCTGAGAGACATAGAAGTCAGTGTGACTATGGTGAGAAGTCACCTGGTGTCTGAAGAGCAGGAGATTCCCCATGCACTTCACCAAAATGTTGAAATAGAAAAATCTGAGCACCTGTGCAAAGTGACACAGGTTCCATTTGAGTAGGGGGTTCCCAGGTTCATTGAGGGTAGCTGTGAGTCCAACCATGCCTGTTTATTGTCTGCTTGGCAATGACCTGGAGGATTTCCCTCTAAGGAGGTGGAACGCAGGTCACACTTGGAGATCTTGGGTCTGCCTGGGTGAGCATGTGCCAGCACATGGTCAATGGCAACCCGTCAGGGTGGTCAGGAGGCCCTGGAGCCTGAAAGAGTGGCCCAGGTGCTTGCCAGAAAGTGGAAGAGTGAGGGGCGTGGGAGACCCGCCCCAGAAGTTCCCACGGTCCAGGAGGAGGCTGAACCTGAGGAGGACACCCCGGAGCATACAGGGGAGCAAGTGGCTGAAATGGGGGAGGTGCCCAAGCTGACTCAGTGGCAGCAGGAAGGGGGTCCCTCCAGGGAGGCATTCTGTGAGACCCAGAAAACATGCCCTAATCTAGAGGGTTTGTGGCAGCAGGCTGCAAACCAGGCATCTGGCAAGGAGTATGGATCTCACTTGATTTTTTGGGAGGATTGCCTCCTATACAGTGAGCCTAATGTTGCTGAGCCTGGGGCAGCCTGGGTGTTGGTGGTACCCCAGTGCTTCAGAGCCTTCCTACTGGGTCTGGCTCATGATGTGCATTTAGCTGGTCATTTGGGGCAGGACAAGACCTTTGAAAAGCTTGTCACTCACTTTTAATGGCCCAAAATGTGCAGGCACTCTGATGTGCACTGTAGGTCTTATCAGATTTGTCAGGCAAGTGGCTAGAGTGGGGGGAAAGGTAAGGCTCCCCTTCAAACTTTTCCTGTAGTCAGCACCCCCTTTGAAAGGGTGGGATATTTACATTGTGGGGCCTCTGGACCATGCCACCTGGTACCCATAAGATATCCCTCTTATATCAATCAGAGCCCCTGTGGTGGGCCTAGCATTGATGTTTTTTTTTTTACCCACATGCGGTTCCCCAAGGACGTACTATCTGACAGGGGTACCAACTTCATATCTACTTATATGAAGTCTCTGTGGAAGGAGTGTGGGGTGACATACAAGTTCACCACTCCTTACTACCTACCAGGAAATGGTTTTGTTGAGAGATTCAACCGAACCTGTAGGGCATGATTATGGGCCTGTCAGAGCCCATGAGGTGGAAGTGGAACGTCCTCTTGTCTACAGGGAGGTGTCACAATAGAGACTGTTTAAACCCCTTTGAATTGTTGTATGGCCACCCTGTGAGGGGACCTCTGAGTCTGGTGAAAGAGGGCTTGGAGAAAGCCTCCAGTAAGCCTCCCCAGGATGTATTTAGCTACATGCTGGCTTTTAGGAACCAGACAGCCTGCTTCAGGAAGCTCGTCCAAGAAAACCTTAAAGCAAGCCAGTAGGACATGAAACGCTAGTATGACCGGAATGCCACTCTGGTTGAGTTTCAGTCTGGCCAGAATGTGAGGGTCATGGCCCCAGTGGAGCCTCGTGCTCTCCAAGACAAGTGGACTGGGGCTTTTGAGGTGGTGGAGCGCAAGAGTGAGCGCAAGAGTGAGGTCACCTATCTGGTGAACTTGCGGACTCCAAGCCCCAAGCATGTGAACCGCCTCAAACCTCACTTTGAGAGGTATGAATTGACAATGCTCCTAGCAACAGATGATGGGGTGGAGGAAGAGTGTGAGCCTCTTCCTGACCCCCAGTCTGCTCAGAAGAATGATGGTTCTGTGGCAGGTGTGAAGCTCTCCCCCTACTGACCCAGAGCAACAGAGGGACTGTCGCCAGGTGTTGGGACAGTTTGCCTCATTGCTTTCCTTTATCCCAGGGTCACTCATTTGTGTACACATGATATGGACCCTGGGGACAGTCCACCTGTAAAAAACAAGATTTACAGGGTGACTGACAAGTTCAGGGCTAGCATCAAGGATGAGGTGTCCAAGATGTTAGCAGCAGGGGTTATTGAGTTCTTCAGTAGCCCTTGTGCTTGCCCAGTGGTTTCTAACAGTACGCTTAACATGATAATTTATTATTCACCAGTTTAATGTCACGGTTTGATACTCAGTTAGCGACAGAGGACTTATGTCTTTTCAGTTGAGTCACCCAAGGGTAAGAATGTGTGCAATTACTCACTGTGATTTAATCAGTTTTATGTTAAGTAGTAACAATACTGCTACCCATGATTTTTGTGAAATAAAGCCAATGGCAAATGCATGCCTGCTCCATGTATACTTACATCTCAAAGGCAATCTTGTAATTTATGAATTGATTTTTATATATTTGGTTAAATATCAGAGACACAGATTCTTCGTTTAATGACGTAGCCTACTTTATGAATATTCCTCTCCCATCAAATTGAGGCAACTGACAGTTCCAGGATGCCACTAGATATTTTGTAAGTCATAACCTGACAATCAACAAACTTTGAAAACCACCTTCCCTTCTTAATCTTCCAACCTCACTCTGGGTTGAGCCATATGCCAATGATGCACAGATGTATGAGAAAATCTCATGGGAAGATTCCTCAATCAGAGATCTACAGACAATCTTAAAGGTAATCAAAGCCTGGGTGGGGAAATTGTCCTCTAGTGCAAGAGCTTAAGAATTGAGGTCATTGTATTCAGAACTAAAGGAAGATAAAATCTGGCTTCCATTACCATACCTAGTATTTTGGGGAATGAAAAGATCTAGGAATTTTCTTGATTCTGATATGATCCCCAAGATGCATATAACACTGTTGTATGCAACTGCTTGTATCAAGTTACCAAGGTAAGATCTCTCTTACCTCTGTCCCTTATGCTCAAATCATTAGTACTAGAAGCCACAGTTAATGCAAGCCTTGACTAACCTATTCTGTTCTGTACATGGGAAGGCCAGAATCTCAATGAAAACTCTTGCAGAGAGCTAAAAATACCTCTGTCAGATTAATATGTGGATTTTGCTGGAGATATCATGTACACTGGCCAGCAAATTCCTCCATCGACTTTCTTTTTGAGGGACTGGTTCACATTAAACTGGGCTGTTGAAAATTCAAGTGTCCCCACAACCAAGCTACTCAGTAAGTGGCCGACTGAATCAGAAAATATCTTCCAATAAGGAACCTAAGGAGGGTAGACTTAATTACCATTAAGACCGGTACCAACAGACCTTTGGTAGTGGGTGCAATACAGGTGTATTTACTCAATTCACCAACCACTACACTTTCACAAAATTCATACCAGCTTTCATGGTCATGCAGTAGTTTTACTGAAAGCGCTTCAAAACTATTTTCTTAGGCCCCTTTATGGCAAACGTCTGTTATTCCTCAACGAACAATTCTGTCAAAAAGAACCTCCAACAATATTCTACAATTTGGATTTTGTGTCACCAAAGCTAGAGCTACCCTGTAAACTGATGTGAAGACTGGGCACATATAATTTTTCATGACAACAATAGTTTGTTTGGTATTATTCATGAGCATTTAGCCATGCATATGCAATGTAATATATAATTTACTTTTAAGATGCAAACAAATGTTGAGAAACCACTAAATGGTAAAACAGTGAAAATAATTACATGTGTACAGTGTAGGTTGTTACAATATAGTGTTTTACTGATAACCATTAGAACAACAATTTGTTAAATTCCACAAAACAAGAACCAACAGAGTGCTCATTGTATGTGAAAGCAACTGGTTTACCTTCAACAAAAGTTTATGCAACTCTTAAAAATATAAAGAAAAGTGAAAAAGATGGGTCAATCAAGTTCAAAACAAAAAGTTGAATTAATGGCAAAGTTCTTCAGTTGCATACATTACTCAATGGTTGATGGCGTTCTGACCATGGTGGCACAGAGAACATCACTGGGACATTTATAGATTTGATTACCATTTGTAAAGCTTTGGTTGTATGACTATGATACGGGGCCCCTAATGGTGCATTACATAAAATCAGAACACTCAACAACTTGATTTTCGGTATCCAATAGTTGTGTGTATTAGACAACTGTAGATGAATACAACTAAGTAGCTTGCATAGGACAGACAAAGAATTTGTGAAATTGAGTATTGGGACAGTCTAGATGTTTCAGGCAGGTCCAATTGCTAAGAATCTGCATCATTGTCAGATATGCAGTCTAACAGACAATCATTGAAATTAGTGTTAGCCAGTGGCCTATGATATGGTGGCACTGAGCATACCCCCAGACAACATTGAATTGCCTTGAAAAATGCTTTTAGTGGAAATCATGCATTGACCGGAGTGGATTATTGTATTGGGAATATTTTACATGCATGGTTACTATGAGGATCTTAGTAACTAAAATAAACTGGTCACTATAGCCACCTGGATTCAGTGTGATTATTTTTGTTTTTCATTGCACAGACCAAAGTGTCTAGTAAACTATTACTAAGTAAAAACCATAATCATCACATGGTATGACAGCTACTTGGAATATCACATTGAAGGTTCAGGCTCACAGGCTATGGAAATACAGAATGCAATTGCATCTTACATGAGGAAATGTTTTGGTAATAAAAACATCAAACATAACAAATTCACTATGTTGTGAGACAAATATATATTTTCTTTTTTTTTCAGGATTTAATGTAAATCATTTAGACATTGCTCCTAGGTATGCAAGTATTCTCATGGGGATATCCAATGGTGTTGGAACATTGTCAGGAATGGTATGCCCACTCATTGTAGGTGCCATGACAAGGCATAAGGTAAGACATTTCCAACTCTGTATTCCACTAGATTTGTTATCCTATGTGCAGAGCACCCTCTATGTACTTCTGAAACAATTGAGTTCTAGTGCAATAACCAATTTCACTGTGTAAAATTTCTACAAAGCGTATTCTACTATGCTCCACCATCAAAATTGCCTTTGAATGCATCATTGACTGATGTTCTGGAATCAGACCCAACATAAACCTGGGATATTCCACAATATATAAAAATGTATGAGAGAATACTCCAAGTATCATTTTATATCTTGTATATTACACAAGGTACTATTGTACAAAGAGGTTAAGTCAGCATATTTTTACTCAACATATAAAATACAATACTTTCATACTTGTATTTGAATTATGTTAAAAGATGCTGTCTAGAGAAATCTGGATTTGCAGGATGTTGCAGTTGTGATTATTCATGTAAGGTGTTGATGTAATGAAGCGTTGCTTGTTCTGGAGCTGTTTGATTTTTTGGGGAGTTTACTATGCACCACAAAATGCAGAGGTTGCTGCTAGGTCTCAGCTGATGTTTGATGTATTCCTGCTAGGATGTTTTTTGGTGTTTTGTAGGCAAAGTTATGTATGGGCAAGTTAGAACTCTAGCTAAAAATGTTGGAATGACTAACTATATTCAAGTTTGGTCTATTTACTAAAATAAGTGTAAATTTTGTAAGCTGTGACCGTGTCTGTTCTTAAGCACCATAATTGATCGGTGTGAGAAAGTAGCCTCTTTCTAGCCTTGTTACCCCCACTTTTGGCCTGTTTGTGAGTATATGTCAGGGTGTTTTCACTGTCTCACTGGGATCCTGCTAGCCAGGGACCAGTGCTCATAGTGAAAAACCCTATGTTGTCAGTATGTTTGTTATGTGTCACTGGGACCCTGCTAGCCAGGACCCCAGTGCTCATAAGTTTGTGGCCTATATGTATGTGTTCCCTGTGTGATGCCTAACTGTCTCACTGAGGCTCTGCAACACAGAACCTCCGTGGTTATACTCTCTCTGCTTTCTAAATTGTCACTAACAGGCTAGTGACCAATTTCACCAATTCACATTGGCATACTGGCACACCCTTATAATTCCCTAGTATATGGTACTGAGGTACCCAGGGTATTGGGGTTCCAGGAGATCCCTATGGGCTGCAGCATTTCTTTTGCCACCCATAGGGAGCTCTGACAATTCCTACACAGGCCTGCCACTGCAGCCTGAGTGAAATAACGTCCACGTTATTTCACAGCCATTTACCACTGCACTTAAGTAACTTATTAGTCACCTATATGTCTAACCTTCACCTGGTGAAGGTTGGGTGCTAAGTTACTTAGGCCCTGATTCCTAGCTTGGCGGGCGGCGGGAGCCGCCCGCCAAGCGGGAACCACCTGAAGACCGTACCGCGGTCAAAAGACCGCGGCGGTCATTCTGGGTTTCCCACTGGGCTGGCGGGCGACCGCCAAAAGGCCGCCCGCCAGCCCAGTGGGAAACACCCTTCCACGAGGAAGCCGGCTCCGAATGGAGCCGGCGGAGTGGAAGGGGTGCGACGGGTGCAGTTGCACCTGTCGCGAATTTCAGTGTCTGCTATGCAGACACTGAAATTCAAAGTGGGGCCCTCTTACGGGGACCCCTGCAGTGCCCATGCCATTAGCATGGGCACTGCAGGGGCCCCCAGGGGCCCCACGACACCCCTCACCGCCATCCTGTTCCTGGCAGTCGAAACCGCCAGGAACAGGATGGCGGTGAGGGGGTCGGAATCCCCCATGGCGGCGCAGCTTGCTGCGCCGCCATGGGGGATTCCTCAGGGCAGCGGAAAACCGGCGGGACACCGCCGGTTTTCCCTTTCTGACCGCGGCCATACCACCGCGGTCAGAATGCCCTTAGGAGCACCGCCAGCCTGTTGGCGGTGCTCCCGCGGTCCCCTAGTAATGACCCCCTTAGTGTGTGGGCACCCTGGAACTAGCCAAGGTGCCCCCACATCGTTCAGGGAAAATTCCCCAGACTTTGTGAGTGCGGGGACACCATTACACGCGTGCACTATACATAGGTCACTACCTATGTATAGCGTCACAATGGTAACTCCGAACATGGCCATGTAACATGTCTAATATCATGGAATTGTCACCCCAATGCCATTCCTGCATTGGGGAGACAATTCCATGATCCCCCGCGTCTCTAGCACAGACCCGGGTACTGCCAACTGCCTTTCCCGGGGTTTCACTGCAGCTGCTGCTGCTGCCAACCCCTCAGACAGGTTTCTGCCCTCCTGGGGTCCAGCCAGGCCTGGCCCAGGAAGGCAGAACAAAGGACTTCCTCAGAGACAGGGTGTTACACCCTCTCCCTTTGGAAAAAGGTGTCAGGGCTGGGGAGGAGTAGCCTCCCCCAGCCTCTGGAAATGCTTTGATGGGCACAGAGGGTGCCCATCTCTGCATAAGCCAGTCTACACCGGTTCAGGGATCCCCCAGCCCTGCTCTGGTGCGAAACTGGACAAAGGAAAGGGGAGTGACCACTCCCCTGACCTCCACCTCCCAGGGGAGGTGCCCAGAGCTCCTCCAGCGTGCCCCAGACCTCTGCCATCTTGGATTCAGAGGTGTGCTGGCACACTGGACTGCTCTGAGTGGCCAGGGCCAGCAGGTGACGTCAGAGACTCCTTCTGATAGGCTCTTACCTGTGTTACTAGCCTATCCTCCTTCCTAGGTAGCCAAACCTCCTTTTCTGGCTATTTAGGGTCTCTGCTTTGGGGAATTCTTCAGATACCGAATGCAAGAGCTCACCAGAGTTCCTCTGCACTTCTCTCTTCACCTTCTGCCAAAGGATCGACAGCTGACTGCTCAGGACGCCTGCAAAACCGCAACAAAGTAGCAAAGACGACTACTGCAACCTTGTATCGCTTCATCCTGCCGGCTCTCTAGCCTGTTTCCTGGTGGTGCATGCTCTGGGGGTAGCCTGCCTCCTTCTTGCACCAGGAGCTCTGAAGAAATCTCCCGTGGATCGACGGAATCTTCCCCTGCAACCGCAGGCAACAAAAGACTGCATCACCGGTCCTCTGGGTCCCCTCTCAGCACAACGAGCGTGGTCCCTGGAACTCAGCAACTCTGTCCAAGTGACTCCCACAGTCCAGTGACTCTTCAGTCCAAGTTTGGTGGAGGTAAGTCCTTGCCTCCCCACGCTAGACTGCATTGCTGGGTACCGCGTGATTTGCAGCTGCTCCGGCTCCTGTGCACTCTTCCAGGATTTCCTTTGTGCACAGCTAAGCCTGGGTCCCCGACACTCTAACCTGCAGTGCACAACCTTCTGAGTTGTCCTCCGGCGTCGTGGGACTCCCTTTTCTGACTTCGGGTGGACTCCGGTTCACTCCTCTTCCAAGTGCCTGTTCTGGTACTTCTGCGGGTGCTGCCTGCTTCTGTGAGGGCTTCCTGACTTGCTGGGTGCCCCCTCTGTCTCCTCATCCAAGTGGTGACATCCTGGTCCCTCCTGGGCCACAGCAGCATCCAAAAACCCTAACTGCGACCCTTGCAGCTAGCAAGGCTTGTTTGCGGTCTTTCTGCGTGGGAATACCTCTGCAAGCTTTTTCACGACGTGGGACTTCCATCCTCCAAAGGAGAAGTTTCTAGCCCTCTTCGTTCTTGCAGAATCTACAGCTTCTACCATCCGGTGGCAGCTTCTTTGCACCCTCAGCTGGCATTTCCTGGGCATCTGCCCTCTCTCGACATTGTTGCGACTCTTGGACTTTGTCCCCTTGTTTCACAGGTACTCAGGTCTGGAAATCCACTGTTGTTGCATTGCTGGTGTTGGTCTTCCTTGCAGAATCCCCCTATCACGACTTCTGTGCTCTCTGGAGGTTATAGGTGCACTTTACACCTACTTTTCAGGGTCTTGGGTGGGCTATTTTTCTAACCCTCACAGTTTTCTTACAGTCCCAGCGACCCTCTACAAGCTCACATAGGTTTGGGGTCCATTCGTGGTTCACATTCCACTTTTGGAGTATATGGTTTGTGTTGCCCCTATACCTATGAGCTCCTATTGCAATCTACTGTAACTTTACATTACTTGCATTACTTCCTTTTGCTATTACTGCATATTTTTGGTATTGTGTACATATATCTTGTGTATATTTGGCATCCTCATACTGAGGGTACTCACTGAGATACTTTTGGCATATTGTCAATATCTGTATATTGTGTTTTCTTATGATATTGTGCATATGACACCAGTGGTATAGTAGGAGCTCTGCATGTCTCCTAGTTCAGCCTAAGCTGCTCTGCTACAGCTACCTTCTATCAGCCTAAGCTGCTAGAAACACCTCTTCTACACTAATAAGGGATAACTGGACCTGGTACAGAGTGTAAGTACCCCTTGGTACCCACTACAAGCCAGGCCAGCCTCCTACAATCGGGTTTAGTGTCCTCCTTTGATTGCCCTACTACTGAGCCCAATGACTTCTCCATTTGACACAATCTTCATTCACTTTACTGCCTCTGCTAATCCATGAATCACCCTCAATTTAATGTGCTTTTCAAGTTTATTTATTTCTCTATTTGTTAATATTTTAAAAACACCCCTTCTTTAATATATACACACTATAATTTTCCAATCCCCAATGCATTTTGGACTCTTGTCCTAAGCCCTTCTTTAGGGGGTTATTTTAATTTTGGTTTAAAATCAGAATAATGTTTTCATGTTGCAGAAGTCTCACTACAATTGTGCCAAACGTTATGCCATTAGAAGGTACTAACTACACCTCTGTCCCCATCTATTTTACCTAATGCATCATTTCTTTCTGTGCCCCATTTCAAATGAAAACTGGCCTGAGATGATTGGTGCACCTTCTCACACTTTCTGCATCAGTTTGCACCTGGAACTTTTAGTTGTATTTTAAGTGTGCATAAAACTGTCAGATGCTTACGTCTAAATATCAGTAAAGATCCAAAAGACTGCACCTGGGGATATGTACGTTACATGACGACCATATTTCCATGACCACTTCTCGGATACATCCCTGGAAATGCCCTCAAGTGAAACATAAGTGAAAACTTGAGAGTACCTAGGTTATGCACTCAGTCAATTAATTTACACTAGGCAACATTTGTCGATACAACATAAGTTACTCTTATTTGCAAGCACAAACAAATCCGAACATTTTCTTTGTTACTCTGTCCTGTGGTGGTATTGCATCTTACAAATATACCAGAACCCTGTACATCTTCTTTATTTATGTGTTTCTTTGATAAAGGACTAATGAAATCTTCTTTGTTAAATTTTAGACCCGCGAGGAGTGGCAGAATGTGTTCTTGATAGCGTCAATAGTGCACTACAGTGGTGTAATTTTCTATGGCATTTTTGCATCTGGTGAGAAACAAGACTGGGCTGACCCAGACGACATCAGTGAAGAAAAATGTGGAATCATAGATGAAGATGAACTAGCGGAAGAGACTGAATTGAATAGTGACACTTATGTTAATCCAAGCAAGAAAACGTCATACGGCGCTACAGCTCACAACAATGAAATGGCAAAGAAAGGGTGGAGGAGACAAAAGGGGATAACAGAGGACTTTGATGAGGAGGGGCCTCATTATTATGAAAATGGAAATTTCCAAAATAATTACAACACCCAGGATTGAAATGTTAGTGCAGTACTTACAATTGACACATTATGTCTTTTTAGATAATTTTTGTTGAAATTCTGTTGTTAATACTCTGTAATTTATTGCATTTAGTTTTTAACAGTAACACATGATATAGAATCCAGATTATTCATTGATTTATTCAGCAAGTTCTTATTCATTATTTGTAAAATGTCTACCAACGCTTTTAATATTTGTAAGTGGTTATCTGCTTTACAATAAAACATAGGGCTTTCTCCTCTTTCTATTTTTTTAAATTATGTTTTTCCAGATTGAACTGTCATGAATTACCAGTGGTGCTGGAACAGTTTGCAGACAGGAGTTGCTGCCATCAATTTCACATAAATTAAGTTATACGGATTGTGAAAAATCCAAGCGTCACACTAAAAACAAGTATAGCAAATGAGTAACATCCATTCAGCAGGAGAGTGGGAAGGATGTAGTATGTAGCCAGCTGGTGCACACTGCCACAATTATCTTACCAAGGCATGGTGTTGGTAGCTTACTGTTATTCACAAACAGCACATTTTTCATTGAAGTGGCACTTCAGAATTTAAACAAGCATTGGCAAAGACAATAGGTCTCTGCAACCCGAGAGCTATAGGTGTGGTTAATGTCTTTTAGCTACGTGTTATGGAGGAGAGTGGTGTGGGGTGAAATTATATGGATTGGAGTGGAATTGTTTGTGGTGGAATTGTGTGGTGTTGAGTGGAGTCATGTGTAGCAGAATTATGTGGCATGGTGTGCATTAGAATTATGTGGCTAGTAATTATGAGGTATTGAGTGTAGTGGAGTTATGTAGAGTAGGATTGTGTGTTATGGAGTGTAGTTATGTGGAGTGGTATTGTGTGTCATGGAGTGGCATGTAGTGGAGTGGAACTGTGCTGTGTGGTGCTGAATTTTGTAGCATGATGTGGATTTCTATGGTGTTGTCAGCTCAAGTGTTCACACCGCCAAGAAAAGTTCAAGGGGAAGCATTATTGAACGAAATTGTTACTGCTTCTTAAACGGTTGGGAAAATACTTTTTAAATGAAAATTAATTAATGCCATCTCTTCCAATGAAGAATATGATTGCCAACCTATCCAGACACTACTGAGCCATCTTGCTTCTGCAAGGTTTTCTGTTTTACTTCCTCCGTGATTAAAAAAAAAAATGCTTCTCACGCGCTTGCTTGCCTGTCAAACACACATACCTCTCCCACTGACTGACCGAGCCACCACATACTCAGAACACTCCAAACCTGCGTTTGGAATAATTATTTCCAAAATAATATTTTCGAAGACCCTAATATTTAATAGAAATCCATAGTGAAAAGAAATATTTGTTGGAAGGATCTAGTGTAACGTGCACCGTGTTGAGGTTATTGTTGACAAAACGGTTGTTTTACTGTCGCATTCAGATATGACACCTGATGCGGAATGCAGAGAATCTCAAGAGCGAAAAATATATCGAAGACTGCAGTATAGTAATTATTAATAAAGCACTGTCCATACTTAGGCTAAAGATCATACATATCGCTGCAAATCGCTGTTGACATTTAAGCTACAGTGTGTAGCAATCAAAACAACTGGAACTACTCATGTATACATAGTCGCATACAAATATAGTATATTTTTATAATTGACAAAGTGCGATGAATTAACAAAAATCAACGTATTTACCGATTTAAAAAAAAATCTGTTGATGATAAACTAAATTTTTGAGATGCACAGACACGGCCCATTGTATCATATCGATTCAGACACAAACAGTTTCTGTAAATGTGTTTTACTATTTATTCATTAGCAGAAATTAAGAAATGTTAATATACAACAATATATTAATTGATAAGCATCTTGATCAGCATTTTTCTTTTTACTATAAACGATCTACACCAGTGGTTCCCAAACTGTGGTCCGGGAACCCATGAGGGTCCGCAAAGCCTTTTTGAGGGTCCGTGACTGGTTAAAAAATTAAATATTACTAACAGATTAGGCCCCCAGCTTTCAGTACTGACTCATTGGGGGGGTCCCCGGATTCCAATAATGATTTAGTGGGTGCCCCTGGGATCCAGTAATGATAAAAGGGGGGTCCACAGAAGTCAAAAGGTTGGGAACTGCTGATCTACACCTCTCTGGTGCCGTAAAAAGCAGCATTTAGGTGCAATCTTCGCAGACAGGCTCCTGGAGCGGTGTAAACTAGATCTGAGCCAATCCTACCAAGGGAAGCAGAGTGAAGACATTGTAAGCCTAGACAGGAAGGGTGGTGTCTAATGGTAGCATGGCCGGTGTGGCTGTGGGACAAACTCTTTCATCATCAGCAGGGTACGTCGAAGCAGGGAGCTTCCACCCTTCTTTTTATTTCTGTTTGCAACACCTTCATGAGTAAAACCAGCATCGGTTTCTTCTCGAGGGTGGGGGCGCATTGCCCCTTGCCCACTGTAAGCCACGCAGGCAAAAACAAAATGACAATGAAAATATTTAATTGCCATTTTATTTTTACCAGTGCAGTGTTCTCTACAGCAGCACCAGCCCCGAGCCTAGAGACATGCTGGGCATGTCCTCTGCTGCCGATTGGAGGCAGAGAACAGAAGCAGGGCTAACTGGATGCTCCAAAGTGTGCATGTCACTCTTTTTCACACGCAAGAGTGACATGAGCACTTTGAAGCTCTAAACTCAGCTGTCTTAAGACAGCTGGGGGAGACCAAGCACAGGCCTCTAGGGCCTGAAGGAGCGTCCAACCAGCCTGCACCATCCAATCCAGGTGCTTTTCTTATGCTGGTTAACATGAGAGCAGTGTCTGGATTGGTTAGGGGAGCTCTTCCTCCATCCGACAGCAGAGACCACAGAAGAACTCAGAGGAGGACGTGCAGCCCATGGATAAGTGCCATTTTATTTGACTTCAAATGTGTAACGCAAGTGTGTAATGCAGGTAAGTGTAGTGGTTGTGTTTATTTTGTTGTGGGTATTTGTTTTTATTTGGCCTTTTGGGCGGAGGGGGTATTTTATTTCAGACGTTTGGAGAGAAGGGTGGATTACTTTGGAATTTTAGAAGGAGGGATGTTTTATTATTTTTTGGAGGGGAGTGGTGGGGCACTTCACTCACCCAACCCCTTTTAAAGGGTGTGAGTAAAACTGATGAACGCATATACAGGGTCACAACTAGACCCAAACTTCGGGGGGTGGATTTCTTCACCCACAGTGGTAGAGCTATCACTCTACACAATCAGGGTAGACACATCCTCAAAGCAAATATGAGACCTCACATTGGCAACATGTCTGGTTTTAATGTTCGAACACATGCAAAGAGCATCTGTATATGCCTGTATTTTTATGCTATAGCACAATAAAGTCGGATCTGTAGGCTTTGCCAATACTTTTCACTGAGACATTAAGCACTGCTGGAGCTTCAAGAGTATCCCCCAGACCTGCAAGCATCAGATGACTGCAAGATGGCGGGTACCCACCGACTCTTGTGTCAGGTGTGCATGTCTGACACACAGAAAAGAAAGCACTGAAGCCTTATTGGAAAGGTGTTTTTTCTTACTAAAAGCAACATAAGCTGCATAATAAACAAATGTTTCCAGGGAACAGACTGTTAATGAGAGGATCACCCAATGAACATAAGAAGCTGCTTTGAAAAACATCAAGAAGTAGAACTATATGAACTCAATTAAAGGTGTAGGTCAAGTACTGGGAAAAGCACATTATGCAGGGCTTCTGTCTGGATTTCAAAATCATGAGGATTCACCTGGAGCTTAAAAGGGAGAGGCTTTTACAGAGTGAAATAAACTGGGATACCTGTTCACAATGTAAAAACATGCATGTGTTTATATTTATACAGCACGGACCTAGCTAGAGAGCAACAGAGTGGTGTACCTCATATGGAGCGACGGGAAGATTGTACAAATGAAGTGAGAGCTTAAATCTTTACCTTACATACACTTACATCATAGTTTTTGCTGTTTCAGATGGGGCAAATTTAACCCAAATGTATTGAAGAGCTTCACATGAGCACCAGTTACACTGAATAAGTTCACCTTCATTTTTTTTTAGGTGGGGGAGATTAGGTGATTGGCTAAGACTCACAGGATGTTGAGCTGATGCTGAGATTTGAACCTGGTTCCCAATCTCCAAAGTCAGCAGCTCTGGCCGATATGCCCCATGCTTTCCCTACGCTGGCATTACAGTGCCATGCTGGATTAAAAACTGGTTTCCCAGGTTGACTTGATCACTAGAGCCCATCTACTTCCTTAACTGATGTAAAAAAGAACCTTGAGGATGTAGTTGAAGATGCTCCAAAAGTCCACCTTTGCAAATCCTTGTGAACAATAGTATTCTTTTGATGTTTACCAATAAGCCTTATGTGGTGTTCCCCATGATGTCTAGTGAGCAGACTGAGTGCAAATTATTGTGGTATGTAGGTGTTATACAGGGATCACACTTTGATTATGTTTGCTCTCGTTTAAGTTTGAGGTTTGTTTATGTCCCTGTACACTATAGTTTTAAGTGCAACATGATATACAACATAAATGCTGACACTTTCTTTTTCTCTGCAGGAAATTGGGTTGGCTAAAGGTCACATGTTTTAAATGTGCACACGCTGCACTAGAAACGCATTAGGGTATATAATATTGGCAGCCATGTTTATGACAGAGCTGAATATTTGTAAAATTAGATTAGATCTTGTTATGGTGAGGGTCAACAGCACAAGATGCGGCAGGATTAGACGAAGTCTTGGGGATAGCCAGACAAGATCTGGGCATAGAACATTGCATGTGAGAAGGTGTAAACATGCCCATGAACCTTCTGCACTTCTCACACTGGGCTCCTGTTACTTCAGATAGTGGACAACACCTGCACCCACAGCCAGTTTGGGGATTATATCCCTCCACCTGAACAGATGCCTGATGATCTCTCACAGGAAGAAAGAAGGAAGAGCTAGAAGTCTAGGGGAGTGCTTAGACCTTTTGACTGCTGAGGGAACCATGATTGTAGCTTACACCTGCTGCTGGAAATTCCTCCTCCTCCTGTACCCTTGAAGTTGAAATAATCTCACCACCTTTATGCTTAACACATCCATTCACTCAGTTTGGGGTTTACCTACTCCAACCAAGCCCTGGGAGGTGGCAGCAGAAGGACTGACAGCTGGATCAGCAGTGGATGACTGCATTGTGCACGATGAGCTAAATAATCAGAGCCACTGGTGTAAGTTCTATCCATTGTCTGCAGTACTCAGAATGAGAGCAGTAGGAACTGACACTATATAATAGCAGCAATAGTCACTTTCTGTGACAGGAGCACAACTTGTAGGGAATGGCAGTGTTAATACCTGCAGGCAGTGCAAGAAAGTCCCTATGACAACAGCAAGGCTCAAAGATATGCCTAAGGTAGGAGTTGTGGTAACAGCAGGGCCCAGCTTGATAGCTTCAATATTTTCAGGGTATGACGTAAGCATCTTAAGTAAGAGAGTGTGACTACACATGTACTTTCAGTTGCCAGGTTGTGTCTGTTCTAACTGGAGGGTAAGCTTGCACTGTTGCTAACTACTGCGACCAAGGAAAGCATGTTTATTGCTAACAAAGAGTACCAGTTTTGTGAGTAAAGAAAGCTTGTGCTGTAGGGTTTCAATATGTCATGAAGCTTAGATTGCTTCTGCCAGGACACACATATTCTTTAACAGAGGGAAGGTCACTGCTGCTGTCTCATCTGTACCTGCTCTGTGAGAGGCACACGTTTCCACTGCTGCTAGACATCTACCTGCTCTGGAGGGAGGGTTTCACAATTGCTATCCTTTTTGTACCGAATCTGTTTGACAGCTATGGATGCTGCCAATGTCACAATGTGTTATGTTTTTTACTGTGATGCATCTCATAAAGCATTTAACTTTGTAGAAGTCAAAAAATTGACTTGTTAGTGATATTTGTGTAGATGATCCTAATAAAAAATTATTTCGCGAAATGTGCTAAAGTTAATTTTTGATTCTCCCTGTGAAACTCAGTTTTAAAATTGACTATACCACATGACTAAAACATGGCTTCCAAGTGACTATGGTGGTCATTACAACCCTGGCGGACGGTGTTAAAGCGGTGGTAAGACCGCCAACAGGCCGGCGGTAAACAAATTGGAATTACGACCGTGGCGGAAACCGTCAACAAAGACAGTCACTTTAACACACCGACCGCCACGGCGGTACAGACAAACAGCTTGGCGATCACCGCCAACAGACAGGCGGAAGACAATGTACCGCCCACAGTATCACAACCTACCAATCCGCCACCTTTTCCGGGGCGGATTCCCCGCAGACAAAAACACAGTGGAAACAGGACTTCGAAGGGAAAACACTCACCTCTACATACCCCACGAGGAATGCAGACGCCATGGAACCCGAGCTGCACATCCTGCCAACCCTCATCTTCTTGCTGCTCTACCAGGAGCACGAACGCCGGTGGCGAAGACAATGGTGAGTACTGCACCTTTGACACAGGGGAGTGGGGAGGGAAAAACAGGGACACACACATGCAACACCCCCACCCCCACCCTCACCCACTACAACACACACACTAATACATATTTATACATTATAGTTACACCCCCCAAGCCCCCCGGAAGAATGCAAAGACAAAAGGAAATGAGTATAACCATTGTAATATATTAAAATCAAGTAAGCAAAAATATATATATACACCATAAACAAAATATATACCAAGCTTAGTAGTCCAGGTAGTGCTCCAATGAAGTCCATGGAACACTGGGCCCACACGGTATGGGCGAGGCCCACACAAGATCCCCGACCATGACGGAGAGAACACTGCAGGTGCATCAGAGAGCAAGAAAACAGGCACCTCAGGGGGAGGGAAAGGGGGGGCACCTCAGCCGGTTGAGTGCACAACGCCAAATCCACAAGGGGACCACATGCCCACTGTTGCATCCT
The DNA here is from genome assembly GCF_031143425.1 of Pleurodeles waltl. Classification (NCBI taxonomy): domain Eukaryota; kingdom Metazoa; phylum Chordata; class Amphibia; order Caudata; family Salamandridae; genus Pleurodeles; species Pleurodeles waltl. The sequence goes on from NC_090442.1 coordinate 842,077,383, forward strand.
GGGCAGTGCAAAGCCACAGTCTCTCAAGTCTCTACAGTGGGTGGGTTGCCCACTGTTCAATCCTGGGGAGTGCAAAGCCACAGTCTCTCAAGTCTATACAGTGGGTGGGTTGCCCACTGTGCCATCCTGGGGAGCGCAAAGCCACAGTCTCTCAAGTCTATAAAGTGGGTGGGTTTCCCACTGTGCCATCCTGGGGAGCGCAAAGCCACAGTCTCTCAAGTCTATACAGTGGGTGGGTTGCCCACTGTGCCATCCTGGGGAGCGCAAAGCCACAGTCTCTCAAGTCTATACAGTGGGTGGGTTGCCCACTGTTCAATCCTGGGGAGTGCAAAGCCACAGTCTCTCAAGTCTATACAGTGGGTGGAGTGCAAAGCCACAGTCTCTCAAGTCTATACAGTGGGTGGGTTGCCCACTGTGCCATCCTGGGGTGTGCAAAGCTACAGTCTCTCAAGTTTATACAGTGGGTGGGTTGCCCACTGTGCCATCCTGCGGAGTGCAAAGCCACAGTCTCTCAAGTCTATACAGTGGGTGGGTTGCCCACTGTGCCATCCTGGGGAGTGCAAAGCCACAGTCTCTCAAGTTTATACAGTGGGTGGGTTGCCCACTGTGCCATCCTGGGGAGTGCAAAGCCACAGTTTCTCAAGTCTATACAGTGGGTGGGTTGCCCACTGTTCAATCCTGGGGAGTGCACAGCCACAGTCTCTCAAGTGGATGACAGTCTCCACTGGTTCTGGAGTTGGCATGGTGCCCAGAGTGCTTCATCCTGCTAAGGACAGAGGTAGTGGATGACAGTCTCCACCGGTTCTCGAGGGGGCATGGTGCCCAGAGTGCTTCATCCTGCTAAGGACAGAGGTAGTGGATGACATTCTCCACTGGTTCTGGAGGGGGCATGGTGCCTAGAGTGCTTCATCCTGCTAAGGACAGAGGTAGTGGATGTATCTCTCCACTGGTTCTGGAGGGGGCATGGTGCCCAGAGTGCTTCATCCTGCTAAGGACAGAGGTAGTGGATGGGAATATCCTCTGGTTCTGGAGGGGGCTCTGTGCCCAGAGTGCTTCATCCTGCTTGTGAGGGACTCAGTAGCGTCAGTGCCCATGGCCCTCATGGGCCAGCGGTGCTTGTAGCGGCGGTGCCCTGTTCAGCAGTGCTTGTAGCGGCGGTGCCCTGTTCAGCGGTGCTTGTAGCGGCGGTGCCCTGTTCAGCGGTGCATGAAGCAGTGGTGCCCTGTTCAGCGGTGATGGTAGTGGTGGTGCATGAAGCGGCGGTGCCCTGTTCAGCGGTGCTTGTAGAGGCGGTGACCTGTTCAGCGGTGCTTGTAGAGGCGGTGCCCTGTTCAGCGGTGCATGAGACGGCGGTGCCCTGTTCAGCGGTGCTTAAGGCGGCGGCCTCCTTTGCAGTGACTCAGCTGCTGGCGGTCCTCTCTGTCCCAGCGGGGCTTGTGCTGGCAGTCCTCTCTAGCCCAGCGTGGCTTGTGCTGGCGGTCCTCTCTGTCCCAGCGGGGCTTGTGCTGGTGGTCCTCTCTAGCCCAGCGGGGCTTGTGCTGGCGGTGGCCTCTTGGGAAGTGGGGATGATGGCGGTGGCCTCCTGGGCAGCGGGTATGATGACGGTGACCTCCTGGGCAGCGGGGATGATGGCGGTCTCCTCCGCCGTGCTGCTCTTCCCTGACTTTCCGGGTTTCTTGTGCCCTTCCCCACCTTGGAAGGTGTTGCAGCTGACTCCACGCTCCCACCGGGACCCCTGGGAGCGGCTTTGGTGGCTGGAGTCTTCCCCCTCTCCCGCCGGGCACTGGCCAACTTTTGATGCTTGACAGGTGGGGGACTGTCTGTGCTGTGGCTCCGTGCCACACTGGCTGCCCTGGTGGCCGGTGCACCCAAGATTCCGGTGACTACAGGTACCACTGGTCCTGGAGATGTTGTGGCTGAGGTGCTAGGTTGGGACCTGGAGAGTCGGGCCCTAGGACACGGACAGGGTGGGGGAGGTGTCGGAAAGAGGTCAAGGTTGGACAGGAAAAGTTTTTGGGAGACACTGGGACGGGTAGCTGGAGGGGGTTTGGGAGTGGAGGAAGAGGTTGTGGTTGTAGGCGGTGTATGTTTGGTGACTTTGGGTGAAGGTGCATGCGCTGGAGACTGACGTGAGGTGGATGGCTGTTGGGTGGGTGTGTGCCTGTGTTTGTGTATCTTGGGAGGTGGCGTCACAGACACACTGGGAGAGGACACAGGGGACGTGTGAATGGTAGTGGGGTGGTGACTGCACATGAGCGGGGTGTGGTGGTGGGTGTGCTGGTGATGGCAGTAGCGGCTGTAGATGTATTGCATGCAGGTGTGAGTGTAGATGAGACTGGGAGGGAGGAGGGAGACGAGGAGGAGGGGGACACAGTGGAGGCAGTGGATGTTGGTGTGTCTGCATGTGTCTGATGCTTGTGTGAGTGCCTGTGGGATGTGTGGTGCTTATGTTTGCCTGAGCTTCCCTTGTGTGTTGACGTGTGTGCATGCTGGTCTGAAGGTGTGCTTGGGATAGGCTGGGGTACAGGGGATTGGGTCTGGGTGGAGGAAGTTGGAGGGGGGAGGCTAGAGACAGGGACAATGGTTGCCATCAATGCTGAGGCCAGAGCCTGAAAAGCTTGCTGAAGGGCCGCCTGACCAGAAAGAATGCCCTCCAGGAAAGCATTGGTTTGTTGCAACTGCCTTTCGACACCCTGGATGGCATTCAAAATGGTAGACTGCCCAACAGTGAGGGACCTGAGGAGGTCAATGGCCTCCTCACTGAGGGCAGCAGGGGTGACTGGGGCAGGGGCTGAGGTGCCTGGGTCAAAGGTGATGCCCACCCTCCTGGGTGAGCGGGCACGGGGCAAAGGCTTAGGGGCTGCTGGGAGGGCGGTGCTGGTAGGTGGTTGGTGGCTGTACCTGTAGATGCGGGGGCACAGATGTTGCCGCCACCACAAGGGAGCTCCCATCAGAGGATGAGTCCATGTCGCTGGTCCCAGCTCCTGTCCCTGCCGTGGAGCTCCCCTCGCCATCCGTCCCACTGGTGAATTCAGACTCCATAATGTCGCCCTCCAGTGCCATGTTGGATGCAGCTCCCTCGTGCTCCGGTGCCACTGCTCCTCCGCCTGATGATGCTAATGCACACAAGAACAGGGAGACCACAAAAAGGGGGTGGGGGACAAAAGAAAGGCATGTTCAGTGCATGCATTACCGCTACCGTTGGCGGACATGACAGACACAGAAGCCCCCTGCACTACGCCGCGCTCTTGGGCTCCACTGTTCAATCCCTGGGAAATGGCCTACTAGGCTATGGATGACATCTGCTCACATGGATGACACAGGGGCATGACTAGGTGTACTTCGCACTCTACAGAGGTGGGGTGGGGTGCCACATGGGCTGCCTTATGGAGGGACCTTGCCTACTAAACTCGCCCTCGCCTAGAAAAACCCACAGCCCACCTCCCCCACCCAGACACCTCCACTGCGCTCAAAATCAGCAGGATGAGAGTGCACTCACCCCCTTGTGGCTGCTGTGATGCCCTGAAGCGCCCATCCACCTCCGGGTACACCACCGCATCAGGGGGGTCATGGTGCGACAGGCACCCCTCCCACGTTGGGAGGTCATCCCCAGCTGAGCCTCCGCCGTCTTCTTGCTACAGCGGCAAATGTCCTCCCATCTTTTCCGGCAGTGGGTGCTCCGTCTGTGGTAGACCCCCAGGGTCCAGATGTCCTTGGCGATGGCACGCCAAATATATTTTTTCTGGTGGGCGCTGACCTACATGAATTGTACATGGGGAAAAGAAAAGTTATTACCAACTGCACCGTCACAGTCATTGGCTCCCATCCCTACCCTTGCCATGTGGCACATGCACTCACTGTTGTTTCATGCACGCCACAATCTTCCCCCCTTACATCCACCCCACTCCACACAGGCATAGCCCATACAGCATGCTCCCAGTGTACTTACCTGTTTGTCTGGAGGACCGTAGAGTAGTGTGTACTGGCGGAGGACCCCGTCCACGAGTTTCTCCAACTCCTCCGATGTGAAGGCAGGGCTCCTTTCCCCAAACACTCGAGCCATTATCTCTTCCATACCGAGGTCACAGCAGCACTTGCAGTGTAGGTCCTCTCCTGTCGAAGATCAGGGATCGAGTGATTGAACAGATAGAAAATGGCAGTCACGTCCGCGCCGGTGCGTACCGTCACCACCGGAGTACATCGTCATTGGCTCCTGGGACCCACAGGGTCCAATGTTAACCAATGCAGCATTGCGCCGTGGTCTTCGACCGCCTACCGCGACAGTGTACAACGCCAGCGCAGTTACCTCACATCCCATTGTCCCACTTTAGAGGTCAGGCAGCCGCCATTTCAGGGGCCCACATGGCTTCATTTTTAAGTGGGTCACACATACCTAGGCCTAGACTCAACACACATACAGGCCACTTTTCGGATTAGGATTCGTGTTCTGTGTAAACTGTGGGTACATACCTCTGAGTTATTTGACTCTGTGCTCGCTGTTGTCCTTCATAGGCACATCCGCTGGGACATGTGAGAAGATGGCGGCATCCTCCGGTGTACAGACCGCTGGTGGACCTGTCGACAATGGAGGAAAGACATGAGATCATCACCTACAGGCTTGACCGTGCCACAATCCAGGAACTGTGCACCCAGCTGGAGCCAGACCTGATGTCAGCTATCCGCCATCCCACAGGAATCCCCCCTCAAGTGCAGGTGCTGTCAGTGGTCCATTTCCTTGCAAGTGGGTCATTTCAAACAACAGTGGCCATAGCATCAGGAATGTCCCAGGCTATGTTTTCCAACGTGTTGTCTAGAGTGTTGTCTGCCCTGCTGAAACACATGCGGAGCTACATCGTTTTCCCTCAGGTGGAGGATTTCCCTACAGTGAAAGGTGATTTCTAAGCCGTGGGACATATCCCCAACATCATAGGTGCCATTGATGGGACACATGTGGCTTTAGACCCCCCGCAGGAGTGAACAGGTGTACAGAAACCGAAAGAGTTATCATTATATGAATGTGCAGATGGTGTGTTTGGCAGACCAGTACATCTCCCATGTGAATGCCAAGTTCCCTTGCTCATGTCATGACGCCTACATCCTGCGAAATAGCAGCATCCCTTATGTGATGGGTCAACTCCAGAGGCACCGTGTGTGGCTATTAGGTGAGCACCTGGAAGCAAGACAGTGGGAATGGTTGTCTGGGTCTGGGGTTATCCCTACAGGTTAGTGTGTGTCTAACAGTTGTCCCTCGCCATTTGCAGGTGACTCTGGTTACCCCAACCTGTCATGGCTACTGACCCCAGTGAGGAATCCCAGGACAAGGGCAGAGGAACGCTACAATGAGGCCCATGGGCGAACACAGCGGATAATCGAGTGGACCTTCGGCCTCCTGAAGGCCAGGTTCAGGTGCCTCCATATGACACGTGGATCCCTATTCTACTCACCAAAGAAGGTGTGCCAGATTATCGTGACCTGCTGTATGCTTCACAACTTGGCTTTGCGACAACAGGTGCCTTTTCTGCAGGAGGTTGGTCCAGATGGCGGTGTTGTTGCAGCTGTGGAGCCTGTGGACAGTGAAGACGAGGAAGCAGAAGACGAGGACATGGACAACAGGGACTCGGTGATCCAGCAATATTTCCAGTGAGACACAGGTAAGAATACAAACCTGCCTACTACATGTACGTTAACACTACTACCTCTCTACTGTCTGTCGTTTTCACCCAGTGTATGGTTACTGAGTTGTCACTTTCCCTTACGATTTCACAGATGTGGGTCCCACTGTGCGACATCTGCTTTGATTCCTCATGGACTAGAGCTGTGTGACATAGGTATGTTGACATTACAATTGAAAGATCTTTTTGCCACAGTAATTGAAAATACACTATTCGAAATCACAGACTGACTCCAGATTGTTTTGAGCTTCAAGGGTGTTTATTTATGTGCAAAATATTGGGGGGGGGTTGCAAAATGGTGAGGGGTGATGGTGGAGGAATGTCTTTGGCAGAGTCCAGTCTATTAGTCTCACAGGTGCATTGCCCAAATGGGCATAGGAAGTGGAGCTGGGGCAGTTTAAGAATGGACAGGGTGAGAAAGTGGGACAGAAGGATGACATTCAGGGTGGCCTCATTTCTTGGCGGGGGTCTTGGCATCATTCTCTGTCTTTGTCCTGGATCTCAGGGACCATTTGCGGGGTGGTTCTCCCTCTGCAGGGGGTGGGGTGCTGGTGTGGTGGTCCTGTGGCGGTGCCTCCTGTCCACTAGCGCCGGCGGAGGTGTTGGGCAGTTCATCGTCCATGTTAGTGTCAAGGGCCCCTTGTTGTGCCACAGTGTCCGTCCTGGTGTTGAGTACTTCCTTCAGCACCCCTACGATGATGCCCAGGGTGGAATTGATGGATCTGAGTTCCTCCCTGAAGCCCAAATACTGTTCCTCCTGCAAGCACTGGGTCTCTTCACCCCTGTCAAATGCCTAATTTGTTAGGAAAAAAGATGCTGGTGTCAGAAATGTTTCATTGGAAATGAGTACCTGCAACATCTACTGACAGCACTGGCATAGCCCACTGACAACATGACAATAAGACATCTTGTGAAAAAGGGAGCAAAAGAAATGTGTGAAATGTTCTGTAAAGTTTGCCTTAGCATCATTGTGGTACTACTAGTTTACAGATCACTCATTCTATCATCTCCCGTTTCTCACTTCTCTCTTCATTCCCATCTCAGTCACATTCTCCTCTCACACTTTCTCCTCTGTCACACATTACCCTCCAAATTCTCCAATACTTTTGCTCTTTTCTCATTCACTATTTTCTATTTTATCTCTTTTTCTTCATAATTTCTTCCTTCCACCTTCTCCACCTCAACCCTAACAGTCAGGTCATGCTAGAGACTAGCCTGCGGCATTCGCACAGATTATGACCTAGGGACTGGTATCCCATGCCCAACAGAAGCTCAGTTTTTACCTTATTGCAATAAATACTGGAAGAGTTCAACTCTGCCTATGAACTGTAAAGAACCTCAACAATATTTCTGTATGAGCTCCAGTTCAATCTGTGCATGGCTCCACTTTATCTTTAAAGGGTTCAGCACTATGTATGCAGGGACTTGGCTGCATCTATACTGGAGCTCTGCTCAGTCTGTGAATGAGCTCCCCTCTACAAGACAATGTTGCTATATTTTACTACCAAACAGGCAGTCACAAGTGTTGTTACCTTGCAGGCAATAGGGTCATGATTTGAATGGTGCAGCAAGTGCAGTGGCACTGCATCCAAAAGGTGTCATAGCTCCTCTAAGCACCAAGTACTGCAATACTTTACCACTAAACGGGTAGTCACAAGTGCAGTTATCATGCAGGCACTAGAGTCTTGATTTGAATAGTGCAGTAGGTGCACTGGCACCGGGCCCCAAGAGTTGTCAGAACTGCTCTAAACACCAAATATTACTATATTTCACTACTAAACAGCCAGTCGGGGTGCAGTTACCTTGCAGCCACTAGGGCCATGATTTTAGTGGTGCAGCTGGTGCAGTGACATCGGAGTCAAAAGTTGTTATAACTCCTCTAAGCTACAAATATTGCAATATTTTACTACTAAACAGGCAGTCACAAGTGCAGTTATCTTGCAAGAATTAGGGTTATGATTTGACTGGTACAGCAGGTGCAGTGGCACCATGCCCAAAAGCTCTAGGAACCCCACTAAACACAAATTATTGCTAGATTTTCCATCTAAACAGGCAGTCACAAGTGCAGTTATCTTGCAGGCACTAGTGTTGTGGTTTTAATGATGCAACAGGTGCAGTGGCACCTGTGCCACAAGATGTCAAAATCCCTCTAAACACAGATTATCGCTAAATTTTACCACTAAACAGGTGGTCACAAGTGTAGTTAACTTGCAGGCATTAAGGTCATGATTTAAATGATGCAGCAGGTGCAGTGGCATCGGGGCTAAAAGTTGTTATAGCTCCTCTAAACACCAAATATTGCTATTTTTACTACTAAACAGGAAATCACAATTGCAGTTACCTTGCAGTTAAATGGGGCATGATTTGAATGATGTGTCAGGTGCAGTGGCACTTTACTAACTATACATTACTGTACTCTTATACAATGCCATATTAAATAAGGTACAAATTACGAGTTTGGAACCCTGGTATATTAATTCAATATATATCACAACATAAACAACTATTAATAGTTTATCAAATTTAAAACAAACAACATTATTATAACATTTTTCTAATATTTATAATCCAGTTAGTAACATAGAATGTAAATGAAAAAAACAAAGGTGAACCCTTGAATTGCCTCATTTTCAATGTATGTTAATGTGGGAAATGCATTCCCTGATTTTTTTTTCGAAATTCCCTAATTTCCACCAGTAAAATGTTGGCAAGTATGAGGTTATACCTTTGGTTAGGAGAGGATTGAGTTTGCCTTTCAAGTGCACCGGGGAACGCTCAAAAGGCATTGCCCAGCACAGTCGGAGTCTCCGCCATGGGGCCTGTGCCCTTGGGTATTGTGAATTACCAGCGACCTCCATCTTCTCCTTTAATGACACTTTCCAGCAGCAGGAGAAACTGAACATGCCTGTCTTAGAAAAGGCAATGCTTTGCTCTGGCGCCTGTTTCTCAAACAGTGCTGGTACCAGGCGTTCCGAGTGACAAGCACCCACAAGCTGCAGCCTGGGCCACAGCACATGCCGCGGGGGGAAGGGTGGTGGCTGAAGCCCTTTTCGCCCAGTGGGTGTTGCATGCCTGAGTGTTTAGGTGGGTTACTGCTCTCACTTTTGCGATTGTTGTGTACCAGGGATGTGTGTATCCTGAAAGTATCAGGCTAAATCCTGAGAACCTAGACTCTGCCCTTGTGTCCTGAGTCGAGAATTTGAGAACCATTAATTATGTAATAGCAACTCTCGTGATTTACAGCATCATGGACCTGCTAGACTGTCGCAGGAAATGCAATCGGTAAAAAAAAGTAAACAAAAAAGTGAAAGTGCTCTATAGGTACACATTTAAAAGATGAGCAACTTAACAGCAGGATAGTGAGATGGGTCAATGAACCTGCCACAGATATAGAACTGCATCAGATGTCTGGATGGAGCAATAATCTATCCGTGACTGATATAATGAGTGGGCAATAGAATCTGTGAAACCCAACTCTTGCTGTTTGTGAAATATGGAAGATGCTTTATTGGTCCTCCTAGGCACATTCACATTTCACTTGTTTGACTGAGAATTTCATCTTTCTGAGGTCTATAATTGGCTCAAGGACTAAAACCCACATTACCTATAGTTCTATCATGATACTGTAAACAAAAGTGAAAGATATATTTTGAAGCACGCTCTCAGTGTAGTGATGCCATATGATCTGAAACACACCATGGCTCCTTCAGAGAGGCAGATGCAGGCATAGGGTCTCAGCACAGACAAACATAATGTCCCGTAAAATTTTGCAAGCCATTGATTCAAACAACGTTAAATGGCATGAAGCAAGAGAAAATAATTAAAATGAGCATTAATCACCACCTAAAGCACATAGATTCGATTCATTTCTAAGCGTTATTTGCAAAGCGTGAACAGTGGCACGTCTGGCATACAGGCTGAGCTGCTTTTGCGGGCTGCAGAGTAGACCCAGAACTATGCATTATTTTACTGAACTTAAAATGCAATCCTGACCTTCTTATTATCCTTTATGTATTCCAACAACAGAACGTGAGAAGCTGAGAAGCCATCAGTGTGGGGACAATAGAGACCAGCTAATGCCAGAGTGGGCTTCAAGGGGTTGAAGGAGGATTGGTGTGGGAGAGTAATAAAGAATTTTTGAGAGCATGAGATTTAGAAAGATAAGGCTTGATGGGGAGGGTGGGGGAAGCAATGTGCAATAATTAATTTTGTACACAACTAGAATACCAGTCACATAAATCAGTCTAGTTCCCTGTGCCTTATGTAGAACTATTTGGCAAGTTTATGGAAATAATGTGCTTTCATTATACATTTTATGTTTATGAAAGCATGCGAGCTTACAGCCCAGGAGGGTGTAAAAGCAAGCCAGGAGGGGGCAAGCATTGATGAGGGAGAGATGGGAGGGTGGCTTAAGCAGCGAAGTGAGAGGGGGTTGGAGGATGTGCAAGCAACCCTGGGACATTAACATAAAAAATCCTCTCATTTTAAAGTCAGAGAAAGAAACACAAAGAGGTGCTCTTTGAAAACAGTATCTGACATTTGACCTCGGTCTTTGAATGTCACGAGATAAGAATGAGATTTACAAGCCTGTTTAACGAAACAGAGCTCAGAGCAAGTGAAAACGTGAGCTCTTTTGTGAAGTGCTCAAAAGGAAAGAGAAAAGTAGTTCCTAAAACAGTTCCCAAAACGGGAGCTATGGATGGATGGTAGTACTTGGTCCATGTTCTCAGGGAGGGCTAAACACAAGAAGAGGCATGAAACATGCAAGTCATGGACAAATGGGGAGAAAGAATATGAGAGCAATGATGGAGCCAGCAAATGGGAAATCTAAGGGTGGGCTAAATGCTCATATTGAATACAACAGTCTCTTTGAGACAGTGAATGCCCTATCCTGTCGAGACCTAAAAAGTGCAACAATTGTGCTTTCTTAACTGCTGATATATTTTGAAATATTTGTACAGTCCATTGAAAGGCATTTGGATTTTGTGATGTTTGAAAAAAAGTTAACATCCTATAGACTTTCCTCTCATGTTCCCTGTACTCCAGCAAGATTGTCGGATAGTTCCCTTAACACAATCCTCTCACTTTGTAGCCAGAGAAAGTAAAGACCAATCTCCATGTTAAATGAATAAGCAGCTATTTGTAAAAAAATATAACTTGGCATTTGTCTTTGAACGCACAGCAAATGTGACAAGATAAAAACAAAAATGAAATGCATGTTTATTGCTTATTCACATTCGAAACTCCAGTATGTTATGTCTGGGGCTACTGCAGTACCCCAGCACCCCTATTTTTAGTGCCTATGTTTATTACTGCTAGAGGCCGATGGGAAGACTGCATCGGTTGGTGAAATTCTCCATTTTTGGTACAAAATCTTTTCCTGTATGTCTAAATCTAATTATTTGCCAAATGCAAACACAAATACTAGTAGCAATTTGCAGAGCATCGCTTTGTATGCTCTGTATATACATATACGAAGTAATCATAAATACTAAGAAACATACAGTAAAACATAACTGCTAATTCTCAAAATTCATCAGGTCACAACAGTATCAGAAATGTGAAAAATAAGTGAATGAGGGACAAAACCTCACATGAGTGAAATAAGACATATTGAGAAAAGACATCAACCTACCAGGATACCCAGGTCTAACAGGTGTGAGAGAGGAAAAAGAGGAAAAAAGAAAAGGAACCTTACAAGCAGGAAAATATTGTAAAAGCTCTCGTGGGAATGGGGATATTTTGACCAAAAACATTACATTGTGGAAAATAGACACCTTCTTCTAGGCAGAAAACTGCCAAAGAGTTGCAGTTTCAAACCTAGTTATCAGTGCAAGGATTTTGTAGTGCTCTTTCAGGTTCACCGAATAATCTTAGTTGCTAACATAGCCCTTTAGTAAATGTCATTGTGATCTTGATCTATAAATGAGCTCCCCTTTAAAGTGCAAGCATGGCATCTGAGATTGGCCCTAATTATGATTGAGATAGGAAAGGTTGAGTTATTTACTGCACCCAATAAATACTGATAAGTGGTGGTGCTATATTTGCTCGGGCAGGAAATACATCCCATTTTGATTTTTCTTCTGGAAAATGAGGAACTACCTGTAGAATTGGTGTTTTCTAATTAGAATTCTACGTGCATTGGAAGTTACCACATATTTTCCCCAATACATTTCAGCAGGTTTATCAAGGGAAAATTGTGCAAACAATAAACTTTGACAAAATTTGTTTATGTTTGACCAAGGACAGTCATGGAATAAAAGTTTCTTGACACTATTTCTTTCCACTATCCCTCACTTAAAATTCTAACTCAGCTAGGTAGACTAGGTGTTTCTCAAATCAGGTTGATTTTAGAACTTTACAGAATCATCAGATGTGTCGGGATAGCAGATGGAGGGAAAAAGGTAATAGCTGAGAATTTAAGCAAAAGTATCAGACATTATTGGAGATTAAAACACACATGGTCTTTCACCGTGTTTTCAAGTTTCACTGTGTTTTTCAAAAGGAAAGCACATACACCAATATAAGTGTAAATTCAGAAACAAAGGAGCAGAAACTGAGCAGGCACTGTGTAAAGGCTCACCGCAATTCAACTTTAGGTTCCTTATGGCATCCCGGCAACATGGGACAAGAAAAAATGTCAAAGTTGTGAAGCAGGACTACATGAGTACCACAGTGCCTAACAAATGAATAAGCCCTATATGTTCTGTCAGCACTGCTCATACCCAGAACATTTCAAGGCAGGGACACATATTTACACAAGGCATCGTAAGATTATAGAAAGAATCGGAAAAGCATTTAACCTTTGGAAAAGCAACAACACTGTTTTTGACATTGGCTTTTTGACAGTATACCCTAATACAGTGAACTTACAGTAACTGTATGAAGTAGTCACAGTAAATCTACTGTAGACCCACCATTTACACCCCACAAATTAAAGCAACAGGGGTGGTAAGGACTCCCCACCCAATATCAATAAGTGAATAATCACCAAACAGCAAATTCTCACATGTGAAGATTGGTTGAAAAGGATGAGGACCTGCTTAATGGCATCCCTGCCTGATGATTGTACGACGAAACAACGACTTCAAAAACAACTACTGCCTTAACAACGAGGTCGGAACACCGACCTCGTTGCTACTACTAATGATTTTACCACGAATGCCTTAACAACAATATTTCGTTGTAAAGGCATTCCTGATAAAAGCATTAGTAATAGGCACCATTCACCCTACATCCCTCACCCCACCCCCCCAACCCCACCCCAAAACCTAAAACCCCTGACCCCCCACCCCTCCCCAAAACCAAAAACGCCCCACCCCCCCAACCCCACCCCAAAACCTAAAACCCCCTGACCCCCCCACCCCCTCCCCAAAACCAAAAACGCCCCACCCCCCCAACCCCACCCCAAAACCTAAAACCCCCTAACCCCCCACCCCCTCCCCAAAACCAAAAACGCCTCACCCCCCCAACCCCACCCCAAAACCTAAAACCCCCTAACCCCCCACCCCTCCCCAAAACCAAAAACGCCCCACCCCCCCAACCCCACCCCAAAACCTAAAACCCTCTGACCCCCCACCCCTCCCCAAAACCAAAAACGCCCCACCCCCCCAACCCCACCCCAAAACCTAAAACCCCCTAACCCCCACCCACTCCCCAAAACCAAAAACGCCCCACCTCCCCAACCCCACCCCAAAACCTAAAACCCCCCACCCCCTGCTCCCTCCCGAAAACCTAAACCCACCACTTACCTTCGCCAACTCCCTTCTTTGTACCTTAACCACGCATGTTCGTTGTTCAGAACATACATAGTTAAGGCACAAAAAAACGGAGTCGTGGTTAAAAAAAGCGTTGTTGCGCTTTCGTTAACCACGACTTTCGGAAAAAAAAAGTCGTAAAAAAGGATGTTTCCCCTGCCTGACACATCCATATTCAATAAACTGCATTTCAGCACTGGCAAATACACAATTGGATTTGTTACCAACAGAACCACTACTCAGAGCTTGCTCAAACTCGAATCACCAGCAAGGATTCGGATCAAGTTTTCAGCTGATCCGGCTGTGACTTTGGGGATATAACTGACTCTTTCTTTTGCCTGAAGTGAATCTGTCTATTAATCCGTGGATTCACAATATGAACCAATGGAGTCTTGAATAAGCCACCGATCAAGGTTGTTTCTCACTACTGTCAGTGCTGCCTCCCGTTCTTCCAGCACCTGAACCATCAAAGGTGTCAACACGTCAGAGTTCTGACCATCTGCATCTGCTTTTGGAGACTTATGACTTGCATTATAAAGAAGAGTCCGCTAGCGCAGGTGTTTTAATTAGAAATTATTAATGAGTGTTTATGTATTTTGAATAATGAGTTTGTGTAGAAAATGAATTAACAAAGAAAAATAATGCACTTGTTTGGAAATGTGACCTCGAAGTATGGCCACCAATGTTCACGAAATGCACTAATTAATGATTAATACTTATGAAATATTTAAAATGTACTAGACTGATGTAGTAATGTGTCATATTAAGGGTTATGAAGTATGTTCTAGCTTTAATAATTGCAGGCCTAAACTTAGCAAGTGTCTTGGCCTATTTTGCCAGGCCTCATGCAGAAGCTGTATTTCTTAGCAGTTAATAAAAATGCTGACAGAGTGAATTAAACTGTGAAATGTCCATTACCTTTCTAAAAGTGCTTAACAGAAGCTTTTCATGAGAACCGACTGCAAGGAGATGATGTTCCCGTTAGTGTAACATTTTAGGTGTAATGTGTGTGAGACTGACTTTCCCAGGACAAGAACAATGAAGATAGTGATGGGAGCTGAAGATGCAACAATATTGTTACCTGACGAGCCGGATGACGAGAACATAGCAAACCATACTAATCAACTGCATGTAAATAGGGAAATATTAAATTCATAGATTTGGTATAGAAAAAATATTGGGTAAAGTATGAACGTACGATTAACCTACCAATACAGAATTTAGGGATAGTTTAGGTACCTTTGATATAACAAAGTGACAGAGGAAAATTATTCAGATTTTGAGACTAGAGACTTGAGATGCAGATTTTGAGAGACTCATATCGTCACTGGGCTCATACTCTCTGACTGAGAGCCTGATGCTTTGCTGATTGACTGATGCCCTGAGGACGAAGACTGATGGATAGGTAGATATAATGAAACCTGACTGTTATGCATTTACTCCTTCTCTTTCTAGGTACCAACTGCGCTGTTTTGACAGACCCATAGCTAGATGTTTTCCAACTCTGTGTTTCTAAATTGTTTTGCATGTAGTCCAACATGCTGATGCTAATCTGACGTTAGTTAAGTGCCCTCACAACTGACTGACAATTACAGGGATGAATGATTGATGAATTACTTTTCTGAATTCCATGTATGTTATATCTTTGTCGCAGCTGACTCTACTATTGATTTGCACTGTAGCTTTAGAATGTGTCGTGGTTCAAGCTTTGATTAGATTGTGTTTCTTCCCCCGATTTGGACAACCAGTATTGTTTTTATATGTGTTTCATTTGATTTTGAGATTAATCTACATGACCTTAGCATTGTTAATATAGGGAAATAAACGTATTAAACATTTATTAAAGGTGTGGTTATTCATGACTGAAAGGTCATGGAGCTTGATATTTACTGACTTCATTGATTATTGATTTTATTGACTGCAACTGATTATTGATTATTGTGTATTGATTATTGATTTAGGAATTGGAGCTATGGTAAGAACTTCTTAATTACGAGTCAAAAGGTTCATCGACATATTCGCGTCCCCTTGTAAGTTTACTTATTACGGTCTGACGCGCTAACAGTTATGGTAGCAGACTGATGATTAGTGTCCATAGGTGTCTGGTACAGAGTGATAACAGAGACGGTAAGAGAAAAATGATTTGTTTCCTTAGGAGCATACCATAGACGTGCAGAATACAGTGACAGGTGCCCCCAGTTATGGTAGCATTATGAAGTTGGTCCTTCCAAAAATTCAGTATTGTTGAGATTTGGATATTGTTTCTCAATAATTATAATTGGAGAGAAAATGATGTCCTCTTAAGCCCAGAAATGACTTTCCCAGATCCTGGATCCTGCTAATGGGTGTTTGAGGATGTTCCTGGCTTTTTAGTGATAGAGTGAGAGAAATAGGTTGCGCTTGCACAGCTTATGCAAATTGCAGGTGAATTGTGAGGTTTGCAAGAGTTTTAGGGAGTTTGCGTACCACAAACTAAGTTGTAGTAGAAGTGTCGTACTCCGCAGTGTGAGAGTAGGGAAGTTGTCGAACTTCATATGTGTGTGGCGCTTTGTGCTCACAAATTGTCCACGTGGTTGTTGATATACTGACCCTGCATAGTCTAAGAATCCAGAGTATATTGAAAAGTGTATGAGACACTTGGTTACATGTTGTAATTTGTCAGGTTTAGTAGGTTGATCGGGCGTTGTCAACAAGTCAGTGTGTGAGTTAAAGTGGACGAGAGGAAATTTTGACTGAGATTTGGCGAGTCCTATGTGCACCAGGACAGACCCATTGATCAGTTGAGAGTAAAATTTGCAAATTTTGCTTGCAAATCTGGGAGACCGAGAAAGAGGAATAGCTGCATGTGCGAAAATGCTAACCTGACACCGAATGTGGTGCAAAGTGGTCCTAATGTGCCAACTAATCCTGTGGTGCAGACACAGCTGCAGCCACCACAGATACAGAGAATTTATCCTGATGTGGCCATTTTAGAAAGGACTTCGAACTTAGTGGTGCCCTGGAGCAGATGGTTCCGAGACCAATACTGGTCCAGACTGAGCCGGCTCCGATTTTGTTGCCCCAACTGCAGCCGCAGGTAATGCCAAGATTCACACCAGTGACAGAGACACAGTGTGACCTGACTTCGATAATGAATCAGAGTATGGGAGTTACTCTCCCACAGAGTGTAGGTGCCAGAGCAGCTCCGGATGCAATATCGCTACCGATTACTGTTGGTCCAGCGGTACCATTATTTGCACAAAAGAAACCAACTGTGAGTGAACAGGGAGTTATGTCCCAAAACCTAATGAGGGGAAGACTTAATGAACCCGTTCAGGTAGTCTCTTCTGTGAGCCAGACTTTTGACCGATCGAGATCATTTTTAGATCTTAGTCCACTTGTTGCACTTCCAGATGCTGTGACAGGACCAAATGTAGGCCAGAGCCTGAAATTATTGGCACCGCAGACTCTGAATGCAGTGGCACAGCAGGTGCCCCCGGTCCAAGCGAGTTACATTTTGTTACAGGGACTGACAGCTCAGCAGTTAACTGAATGGTTAGACAAGCTGAATACCCTACTGCAGTGATTCCCAACCTGTGGGGCGGGGACCCCTGGGGGTCCCCAAAACCTCTTCAGGGGGTCCGCGACTTCTTAGAAAATTAAATAATATTAACATATTTGGTCCCCAGCTTTCACTAATGACTAAGTGAGGGGTCCCTGGATTCCAATAATGATTCAGTGGGGGTCCCCGGGTTCTAGCAATGATAAAGTGGGGGTCCACAGAAGTCAAAAGTTTGGAAACCACTGCCCCACAGAAAGCCCCTAAAGGAGAGGAGTATTTGAATTGTGTCAGACTAGGCATGGAAGCGGGTGAACTCATTGAGAGAACGATGGGGGTGAATAAGGTGAAATCCTACACAGAGGCAGAGTTGAGATTCTTGTGCCCAAATATTATGAGAGAGGTGAGCTGAGTGCATCAGAGATTAGCAGATTTGGCAGAAAAATACATCATAGAAATTGAGAAAACGAAGCATTTGAAGAGGAGTTACAGATTCGATTTTGAAACAAAGGATTTTGAACACATGAGGTCGGCCGGAATGAAGGCGCACCTTAAAGAATTACTGCAGAGTGCTCGGATATGGGGAGCATTAGACAAATGGGAAGGCAGATGGGTAAAGAAAAGAGACAAGAAGAAAAGAGATTCTCTGGAGCTGACTGAGAATGAACAGCCCGATAAAGATCCAGTAAAGATTTTGTCAATGAGGGAAATTCCAGGGGGAAATTTTGTTCATGTACCTTGGAGCAGAGGTGGCATTCTATCATTTATGAATGATTATACAAAATTGAGAGAGAAGCCAGTAGAGTGGTATCAGCAGACAGACAGGTTTGTGAAACTTGTGAAGTGTTTGTGGGAGGACTTGAACACATTACTGGATATAGTGGTTCCAGCTGACTTATGGGTCGAGTGTAAGAGGAGTGTAGATTGTCCAACCAGTGAACCTGGAGAGAGATAAGAATACAGGCACACCCGTCTCCTGAGGTAATGAAATATTACTATAAGGTGATTGAGTTCCTGAAGTCAAGGATTTTGCCCCAAAAATATTGATTGGCAGAGGATTGACTGGACAGTGCAGGAAGGAGTCGATATATGCGTACCATGAGAGATTGTTGCAGGAATTCAAGCAATACAGTGGTACAGAAACAATTGAGGCGAAAGACATGCTACATTTTGTGTTCAGATTTGTGGAAGGATTGAAACCTGAAATTGGTCAGATGATTAAGAGTCATTTAGTTTGCTGGCAAGAAAAGCCGATTGATTCGGTGTTGCAGTATGCGAAATAATGTGGTGACAAGATTGAGTTGAAGCAGAAAAAGTTGAAAGAGAAAGCGATGGTGATGCAGATTAAAGCAGCTCAGTCAGGAGTGCAAGGAAATGTGCAGCAGATGCCGCAGCAGCAGGGAAATGTCATGTTTCAGCCCCAGATGAGAGGTAGAGGTTGTGGAGGTAATATAAATTGTGGTCCAGATTTGAATACTGTAGTGGTTCAGAATGATGTGCAAGGAATGAAGAAGCTATTGCCATGTCACATTTGCGGAGCCGTGGGATATTGGAAGTGGGAGTGTCCGATGATGGTGCAGGAAGGTGTTGTTCAGCAGAGTAATGCAATCAATTCATTTCAGAATGTGAGAGGACTGAGACTAAGGGGTCATAATCCTAATTTTCAGAATAATGTAAATCAAATGCAGAAGTTTCAGCCCATGCAACAGGTGGAAATTCCCTGTGCACAAATGTCACAGTTACAGACGATGCAGCAGCAGATTCCCATGGTGCCTAGACAGCAAATGCAAATACCACAAACCCCAATGGAGCAGCAACAGATAATGCTTTCTCAACAGGTCACAGACCAGAGACAAGACAGAAGAAAGTAATACAGTGCAAAAATTCCCGTTACACAGTGAGGATCAAATTAATGGTGACTGGACGAGTGACAGTTCAGATGAGGAGCCATGTGTGCTTGCGACCTCTTTAGAAGTAGATCAGAGAGGACCCTATGTGAGGGGAAAGGTTAGGAGTCACAAAGTTTCATTCTTGGTGGACACAGGAGCACCGTGCTCTGCAGTGAGAAATGCAGAGGTTCCTGATTTGCCCCGTTCAGGTAGAACAGTTCAGGTTGTGAGGGTAGCAAATCAATATCTGGCAAACCTGATTACAGACCCAGCGCAAGTTGAGATTGGCAATTTCCAGGGACTGCATACGTTTGTAGTCTGCAGTTCAAGTCCGGTATCCCTACTGGGAAGAGACTTGCTGTGTAAAACAAAATGTTCGATTACATGCTCAAACGATGGAATTGAGATACAGATGAATAGCGATGATGAGGAAGATCAAGCCCCAGAAATAGAGTGTGAAAATACAAGTGAGGAGTACCCTTTGATTGAGTTTTTCCCAATGTTTACAGTGAAAGAGCTCCATCCTGATTTGCAGGGGACAGTACAAGAGAACGTGTGGGATTTGACAGGAAAGGAAGCAGGATTGATTAAGGGCATGGAGCCAGTCAAAGTTACCATAAAACCGAATACAGTTTTTCCTCAACTTCCACAGTTCAACATGGCACAAGATGTTCTGATGAAAGTGGCACAGATAATTGCAGATTTGGTGAAGCAAGGGGTTCTGAAAGAAGTGTTGAGCAGCCCATGTAATTCACCGATAATGAGTTTGAAGAAGCCCTGTGGGAAGGTTCAGATTGTTCAGGATTTGAGAAAAATAAATGAGATTGTGGTCAAATGTTGTCCCGTAGTGCCCAATCCAGCTGTGATACTATTCCAAATTCCATGCAATGCAGAGTGGTTTACGATCATTGATTTGTCACAAGCGTTCTTTTCTGTGCCTCTTCATGAGGACAGCCAATTTCTCTTTTGTTTCAAATTCCTTGATCGAGTCTATTGCTGGTAAAGAATTTCTCAAGGATATACGGAGTCACCTTCCATGTTCAACCAGATCTTGAAAAAGAATTTGGAGTCATTGGATTTGCCTTTCCAATTGACTTTGGTGCAGTACATTGATGACTTATTGATTGCGTCCAAGACAAAGGACGAGTGCAAGTATGACCCGATTTCCCTGCTAAACCATTTGGGAAAGAATGGTCATAAAGTGTCTCCAATGAAATTGCAGTACTGTCAGAAAGTAGTGAAGTACCTAGGCCACCAGATTGAGAAAAGGTCAAGGAAAATATCCAGAGAAAGGATTACAACGATATTGCAGATAATGTCCTCCAACCACACAGAGATGTCAGGATGTTCCTGGGGATGGTGGGTTATTGTCGCCAATGGATTCCAACTTTTTCAGTCATTTCAAAACCCTTGCAGAATCTGACTCATAATGAAGTCACTGATCCTTTAGTGCTAGACCAGGATGAGATGAAAGTGTTCACTGAACTGAGAGCGAGTTTGTGTAGAGCTCCAGCGTTGGGTATGCCTGACTACACAAAGCCTTTCACATTGTTTTGTAATGCCCGTAATGCATGTTCATTGTCTGCCTTGACACAGGTCCATGGAGGTGCTCATCGCCCAGTAGCATATTTTTCAGCTACCTTGGATCCAGTTGCAGCAGCCTAACCAGGTTGTTTGCGTGCAGTTGCTCCAGTTGATCAAAGTCTTTCACAGTGTGAAGGTGTGGTGATGGGATATCCCCTGACTGTAATGGTCCCTCACTCTATTGAGATTTTACTGACAAGGACGAAAACACAATACCGGACTGGTGCTAGGTTGACTAGGTGCGAAACAAGCATTTTGGGGTCGCCTAATGTGACACTAAAAAGATATACAGTGCTGAACCCGGCAATCTTACTTCCGAGTGAAAATGTTGAAGTTGAAAAAGAGGAAGATGTTGAACATGACTGTCTCAAAGTAATTGAGTTGTGCACAAAACCGAGATCTGACATTAGAGATACCCGATTGAAAGAAAATGACCAAATTATCTTTGTTGATGGTTCTTGTCAGAGAGACAATACAGGGACACTGAGAGAAGGATATGCTGTGTGCACCATTACAGGTACCTTGGAAGCTTCTTGGCTTCGAGGAGTGTATTCTGCCCAAGTGGCGGAACTGGTCGCCCTTACTAGAGCATGCCATGTTTCTGCTCATCATTTTACAGACTCTGCTGTATTTCACTAAAAGAATATCTAAAGCAAGACGATTTTGAAGAGTCATAGCTCTATCCACAGCTAATTCAGTATCTATCAAGAGTATAGCATCTGAAACATTTGTCAGAATGTTATCCACAATAGTAGACAACTTTCTAATCTTGATTGAATTCAAGATGACTCCTACTGAAGGAATCACCGCACCAAATATATCTCCCACTATCGCAGAAGTGGACTCCTTCTTCTGTCTCTTGTGATGTAATTTAGCCACTTTCAGAAACTTTTTCAAATCCTCCATCTGGTAAATCTTTGGGAAAACTATCCCCAAATAACATGTCCCATACCATCCTCTTGGAAGACAGTGAAAAGCATTAAGTTCACAAATATAATAGATCCCCGGAATCGCAGGGTCCTGCCCATTGAACATAAATGTTCCACCCTCAAAATCCACAGCC
This sequence comes from Pleurodeles waltl, assembly GCF_031143425.1. NCBI lineage: Eukaryota > Metazoa > Chordata > Amphibia > Caudata > Salamandridae > Pleurodeles > Pleurodeles waltl. The sequence continues at coordinate 842,098,886 of NC_090442.1, forward strand.
ACACGGACGACACCCTCAAGACGGCAGAACACCTACACTTCCGGATCCACACTGACCCCAACACCACTCTCAGGGGAACACTCATCTACTGACCACCAGGACCTCGAGCACCCTTCTGCGACTCCATCGCCGACCTCACGAGCACCCACGCACTCACCTCAACGGACTACATCCTCCTTGGAGACCTCAATTTCCACCTGGAAAACAACAACGACGCCAACACCACATCTCTGATCGACAACCTCTCCAACCTCGGCCTCAGACAACTGATCAACACACCCACCCACATCGCCGGCCACACTCTTGATCCGATCTTCTCCGCAAGCAAACACATCACCTTTAAACACACCACCAAACTCCACTGGACCGACCACCACTGCATCTACTTCACATTCAAGAAGCACATCGAACACCACCGCACCCAACTACCACCGCACCGCCGCTGGAGCAAAGTCACCAAAGACCAGCTGACCAACACCCTCGCCCAGAACCCGCCCACCGACTCCACCGACCCAGACGCCGCCGCACTCAACCTACGACAGTGGATCACCGACTGCGCCAACACCCTCGCACCACTCAAGAGGGCCAACGACAACCAAGGAAAGAAAAAAGCCGCCTGGTTCACTGACGAACTCCTCACCTCCAAACGCACCTGCCAGAAACTAAAGAAGAAATGGCTCCTCGAACACACACCCGACAGCCTTGCAGCCCACAAGGTGGCCACCCGCAAGCACCACCAGCTAATCAGACTCGCAAAACGCTCCCACTTCACAGAGCGCCTGAACAACAACGCACACGACAGCATCGTGAAGGAGCTCTCCAACCCCAACGCCAACGTCAACGACATCCCACCATCCCAAGAACTCTGCAACGCCCTGTCCACCTTCTTCTATCAGAAGATCGCCGACATCCACGACAGCCTCAACACCACGACTCCCCCAGACCCCACCCCCGACAACTCCACCTGCACCAACCGCCTAACCGCCTGGACCCTCGTAGACGACGCTGAAACTCGCAAGATCATGAACTCCATCCACTCAGGATCCCCTTCAGACCCTTGCCCCCACCACGTCTACAACAAAGCCAACTCTACCATCGCCCTGCAACTTCGAAAGGTCATCAACTTATCCTTCGAAACCGAGACTTTCCCGGAAAGCTGGAAGCATGCCAAAATCCACACCCTCCTCAAGAAACCCAAGGCAGACCCCAACGACCTCAAAAACTTCCGTCCGATCTCCCTCCTCCCCTTCCCGGCGAAGGTCACCGAAAAGATCATCAACGCTCAGCTCACCCACCACCTCGAGGACAACTCCATCCTGGACCCCTCCCAGTCCGGTTTCAGACGTAACCACAGCACCGAAACTGCTCTCCTCGCCGCCACAGATGACATCAGACAGCAAATGGACAACGGCGAAACATCAGCCCTCATCCTTCTGGACCTCTCCGCAGCCTTCGACACGGTTTGCCACTGCACCCTATTAACACGCCTCCACGAAGCTGGAATACAAGAAAAGGCCCTCAACTGGATCTCCTCCTTTCCCTCCGGCAGAACCCAGAGAGTCCAACTCCCACCCTTCCGCTCCGAAGCCACCAACATCATCTGCGGCGTACCCCAAGGCTCCTCCCTAAGCCCGACGCTATTCAAAGTCTACATGGCCCCCCTCGCACAACAGGCCCATCAGCACAACATCAACATTCTCTCCTACGCCGACGACACCCAGCTCATCCTCTCCCTCACCAAAGACCCACACACGCCAAAGCTAACCTCCATGAGGGAATGAAGTCCATCGCCGAATGGATGAGACATAGCCGCCTGAAATGGAACTCCAACAAGACGGAGGTCCTCATCCTCGGATGCACCCCCTCGGCCTGGGACGACTCCTGGTGGCCCTCCGCGCTGGGACCCCCTCCTACGCCAACCAACCACGCACGCAACCTGGTTTCGTCCTCGACTCCGCCCTCACCATGTCCAAACAGGTCAACGCAGTTTCCTCCTCCTGCTACAACACCCTCCGCATGCTCTGTAGAATCTACAAATGGATCCCGACGGAAACCAGAAGAACGGTGACCCAGGCCCTCGTCAGCAGCAGACTAGACTACGGCAACGCTCTCTACACAGGCATCCCAGCAAAAGACATCCAGCGCCTCCAACGCATCCAAAACGCCTCCGCCCGACTGGTCCTCGACGTACCCCGCCGATGCCACATCTCCCACCACCTGAAAGACCTCCACTGGCTCCCCGTGGACAAGAGGATCACCTTCAAGCTCCTCACCCACGCTCACAAAGCACTCCACGACGCCGGACCAGCCTACCTGAACAACAGACTCAACTTCTACGTCCCCTTCCGCCATCTCCGCTCCACCAACCTCGCCCTCGCCATCATCCCCCGCTTCCAACGCAAGACCTCCGGTGGCAGATCCTTCTCCTACCTTGCCGCCAAGACCTGGAACACCCTCCCGACCCCCATGCAGCAGACCCAGGACCTTCTCACCTTCAGGAGACTCCTCAAGACCTGGTTCTTCGAACAGTAGCAGCACCCCCCAATGACAGGCCAATCTGCCACCTTTTCCGCGACGGATTCACCGCGGATAAAAACACGGCGGAAACAGGAATTTCGAAGGGAAAAAGCTCACCCCATCACACCCCACAAGGAACGAGGACACCATGGACCCGGAACTCCAAATTCTACCTGCGATAGTCTTCCTGCTCCTGTACCAGGAGCACGAACGCCGGCGGCGAAGACCACGGTGAGTACTGCACCTACGACACAGGGGAGGGGGGAGGGAAAAAACAGGGACACACACACGCAACACCCCCACCCCCACCCTCACCCACTACAACACACACACTAATACATGTTGATACATTACAGTTACACCCCCAAGCCCCCCGGAAGAATGCAAAGAGATAAGGAAATTATTGTAACCATTGTAATCTATTAAAATACAGTACTCCAAAATATATATATACACTATAAACAAATATATACACCAATAATACAAGTCCAGGTATTGCACCATTTATAGTCCGTGGACCACTGGGCCCAAAATGCATGGGCACGCCAGATCCACGAGGGGGCTCAATGCCCACTGTTCAATCCCGGGGAGTGCAAAGCCACAGTCTCTCAAGTCTCTACAGTGGGTGGGTTGCCCACTGTTCAATCCTGGGGAGTGCAAAGCCACAGTCTCTCAAGTCTCTCCAGTGGGTGGGTTGCCCACTGTTCAATCCTGGGGAGTGCAAAGCCACAGTCTCTTAAGTGGATAACAGTCTCCATTGGTTCTGGAGGGGGACTGGTGCCCAGAGTGCTTCATCCTGTGAAGGACAGAGGTAGAGGATGGATGTCTCCACTGGTTCTGGAGAGGGACTGGTGCCCAGAGTGCTTCATCCTGTGAAGGACAGAGGTAGTGGATGGATGTCTCCACTGGTTCTGGAGGGGGACTGGTGCCCAGAGTGCATCACTCACCCGTGACGGACCCAGTTGCGTCAGTGCCCCTGCCGCTCATGGGCTAGCGGTGCTTGATTTGGCAGTGCCCTGTTCAGCGGTGCTTGAGTTGGCGGTGCCCTGTTCAGCGGTGCTCGATTTGGCGGTGCCCTGTTCAGCGGTGCTTGATTTGGCGGTGCCCTGTTCAGCGGTGCTTGAGTTGGTGGTGCCCTGTTCAGCGGGGCTTGTGCTGGCGGTCCTTCATGGCCCAGCGGGGCTTGTGCTGGCGGTCCTTCATGGCCCAGCGGGGCTTGAGTTGGCGGTGCCCTGTTCAGCGGTGCTTGATTTGGCGGTGCCCTGTTCAGCGGTGCTTGATTTGGCGGTGCCCTGTTCAGCGGTGCTTGAGTTGGCGGTGCCCTGTTCAGCGGGGCTTGTGCTGGCAGTCCTTCATGGCCCAGCCGGGCTTGTGCTGGTGGTGGCCTCCTGGGCAGCTGGGCTGGGGCTGGCGGGGCCCTCCTGGGCAGCTGGGCTGGGGCTGGTGGGACCTCCTGGGCAGCTTGGCTGGGGCTGGCGGTGCCTCCTGGGCAGCTGGGATGGGGCTGGCGGTGGCCTCCTGGGCAGCGGGGCTGGGGCTGGCGGGGCCCTCCTGGGCAGCTGGACTGGGGCTGGCGGGCCCTCCTGGGCAGCTGGGCTGGGGCTGGCGGTGTCCTCCTGGGCAGCGGGGATGATGGCGGTCTTCTCCACCGTGCTGCTCCTCCCAGACTTTTGCCGGGTTTCTTGTGGCCCTTCCCCACCTTGGGAGGTATAACAGCTGACTCCACACTCCCAAAGGGACCCCTGGGGGCGGCTTTGGTGGCTGGAGTCTTCCCCCTCTCTTGCCGGGCACTGGGAAACTTCTGATGCTTCACAGGGGGGGGACTGGCTGTGCTGTGGCTCCGTGCCACACTGGCTGTCCTGGTGGCCGGTGCACTCCACATACCTGTGACTACAGGCACCACTGGTCCCGGAGATGTTGTGGCTGAGGTGATACTTCGGGACCTATTAGATGGACGGGGTGGGGGAGGTGTGGGAAAAAGGTCAAGGCTGGACAGGAAAATTATTTTGGACACACTGCGACGGGTAGCTGGAGGGGGTTTGGGAGTGGAGGAAGAGGTGGTGGTAGTAGGAGGTGTACGTTTGGTGACTTTGGGTGCAGGTGCATGCGCTGGAGGCTGTCATGGGGTGGATGGCTGTTGGGTGGGTGTGTGCCTGCGTTTGTGTATCTTCAGAGGGGGCGTCACAGACACACTGGGAGAGGACACAGGGGACGTGTGAATGGTAGTGGGGGTGGTGACTGCACATGAGCGGGGTGTGCTGGTGAGGGACGTAGTGGCTGTAGAGGTAGTGCATGCAGGTGTGTGTGTAGACGAGACTGGGAGGGAGGAAGGAGACGACGAGGAAGGGGACACAGTGGAGGCAGTGGATGTTGGCGTGTCTGCATGTGTGTGATGCTTGCGTGAGTGCCTGTGGGATGTGTGGTGCTTATGTTTGCCTGAGCTTCCCTTGTGTGGTGAGGTGTGTGCAGGCTGGTCTGATGGTGTGCTTGGGATAGGCAGAGGTACAGGGGATTGGGTCTGGGTGGAGGAAGTTGGAGGGGGGAGGCTAGACACAGGGACAATGGCTGCCATCAGTGCTGAGGCCAGAGTTTGAGAAGCTCGGTGAAGGGCCGCCTGACCAGAATGAATGCCCTCCAGGAATGCATTAGTATGTTGCAACTGCCTTTCTACACCCTGGATGGCATTGAAAATGGTAGACTGCCCAACAGTGAGTGACCTGAGGAGGTCAATGGCCTCCTCACTGAGGGCAGCAGGGGTGACTGGGGCAGGGCCTCAGGTGCCTTGGGCAAAGGTGATGCCCACCCTCCTGGGTGAGCGGGCACGGGGCGAAGGCTGAGGGGCTTCTGGGAGGGCGGTGCTGGTAGGGGGGGTGGCGGCTGTACCTGTAGATGCGGGGGCACAGATGTTGCCGCCACCACAAGGGAGCTCCCATCAGAGGACGAGTCCGTGTCGCTGGTCTCAGCTCCTGTCCCCGCCGTGGAGCTCCCCTCCGTCCCACTGGTGAATTCAGAGTCCGTAGTGTGGCCCTCCATGGCCATGTGGGATGCAGCTCCCTTGTGCTCCGGTGCCACTGCTCCCCCGCCTGATGATGCTAATGCACACAAGAACAGGTAGACCACAAAAAGGGGTGTGGGAGACAGAATAAAGACATGTTGAGTGCATGGATTACCGCTACCGTTGGCGGACAAGACAGACACAGAAGCCCCCTGCACTACGCCGCGCTCTTGGGCTCTACAGTGCAATTCCTGGGAAATGGCCTACATGGCTATGGACGACATCTGCACACATAGATGACACGGGGGCATGAATAGCTGTACTTGGCACTCTACAGAGGTGGGGTGGGGGGCCACAGGGCCATGCCTTACGGAGGGGCCTAGCCTACGGAACACGCCCTGGCCTAGGGAAACCCACAGCCCTCCTCCCCCACCCAGGCAACTCCACTGCACGCAAAGTCAGCTGAATGAGAGTGTACTCACCCCCTTGGGTCTGCTGTGATGCCCTCAAGTGGCCATCCAACTCCAGGTAGGCCGCCACGAGGATCCTGAACATCAGGGGGGTCATGGTTCGACAGGCACCCCTCCCACGTTGGGAGGCCATCCCCAGCTGATCCTCCGCCGTCTTCTTGCTCCAGCGGCGAATGTCCTCCCATCTTTTCCGGCAGTGGGTGCTCCATCTGTGGTAGACCTCCAGGATCCCGACGTCCTTGGTGATGGCACGCCAAATATCTTTCTTCTGATGGGCGCTGACCTACATGAAATGTACAGGGGAAGAAGAGAAGTCATTACCAACTGCACCGTCAAAGTGAGTGGCCTCCATCCCTACCCTTGCCATGTGGCACATGCACCCACCGTCTTTCATGCATGTAGCACTCTGCCCCCTTCCTTCTTACATCCAGCCCTTTCCACACAGGCATAGCCCATACAACATTCTCCCTGTGTACTTACCTGTTTGTCTGGAGGACCGTAGAGTAGCGTGTACTGGGGAAGGACCCCATCAACGAGCTTCTCCAACTCCTCCGATGTGAAGGCAGGGGCCCTTTCCCCAGCCATTGTCTCTTCCAGACTGAGGTCACAGCAGCACTTGCAGTGTAGGTCCTCTCCTGTCGAAGATCAGGTATCGAGTGATTGAACAGATAGAAAATGGCGGTCACGTCCGCGGCGGTGCGTACCATCACCGCCGGCGTACATCGTCATTGGCTCCTGGGACCCATAGGGTCCAATGTTAACCAATGCAGCATTGCGCCGCGGTCTCCGACTGCCTACCGCAACAGTGTACAACGCCAGTGCAGTTACCTCACATCCCATTGTCCCACTTTAGAGGTCAGGGGCCCACATCGCCTCATTTTATACTGCGTCACACATACCTAGGCCTAGTCTCAACACACATACAGGCCACCTTTTGTGTATGATTGGTGTTCTGTGTAAACAGTGGGTACGTACCTCTGAGTTGTTTGACTCTGTGGTCGCTGTTGTCCTTCATAGGCACTGTCCGCTGGGACATGTGAGGACATGGCGGCATCCTCCGGTGTACCGACCGTTGGTGGACCTGTCGACAATGGAGGAGCGACATTTGATAATCACCTACAGGTTTGACCGTGCCACAATCCAGGAACTGTGTACCCAGTTGGAGCCAGACCTGATGTCAGCAATCTGCCATCCCACAGGAATCCCCCCCTCAAGTGCAGGTGCTGTCAGTGCTCCATTTCCTTGCAAGTGGGTCTTTTCAAACAACTGTGGCCATGGCATCAGGGATGTCCCAGCCTATGTTTTCCAACGTATTGTCCAGAGTGTTGTCTGCCCTTCTGAAACACATGCGGAGCTACATCATTTTCCCTCACGTGGAGGATTTGCCTACAGTGAAAGGTGATCTCTATGCCCTGGGACATATCCCCAACATCATAGCTGCCATTGATGGGACCCATGTGGCTTTGGTCCCCCGCCCCCCACAGGAGTGGACAGGTGTACAGAAACCGGAAGAGTTATCATTCTATGAATGTACAGATGGTATGTTTGGCAGACCAGTACATCTCCCATGTGAATGCCATGTTCCCTGGCTCATGCATGACGCCTACATCCTGCGGAATAGCAGCATCCCTTATGTGATGGGTCAACTCCAGAGGCACCGTGTGTGGCTATTAGGTGAGCCCCTGGAAGCAAGACAGTGGGAATGGTTGTCTGGGGTTATCCCTACAGGTTAGTGTGTGTCTAACAGATGTCCCTCGCCAATTGCTGGCGGGAAGGGGGTCGGAATCCCCGTGGCGGTGCTGCAAGCAGCGCCGCCATGGAGGATTCCCTGGGCCAGGGGAAAACCGCTGGTTCCCCTTTTATGACCGCGGCTTTACCGCCGCGGTCAGAATAGCCCAGGAAGCACCGCCAGCCTGTTGGCGGTGCTTCCGCTGCCCTCCGCCATGGCGGTCATGGACCGCCAGGGTCGGAATGAGCCCCATAGTCCTGTGACTTTAGATGTGCACTGCATTTCACCACAGCAATTTCTTCAGGCAGTTGAATTGCATATAACAACTCCTTAATTCTATCACCATTTCTCACTGGTGATCCCGTAGAGCTCAGAAAACCTCTCTGTGACCACAATTGACCAAAGTCATGAACTATTCCGAATCCGTTTTGACTATCTATGTAGATCGTGACTCTCATTGGAGCGGAAACTTGGCACGCCCTAGTAAGAGCGACCAATTCCGCTACCTGGGCAGAATACACTCCTCAAAGCCAGGAAGCTTCTAAGGTACCTGTAATCATGCACTCAGCATATCCGGCTCTCAATGTCCCTGTGTTGTCTCTTAGACAAGAACCATCAACGAAAACAATTTGGTCATTTTCTTCGAATCGAATATCTCTAAAGTTAGATCTCGGTTTTGTGCACAACTCAGTTACTTCGAGAAGACAATCATGTTTAACATCTTCCTCCTTCTCAATTTCAGTAGTATCACTTGGAAGTAAAGTTGCCGGGTTCAGCGCTGTACACCTTTTCAGTGTCACATTTGGTGCATACCTAGTCAACCTAGCACCACTCAAGTATTGGGTTTTCATCCTTGTCAGCAAAATTTCAATCAAGTGAGGGACCATTACAGTCAGGGGATATCCCATCACCACAACTTCCCACTGTGAAAGACTTTGACCAACTTCGGCACCTACACGCAAACAACCTGGTAAGGCTGCTGCAACTGGGTCCAAGGTAGCTGAAAAATATGCTACTGGGCGATGAGCACCTCCGTGGACTTGTGTCAAGACAGACAATGAACCTGCATCACAAAACAATGTGAAAGGTTTCGTGTAATCAGGCATACCAAACGCTGGAGCTCTGCACAAACTCTCTCAACTCAGTGAACGCTCTCATTTCATCCTGATCTAGTACTATGGGATTGGTGACATCCTTATGAGTCAACTTCTGCAATGGTTTTTAAATTTCCGAAAAATTCGGGATCCATTGGCGACAATAGCCCACCATTCCCAGGAACATCCTGACATCTCTCTGTTTTGTCGGGGGACTTATCTGCAGTATCATTGTAATTCTCTCCCTGGATATTTTCCTCAACCCTTTCTCTATTTGGTGACCCAAATACTTCACCACTTTCTGACAGTACTGCAATTTCAGTGGAGACACTTTATGACCATGTTTTCCCAAATGATTCAACAGCACAATTGAGTCATACTTACACTCGTCCCTTGTCTTCGATGCGCTCAATAGGTCATCAATGTACTGTACCAGAGTCGATTGAAAAGGTAACTCTAATAACTCCAAATTCTTTTTCAAAATCTGGTTGAACAAGGAAGGTGACTCTATGTACCCCTGAGGAAGCCTACAGTAGCAGTAGACTTGATCCAGGAATTTGAAACAAAAGAGGAATTGACTATCCTCATGAAGAGGCACAGAAAAGATACTTTTGACAAATCAATGACTGTAAACCACTCTGCCTCACATGGAATCTGGAATGTTATCACAGCTGGATTGAGCACTATGGGACAATACTTGACCACAAGCTCATTTATGTTTCTCAAATCCTGAACAATTCGAACCTTCCCACATGGCTTCTTCAAACCCATTATTGGTGAATTACATGGGCTGCTCAACACCTCTTTCAGAACTCCCTGCTTCAAAAAATTGGCAATTATCTGAGCCACTTCCATCAGGAAATCTTTTGTCATGTTGTACTGTGGAAGCTTAGGAAACACTCCATTCGGCTTTAAGGTAACCTTAATCGGCTCCACTCCTTTAATCAAACCCACTTCTTTCCCTGTCAAATCCAGTACGCTCTCTTGTACTGTTTCTTGCAAATCAGGGTGAAGCTCTTTCACTGTGAACATTGGGAAAAACTCAATCAAAGGGTGCTCCTCATTTGTTATTTCACACACCGTTTCTGGGGCTGGGTCCTCCTCATCATCACTATTTGTCTGGATCTCAATTCCAACATTTGAGCAAGTAATAAAACACTTTGTTTTACACAATAAGTCCTTTCCCAGTAGGGATACCGGACTCGAATCGCAGTGCAGTCCCTGGAAATTTCCAATCTCAACTTGCACTGGGTCTGTGATCGGGTTTGTCAAATACTGATTTGCTAACCCCACAACCAGAACTGTGCTTCCTGAAAGGGGCAGATTCAGGACCTCTGCACTTCTCACTGTAGAGCGTGTAGCTCCTGTGTCCACCAGAAATGAGACTATATGACCCATAACCTTTCCCTTCACGTAGGGTCCTCTCTGATCTACTTCTGATGAAGTCGCAAGCACATATGGCTCCTCATCCAAACTGTCACTCATCCATTCACCATTTATTTCATTCTCACTGTATAACGGGAATTGGTGCACTGTATTACTACTTCTGTCTTGCCTCTGACCTGTGACCTGTTGAGAAATCATGATCTGTTGCTGCTCCATTGGGGCTTGAGGTATGTGCATTTGCTGTCTAGGTACCATGGGAACCTGCTGCTGCATAGGCTGCAACTGTGAACGAAGCATTTGCACCTGCTGCATGGGCTGGAAATTCTGCATCTGATTCACATTATTCTGAAAATTTGGATTCAGGCCCCTTTGCCTTGGTCCTCTCCCATTTTGAAATATACTGATGTTGTTACCTTGCTGAACAACACCCTCCTGCACCATCATTGGACACTCTCGCTTCCAGTGTCCCACGCCTCCGCAAATGTGACATGGTAATAGCTTCTTCATTCCCTGCACATCATTCTGAACCACAACGGTATTCAAATCTGGACCACGATTCATATTACCTCAACAACCCCTACCTCTCATATGAGGCTGAAACATGACATTTCCCTGTTGCTGCGGCATCCGCTGCACAAAATCTCCTTGCACTCCTGTTTGAGCTGCCTTAATCTGCATCACCATTGCCTTCTCTTTCAACTTTTTCTGCTTCAACTAAATCTCATCACTACAGTATTTCGCATGCTGCAGCACCTCATCGATCGGCTTTGCTTGCCAGCAAATCAAATGACTCTTAATCATTTGACCTATTTCGGGTCTCAATCCTTCCACAATCCTGAACACAAAATGCAGCATGTCTTTCGGCTCAATTGCTTCTTTGCCTCTGTACGCCTTCAACAACCTCTCATAGTATGCATGTATCGACTCCTTTACCTCCTGCATTGTCCTATCAATCGTTTGCCAATCAATATTTTTTCGGTGAAATCTTTGTCTTCAGGAACTCAATCACCTTATGGTAAAATTTAATTACCTCAGGAGACGGTGCACCTGTATTCTTATCTCTCTCCGGTTCACTTGTGGGCCAATCTACAGCTCTCTTACGCTCAAGCCATAAGTCAGCTGGAACCACTATCTCCAGTAATGTGTTCAAGTCCTCCCACAAACACTTTGCAGGCTTTACAAACCTGTCTGTCTGCTGGTACCACTCTACTGGCTTTTCTCTCAATTTTGGGTAATCACTCGTAAATGAAAAAAAATCACTCCTACTCCAGGGAACATGGACAAAATTTCCCCCTGGAATCTTCCTAATTGGTAAAATCTTTACCGGATCCTTGTCCTGTTGTACGTTCTCAGCCACTTCTAAAGAATCTCTTTTTCTCTTGTCTCTTTTCTTTACCGATCTGCCTTCCCACTTCTCTAAAGTTCCCCAAACCTGAGCACTCTGCAATAGTTCTTTAAGGTGCGCCTTCATTCCAGTTGACGTCATGTGTTCAAAATCCTTTGCCTCAAAATCTAAACTGTAAGTTCTCTGCAAATGCTTTGTTTTCTCGATTTCTACACCATATTTTTCTGCCAAATCTGCCAATCTCTGATGCACCTTGCCCACCTCTCTTGTAATCCTTGGGCATAAGTATCTCAACTCTGCTTCTGTGTCGGACTCTTATCTATTCAGCCCCATTGTTCCCTCAACTAATTCACCTGCTTCCATGCTTAATCTGACACAATTTATTTGCTCTTCTCCCTTGGAAGCATTCTGTGGAGTGTTCAGCTTGTCTAACCATTCAGTTAACTGCTGAGCTGTCAATCCCTGTAACAAAATGTTACTCGCTTGTACCGGTGGTACCTGCTGTACCACTGCACTCGGTGTCTGCAGTGTCAATAGTTTCAGGCTCTGACCTGCATTTGGTCCATTCATAGCATCTGGTAGTGCAATAAGTGGACTGAGATCTAGCAATGATCTAGATCCATCAAAAGTCTGACCCACGGAAGAGACTACCTGCACTTGTTCCCCTGATCCCCTCCTCATCAAACTCTGAGACATTGCTCTTTGTTCACTCATAAGTGGTTTCTTTTGCACAAATAATGGTTCTGCTGGACCAACAGTAATCGGCAGCGATATTGCACCTGGGACTGCTCTGGCACCTGTACTCTGTGGGACAGTAACTCCCATACTCTGATTCATTACCGGAGTCAAGTCTGACTGTGTCCTTGTCAATGGCGTGAATCTCAGCATCACCTGTGGCTGCACAAAATCGGAGTCGGCTCAGTCTGGCCCAACATTGATCTCAGAACCACTTGCTCCATAGGCACCACTAAATTCGAAGTCGTGTCTAGAATAGGCACATCAGGATAAATTCTCTGTATCGATGGAGGCTGCATCGATGCTTGAACTACTGGAGTAGTCAGCACATTAGGATTAACTTGCACCACACCCTGTGTCAGGTTAGCATTAACCTGTACCGGACTCCCTGTCCCCGCTGCCTGTGCCGGTGCTGTTGGATCAACACTAGTACTTAGACCATTCTCATGCACCGCATACGGTGGTGGTGGGTCTCTCAGTATCTGTGTAACAAGATCCTCAGCATCTGATTCCTCCTCGACTATGGAAGACCTTTTAGCTTCCTTACTCTCAGACAGACTTTTATTAGTCTTTCGAGTTGCTTTCTTTCCTTCCGTCTCATCTCCCTGCATAATTGATGGAAACAACTTAACTCCCTGCAAAGTCTCTGATCTCCACCTTGTCTGCTCCCAATCCCATTTAGCCTCTGCTAAAGTCTTTTCTACCCTTCTTGTTCTTATCTCAAATTTCATTTGTTGTTGTTGTCTAGCTACCAGCTCCAAAACTGCTAATGCCTCAAACTGTGCTGGTCTCAGAAGGGGCTTCGATTCATTTAGCGCCATCCGTTATTGCTCCAAAATCCTCAAATTAAACATCCCATTCTCAGGAAACACTAAACTCCCATTTTTGACTGTCAACTTGCACCATTGTTTTAACCAAAGACATGGGGCAACACCTCTCTCCTCCATTACAATGTAAGCTGGTGTATTTTCTGGCGGGTTAGGCTCTCCTACACTCGCTCTAATATATGTATCTCCCCTTAGGGCACTTTTCAACGCCTTGATTCAAAATCAAATCAGGAAATTACGTTTACCCCCAAGATTCCTTTCACCCATGTTCTCAACCAATTGCCTCTCACAGACGGCTGCCAATCCGTGCGTGACCCTTCTCGCTAACCAACCTATCCCAGCGCAACTCCGATACATCACACTCACACATACTGTGGCTGTCAAAGTCTTGCGGCTCGTCCTCCTAAACTCCAATTCTCTCAAACTAAATGCAAAATATTGTGTGCACTAATCACAAAACAACAAAAAAAACAAAAAATCTGCTGGTTTACTACAGGAAAGGTGACACAATTGCTTCAGAAACCTTACAGATTTTCACTGATGGCCGTTTCGCTCATGCAGCTATTCCTCTTTCTCGGTCTCCCAGATTTGCAAGCAAACCACTTTAGCAGGATCCATGATCTGGGAAAGTCATTCTGGGCTTAAGGGAACATCATTTTCTCTACAAATGTCATTTTGAAAAAAACGAAATCCAAATCTCAAAACTACTGGATTCTCAATGACTGTCAACACCTGTCATTCCATATCAAACGTCTACGGCAAGCTCCTACAAAGACAAACCCATCAGTCTCTTTACCACCTCTTAACACCCTGTACCGGATACTTATGGCAAGCTCTTAAAGAGACTAACCATCAGTCTGCTACCATAACTGTTAGTGCGTCGCTCCTTAATAAGTACATTTATAAGGGGAAGTGTATAGGTCGATGAACCTTTTGACTCATTTAAGATGTTCTTACCATAGCTCCAGTACAGAAACAATAATCAATACACAATAATCAGTAATCATTAGTCAACTCAATATTCAAAAGAGTCAGTAATTATCACACACCATGACCTTTCAACCATGAATAACCACACCTTTAGTAAGGTTTAGTACTTTTATTTCCCTTATATTAACAATGCTAAAGTCATGTAGATTAATCTCAAAATCAAATGAAACACATATAAAACCAATACTAGTTGACCAAAGCGACGGAAGAAACGCAATTTAATTAATAATTAAGGCTTTAATCACAACACATTCTAAAGCAACGGTACAAATCATAAGCAAAGTCAGCTGCAACGAAGTAATCACATACATCAAATTCAGCAAGATAGCTAATCGAACATTTGTCCCTGCTATTAGTCAATCGTCATGTGAATAGCCTCAACTAACCCAGATTAGCATCAGCATCAGCATCAGCATCAGCATGTGGTGCTTCATGCAAAACAATTTTGAACACAATTTAGAAAAACATCTAGCTAAGGAAAACTATTAAGACAGCGCAGTTGGTACCTAGAAAGAAAAGGCATAAAAATGCAATTCAGTCACATTGTCATATCTACCTATCCTCGGTATGATTCAGCAAGCAGAATCAGTCTTTGTCCTCAGGTCCTGAGGACGAAGACTGATTCTGCTTTGCTGACCCAAATCGAGGATAGGTAGATATAATGAAACCTGACTGTCGTGCATTTTATGCCTTTTCTTTCTAGGTACCAACTGCGCTGTTTTGACAGACCCATAGCTAGATGTTTTCCAAATTTGTGTTTCTAAATTGTTTTGCATGTAGTCCAACATGCTGATGCTAATCTGATGTTAGTTTAGTGCCCTCACAATTGACTGACAATTACAGGAACTAATGATTGATGAATTACCTTTCTGAATTCCATGTATGTTATATCTTTGTCACACCTGACCCTGCTTTTGATTTGCACTGTAGCTTTAGAATGTGCCGTGGTTCAAGCTTTGATTAGATTGCGTTTCTTCCGCCGCTTTGGACAACCAGTATTGTTTTTATATGTGTTTCATTTGATTTTGAGATTAATCTACATGACCTTAGTTAGCATTGTTAATATAGGGAAATAAACGTTTTAAACTTTTATTAAAGGTGTGGTTATTCATGACTGAAAGGTCCTGGTGCGTGACATTTACTGCCTCCATTGATTATTGATTTTATTGATTGCAACTGATTATTGATTATTATGTATTCATTATTGATTTATGTACTGGAGCTATGGTAAGAACTTCTTAATTATGAGTCAGAAGATTCCTCGACCGATTCGTGTTCCCTTATAAGTTTACTTATTAAGGTCTGACGCGCTCACAAGTCTCATATTTTTGCAGTTTGTCAGAGCTTGGATGCAGTTAGTCCGACAGGCACCCCGTATTCGTGGCATTGCCAGCAAGATTTCATGAACCACTTGACAACAGGCCCACATCCCCCATCACCGATCTCATTTTATTTTGCATTACTTCCCACTTGGTGACAATGACTTAAGAATTCTATCCATTTTGGTTTGGATTGGTGTGGGCAGTCTGCTCCACGTTTGAATCTGGGGCCATGCTCATGCGGACCCTCAGATGCACTCATTGTTCGGACAGTCAGCACCAAAGCATGGTTCAAGGTTTCAGAATCAGCAGTGAGCATCTTGAAAAAGAAGAGGGTCCATGCCTTAGACCAGCCGAGGCAAAGCCCTGCACCCCAGCCAGTGGCAGTATTAAGTTAGCTACTGAGAGCTACAGTGCCACCTACCTCAAAATAACAAATTTGGTCAATAACAGATGCAGCAGAATTGACTCAGGTATAAGGTCCAGTACCTCAATAATGTCAAAGAGCAAGGTTACCGTTCCAATCACACTTTCCTTTCATCCCATGTGTGGGGTAACCTATTTTCCCTTAACTGTGGGATACTTTGACTGAATGGTGGAGAACTCAATGATGGAGCTGTGTGAAGTGGAACTATGCACCCTCTTCGAGACTACAGTCTCATTTGATTTGCCCCAAAGGATGCTTTTCCTGGAAACCAGATCTACAAGATTCCCACACCTACTAATGTCCCACTGATAAAATGCTTCTGGGTTTAGTCCTGGTAGAAAATCAGACTTGACGAAAATAGAGATGACTAGCTTGTCAGGCCCGGTCTGGTGCTTACTGTGAACCAAATTCCTAGGGTTGTTATGTCTGTCTTAGGACAGATTTTAGAACAGTGCTCGCTCTATTACATTTTTTAAACCTCTGGACTCCCAGTATTGATACTATGCATTCTAACTATGAGGGAAATAAGGTTTGCCATCACTGTAAGCCTTTAGACATTGATTCTAGTCGGGGTAAGTGTTTGCTGCAAAACGTCCAGTATAAATAGGTGTAAAGTTCCCACGCCGCTGGTGGCGTGTATCCATGGACCCCATGAGGCTCAATGCCTCACACATGTACATACACACATGTACATATTGCTTTTTGTATCCCCAAACTCTCTTGAACCAAGAGGGACAAAGCAGAGTAAGATAGTAAGACTATAATGTCATCAACATTATTAGGTTGAATGAGTACAGCACGAATCAACGTCTAATCTCTCATTCACCATGACTTCCCTGCACTATAGGTTCCAGGTATGAAGTGAAAAAAGTTGGAGGAGAGAGGACAGCCCTATCCTGTTCCCTTCTGAGCCATCACCATATGTAATATCATGGTATTAATACCGACTGTTGTCAACGATGCTGCATACATCACCCAACTCATGTACATGCCTGCTTAACCAAATCCCAAGCCTCCATCCCTTTCCTCAGGAAACCCCATTCCACCCTAATGAAGTCTTCTTCCGATAAAGAGAGAGAAGTATGGACTCCCCCCTTGAGCTTAGCACCCATCCACTACAATTTTTATGGTGTCAGTGACCCTACAGTCACTCGAAAAACAAGAGTTATCTGGGTACATAAATGGTAGGAGAATTGCTTCAGTCTGGTTGCCAAGAACTTTGGGAAAATATTTACATCAGTGTACAACAACGACGTGAATCTGTAGGACCTGCATTCCTCGTTGTCTTTCCCTTGGTTTTGGTATCACTATAACCCTTGGTTGCACCTTAGAGGGGGTGACCTTCGACGGGCTGGCAAATGAGTTCAGAAATCTGGTCATAGGATATAACATAGAGGGCCAGAAGGTTTTATAGAATGTGAGACTGAATTCATCCAAACCTGGTGCTTTAGATAATTTAAAACTTTTAACTCCTTTAATCAATTCTTTCTTTGTCTTTGGCCCAGTCTCTATCTGCCCGAAAGTCAGTTTATGTAGATTCGCCCTTCTATTATATTCCTCTACTCAGCCTGAATCTATGGGTTCAACCTTAATTGTTGGTAAAACTGGTGAAATCTATTCACCTTTTTGGCCCGTTTGATCACTCCAGATTGTATCCCGCCAGCGCATGATGGGAAAGTGAAAAATATGTTATGTTCCACCTCCATCAGGGCATGTGTCAGAATGCAGTTCAAAAGAATCATGTCTACCCGTGCATATGATTGTGTGAGGCTGTACATGTGCAATCTACTACATTATGCAACCTACATGCGTCTATTAGACCTACATCAGAAAGCCACTGTGGACTGCGCCACCCGCCCTACACCCCCGTTTGTACCCAGCCTAGAGGTATCATTCCCCAATAAATAGGAGACAGATGCCTTTGCATAGTTTCATAAGAGAAGTCAGGGTCATGTGCGTACAGTTGCCACACATTTAGAAGATGACTGTTGGAAATTATGCCACTACGCCACGCCGTTCGGCGCTGGTGTTTTGTGCATTAATAGTTTTAGCGCCAAATGCATCCTCATGTCCAAATGGAAGTAAAGGCGCATATCACGCTAAAATGTAGCACAAAACACAGGTTTTGAATTTTGCATAATTATGTATAATTTCACGTAATTGTCCAGACATTTCATAATTATGCAAACGTAAATTATACAAATTTCTCACACCCCTTTTGTTAGATCATTTAGCCATTGTGTTCTCTCTAGTATTATTCCAACCACCGCCCATAAATACCAAGCAACGAGTGGCATAATATCCCTGGGAACCTGGGCAGGCTACACATGAATGCATAATAGTATCTCCTTTGGGCTTATTTGACTGCTTCGTTAAAGGAAATTCGAGAATGGGGGACTATTCTGAATTTTTCAGCAGGCTGAACATTTGGGTTAGTAAAGTTTAAAATCCTAAATATTGCTTGTTAGTGTTCAGCCTCAGTGTAACTTCTCCCGCTGAGGCCCACTGGCACTCTCACCAGGAACCACCACTGTAGGCTAGCCCAGTGCCTTCCTGCACCAATGCCCTGCCTCAATGCCTCCTTCTGCAGATCTCCTCGCTGTGGCCATGGGTGGTCTAGGTGACTGTGCCATACACCCATGGCCAATCTGCTATGTCACGTCCTGGCGCAGAGTCAAGTCCCTGCATATCCTCAGTGCAGGACTCCAGCTTCTCTTAGTCACTTGCAGCCATCTTGATCAGATATCTGTAACCTGCTATGAAGTTTCCTCTGTGCCACATTTCAAGTCGCAGCACTTTCTTTTTCCGCAAGGCAGATCATCACCATCACCCCTACTCCCATGCAATATCATTGGGCTATAGGGGCCTGAATCATGCCTGCCAGGGCCCGAGACTCACCACACATCTCACTCCATGCTCACCTTGGGCACACCCATTCTTGAGGTTTCAATTCGATCTGCAAATATTTTTCACCTGTGCTGGTCGACCTTGTCCTGGTTCTCCTGGCCTTGTTGGACCTTTTTGGCTTCTGTACTCCTGGCCCTTCCTGGTCCTCTTGGACCTGCTCCCTTATCCTACTCCTCCTCACCCTGTTACTTATAGGGCTGGTACCTCTGGCCCTGGTCATTCTGGTTCCCTTAATTCGGGTCCACTTGGCCTCTTGTATCCCGTTCCTCCTGAGCCTCACACCCTTATAGTATTTATCCTCTTGGTTTTGGACCTCATGGTTCTATAGGCCTCATTCATTGTTTTCTTGGTCTTCCTGATACTGTGCTTATAGGACCTGCCTCTCTCGGTCTTGGTTCTCCTTGTTCATATTATCCTATGCATAGTACTTTTATTCCTGGCCCTCCTTTTGTGGTCTTCTTGCACTGATTCTCCTGACCCTTCCTGGTCCTCCTGATTCTCCTAACCTTGTTCACCTGACTCTAGTACTAAACGTCCTAGACCTCCTACACCATTTGGCCCCAGTCAACCTGGCTTCTTGTGTCTTGGGCTTTCTAGACATGGCCCTCCTTGTCCTCTTTTATGTGTCATCCTGGTGCTCCATCCTTGATATGCCAGGTCCTGGTCCACCTTGTGCTCTGTTCCTAGGTCTTTCTTGATGCTTTGGTTCTGGTTCTTCTTGATGACGTTCTCCTAGGTCTAGTTCTCATGGGCCTGGTCCTGTAAGCCATCCTAGCCCTGATCTTCTCAGTCCTAGTCCTCCTGCAGTGGTCATGCTTGCCCATGTCCTTATGCTATCTTGCTTTCCCTGATCATCACAGTCCTGGTGCTTGCGGATTGTGTTCCATATGGGTTTTCTGGCCTCTCTTGCCATGTTTCTTCTGATTCTCCTCACCCTGTTGTACTGGGCCTGGTATCACTGGTCCTGACCCTGCTAGTCCCATTGCTCACTGTCCACATGGCTCCTTTTAGGTCTGGCCTTCCTAGACCTTGAAATCTTTATTTGAGTGAGTCATCTTGGTCCACCTGGCCCTGGCCCTTGTCCTCTTGATCATCCTTGTACTGTATCAACTGGTCTTAGTCCTTTTAGCCCTCATTGCCTGGTCATCTTAGTGCTAATAATCCACATCATCCATTTGTTCTCCTGGCTCATCGTCCTAGCTTTGCTAGTGTAGTGTGGTCCCAATGGCACTCTAGTCTTGGTCCCCTTGGTCTTTGACCACCTGGTCCACCTGGTACACTTTCTGGTCCCACTGGTTCCGATTTCAGCAGTTCATATAGTTTTCAATGGTCTGGTCCTAGCTCTAGGTATACTGTTTCCCTTGATTCTGGTCTCCCTGGTCTTCTGAGTCCTGGTTCCCTGATGCCATTGGTCTTAGTCCTCCTGTTCCGTCTCTCCCTAGTCCTGCTGATTCTCCTGAATTTGTTCTGATTTTCCTGGCCCTAGTCCTCCGGGTCCTGATCCTTTCTGTTCACGTCATTATTGTTCTACTCAGGCTTCATGTGTCTTGTTCTGCTGCCTACCCTGGTCCTAGCCCCTCTACCCTAGCTTCCATGGAGTTAGTCATCCCTGTCCAGTTATCCAAGGTCATGGTTCTTTTGGTCCCATTAGTCTTCTGTGCCCTAGTATTCCCGATTCTGTTGGTCCTGCCTCCACTGTTCCTTCAGGTTTTCAAGCCCTTGTCCTCCTGGCTGTCTTCCCGGGCACTCCAGACATCAATCCTACTGGTGTAGATTCTCTTAGTCATTGTCGTCCTGGTCCCGACCACTCTGTTCTTCATGCTTGTTTGTATCCTTCAAGCCCTACTCACCATTATTGTAGTTCTACTGATCCTGGCCCTTCCAGTTCTGGACTTCCTAATTCTTACCCTCCTTATGATTCTGCCTCTACTGGTTCTGATCCTCTTGCTCCTGGTCGTCCTTGTTTGGATCCTCCTCTGCCTTACTCTCCTGGATATGGTCCTCGTAGCCATCCAAATCATTCAAATCCTCCTTCATTTAGGACTGGTCCCTCTGCTTCTCTTGGTCCTTGTCCACGTTTTCTAAGCACCTGGGATGGTCCTGGCCATCATGTCTTGGTCCTCCAGGCCTTGATCACCTGGTCCAAGCCCTCCTGTGTATTGTGTTCTTTGTCCCGGTTCCCCTGTTCCTCATTTTCCTTGTCCTCTTTGTCTTTGTGCTAACGGTCGGGTTCTCATGCCCCCCTTCTCTTCAGTGCTCTGGTACTCCTCCTTCCTTTGGTCCTGGACCCCATTTCCTCCTCATCCTTAGCTTGGTTCTGTGTCTGTGTCCTCCTGGCTCTGATCGTTCTCACTTTGTGCCTGAATCTCCTATCCCTCATATTCCTAGCCTGTTTTCCTCCTCTGCAATTTCAGATCCTTTGCTACTGTCTCCCTTGGTCCAAGTTTGCTTAGTCTTCTAGACTCATGTTGTGGTGCTACAGGCCCTGCTACTGGCCCTAATCATCAGCCAGGTAACCCTGTCATGCATTGTTTTTGGCAAAGTAAGAGAAACCCACAGAGACCAGTCTACGTATGTGTGTTTTTGGTTTCTACATGCTGAACATCAGCTGGATTTGACCCACTACTTATCTGGTTGCAGGCAAAATAGCAGACAGTATGCACTATTTGGATGGCGGTTAGATAAATAACAGAAATGTGTTATTGTTTGACCGGTTCAAGGTAAATAACAACTTCCTTTTTACAACACCAAAAACACAGCACTCATGGCCTTTGCAATTGTTTTAATTAAGGGATACAGACATAAGTACCACCAAACACAGAAAATCAATTTCAGTGAAGGATTTTCCATGTATTGACTGCACAAAGGAAGAGGTTGGTTGAAGTGAAATAAGCTTTTTTTTTAACTGTAGCCAGGAAATAGCTAGCCATCTGATAATCAGCTTTTATTCAGATAGCAGATGCAACCCAGCAAGCCACGCTGGTAAATTACTTTGCCTATGTGTAGCAGCTTTCAGCATTTCTACGTAGTGTGTGCAGGCCTGCAAGTAAGTAGTACGATGAGCTAAGAAAGATCAAAGCAATGAATGCCAAAAAAGCCCAACAGGCTGCATGCCTCCTGGATAATCACAGGTAAATCAGCATACATAGAAGATGATTGCACAACAGTACTGAATCAATCTGACATCAGTGAGATTCATTGACCTAAGGCAGACTTAGAATATAGTTAAAGGTGAAACAATCTATACCTAGTGGGTAAATGAAGAGAGACAGAACGTGAACAACTAGTTAGATTAGTTCTTTGCTTTTGCATACCTAAACTATTTGCAGAAGATAAAAATGTTCCTGCATAATGGCAATCTGGGCTGCAAGGATGATTAAGATTCAAAACCAAATTTCAATTCTAATATATTATTTCTTTGAGGGTGTGGTGCTGTGCAAGAAGCAATGCAGTTTGTTGTATTAACAGTTAAATTGACTTGCATCTCAAATTTTATAACTAACTATTTTCAGAGGATGTTGTTTCTTCTACAGAAGAAAACTCTGTCAGAAGTTTGAATCACCACATGGAGCCCTGAACCTCAAGGCCCACCACTATGTATTTGACCCTGTTGAAGCGCACAACTTCGTAAAATAACACAACTTCGAACTCTCATGCGCTCAACTTTAAGAACCATACATTCCTGGATACTTATAAAAGTGAAACCTACAACAGCTTCAATTATAGCCCTAGACATACACGCTTGGTTAAAAGCCCATTAGTGCACTGAAAAAAATCCCTGGGGGACATCATTAAAATAATGTTAGGTGGGATTATGTTTTTTGTTTCTTCCTCTGAATTTTCTAGGCTAAATTTGACACCCCTACTCCCACGATGAATTCTGTGTCACATGCAGGATGTGACCTGCCAACCTGCCTGACCATAGCCAGTACTGATAGAATCCAGTCCTGCTCAAGTACTCCTTTTATGAAGAGGTATAATCTGAGCAGTTTGAGGAATAAAGGTGTTTGAACTTTGGTCCTAAACTATCTTTTCAGACCTGCTGTGATTCTCCAAAGGAGCTAATCCAGATACTGTGCTGCTCCTTCTGGCTCAACAAGCTACAAACCAGGACTGCAAGTATTGGAGGAAATGCTCACCCTAGAAATGCTTCACAAAAAGATGTTTTGGCAAGGTCCTTGGACAAATTCAACAGAATTAGTGATTATTTGCTAGTTGTTACCTTGGCTAGAGCCACTGGCATAACCAAACTGGAGCCCCCGCCCTGCAAAACACATGGAGGGGGCCCCCTTCCGGACTCACTCAGGACAGGTTTTGTGCTGAGGGGGGCCCTGGAGCTCTGGCTCCCCGTCGCCTCCCCCTGCCCCCACCGCAGGGGCTGCGGTGCCTTTGTTACGCCACTGACTAGAGCTGAAAATACTTCCTGGTTCAGCACTATTTTTCTTCACATACTGTTGGAAAATTAGATTTCTTGCACAAGTGGTTGGAATCTTGTTACATTTTGTCTTGTAATAGGATAAGCTCCATTTGTAGAGGCATTATTTTTGGTTGCTGTTATTGGCTTGATCTGGCCACTATAGAGGAACAGAAGCAACTGTTGAGAGGTAATACCATACACAGTCTATTCTACAAAGCTTTATGGCCACCTCACTTATTTTTCTGCATCAGACATTTACAAGAACAAGAGAGAAAACAAACGAAATAGAAATACGCAGGACGAGAAAGACTGAAAAACTGACACAAAGAGAGAAAACAGGAACCTGTGACATAAAGAGACAAGGCGTGTCTGGTGATGAATGAAAGCGACACTAGGTGGGATAAAGACTAAACAGCCTTGCTATTGGGCACACCAACAATCAACTGCATCGGTCGCGGGCTTCTTAGCAGAGCTTTTGGGCGCTGGCACTTATCTATTTACACATTCAGCGCTGATCCGGAGGATTGCAGCGTTTTACTCACAGCCTCAGTATAGATATGCATACCTTGTGCACACTTTAACTTGGGAGTCATAGAGAACTGTGAGTGTTAAATGAACACAAGTAGAAAGTACGGCAACTACAACGGGAGCGAAGGATTTTCAAATTCTGTCCTCGTTTGTAGCTCCAGGTAGTTTTACCGGTTTTACCGATGTTAGTGGTATGTGTGATGGACAAAAATAATTTCTGTACAAGTTAAACATCAAATTGTGCTCCCTGCTTTCGAACACTTTGAAGAAATCTAGTGGAACAGCCAATCACATATCTGCTTTGTGATTTCAGTATCACCTATAATTCTTTATTCAGTTCATTTAATGTTCGTTTTCTCATTGTTGATGAATCTTGGTCAATATAGTTTTCACCTGGACGTTTGTGACTGAAATGTATCATACCTGCCCACTCAAGGCACGGTGGTGGGGACATTTTCATTGAAAATGCTCATCACCACCCAGCTCACCTGCCAAGCAAGCCACTTTTGTGTTTGTCAGAAACAAACCTCCAACAGGATTTTTGTTATTGAAAAAAAGGCTGGGCTCTCCCAACAAGTGAGGATCATTGTTTTTTTGTATTAGAACCACCTTGCTATATAGGACAATTCCGAATTAAAAGGTCACTTCTAATTGCACGGGCTTCCTCCTTCATGGAGATTCCAAACCCATCTTGCGTGGCCAGAAATTTTCAGGTTCAATTGAGGCTGTAAGCCCGAATGTCGCATGATAGCAGAATTGTGACACTGAGAACGAACAAGGCAGTGGCAGATGAGAGGTGAAGAGACTAGAATGGAGTGAGCCATAGCCAAGCACCTGTCCGTCTGGTTGCCTAAAGAAAAAAATGAGAAGAAGGCTTTTCATATCTCCTTGCTGGTTTGCATCATCTTTAAAAAGAATAAGGATCCCTATGGATACCAAGTAGACCAACAAAGAACCTGTGTATATAGGGGCATATTTAGTCCATAGCGCATTCCAACTCCACATTAACATATTTTTTTTACACTAATGTGGCGTTAGAAGGCGACAAACGCTGCACCATCTTTACAAAGTGAATATGCCCCATAGTGTTACACAATAGCAGCTTTATATATTTGTGCAGAACAATATATAATCAGTTTGAACACTGCAAGCAAATGCTGTAAAAATAAAAGTGCAAATAGATACAGCATATCGATTCCATCAAACATGACCTCAATGGTTCAAACAAATGATATTCTATCACTGTAGTTATTCTTGACCATAACATGGACCAGCATTGTTCAAGTAAGTTGCAAGCTATAGGGCTGCTTGAAGACCTGGATGCACTGCTTTAAGCCAGCCTTGAAGCCATGTATTATTTACTTTTTTTGGCATGACTGATTTTGACTCACAGTCCAACCCTGACCATAGCCTGCACATATATTTAGTTCTTCTAAAGGGGACACTCTCTGCCTGCCCAGCTGATCGTGGGCTCAACAGGATTGCGAGGAAGGCTAGTGGAGGGGCGGGGCTCCTCAAACCGGGCGCATAAAGTGCACAGCCGCCTCCCGCTGCCCGGGACACACTCTGCCTGCCCAGCTGATCGTGGGCTATTCTTCTCATCGAAGCACAATACATGGTTACTATCTCAACTTGGTCAGTATTGTTCAGTCTCTACAGTCGTCTCCTACAACAGGCTGTTTCTTCAAGTCCCCTAAGTTGGTGGAACCGAACCCCAGGCCTCGCTACTGTTGCTTTATTAGGGGGCAACTATCTGAGCTGTTGCTTGTTGATAAGTGGGACGGACGCCTGTTATCGCCCAGAAGAGGCCAGGTAGGGCCTAATATTCCAGCTACAGGTCAACCAACACACAAGTAAGGGAATTTCTTTCCTTTTGTATTTATTGACTTGTCACTACTTGCCCACTATATTGATGGTGCTTTCTAAAGGTCCACGCAAAAGATGTTCCATCCATATTGACGGAGTCCCTCTGAAGAAAGTCAGCCGTATAGATTACCTGGGGGTCAGGCTAACTAGCAAATTAACATGGGAAGATCAGACCATAAAGAGTGCAGGGTTGCTACAACATAGAGCTTCATCTATATTGTGTTTTTATCAAAGTTCTTGTACAAAAGTTGTATCCCCAGCAATCAAAGTCTACATAGCCAAGGCGCAAGGAGCAGCTCTGTACGGAGCGGAAGTATGGGGATTTTCTAATTGCAACAAGATATCAGTGGGCGAAAATTATTTTGCAAGGGCATTGATTGCGTGTCCACGCTCTACACCCTTCTTTCCATTATTTTCTGACCTGGGTTTAAGTCGTGTAGCTGACCTAGTTATTTTAAGACCCCTTCTTTATTGGATTAGGATATGGACCACTCCTGAACTAGATATATATAAGACCTCATTACTCGATTTACTGAAATGTCAAAATGTTAATACACTCCCCTGGATCCGACATGTATCCCATTGGTTTTGTTTGTTAGGTTTGGGTGATTTTTGGGAAAATCCTCACAATTTAGAGAGACGTCATAAAAATGTTTTAAAGTCAATTTATTGGTCCTATGTTAGGGATAATTATGTAACCTGTAAAACACATGGCCGTTTACCAAATTCTTTTATTGATTTTAAATGGACTCCACAGTTTGAACCTTATTTGGATATTATATCAGATCTACAAGGTGAAAGTTTGTATGCAAGGTTCTGGTTTGGATCCCTGCCCCTGATGTCATTGACCCACAGCTAGGGGCAGAACAGTTTTTCCGATACATGTCCTGCTTGTGGTGGCACTTAAGAAACCGTTGAACACTTTATGTTCTTCTACCCAGCATTTGTGATCCCGCGGTCAAAATGGATCCGTGAAATGTTTAGGGTCATGGGATTAAAAAACTGTTCCTCGGGTATAGGGGTTCTAAAAAGCCATAATTCAACTGATGTAACTCTTGCAGTAAGCAAGTTTTTAGTGGCCGCATGGCACATACGTCGCCATTTTTTAAAGTAAAACAAGGACTTGTATCACCGACTCAGACAGGATCTTTTAGATTTCTATGTGTAAAATTAGATTTTATCTTATATTCTATGTTCATATAAACTTATAGATGCTGTATTCAAATGTGATTACCATATTGTTCTTGTTGCTTTCATGGTCAATTGATCGAATGAAGCTGATGTTGTTGTTGTTCGTCTAAAACAACCACTTGGCCAGCTGACATTTTTCCTCTGTCTTTAGACAACACGGCTCAGACTTTATTTTTTGGCCTGGTAGGACTGGGGATCACTGGTAACTGCTGTTTTTATAAGCCTCCCACCCATTCTTTTGTGTGCAGTAGACCACACCCTTGAAATCACTAATGTTTACCACAATTTGAGAATATCCTCACTAGCTGTTAACTAAACCTCACTACTGATCTGTTATTTGAAAACCTAGCCTTGAAATTTTAGGCCTGCCCTAGAGCCAGTGTTAGCTGTCTGCCAACTTTGTATAAAAAGAAACAAGTGCTTTGAGGGAGCCTTGTTGATCAATTGATCTGTCATTCACATTTTGTTTCCATCGACTACAGCCCACAGAATGAGAGAATGGGGCAGGCCAATTGAGCCACTGGGTCTCCATACTGCGAGCAATGTCACTTTGTTTATGTATATTTGTATATTCACCTAAAACATACTCCAGTTTAGTGCTGGGCTAGAGACCAGTTTTGTTATATAATTTCATGTATTTGTTGCAGGGATCTATTTTTTGCTTATTTTGTTTGCAAGCCTATGCATTCCACTGTTACATGGCACCTTCTATACTTTTTACTGCTTTTAAACTTTTAATGCCTATTACATATGTTTGTAATTAAAAAAGAATAAAACGAAAAACACGTTGCAAGTTTGCTATGGCTGGGCCTATCGGCATTTCCAATGCTTTTTATACAGTCTTAACAGGATGCAGAAATCGGATATTGTCCATCCTGGTAAACAACCCGTTTGTTTATCCATTTTTAGGTCACGCCTAAAGCAGCACATGCACTGTTGATTGTGAGATATTGTTAGCTCACAATGGGCTCAGGGCCCCCACATTGGTTACCATTGGTTGGCTTTATTGTCACTCTCATTTGTGTGATTTTTATTCATCTGCCTCTGTGGACTTTTCTTCCTTTTCAGGTGTTTCTCCCTCCACTGGAGCTTGGACTGATTACTTGTATCCTCCCACTCTTCCTTTTCAGGTGTCACTTTTTTTCTCTTTAGTTAAGCACTATTCAAGACTGCTTGTGTGTTTTAGTTCTCACCCCATTTACTACATGCTCCTCTTTCTCACCATTAAGTTTCTCCTCTCTCCCTCACTCCCTCAGTTACTTGTTTTGCTTCCTCCCCACCTGCTTATCTTCTGTTGCCGTTCATGTGTCCCCTCCTCCCTTCTGTGGCCCATGTGTGTTTCCCCACCCTGCCGGTCCTCATTGCCTGTTTGTTCTGCCATTAGCATCTGCCTGCCCGCCACTGTCCATGTGTTTTCACATCACTATCTGCCCACCCTCCTATGTCCGCTTACTGTAACCACCACCCACTCTCCAATGTCCATGTGTCTCTCTTTCCCCCACCCTACATTGTCTGTGTTTTCCTATTGTTGTGTCTCGCTTGTCCTCTCCCCCACCTGCATCCTTCTCTCATGAACGAACTCCTGCTTTGTTGCCTCATACCTTGACCACTCCTCGCCACAACCCACTCTTATTTTTTTTTTTTTTTTAAAGAGTGTATTAGGGCTATATCAAACAAGCATTTTCAATTCAACGGGTCTCCCATTTGTTCGAGTTAGAGCTATTAGTGTTGGAAAGCAAAAAAAACACGCAGCGCGATTGCGCTATGTAAAATGCAGCACAATCGCGCTGCAAGGAAAATAAACAGATAAAGTAGTCCAGACCCCAGGCTGAAAACATCGAGCCTCGTATGTTTTTAGTACTTTACCGGTGCTGTGTAGGTGGGCTAAGCACTGGAAAAGGCATGACGTATGCATGCCTTTCACAAATGAAAGCAAGTGGATTTTAAAAGGAAGCCCACGAACCAATGTAAGTGACTGACGTGGCATGGGTGTGGTTTAAAGCCCAAAAAGAGATAACAGAATGGAAGGAGCGCTTTGCGCTCGCCCATAAAAAGGGATTGGCAGTATGTAAAAAACACACCTCTTTCAAATTTTTATTTACTAATCCATCTTGGGTAGGTAAATAAAAAGAAAAAAATACTCACCTGTTTTGTATGCGCTCCCATCCGTGTTGGCACTCGCATGCAATATCACATAATGGCTGTGTCATAGTTTTCAGCCATCTGGTTGAACAGCATGGCTAAGAAGCATTGTCCATGCAAATTGGTTTCATAGGAAAGAAGTATTGACTTTGTCAGTGCTTATTTCATGCTGACTACTTGCACTTTTCCTAGTCTGTGTTTAACCCCTTCTGTGCCCAGGACGTAATGGTTACGTCCTGAGGCACAGTGCTCGTGTGCCC
Organism: Pleurodeles waltl; assembly: GCF_031143425.1. NCBI lineage: Eukaryota > Metazoa > Chordata > Amphibia > Caudata > Salamandridae > Pleurodeles > Pleurodeles waltl. Next base: position 842,128,031 of record NC_090442.1, read on the forward strand.
AGGACGTAACCATTACGTCCTGGGCACAGAGCCCAGAGGGAGCGCTTTGCATTTCTCTCCCGATCACGTGGAGGAGGCCGGAGAGGCTTCAAAGGGAAGGAAACGAATTTCCTTCCCTTTGAAGTCTCTCTCAGCGTTTTAGGAGCCGGATTGCGAGCAATCCGGCTGCTAAAACGCCCACTAGACACCAGGACACCAGGGATTTAATTTTTTGAAGGAAATTGGCATGAGGGAGCGTCCCCTTGGGCAAGGGTCGCTCCCAGGGGGGACATTTTTTTTTAAGGCCTTTTCTGTTTTCTGCCCCCCCCTGGGGGCAGATCAACCTAATATTAGGCATGGGGGCAGAAACCTCTAGGCACTAGGGATCTTTTCTTAGTTTTTTGTATTTTTGAGGTGGGGAGCGACCCCTTAGGCAAGGGTTGCTCCCCTAGGGGGCAAATTATATTTAGGACATTTCTGCCCCCCTTGGGGGCAGATTGGCCTATTTTTATGATGCCAATCTGCCCCCAAGGGGGGCAGAAACCACTAGGCACCGGGGATCTTTTTTTTTGTAGCAACGTCACGCAAGGGGAGCGACCCCATAGGCAAGGGTCGCTCCCCGGGGTGGGTGGGGGGTCGGGGGAAAATTTATTTTAGGCCATTTCTGCCCCCATCGGCCTATTGTTATTAGGCCGATCTGCCCCCATGGGGGGCAGAAACCTCTAGGCACCAGGGCACACTATTTTTTTTTTGTTTTTTTTTTGTTTGTTTTTTTAGAGATGGGGAGCGACCCATTAGGCAAGGGTTGCTCCCCTGGGGGGCAAATTGTAGTTAGACCATTTCTGCCCCCCTTGGGGGCAGATCGGTGGATTTTGGGTCAATCTGCCCCCAAGGGGGGCAGAAACCACTAGGCACCAGGGATTTTTTTTTTGCCCTGTCACGCAAGGGGAGCGATCCCGGGGGGTTGGGGGGACAAATTTATTTTAGGCCATTTCTGCCCCCCCTGGGGCCAGCTGAGCTAGAGGCCAAAATCCACAGGTAGGCACTTTGCAAAAAACACCTCTGTTTTCTGTGAAAAAATGTGATGTGTCCACGTTGTGTTTTGGGCCATTTCCTTTCGTGGGCGCTAGGCCTACCCACACAAGTGAGGTACCATTTTTATCGGGAGACTTAGGGGAACGCTTAGTGGAAGGAAATTTGTGGCTCTTCTCAGATTCAAGAACTTTCTATCACCGAAATGAGAGGAAAACGTGTTTTTTGGGCAAAAGTTTGAGGTTTGCAAAGGATTCTGGGTAACAGAACCGGGTCAGAGCCCCACAAGTCACCCCATCTTGGATTCCCCTAGGTGTCTAGTTTTCAAAAATGCGCTGGTTTGCTAGGTTTCCCCAGGTGCCGGCTGACCTAGAGGCCAAAATCCACAGGTAGGCACTTTGTAAAAAACACCTCTGTTTTCTGTGAAAAAATGTGATGTGTCCACGTTGTGTTTTGAGCCATTTCCTTCCGTGGGCGCTAGGCCTACCCACACAAGTGAGGTACCATTTTTATCGGGAGACTTGGGGGAACGCTGAGTGGAAGGAAATTTGTGGCTCCTCTCAGATTCCAGAACTTTCTGTCACCGAAATGAGGGGTAAAAGTGTTTTTTTGGTCAAATTTGGAGGTTTGCAAAGGATTCTTGGTAACAGAACCTGGTCAGAGCCTCACAGGTCACCCCATCTTGGATTCCCATAGGTGTCTAGTTTTCAAAAATGCGCTGGTTTGCTAGGTTTCCCCAGGTGCCAGCTGAGCTAGAGGCCAAAATCCACAGGTAGGCACTTTGTAAAAAACACCTCTGTTTTCTGTGAAAAAATGTGATGTGTCCATGTTGTGTTTTGAGCCATTTCCTTCCGTGGGCGCTAGGCCTACCCACACAAGTGAGGTACCATTTTTATCGGGAGACTTGGGGGAACGCTGAGTGGAAGGAAATTTGTGGCTCCTCTCAGATTCCAGAACTTTCTGTCACCGAAATGAGAGGAAAAAGTGTTTTTTTGGTCAAAGTTTGAGGTTTGCAAAGGATTCTGGGTAACAGAACCTGGTCAGAGCCCCACAAGTCACCCCATCTTGGCTTCCCCTATGTGTCTAGTTTTTAAAAATGTGCTGGTTTGCTAGGTTTCCCCAGATGCCGGCTGAGCTAGAGGCCAAAATCCACAGGTAGGCACTTTGCAAAAAACACCTCTGTTTTCTGTGAAAAAATGTGATGTGTCCACGTTGTGTTTTGGGCCATTTCCTTTCGAGGGATCTAGGCCTACCCACACCAGTGAGGTACCATTTTTATCGGGAGAGTTGGGGGAACGCTGAGTGGAAGGAAATTTGTGGCTCCTCTCAGATTCCAGAACTTTCTGTCACCGAAATGAGAGGTAAAAGTGTTTTTTTGGTCAAATTTTGAGGTTTGCAAAGGATTCTTGGTAACAGAACCTGGTCAGAGCCTCACAGGTCACCCCATCTTGGATTCCCATAGGTGTCTAGTTTTCAAAAATGCGCTGGTTTGCTAGGTTTCCCCAGGTGCCAGCTGAGCTAGAGGCCAAAATCCACAGGTAGGCACTTTGTAAAAAACACCTCTGTTTTCTGTGAAAAAATGTGATGTGTCCACGTTGTGTTTTGAGCCATTTCCTTCCGTGGGCGCTAGGCCTACCCACACAAGTGAGGTACCATTTTTATCGGGAGACTTGGGGGAACGCTGAGTGGAAGGAAATTTGTGGCTCCTCACAGATTCCAGAACTTTCTGTCACCGAAATGAGAGGAAAAAGTGTTTTTTTGGTCAAAGTTTGAGGTTTGCAAAGGATTCTGGGTAACAGAACCTGGTCAGAGCCTCACAGGTCACCCCATCTTGGATTCCCATAGGTGTCTAGTTTTCAAAAATGCGCTGGTTTGCTAGGTTTCCCCAGGTGCCAGCTGAGCTAGAGGCCAAAATCCACAGGTAGGCACTTTGTAAAAAACACCTCTGTTTTCTGTGAAAAAATGTGATGTGTCCACGTTGTGTTTTGAGCCATTTCCTTCCGTGGGCGCTAGGCCTACCCACACAAGTGAGGTACCATTTTTATCGGGAGACTTGGGGGAACGCTGGGTGGAAGGAAATTTGTGGCTCCTCTCAGATTCCAGAACTTTCTGTCACCGAAATGAGAGGTAAAAGTGTTTTTTTGGTCAAATTTTGAGGTTTGCAAAGGATTCTTGGTAACAGAACCTGATCAGAGCCTCACAGGTCACCCCATCTTGGATTCCCATAGGTGTCTAGTTTTCAAAAATGCGCTGGTTTGCTAGGTTTCCCCAGGTGCCGGCTGAGCTAGAGGCCAAAATCCACTGGTAGGCACTTTGCAAAAAACACCTCTGTTTTCTGTGAAAAAATGTGATGTGTCCACGTTGTGTTTTGAGCCATTTCCTTTCGTGGGCGCTAGGCCTACTCACACAAGTGAGGTACCATTTTCATCGGGAGACTTGGGGGAACACAGAATAGCAAAACAAGTGTTATTGCCCCTTGTCTTTCTCTACATTTTGTCCTTCCAAATGTAAGGCAGCGTGTAAAAAAGACGTCTATTTGAGAAATGCCCTGTAATTCACATGCTAGTATGGGCACCCCGGAATTCAGAGATGTGCAAATAACCACTGCTTCTCAACACCTTATCTTGTGGCCATTGTGGAAATACAAAGGTTTTCTTGATACCTATTTTTCACTTTTTATATTTCAGCAAATGAATTGCTTTATACCCAGTATAGAATAAAAACCCATTGCAAGGTGCAGCTCATTTATTGGCTCTGGGTACCTGGAGTTCTTGATGAACCTACAAGCCCTATATATCCCCACAACCAGTAGAGTCCAGCTGACGTAACAGTATATTGCTTTCAAAAATCTGACATCGCAGGAAAATGTTACAGAGTAAAACGTGGACAAATGGCTGTTTTTTACCTCAATTTCAATATTTATTTTATTTCAGCTGTTATTTCCTGTAGGAAACACTTGTGAGATGTACACAAATGACCCCTTACTGAATGGAGAATTTTGTCTACTTTTCAGAAATGTTTAGCTTTCTGGGATCCAGCATTGGTTTCTTACCCATTTTGGTCACTAACTGGAAGGAGGCTGAAAGCACAAAAAATAGTAAAAATGGGGTATGTCCCAGTAAAATGTCAAAATTGTATTTTCCAGTTCAAGTCTGACTGTTCCTGAAAGCTGGGAAGATGGTGATCTTGCTACCACAAACCCTTTGTTGATGCCATTTTCAGGGAAAAAAACACGAGCTGACTTCTGCAGCCCTTTTTTCCCATTTGTTTGAAAAAAACTATATTTTCACTGTATTTTGGCTAATTTCATGGTCTCCTTCAGGGGAACCCACAAAGTCTGGGTACCTCTAGAATCCCTAGGATGTTGGAAAAAAAGGACGCACATTTGGCATGGGTAGCTTATGTGAACAAAATGTTATCAGGGCCTAAGCGCGAACTGCCCCAAATAGCCAAAAAAAGGCTCGGCACAGGAGGGGGAAAAGGCCTGGCAGCGAAGGGGTTAACCAAATAGGCTTGTATCTCTGATATAATGAGACATTTCAACCATATCAGGGGATCAGAGCTTAGCTCTCACTATTAGGTAAGCTTTTTTCCTATAAACTTGCTTAAGCCATGTTTCAGGTTGCCCATCACCAAGTTTTTTTGCTGTGCCAAAAAACAAATAATCCCGAACTGAGAGTTTGTTTTTGAAAAACACCAAATTAAATGACTCTGATACCCTGGGGATTTCACTCAGGGTATGAAGGTCAGCTTCTATTTTGTCTGTTGGGGACAACCAGGATTTCCCAGGTAGGCCCAAAAAGAAACAAATGTACATCAGACCCTCCGTTCTAACTAGGGTAGCCAGTCTGGTGTGCCTACACTGACATCACCAACTCAGGCTATTGATGTAGGGTTTGTGACGGCAGAGCCTGCAGAGGCATCACTGCTGTACACATAACAGCTGCCCCAATCCAAATAGGGCACATGAACTGTCAGTTTGGTGGACAGAGTACTTAGCCACATTTGTGCAGAGTACCCTGTTCACCAAACTGTAGATCAGTCCCTAAATAGGTTGCACAGAGCAAAACACTTCTGGGTAAAACAAAAAGCCTCACACCGATCTGCAACATCAGGGCTGGTAGTTAAAACTGCACAATAAGTACACTTCCCATGAAGTATGGAAGAGTGCGCATAAGAAGAGACTTTACTTGCATCTCAATGTCTGGCAACACCAGTCATTATGGCTCTTTTGCTGAGGTCCTAGTTTGAACCGGTTATTGGCGTTCCTTTACCATTATTCACCTTTCTTATTTTTGCCTTATTGTGGTGATTTGGGTGAATATTCTCTCCAGAGGTTCTTAGAAAGGCTGTTAATTCTCTAATAACTACAAGCACTTCTTCCATTTTTGGGCAGGTATCCTGGTATTGCTGGGGACTAGTTATAGCCCTGCTCATTAAAATGCTGGTACGCTGAACAGATTGCGTTTCTTATGTGTATTTACACATACATCATCAATGTGGCATTTCCTTAACTATTGTGCTAAATATCCTTTCTAAATCCTCTACCTTTAACTACCCTTCACTTACCTGAATCAGATCATAAGACAATTGAAGGAAGCTAGTTGTGAATCCACCAGTACATCTCTGTAAGTGAAGCACAACGTGACACTCTCCAAAGGTTAAAACCAAAAGCCTTAATGTGCAGCAATTGCCAATCTAAAAAAATCTCTTTTCAGACAGCATTCCAAACTCCATTTGGTTTACCCTTTTCTCTCCAGAAGGGCAAAGACATAAACTGCTTGCCCAATACTCTTTGTAAAACCGTGGTTGGGGGGGGGGAAGCAGGCAGGGGCTACTGGGCACAAAGCGCAGGGGACACAACTGTACACCATTCAGGGAATAGTCCCGCCCCAACATTATTAAACAGCCCTATAAAGTTTGACCCTGCTCAGCTTTCGATGCCTTAAAGTTTCAAAGAATCAGTTCATTAACCTGAAGGAAAATGCCACTTTCCCCCCCTTTTTTGCATGGTCACCTCTACCTTTCCTGCATTTTATTGCTGTTTTTTGGACTTTGCTTACTGCAACACTGCTGTCCTCTGCTCAGTCTATGTGCTCTGACCCCCACAAATATGTTGAGCTGGTACACACCTATTTAACGTACCGATAAGTCCCTTGCATATGTTAAATGCTGATAGCACATTTTGCGCCACCACTAATGTGGCAATGCAGAACAAGACTTCAAGCCTTCCACCAGTAACCTGGCTGTGCATGTTTAAACTGCAAATTTGACCTGTCAAAGAATGTTTTTGTCAAGCCTAAATCCTCCTTCTCTGTATTGATGAGTCACCCTTGAATAAGCCCTGAGTGCCCATATGGCAGAGTGCATGATATTTAAAATTAGGGCATGTCAAAATTGAATGTTGAACTTGTCCTTACAGGGACAAGGCCCTGAAAGCTTTTTTCACTGTAGCAGGGTTAGCTATTTTATAAGAAAGCATTAGGATACTTTACTAAAGCTAATATGTTTATCTTTGCCTAGAAGCCAGATAATGGGACCAACTCACAAAAGTAAACTTATACTTTTGGTGTAAACTTGGACCTAACGTCTAAGTTTATGACTTTGGGAATTCACAAAGGACATTTTAGAGTAGTATCTTTAGATCCGCACTCAGGGCGGATCTCAGCCATGAGTGCGACCTAAAGATAGTACTTGTAAATGCCCTTTGTGAATTCACAAAGTCATAAACTTAGAGGTTTAGTCTAAGTTTAGACCAAACATCTAAGTTTACTTTTGTGAAGAAGGCCCATAAAGTTTATTCTTGACCTTTTTAAAATATTTGTTGCAAATCTAAGTCGGAATTGTAACAAATATTTCACAGATAGTCTTAAAAAAATACCTTTAGCCTGCCTAAAGTCTCCAGAAGCCCATCTACCTGAGTTTCCCACTGTTGCCCAGGAGCTGAATAGCTCATTCTTTTGGTGTGAATCGGCTACCAAAGTTGAGACAGAATCTTTGGAGGTGGAGGACAGGTTGACCTTCCTCTGACAGGATGTCCATCTTGGCTGTGTCCAGGAACTTAATTAACTTCAAAGGATGTCTAACCTGCCACTGGCAGATGTACCTCACACATGGGCATGCCTCCCTTTTGTCTTCTTAGCCAGCCAGGCACCATCCCTGTGGAAGAGGACCTACCCCCAGGACTGGTTTTAAGGTACCACCTGGGAGGGTTTGCTAATTTCCCTGGTCACACCTCTAGGGTGTGCACCGGAATGCTGCACAAGGGAAGAATGGTTCTGTCATCTTGGTTTTAGGTACAGAGGTGTACTGTTGAACTGAGGAACTGCTGCAAAAATGAGTGGAGTTACCCCTAGAAACCTTCCCCCTGCTGGTCAAGAGTGACCACATCCACAGTCTAGTCTCAGACTAAACAATAACCACCTCGAGCAACTTCTTCAGAACACTACTGGACCTGTAAATACATCCAAAGGACTGCTCATGCTGCTGAGTCCTGTGAGGAGAACACTATGGACTGGACCTGCTCCCATTTGTACATAGAACAAAGAAGTGGACTCCAACGGTCAGTTGGCTGGTCTTCTGGTAAACTGTAGGGACACAAAAAGCTGGACCCTACTAGTGGCTTCTGTTTGAAAGAGTCCTGATGCCCAAGTGCTATTGCTAGGTCTTGGGACCTTGGCGGGGACCCTTGGCTGGTAACAGAATGCACTCCTCATGCCTAAACCTAAAATCTGGGACTTACAAACTTCTTCAAGACTTTTCAACTTTTGCAATTTCCCCCATTCAGAGCCTTCCCACTAAAAGTCAACAGCTTCACCAGGACTTCATCTGATGACTATCTTGTATCATGGAGTCCTTCTCAGCCACAGCCTGCTGCTTTACACCGCCAAGGATTCTTGACTTCGATTTCGGAGACTAAGAGCATGATTTCGTTCCTACTGGAGAAAGAATTCCGTTGTAATGGCTAAGACTATGATCCACCCATCCAATTTAAATGCGGGTGGATCATAGTTTGATGATGACAGAGACTATTTTGTCTCCATTGTGGTCTAACTTCTCTGATGTCCAAACAGTAAAGACCGTCGGAGAGACGACAATGTTTCCACCCACCTAATTTAGATGGGCAGATATTTAGCCATTTTTCAATGCCAGTCACTGCTAGGAAAATCCGGGTGGTAAGGGGCACTGAAAAGTGCTCAATGTCTCCCTCGCCAAGGGAGGAAACACCTATGGTGAGGGGGGCACTGTTTTTCTATTTTCAAAATGAAAATCTCGCTTTGGGATTTTCTTTTTGAAAATAAAAAAAAAACGTTACTTTGTTGGATGGCTCTGTTGTGTTTGATAGAGTTTTCTGGGCAAAATTACAATACATTGGCAGGACTTGCTTTGACAGAGGTTCCTGTCAAAACTTGAAATGCCCATTGTGCTGATGTACATTTCAAAATGTTCTGCTCAGAACCTTCGCTAGGGCAACAGAAGAATTTAACTTGTCACCCTGGCAGAGGACGGGCTGACCACCCAGATCTAAATCAACCCCAAGACAGAATTTAAAACTTCTTTATTTTTTTATTTTTTTGTCCTCATCTCGCTAATTAGTGCCAATAAAAGAAGGATCCACTACTCGTTAATCCCCAGGTGTATAGCCCCACAATATCAACGGGCCACTCCACCTGCCACTCTCTTGCATGGATCCCCCCGCGTCCTTGGCAAATCCTTCCCAGCTATCCGTCTGGTGCCAAAGCGTGGCAATACACGGAGACACACAGAAAGGGGGATCAGGTATAATCATCGGACTTCATAACCGATACTAAACACCACCAATCATGTGAACATTTGACAAACATTTTCCCATCCCAGCTAAAAAATATCTCTTTTGCTAATAGGCCCAGCTCTGTCCAACTTATATAATCGATCTACCGAGCTCTGCCACTCCTGCACTGTGGGCGGTGATGAGCATACCCATTTATAGCAGATTTGCCGCCGGGCAATAAGCATCAAAACAAACAGAAGACATTGCTGTGTTTGGGCTTCCAAATCACAAACCCCAAATGAAACCAAAAGAGGATTCAATGTTATTCCTTCACTAAATATCTTGTTTAAGACTTTCTGAACGGCTTCCCAGAAATTTCGAAGCCTGGAGCAATTCCAAAACATATGAATGTCATCCGCATTTGGGTCATCACATCGTGGACAGTTTTTCTGAATTTTCCCAATGCGGGACAGCCTTGCTGGAGTCCAATACACTCTATGCAGAGTAAACAGATGGTTCCTTCTCATCGCCGCTGATTTAACAGCGAACCAAAGATTTGAACATGACTTTTGCCACAACAATATTATATCAATGGTTGGAAACACCTCCCCCCACTTCTGGAGCGGGAGGGGGGGATCCTCCTCAGCAGCCTCCAACAAGGCTTGATACCAAAACACGATTTCCTTAAGTAAAGGTCTCTGAGTTAATTTCTCCTCCCATCTGGACCTACCAATTTCCCCTACTCGTAGCGATTTAATCGAACTAGCCAACTGATAATATTTAAATTTAGAAACGGACCCCCCCCCGCTCGCTCCAAAAATGTGGTCCAAGGAATCAACTCCACATCCTCTATGATCTGTCCCCACCATAGTACCCCACTCACTTTCAGTGGGATTGATAGCTTATCAAGAAGACATACCGGAGTACCTGGTGAATCCCAAATTGGGGATAATCCGGAATAGTAAGCTATCCCTAGTATGTTACGAATCTGTACCCAAACCTTGCAGGCCTGCCGTGGAATCTTAAGTCTAACTTTTTTTTTAAAAACTTGGATGACCAAATTTGTGCAAAAAAAACTCAGCCCCTTCCTCCGCGTGTGCTGTCAAAGCTTCCCACAGGGGACTATACTCAGACTTTTTACTTAAAAGAATTCTACTATTCTTAAATTTAAAAGCCAAATAATACTTATAGAAATCTGGTGCTGCTATCCCCCCCACTCCTTCTTCTTACACAGCTTCTTCCAAGATATCCTTATTCCCTTATGTGCCCAGACCAACGAAGACAAGTCTCCCTGCAATTTTGTAAACCACTTAACCTTAAATTCCAAAGGGATAGTATTAAATAAAAACGTACATTTTGGCAAAATTGTCATCTTCAAAATATTAGATCTGCCTATTAAAGAGAGAGGGAGAGCAGCCCATGCTCTGAGAAGTTTCTTAGTCTCCAAATGCACTTCCTCAAAATTTACCTTTGCTACCTCACCCAGATCTTTTGTAATCTGAACTCCTAAATATCTGATCTCTTGTTTAACTAACAGAGATTCATATAGCATATTCCAACACATAATCTCTGTCTTTTCAGCATTAACATTATAGCCCGACATTCGACCAAAACTTTCTATCACTGAGTTTATAAAGGGAAGTGAAAATGAAAGATCCCTAGTATAAATCATAAGGTCATCTGCACACAATGCAACTCTCTTTTCCCATCCCTTACTCTGAAAGGAGAGAATTTCCCCGTTATTTCTAAGCAATATTGCAAGAGGCTCAATATATAAATCAAATAGTAGAGGGGATAAAGGACAACCCCGCCGTGTTCCTCTAAAAATGCCTACTTCCTGTGATAGCAAATCGTTAATCAGAATTCTCAAATTTGGTGACCTATATAGTTCTTTAACTGCTCTTATAAAAGTGCTCCCTAATCCAAATAACTCCATTACAACCTGCAAAAATAACCAATTCACCTGATCAAATGCCTTAGCCCAGTGGTTCCCAACCTTTTGACTTCTGTGGACCTCCATTTTATCAATACTGGAGCCCGGGGACCCCCACTGAATCATTATTGGAACACGGGGACCCCCAAGGAGTCATTACTGATAGCTGGGACCTAATATCATTAATTATTAATAAAAACTTTTAAGCAGCCGTGGACCCGCTGAGGAGGCTTTGTGGACCCCCAGGGGTCCCCGGCCCACAGGTTGGGAACCACTGCCTTAGCCGCATCAAACGTTATTATTGCTAAAGGGAGCTTCTCCTCTATGGCCAGGCCCATTGCAACCAGCAAGTCATGCACTAATTCCTGTAGCTGCCTACCTTTAATAAATCCCTTCTGATCTGGATGAACCAGACCAGAGATAACTTTCCCCAACCTTTTAGATAACAAGCTTGTGTAAATCTTATAATCTGAATTAAGTAGTGAAATAGGCCGGTAAGAAGAACATTGTGTTGGATTTTTACGTGGTTTCAAAATCAAACAAATTACAGCTTCTGCCCAAGATCTCGGTGCATGCGCCCCTTCCAGAAGCATATAGTTAAACAATTTCAATAAAACTGGAATTAATTCTTCCCTCAGTGCCAAGTACAGCTTATTCGGTAAGTTATCTGGACCAGATGCCTTCCCTTTCTTCACCCCCTAAAAACTTCAATTAGTTCCATCTCAGTTAACTCTCCTTCTAATAAATGTCGTGCTGACATCTCCAAGCCAGGCAATCTAATCTTAGTCAGGAAGTCCCTAATCTGCTCCTCAGAATTCCGAAGCTCCTCCGAATACAAAGTTTGAAAAAAGGAAACAAAAGCAGCTTCTATTTCTGTCCTCTCTACACAGACCTGCCCAGTAGCCTCTGACCTTATTGAAGAAATATATTTCTTTGAACGATCTGACTTTGTTTTCCAGGCTAATAATTTACTGCATCCTTCCCCGTATTCATAATGTGCATACTTACTAGTTTCCCATTTCTTCCTTTCTTGACTTTCTAAAAAACACTCCAAGTTCAAATGTGCTTTTTCATATTGCTGCTCACGTATCCTTAGTGGGCCTTATTCTCCGTTTTCTCAGCACCCTGTATGGACTCCTACAAAGTTGCCATTTTGGTCTCAATATTACGTAACCTCCCTCTTTCCACACTACCCCTATGTGCAGCCAAACTAATCAATCTCCCCCTTTTATAGGCTTTGTATGCGTCCCATATTGTTTGCAAGCTGGCTGAACCCTGATTCAACTCAAAGAATACTCTTGTGTCTTTTCTTAATGTCTCAATTACCAAATCATCCAATAATAATGTACGACTTATTGTACACCAAACCCTAGGGACTTGCATCGTAAAGGAAAGATACAACTTCACAGCAGCATGATCTGGGAGGTGTGCCGGGGCATGAGCTACATAGGAAACGATCCCAAGCAGGCTATTTTGCAGTAGAAAGAAATCCATTCTGGACTTATGCCCATATTTCTTATTATGAAAGGTGAATCTGGGCCCTTCCCCCCCGACCTGCCAAACATCCACAAGCCCCAAACCAATCATCGCCTGCTTAACCACTGACCTACTTCTAGGGGAATTAACCGTTGCCCGGGAGGTGGATTTGTCCAGATCCAAATTCAACAATATATTGAACTCCCCTCCTAACACAACCGGATACTTAGTTTTTAAAAAGAAGGTTATAGAGTTCTGTAAACGGGGTAAAATCATCCATATTGGGGCCATATTAGCCTGCAATCGTAAGCCATAATCCCAAAAAACAAACATCGACCACCACCCATCTACCCTTTGAATCCACCTGCACATCACCTATCCTTAACCCCTTAGCTTTTTTCGCTTTAAAAAGAATAGCGACGCCTCTAATTGAGCACAATTGATCAGTCACTATCCCACAGGAAATCCACCATGTATTTCTAAGCACATTATCCCATTCTTCTTGTGAGAGATGTGTCTCCTGTAAGATAATCACATCCTCTTCCGCCTGTCTGAGAAACTCCAGAATCTTTCTTCTTCTACGCTCGACCCTTAACCCGTTGATATTCCATGAGATTATTCTTAATAGTAAACCCTCCTGCTTACCCATCTTCTCGAAAGACTTCTTGGGCCCTTCTCTTCTCCAACTGTAACAGAAACCACCTGAGGACTTTTATATTTATATCTTTTTCACCCCCCACACTCCCACACCCAAAACAGCACACTCCCCATACCACACAAACCCCCCTCATACCCATAACCCATCCACCCGTGGGAACCCTCCTTTCTTTTAGCGGGACAACCATAGTTCCCCCGTAGAGCACTCCGTACACCGGAGTATATCCAATCATACCATCATTGTAACATTATTGTGACGCCTTCATCTGTTCTGTAAGGACCTTAACCTCCTCTGGATCTCTTATGTTATGAGTTTTATTCTGCCACATAATCCGTAGGGCCGCTGGGAATCTAAGCTGCGCCGTTGCCCCCAAGGACCGGAGCTCTTGCATGAGTTTCTCAAGCTCCCACTGTCTGTCCAAGGTCGCTCTAGAGACTCCCATCTTCAAGGCCTCAGACAAGATCTTCTCTTTTATTGAATAAGTAGCAAATTTCACTAGGATTCTTCTGGGGGATTTCCTACCTGCGTTCTTCTTGAATGGATCCCAATGTATTCTTTGAATATCATCCTCCAATTTCAAATATGCTAAACCTGGCATTGTGTCTTTTATCAATGAGACCATATATCCTTTAAGATCCGCCCCCTCCATCCCCTCCGGGACTCCTAGAACCCTAATATTGTTTCTTCTCATATTGTTCTCCAAAAACTCTAATTTATCCTGTAGGCTCCTCTCCCCACGCTTAAGCTGCAAGATATCTTGAGTATTGGCCAACACCCAGCCTTTTTGTTCTTCCACGGCCTCCTCCACCTTACCAACCCGATCTGTCAATTGATTAATCTTGGTCTCCAAAACCATAAACGCTTCCTGTATCTTAGCTTGATTACTCTCAGAAATCTCAAACTTCTCCCGAAACTCTTTCGTGAGGGAAACCAAAAGTTCATAAACAACCACATTACTAGGCTCTGTAGGGGCTAAGGTACTGGGCTCAAAAGGAGGGGCTTGTAAGAGCAAAGGATCCTCCCTGCTCCCTAAGAGACCACTCTTTGTTTGAGGCATCTGAGACATCTGAGCCTCAAGACTCTCAAGGGACTCCTGTTCTAATGCCTCCAAGCCCCCTAAGGTCAGTTGTTCTTCCATAGGTAAAGGAGAGATCTCACTCACCTCCTCCACCCCTGCCTGGAAATATTTAGCTATTGAACCTAGGGTAGCACTTTTTCCCCCAGAGTCACCTGTACCGCTCATATAATTCTCCAATTCTCCCGGACTTCCCTTTATTCGAGATTGGCCCCTCCTTTTGGTTAAGCATACATTGTTCACAATTGTAATGTTTTCCGACCCCGAGAGCCGGGCTTACCTTTTCACGTCGCCCCCTAGCTTGGTGGCGCCTACCTGGGGACCTTTCAAATAGTGCGTAACTGGTGACATTAATGCTGGTCCAGATGTCTCTTCTCCCTGCTTCTCTGTTTTTGTTAAACCAGCCTAGCGTCTTCCCCAACGCACACCCCTTACAGCCTCACTCCACACCTCAGAGGTTGAGTGAGACCTCCAACGTCTCTCTCCACATGTGCCTTTAATTGTGCCTTTACCTGCCGCTCCAGCGGCTCCAGCGTAGATATGGGCCAGAACTTCCAAAATGCTTTGCAGCAGTTTAAAGCTTCCCGCTGCAGCCTGGGAAAGAAAAAGAAAAAGTGAACCAAAAAAAAAAATGGGCTCACGTCGGAGCTGCCTTAATCTCAGGAACTACAGACTTGTTCAATACTCTTAAATCTTGAACAAAACAAGAGATGGGGTCTATTTTACAGGGAGAGTTGAAATATTGCAGGGGATATATTTCCTTTAATACCCCCTGCAGCAAAATATCTCAGATACCCAGTAGCCGGTTTGCCTTAATGTTGGAATTGAGGTTGAGAAGAAGAAAGAAAAAAAGCGGTTCCAAAAAACAAACCAGGCTCTCGTCGGAGCTGCCGGCGTCTGACCTGGCACTGACTCAGCGCGCTCGGCAAGGCCCTCCTCCTTGTCAGCGTCGCTCAGCCTCCATACGGAGCACTCGCGGCTCAGCTGTTTAGCTGACCGCCATGTTCCCCCCGCTGATGCATCTCAGAATTTAAAACTTCTGACCAAGATGAACCTGGTCTGTGTATCCGATCTGTGCTCCAGCACAGTCAGGCCTAAATCTTGCCTAGGTCCCAATCAAATGCACCCACACGACTGTGGTTGTTCCTTATTGGATTTTTGTTGTTTTGGTGTCATCTTGTACATTAAGATATATTGTATTTGTATAATTTAGGATTTTTATTGTTTTGTGTTTTTTTTTACTTTTTAACAGTTTTGAGACTTCTAAAGGCTTTTCACACTCTCTTAAGATCAGCCTGCCTGTTCTGTGCCATCGAAACAGAGGTTGAGTTCAGATTTAAGTTAATGATACCTTTACTGGAACTTACAAGAATAGTACCATTATTATATGTGGTGGACTACCATCCCCAACTAATAATCCACTTTCTCACAGAACCCATAGGAGTGTTTCTTTAAGATGCTTTACATTTTTTCTGCATCACATAAATATATTTGCTTACAAATGCATGTAATCTTTAGATAACCCACTCAGTATATTGTTCTCGCTGAAAACCACTAGCATGAATACCAATTTCTAAATATGGGTATTCACTACTTTGGCGCACCATCAGTGGGAAACAACAGTTGTTTACCAATGTTGGTATGGCATAAATGAATTCTAGGCTGTTCTGACAGGGTCGGTGCAGGGATGGCTGTCTCCTCCATTTGAAAGCAGAAAGCTTAACTTCAGCTTGTGCTGCGGAAGTTATAGAGAATGGTAGGGTGGCTGGCAGAAGACAATGTATTATTGTTATATATTTGGCAGCAGGTGGGTAGGTTACAGGCAGGGCAGTGTGGTTAGGGGGCAGGATACCACTTGTTTTAAAATTTGGCTGGGGAGGAGGTGGTAAATGTTGAAGGTGGTGATGGTGAGTGGCTGGACACTAGGTACATTTTTTAATACTTTGGGGGGAGGGGGTTAATGCTGATCATTGCAGGATGCCACGCTTATTTTTTGCTGGTGATTATAGCCAGAGGATGGTGGGGTGATGGTCAAGACACCAGCGGCTGTATTACATACAGTGCCACAGGTGTGTAAAGGGGATATGCCCCCATTTATTGTGCCCTGGGCACTGTAGTATTACAGAAGGGTCCGTAGGTGCTTGTGCAAAAACAGTGCTGGCATGTCCTTAAGGGGCCATTCCCACATTTGTGTGGAGTGTGGCTACATGCAAATGAGAGAAACACTTTGCTGCTGCACTTGTGCTGTTTTATGGATGTTGCTGGAGGGGCAAGGAACCTTCAGGAGGGGCACTGACAGTGCACCACATAAAGGTGATGAATTGTCAGTGTGTACTCCTAGGACTGCTCTCTGAAAGTGCAAAAAGGGGTGCTATAACCCCCTCCAGGACATTGTCCAGCAGGCAAGTGCAGTCACTCACTCACGCATCTCTGTCCCCCTTTGAAGCGCAGACGGGTGCTGACTACACAATGTAAGTTGGAGCAGTTGCTTGAAGCAGCTGTTCCATCTTCCAGTGCACTTCCCCATGAGCAGTCAAGAGTTTGCGACCGCCCTGGGGACAGAGCATTGATTGTAAAAGAACACTCTGTTCCCTTTTGTGCCCAGAGTGCCTATTTAAAAGTGCACCATAGTGCAAACAGAGAGTGAGCCCATTACATAATACAGGCAAAGTCTAATATGGGGAAGAAGACAGAGGCAGGTTAGGCCATGTTGTGTGTGGTTCATTCAAGCCTCTTGTACCTCTGTATAGTTGTTGAAAGCAGGGGAAGATTTGGGTGAGCTAAAAATAATATACAACTGTAGAAGGCAACAGTGAATAACTGAATTGTGTTTCACCTCAGAGTTCTGAACAGGATTATAGATAGCTCAAAGTTCATTCTTGTTGTCTATTTGATGTCACTCAGAAACTAATGGTGAAAAACATCCTTTATTCACTGTTACCCGTCAATATTGCTAAATGTCATGTACAACGTCCACATGAAGCCATTAAAGAGATTAACTGGATCATAATCTACCAGTTCACTGCTGTGATGTCACAACAGGGATTAACCAAATTATAATATCACACAGGAAACATGCTTGCTTCCCCTTTGTTCAACCACTTTGCTTGGCCCAGAACTCCAGAGACCTTAAGACCATAGCATAGCAGTGGAATGGCGGTTGGCAGTCTTGCCTGCCTTCTCCCACCTCTTTTGGTTCTCCACAGATACGAGGGAGGTAGGAAACCATGGTTGCCCGCCTTCTCCCCTGACAGCGGAGAGGGGAACAGAAGCGGTGGTGAAAAGCAGCTTTCACAAGCCAACAGCAGCACTGTTCCGGCTTTCCACTCTTAAAATGAGAATGCAGACTGAGGCTTTAGGCTGGGTGGGTTTGGGGGTGAGAGTGTGCAGAGGGTTGTAGGGGTGGGTGGAGGGACACAAGGTTATTTTTGCTTCAGTTTGTGCAGGGGAGGCCTTGGCAGACTGCGGTTGGTGTGGGTGGCATGAGACCAGGTAATTTTTAGATCTACTATGTTTAAAGAGAGGCCACTAGCATATGCAGCGGACAGTGTTGGGGGGTGGCAGAAGACCAGATTTGTTTTATATTTAGAGATTGGTAGGGCAAAAAAATTCCAGATTGGCAAGAGGCCAAGTGTTTATTTTTTAATTTGTAGTGGGATGTGTATGTTGAGGGTGGTGGGGATGGTTGACAGGAGGCCAAATATTTGTTACGCTTTTTTATATGTTCTGTACAGGCCCTCCATTACTCTGATCACCTAGGTGAATAACATGGAATTATAGATGGGTTGTATTGAATTACGAGGATGTTTTTCACCAACGGGTTCTGAGTGACGTAAATAGACAGCAAAGGTGAAGCACAGAAATCTGGAGTGAAAGACACCCCATAATTCACTCTCTGCCCATCTATCATTTTATGTTATGTGTGTCCCCCCAAACTTATCTGCCGCTGCTTTAAACTGCTTTGCAGGGGCAAAGGAACAATGTAGGAGTGTTACATAACATGACCTCTCCTCCCTGCCCCAAATGTGAAAAAAGACCTGCCGCACTTAACCAAACCCCGCCACCTTCCCTACCTTCGTTCCCCCTCCTGCAGCAGTGCTTTCTGCTTTCAGGTACAGCAAACGGCGCTGCACAGGCAGGCTCAGAGAGCCTGCCCTAGAAGGCCTTTGTGACATAGCAACAATGGGTAACAAGTTTTGTTGTCAACTATTGCTATTTCATTGCAGTGTTTTTCCAGATTTAGAATCTGCTTTAAACCATAGATGATCTCTACGATAAATATGCATAACATATAGAATTATAGATGAGTAGCTGTGAGTAAAAGGGAAGTTATCTAAGGCTCTCACTGAGAGCCATCAGTGTAAACGTCAGATCCGTAATCTGATAATTCACTGCTGTATTGTAAAAACAAATCACACTGATGTTTTTCATCTTGGGGTTCAGGTGATTTCATAGACAACTTGAGCTCTAGTTGTGTATTTCATGTCACTCAGAACCCCTCTGTCTGAAAAACATCCTGATGATTCACTGTTACCATCTATAATTCTATATTTTTTCACCTCTGGTTTTGAGTGACATTAGCGACAACCTGAGCTCCCCTCTTGTTGTATATATCAGCATCAGTAGATGCCCTATTCCTGCGTGGCACTTTGGACTTATTCAGCTCAGACGTGCCCCACTGACATGAGGAATCATAGTGTGCAGCCAGCCTCAAGTGATGTGTAGCACTCCAATCCTCCCAGCATTAGTACGGACACGCCCTGGTGATAGTGAATGTACTGGCACTGGACATTGCTGTTGTCCAGGGGAGGCTTTTGTTTATAGGCCGAAACACGTCGACATCTGATCATAGGAGCACAACAACATACTCATACGAACATGAAGGACATATATCTGGAGGATAATATATGACCATTTTTGGACGCTTATATACCTTAAAGACTGGTTGCAATGCGACCAGTAGGCTGGACCACAGAGTGAAATAGTAAAGTGGATGACTGGCATCAAGTAACTGAGCAACAAGGATCAAGTGTATTTGAACTGTTTATGACTAGATGAATCTTTTGATTGATCTAATACATTTTCTAGTATGCATTGCAAAACGTGAGGTATTCATATTATATGTATAGATGTTAAAATGCTTTGATGGATGGATGTGAAGGAATATGTGCAGTATTATCTGAAATAATATTCTTGGCTGAATTACACTACTTGTCCAATAAGATGGTATTATTGTAAACCTAAGAGTCTGTGGATGTATCCCCACGGAGAATCCTCCTTGTGCAGCAGTCTAGATCATGTCACACCGGACTTCTTGGTGAAAAACACCCCCGCTATGCAGATAGCAATGGACGAATTCTATGTGTAGTCTTCCAACATTTGGAAGACTTTTACACTCTATGTATGTTTAGATGGTGTCAAAGGGACGATGTGGTTAATGATTAATGGACAGTCCACGTCTCTTGGTCAGTGAATCAGTGAAAGGAGGGACATGTGCCAAAACTAAAACCTTATCACTAAACGTCTGTTAACACGTGAAGACCGACATGAAAGTGGCAAACAAGAAGCTTTGGGGACAATCATCTTGCCGACAGCTGTGAGTGAAACAATTTCCAAACTACTGCATCTCAAGAACGACTTCAGTGAGATTACTGAGTAAGTAAAATATAGACGCGTCCGTTTAGAATATTGTTTTCATTTAGGCATGAAATTAGATGTTCGTGTAAGCAAACAGGTAAATCGAATTTCTAAACGTTGTAACATGACCATTTGCTGCAAATATTGTGTAGGAGACTGTTGATCATGGTTATTTCTATTTCTTTATTTTTTAATAAGTGTCCTACCCCACCGACAAAAGAGAAAGCTTACCTTGGTTGTATATTAATGTTTCCTAAAGGTTATAGTTTAGTCAATGTGTACACACATACACGGAAGCACACACTCAAACCAATATTATTAACAATGTGCTGCAAAATGTTTAATTCCGTTGTTTTTAAGTTTGTTGACGTGTGTTAAGTTTACATTTTGAGTCGATTTTAGAAGAAACGCAGCATTGTTAATCACTGAGTGGTTAATCACAAACCGAAAGGTATCTGCTTCTGTGTATTTAACTATTCAACTTTGCTTAGTTAGTCCAGAGTGTCACAATACATTGGCAATTTGATGAAAATGGCTTATTTTCAAGTAGGCCGATGTTACTGAACTTCACAAGATTTCAGGTAGGGGATTTTTTAACTGATGGGAAGAATATTCTGTCATTTTGTGTAGTCTTAAGCATGACTTGAAATTAAGCAAACCTTTCTGAGTTATGCTAACTGAAAGTGTCAAATAAAAAAAGACTTTTGAAACAATTTCCACATATATGTAGCTTCAGGTCAAAGATATTCATAATGGGTTAATTTATGAATCCTCATGTTCACTAATATTTACCTGGCACATTTTTCAGCCTGAAGTATCAACTATGAGCGCCCCAGAGTGTGTTAATGTTTTTACAGGGTCCAGTACACACATTCTAGTTCGGGTTTTATGGGGCATAAAATGCTGAATGTGGTTGCTACCACTCCAAAGCCTGAATGTATAGCTTAAAATCAGTGCATTCGTCTTTGTGACAGAGATTGAGGCATATTCAGTGGTTTTCTGCCATTCATGTAACGAAAAGAGACGTGGCACACTAGGGGCAAGATGTAGAAAGCGTTTTGCATGGTGCAACGCTGTTTGCGCCATGCAAAATGCGCATCGCGATGCTCATTCCCATTTTGCGAGTCGGTAACCATGGGAATGCAACTCGCAAATAGGATGTGGTGTTCCCCTTCCTATTTGCGATTCTCATTGCAATGTAGAATTGCTTTGTGACCGCGAACGCAGTCGCAAAGCAATTCGCAGTTCGCAAAGGGGACCCCTTCCCCTTTGTGAATGGCCCTAAAAACATTTTTTCAGGGCAGACAGTGGTCCTATGGATCACTGCCTGCTCTGAAAAAATGAAACAAAAACGTTTCATTTTTTCAAGTGTATTGCAACTCGTTTTCCTTTAAGGAAAACGGGCTGCAATACAACAAAAAAAAACTGCTTTTTTAGAAAGCAGTCACATACATGGTGGTCTGCTGTCTCCAGCAGGCCACCATTCCTGTGAGCGCTGCAAATCAGAAGGGGGTCGCAAATTGCGAACCACCTCATTAATATTAATGAGGTGGGTCTTTGCGACCCCCTTCCGATTCGCAGATGGTGTCAGGGACACCATCCAGCATCCGCATTTGCAACTCTCAAATTGTGAGTCGCTCAGACTCGCAATTTGAGAGTCGCAAATGCGGATATTGCTACATCTAGCCCTATGTTCCCACTACAAGATAAAATACAGCACATTTTGCAAAGCATTGCTTGAAAGATGACAATTGCTAAGAACACCAACATGTCCCAATGTGCTCCGTTCTTGCTTCAAATAGCATTCCAGATGCAGCCATGGACGTCAACTCACCAAAATGCCAGGGGTAGCCGAAGTGACGTCACGCGCCCTCGGACCTCCACTTTCACACACACTCACACCTACATATACACACGCATTCACACTTAAACACACACACCTCTCACATAAACACACACTCACCCGCAAGCACGCACACAACATACATTTGAAAGCATTTGTACTTACCTCCGCTGCCATGGAATGGCATATTCCAAGCTAAGTGTACCCCATTTGTATTACACTAATAGTGAATAATATGTTATTATTTACTATTAGTTAAAAAAAATGACAGTTAACAGTCTACAGTCCCAACTGGCGTCCATAAGGAGGAGCTTATGCTCCTGGCACTGAATTTGCCACATCTGAAACCAGGGGTCGCAAAGGCTGCGACTCCTGGCGACCCCTGAATTACGTCCATGTCTGCAGCCAGATGGATGTGTGGGTACTGGATGCCTGCTGATTGCAAGCCAACCAAAGTGAACGCTTGCACAGGGTCAAGACCTGTAGACTCACAGCACCATCTTGTGGTGAGATGTGTTACTGTATCATTACGTACCTCAACTCAAAGACGTTCTGGTGCCCTCCTAATCACCCCTTCTACTACTTAAAAGAACTAATTGCCCGCCCAGGAAGTGGTATAAGGGTGTGCCACCCACCGGAGGCATCAACAAATGACGGTAGGGCAAGCTGGCACCAACTGTCACACAATAACCTTTGCTTGATGTGCAAACACTATTTACCACAACATCGTAGTTTTGAGATTCCTGTGATAGGCCGGGATCACTATCATCAGCGTCTTGAAGTACTTATTTTCAAAAGACTGGCTAGAGAGAGAACACCTTTTATTGGTTCCCCTGCCCTCACACTTGCTTTGCTGACATTTATGTTTCACGCTTCTGCACATTTGGGTAGTGGGTGCAAAAAAGATTAATCACATTTTGTTTTTGCATTGACTTTTGCTGCTCTCACAACAGGTCATTATGAACAGTTTCCAGTCCAGGATTTTTTGTATACGTTTGTTTTTATGCGCTGCACACCATTCGGCCTCCCCTCGAAAAAGTGTTGCTCCTTATCAGATTTATAACTAAAAGTAAAAAAATGTACCGTATTCCCCTAACACAACACAACATGCTGGTCTGAGACAAGTGCTACCTTAACCACTCCCAAGAAAAAGTTTTAGTTACACAAGTAGTTTGATTGCTCTCCATTTTAAGTATGAATCCAAGGCTACTTTATTGTTATTTTCCTTTAATATTGTTATTATACCTTAGTATAATGCACCTAATTCACTCTGTTTTTACTTTAGTGCTTCTAAGCACCAACATATTTGCCAGGTGAATGTTGCGCTTTATAAGTGTGGGATAATAATAACAGAATCCAAGGCTACTGTGGCAGAGAATTTTATCAATTAGGCTTGGCTTTTAAAAGTGTGCTGACAAGCCGCAGAATGACTGCACATATTATTCACTGACCTCAGAATGTCGTTCCATCTCCAACTGCACAATTCGCATTCGGGAGTGAATGGTCAAACTTAGGCTACACCACAAATGATGCGATTGAGAAATCAGACAATTTACAGGTGTATTTAAGTTCACTGCACCCAAGCAACTCATTCACCATAAATGAAGTCTTCGCGCTTTGCCCCGCAACACCCCTAGTCATTCTATGCTCCCCTGTCCTTGGTTCTCTCATATACATGAAAACCCGAACTTGGCGCCTCTGCCTTCTTCCACCCAAGCTTCCAAGCTTTTATCTAGATGTCACGTTGCAGGCGAGGTACTCGCTCATCCATTCATGGAGAAAAACGATTTACCATCAACAATTTTTGCACTTGCACAGAATCACAGAATCCTGCTTTCCTTCCACATCTCTGTCTGCCAGAGTGCATGCCCTTACAAAAAAGCTATAAAAGCAGTATAGGGAGGGAAGGTATATTTTTGTCCATGCTAGACTTGGACTTCTCTGCGAGATCACCCCCAAATATTTTTCCTTCAACTCCCTTTATATAATTAATTGACTTATAAGTCCATGTACCCAGGGCCAGTAGATTAAGTGATGCTAGTAGCCCTGCAGCACTCATTGTGTCACCCACTAAAGTAGCACTTTCAAACTTGTCACAGGCTGTCATTGCATCATGTAGAGCAGTTTTAAACTGTAAATATGACCTAGCAAAATAAACTTTTTGCCAGGCCTAAACCATAATTTTTAATTCATATAAATCACCCAAAAGTAGGCCCTAAAGGCCCATAGGGCAGGGTTCATTGTATTAAAAAAGTAGGCCATTTTGGTTTAAGTTTATATGTCCTGGAAGTAAAAAGCTCCTAAATCTGTTTTTAGTACTGTAAGGCATATCTCTCCCATACTTACCTTTGTTTGGGAGCAGGTAGAAATGTAATGTTTGGACTCAAATGAATTGTAATTTAAAATCCCCTTTAATGGTAAAGTCAGATTTCTTTGCAAAATGTTGAATCAGATACACTCTTAAGAGGACTTCGCAGTTTTGTAAGTCCTAGCTATTGGTTATCCATTGGTTTTCTAAATCTAGGAGAGGTGGACGTAGCTGCTTGGTGCTGGCCTCCAGAGTATGGAACTCTCTCAGCCTGCATATGCCATCATTGTCTTCTCTGCATATTTCCAGGCACTCATTGAAAGCCTGTTTTTTTAGGAGTACTGTTGGTTCAGACACATTAACTTCTTCTGTGTATTTTCCTTCTTTCTTTGATTTCTAGTACCATGATACCTTTGCGTGTCCGTGCGCTCTGAAAATTCTGCAACCATAATCCATAACCTGGAACTAGCTCCACCTATGTTCTTCTCTGCAGCAGTAAATCCTGTTCAACAGGATCTCTCTACAAAGGTATCCTGCCTCCTAGAGCTCTTTTTGGCTACAGCTTGCTGCTTCCTCCCACAGGAGATTTTACACTTTCAAAAAGTTGACTAAGGGACTGATTTAATTTTGTGTGGCTGGCCCATTGTTCCATGTAAGCAACAGAGTAAATTACCCCACCGCCTTGGTGGAGGGACTACCTGCTAAACAGATAAATGACTGCCAAAATGATGATCATTTATACTGCATTGGCAGGATCCGCTGTCACAGTGTTTTCTGTCAATGCACATTTCTATTTGGTGCAGGGCTTTGTCAGCGAGACACAGCCTTGTTCCAAATAGGTTCCTTTTTTATTTTTTAAAAGAAAATCCAGAAACAGGATTTGTTTTCAAATAAAAAATGCAGTGCTCACCTTGCTATGGGAGGCCTCTCCGGCGGTGAGGGGAGCATTTAGTAGTGTTCACTGCCACTTCCCATTAGGGTTTTCCTGGCAGTGACAGGAAGTGAAAACTGACCTGTAATTCCAGCCATCTAAATTAGGTGGGTGGAATGACAGTTCAACCTCCAACAGCTTTTATTCCATAGGGCCGTTAAAGGGGTGTAGTCATGGCAGAGACAGACTAGTCTCCACAGTGATTAACCCTAAGGTCGATGGGCAATTAATTTCAGTGGGCAGACTGTATTTTTGGAGGTAAGGATTCTCCATCACCCTTACGATGGAATATTTTTACCGCCAAGAATTAAATCAGCCCTAAGTCTGAAGGTTACATTTTTCACTGCGATTTCATCCATTGGCTCCCCGATGACAACGGATCCTCCTCAAACACAGTCTGCTGCCACACTGAACAAATCCATCTTAGGAAATTTTCTTCAAAATGTCTTCTAAGTTAAAAAATAAGCCAAGACTGGGCTGAGTCCAGCCATTGTATTTGATCTGTGATCCATCGGGGTCACCCTTGACTTTTAACTTTTCCACAGTCTTGTACAACCAGATACTTGCAGTTGGCTTTGATCTTTTAGATGTTATTTTGCACTAAAAATGTAAAAAATCATAACTCCTGTTTTACTGATTAGATTTAGTTCCTTTTGGTGTCATTTTATTTAGCAATAATTGGTTTGAGATTTTTTATTGTGTTGTGTTTTGACTTTATTACTATTTATGTGCTGCAAAATTACTTTACACATTGCCTCTAAGTTAAGCCTTACTTTTTTGTGCCAAGCTTCAAGAGGGTTAAGCACATGTTTATTTAGTGACTTTTGGGGTTCATCCTAACAAGGATTGTGTTTATTATTTTTAAAGTTTTAGGTGAAAATAGCGCCAAAAAGCACAAAGCTCCAATTGTGGTTATCTGATGGCACTGGACTGGGTCAAAGTCACAAGTTCAGGCTAACGGGGAAAGAGCACTGGTTGGATATAGGGATCAAATTCATCCCAATGTAGATTTTCACCTTCTCAGAGTCCAAGTCCTTTTTGGAGCTGCAGCAGAGATTTGTGTTGGCCGTCAACATGAGGTGACTGTTGTCAGTTCGAGGAGCAGGTCAGCTGACACCAGTGTGCAATGAAGAGCCTTCATTGGAGCTGAGCATTGGCAGTCGATGCAGACGTTTGCTGTTGGTGCTGCCAACATTGGTCCTATATGCAGACCTTTTATCTTATTGAGAAAGCAAATGAACGAGTTGTGAAGTGCAAGGGCAACAATTTGTCATGCTGCCAGTTTTGTCAGAGAGACCCCCAGATGTTCAAAATATATGTGAAGGTACTTATAACTAATACAGCAGTCAAGTGTCATGCCCTCCAGATTCCAAGTGGCTTTTGAAATACCTTATGGCCATAAACTACATTCTTTGTTTTATTTTAATTACTTCTTTGGCTGTTTTATAGTCAATAAGTATTCCGTGTATTTTGGGATCCCTGTTGCCCAACAGTGGTCTTGTCTAGTACTACTGTATCATCCGCATAATGCAAGAGGAACAATTTTTGAGCTAATAACTTTGTGGGAAAGAGTTTGAAGTTTGTAGGGCCAAACTTAATTCAGAAAAGGATAAGTTTAATAACAGAGGTACTAGGACACATCCATTATTCAGCCCTTTATTTATAAGTAGTTTCTCTGGAAAGACCAAAGTCAGACGCAGTCTTACGTTTACACAAGTGCCAGAATATAGACTTATAATTGCTCTCAGTAGAAGGGGTGTGACACCCTGGCTTTTCAATTTTCCCAATAATGTACCCATATCACTGCAGTCAAATGTTGTAGCAAGATCTGTAAGAGCACCATATAAGAGGTTATCCTTCCTTATGATTGCTGAACATAGGAGGAAAGAGAGTGCTAATAAACTGTTCTCAATGCTACATCCTCTTTGGAATCCTGTTTAAAAAAGGTCCTTTGCTAAGGTAGAAGTTTGTCGGAACAGAGAGCTGGCCCTTTTTGTGGACTAGAACAAGGCTTCTCCAACTATCAGCCACCAAATAAGTGTCTATATAGCTACTATTGAGCAGAAACAGGATCTGCAAACATAGGGGATTTGCTTTGGAAATTGCAGCTGCAATTCTGTTTGGGCACGGTGCTTCATTGCTGTGGGTGGATTTCAATATTGTTTACTCCTCTACTGCTGTCTTAAGTATTGTGAACTCTATAAGATGCTTGCTCATTCTACCAACTCGCATGCTGAGGGACTATTAGTCACATACACATTTTTATATAAGCTGACCAACGTGCAGGAGAGACACAATTTAACCCACTACTTTTACCTTCAGATAATGTTTTATTTAGTAACTTCCAGGAGGGGCTGTGCATCGATAATTTATTTTATTTTTGTTTCTGCTTCTTTGTTTTAGTTTATTTCAAATTGTAATACAGCACACAATCATGTTAGTGATCATAACCCCCTTGTTGCTGTCTATTGGAGGGTTAGGGGCCGGATTAAGCCTGAGCCAGTGAGACAGGGTCAACTTATTCTCTCCGATCAATGTAAATGTTTGAGAAGGTCGCTAGTGGATCCTGAGATATTCAACTGTTCACTTTTTACAGAGTGCTGGCAGGAGATTGCTTTGTGCTTGGACGTAGGTGCCTCAGATCTCGTGACTCTCGCTGCATTCGCAGGGATCGCACAGAAGGTTTTAGCATTACTTATAGTCCCAGTGATTAGGTCTAATGGTTCGACCAAGAGTGTTCCAAGAGGCTGCACCGTTTGAAAGCCGCTCTCAAACAGTCCTCCAGAATTAAGAAGCTAGTGGCGAAATGACGGAAAGACTATCAGAGGGCCATTAAAAAATGAAAACACATGTTGTGTAAGGCAGCCTGGGAGGATCTAGCCCAAGCTTGTGAATTAAAAGATAGTACTCTCTTCTGGCGGGTGATTAATAGGCCCTGTTTTAACAAGCATGTGGGCCGACACTGTGCCACTACATTTCGGTGCAGCAGTGGGTGGACCATTTCAAGTGTATCTATAATGATAAGTCTATGGAGGGTGAGGGGTGTCAGCCTGCCCTGGTGTTGGGGAGAGCCAATGTGGGGCCCGAAACACAAAGGTAAACTTGGACGTTTGGTCTTAACTTGGTCTTAACTTAAGTTGTATCTTTAGGTCCACACTCAGGGTGGAGATCCGCCCTGATTGCGGACCTAAAGATTCTACTCGTAAATTCCCTTTGTGAATTCCCAAAGTTGTAAACTTAAACGTTTGGTCTAAGTTTAGACCAAACGTCTAAGTTTACCTTTGTAAATTGGGCCTATAGTTTTTAAATTCATGGAAGTTTGCCAGCGTATTCAGGCCCTCTCTAGGAATAAAGCCCCAGGCCCAGATGCTATAACTCCTGACCTATTCCAGGATGAGATTGATGTGTGGGGGTCAGTCTCACTCTGGTTTTAAATGCTGCAGTCAGGGAAGGCTTCCCACTCTCATGGTCCTCAGCTATTATTGTTCCAATTTTTATGAAAGGGGACAGGAACAAGCCACAGTGCTATCATTCAATATCGCTTTTATATGTTGTGGTCAAAGTTCTAGGGAGGATATTTCTAAATAGGCTTGTGCTGTGGGCAAATAAAAATAACATACTCTCTGAGGTCCAGTATGGCTTTCGGCTGGGTAGGTTGACTATCGATCAGTGTCTTAATTCATATTTAATTATAATTAAATACACTGTCGCCCAGCACGGTTCACTTCATCTAGCATTAATGGACCTCACATCTGCATTTGATAGGGTAAACTATAGGAAACTTTGGGACTTGCTCCTTCAGGTGGGGCAGACCTGCAAATCGTCCTTCTACTTTCACACCTTCAGGATAGTACTTCAGCTGCGGTGAGGTATTCTCTGGGAGTGGCACTTACGGATGGCTTTGTTAATATCAGGGGTGTATGTCAGGGTTGCATATTAGCACCTCTGCTATTCACTCTTCATATTAATGGTTTTGTGACAAGCTCTTATATCGGCAAAGTCTGATTGCCCTAGGGTAGGTTTGAGATTGCTGCCGGTTTTATTGTATGCAAATGATGCGGTGCTTATGACTCGCAAGGCAGTGGGACTTCAGTCTTTGCTGGACCGAATTGCTTTCTATTTGGACAGTTTGGACTTGGTAGTCAACTTTTCCACATCATATGTATTGGTAGTGGACCCTTGATCATCATGCTCAAAAACTTTTAGAGTGGGGGATCATATTCTGGCCAAGGTTCCAGCCTTCCGTTATCTTGGGATATTATTTGATACCAACATGAGCTGGCATTCCTTTGTGGAGGGCAAGACTAATGATTTGGTGAAGACCAAAGAGGCAGTAGCCAGTTTTGCACAGAGGTTGGGTTCATGGCAATTGGCCACTTAAATTAAGCTCTTCCAGTCAAAGTGCACCACTCATGTGCAACATAGCAGTGAAGTAAGGGCTACAGACGGGTGGATAAGATCCAAACTGGCGAAAATATGTTTAAGGCAAATTATCCAGTCCCACACAGCGCCCGGCATTTCCGGTACATGAGGAGTTAGGTTTCAGATATATTAGTGTCCTGATAGCTCTCAGGCCTTTGCTCTGTTGGGTCAAGGTATGAACCGCGGATGATCTTCAGTTTACAGGCTGATTTTGGCAGACTGTCTATCTCTTTATCCTATGCACAAAATGCCTTGGATAGCATATGTGAAGGCAACCTTCACTACCCTAGGGGGGGGCAGATACGTTTTATAACTATATTTTTCTGTGTCCACCTGAGAAAAGAAGGCTAACTGAATTGTTT
Source organism: Pleurodeles waltl (assembly GCF_031143425.1). Classification (NCBI taxonomy): domain Eukaryota; kingdom Metazoa; phylum Chordata; class Amphibia; order Caudata; family Salamandridae; genus Pleurodeles; species Pleurodeles waltl. The sequence continues at coordinate 842,157,437 of NC_090442.1, forward strand.
CATGAGCATGCCAGTATGCAACGTGACCAGGCAGAGCTTGGGAAACCCCTGGTGCGGGGCCATTTTATGTTAAAACCCATTCAGGGTATGGAGCCATACCTATCATTGCTATCAAATTCTAGGGATAGGTTTGTGGTGGCTCGTTTTAGATTGAATATGCTCCATTACCTTTTGGCCTCTCCTAGTGGCTGGTCTAGCCCAGGCTCTTTTGGGTCCTGTGGCTGCAACAACGTGTCTCCACAGGATACCCTTAATTTTGTATTATTGTGTAAACATTTTAGTACTACCAGGCGGTGCTTTCCGTTACCTATTTTAAAAGTTCTGGATTTAGTGCAAGCTCGCCCTGTGCTAATGTACTTCCAGCTTTTGCCAGATGTGTACTTCTTGCCAGCTGTTTTAAGTTTTTTGCGAGCTGTGATAAGATCAAGGTGCTATAGTTTGGATTTTATATGATATTTGATATATGATGTCTGTTTTATATTGTTGTTTTTTAAGTAATGTGATATGAGGATGCCTTTTATGACTTTGTGTGTTTTTATGATTCAATTCAAAGTCGAATAAAGATTTGATGATGATCATACTAACTTCCAAAATGTTTGTGTGTTTGGATTTAGTTGTCTCATAAATATTAACCTGATTCAGCTCCTCTATTGTGCGTTTTACTTTCCAAAGTTGTTTTCCTATACTCTGATCCTTTTACAGTTATCTCATTTCAGGGACATTTTTGGTTTTGCAATAGTTCCTTAAAGTAGTATAAAAGTTCTACCATTTAACAATTGGAAACCAAAAGACTGCAGTGCCTTCATTAATGAACTTCCCAAATTATATTTTTTCTGCACTGGAGTTACAATAGAGGAAATGCCCCAGTTGTTGTCCTCTTCCATTTGCCATTATAAATTCACACGTTTACAACTCAGCTTCTCCTCTGAGCAAAAGTCTAGTTTAACAAATAATAACAATTTGCTACCACTGGCTATTTTGTTTGGCACTATTAAAAATGTTATTAGGCACATAGATGCACAATTTACTAAGAAATTAATAATAATCTAATGCCAAGGATGTGACTTTAGTGTCTCAGTTAAAAAATGGACTTTAGTTCTCCTGTATTAGCACTCCCCTCTCTTTATTTGTAAAAGTTACCCCTATCCATTCATTCTTAGCTCCCAGAGTCAGAGCTTTAAAAGCAATAGCAACTATGAGCCCAATTTAGATCTTGGCGGACAAGTCACTCTGTCACAAATGTGATGGTTATTCTGTTTGGCATATTACAATTTCCATAGGATATAATAGAATAATAATATGGTGGACGGGATATCCATCAAGTTTGTGACAGTGTAACCCCATCCGCCAACATCTATATCAGGCCCTGTGTCTTTAGATTCTATATGTTGCAAATTTGGGAGAGGTTAAAGAGCCTAATAAGAGTTCTCCTTTAAAATATATCATTTTCCCTGCCATCCATTAAAAAATACACATGCTTTGCCTTCCTCAATTGGTCAGATTGCTCTCACTGTGGACCAGCATACATTTTTTTTTTTTAATTGAGTCAGCAAGGCTAGAAATGGGTCCTGACTCACTCAATTGAGTGATTGGTGTTCAAGCTGAAAAATCTGGTACAAAGGATCAAGAAGCTTTGAACGTGTGCTTGGTAGATATTACGTAATTTTCTTGAGTGGCAAAACTCTGCTCATAATTATTGGTCTGGGTAGAGTCGTGTGCTGGTAGGCTATCTAGGGACCTCTGTAGTTGTTGTTGATCTTACCAAGACCTACCCCCAAAGCAATGTCTTCTATCTTGTTCCTGATTTCTTATAATGCTCTGGTAATGTTGAGGAAACCTTTTTATTGTTACCTTTATTGTAATCTTTGAAATCTTTGTTTGAGGTTATGCTGTTATTATCCTTTGAACCTATAGTAATTAATGTCTTAGCAAACTGTGTTTGATTGGTGCCTGTTTTGAAGATCACCGTTTCTTCCTCCTGAGATTCCAGCTGTTCATTTGTTTCTTTTGCGTCCTCATAATCTGCAACTCTACTGTCCTTTTTACAATATCAAAAGATATTTAAAGATAGGGACGTTGTTCACACCAAAAGAGTAATTTCCATCTAGCTTTATTTTTTACTGCTTTGCTTTCTTATTTGTATGTATTGTTTTTATTTTCCTTTGATAATCCACTCATATCGCTTTCGGTAATCTTTAATGAGGCCTGTAAATTTTAAACACCAGAGGCTTGGCACTTCCCTGTTTCTCTTTTTCTGCTTTAAAACATTTTAAGAGTGACCCCTGGCTTGATTGCTGAGACAAACATCATAAGATGTGGACTTATATTGTATAAAATGAACACACCTTCTAATACAAATCTCTAGTTCTGTAGAGGCTGAAGAGGTCTGGTTTTCATTGTGCACATTTGTAATTTTATGTATTAATATTCAGTTATGTGTCAATCAAAGTAAAGTTTTTAAAAGTAAAAACACTGTTTGAACATAGCGAGCCAGTGCATATTTATTTCCGTTCTGAGTGGTAACCCACACCACCTCCTTAAGTTAGTCTAACAGGTGATTGCAGGCAACGGGAGGTAAAATACTTCAATTGTCTCAGTGGAGCCCCGTCAACCCTAAGTACCTTGGGACCCCCCAAACCAGTTTCTACATTCTTACATTGACTGCAATGAAGGTGCATTTTATTGCCTTGTGCGTCAGAGGAACCCAGCTCTGCTACTGCCGCTCTCCATTACCACTTCCTGTGGAGTAGTACACCGTATACGGTTATTCAAACCCATTCTTTAGTTGCACTTAAGACAAATTACTAAATGAATATGCAGCTTCCGACGAAATTAGAAAACAAATGTTTAATTCTAAAAGTATTTGCAGAGGCGGACCCCAGTGCAGCGCTCTCTTAGTCATAGTTATAACACATAAAAGAATGTTTGTGTAGTCACATTAAACAAGGAAATAACACCGATCGGGCCATACAGGGAAATAACCACGACACTCCTTAAAGGGGGTAAAAGGCCGCTTTAATAGAACAGGTCTGGTAAAATACAACCTTGGCATAAAGCCTCACAAAACTACCCCATCCTCACTAATACAAATTCATCACCTAACCCCTCCCCCTCCCTCTAAAGTGACTCCACCTGACTACCCCTTGTCCCATCCCCACCTTGACCCGACCAACCCATTGACCCATCTGTCCTGCATTCACGTTCTCCAGTTACCCTTGTCTGTGAAAACCCCCTGCCCTCTCCTCTTTTCTGATCTACCCCTTCCCCCCGAAAGGCACATACCCACAACCAGACCTGACTATCAGCGGCGAAATAATAACAAACTCCACCCCCTCACAGTAACAAATGCAGATTACCCATCCAACAACAAAAGGAACAAAAAACAAAGCGAACGAGACCTGCCCTGTTAAAACCCAAAAACAACCCATACCAAAGCCGGAGAAAAGAACAAAAAATTAGCTGGGGATGACCCACAAAAATTCTCCCCTTTACCACCCCAAATGGAAAATAAGAAAATACCAAGAACATGAGGGAGGGCGGGAGGGCACGAAGACAACAACGCCCACTGGGTGTGACAAACGGCCAAAGAGGCCGCCCACACCCAGCCCACGCCTTATATCCCCTGCCAACCGCACCGCCCCATCCGGGAAAACTACCCAATCAAAGTTCGGGCTCGTGGAACATTCCACCTCAGCCCGATAAACCCGGGGGGAGACAGGGCAAGCCCCGTGCTCCCCCCAAGTCCCCATCGAGCCATACAGTGAAATAACCACGACACTCCTTAAAGGGGGTAAAAGGCCGCTTTAATAGAACAGGTCTGGTAAAATACAACCTTGGCATAAAGCCTCACAAAACTACCCCATCCTCAGTAATACAAATTCATCACCTAACCCCTCCCCCTCCCTCTAAAGTGTCTCCACCTGACTACCCCTTGTCCCATCCACACCTTGACCCGACCAACCCATTGACCCATCTGTCCTGCATTCACGTTCTCCAGTTACCCTTGTCTGTGAAAACCCCCTGCCCTCTCATCTTTTCTGATCTACCCCTTCCCCCCCGAAAGGCCACACAGGAAAACCCGAGCAGGCGTTTTCCTGCCCCACCCACCTGTCTACCGATCCCAAAGTCGCTCACCCATTAATTCCGCGATCAACAACCTGAGTTCCAACAAATAATGTTCATTTCCCAAAAAACATAAATGCACACCAACCTGCCGAAATAGTTCCACATCAGAAACCACAATATTGTCATGGGTAAGAACCAAAATGCCCTGAGCCTTACAAAAATTCCTCATTTCTTTGTTAATCTTCCTACGCTGCTTCTCGATCCATGTAAATGAATGAGCACCCCTCCACACTCTTCTCGGAACCAAACTCGTCGAAACTATGTGAGTCCCTGACCAGCGTTCCTTAATCCTGCATAAATCTAATTTCATAACTTTTAACAAGCCAATGTCTGACAATGCAACCACATCATTCTCTCCTAAAAGCAAAACCAACAAATCAGGTCAAACCCCTTGCTCCATCCTTCTCGCCAACACATACAATAACTCTCCCCATCTCATCCCATTCTTTCCCACCCAACTAATCTTTATCCTTGCACCATCAAAACCAAGTTGTCTCCCAAAATGCCAAGTTGTCTCCCAAAATGCCACGATGAAGCTTGTTTTTCCGCCCATCGAACAAAAGAATGTCCCACAATCCAAACGGCGCACACCTTGTCCGGACCCCCGACGCAACCTACAATAAAAAACATGTTAAATAAACACACTGACGTTCTGCATCCGATAAAAAACTAAAAGATGAAAAGGAAAAGAAGCATGAAAGAGAAAATGAAGTGGGGGGTGGGAGGGGAGAAGAAAAGAGAGGTGAGGGAAAGACTGTTGCCAAAAAACAAATAAATAAGAACAAAAATTAAAAGCGCCCAGAAAAAACCCCATCAGAGAAATTTTATTGCTTAAAAGAACGCACATACCTCTGAAAGCATCCCGATCTACCTTGTTTAATTGATTGGTCCGATTTACCTTGCCTCCTCGCCTCCGTTGCAGCTCCAATCCGGAAAGAATGAGTACCATAACAACTGGGATACAAACCCAACCTTCTAACCGACATCCTCAGCACAGCTAAAAACTGATTCGACCCATCCTCATGAACAAATACCAACCTTGCTGATTGCGGCAACTCTGCTGAAAAAGAAAACCAACAATGCACTGGACAATCACTTGATTGCTTAGCTTCTAAAAACACCTCCTGGCCCCTTCCCAACTGATCCCCTTTAGAAAAAGGCAACCATATGCAAATTCCCCCATCCCAAAATCTTACATTCTCGACAAGAAGCCCACCACTCCCTCTTAAACCTAAAAGCTCAGAAATCCTAAATGCCCCTTGAAAAAGCCAAGACATACAGAGCGAAAATAAACGCACTTCCCAACCAGAAAAACAGATACCTCCCAAAATGCCCAACAAAGACCTCAACAAAAAAGACGTGATAGGACGCCTACGATCGCATCTAACCCCACCAGACCTGGCCCATCCTGCCAAAATCCTCCTACATAACTCACCTTCCATTGGATCATAACCCCAAAAATACTTACCATAAAAAGAAACCCCAGACAACTTACCCAATATCGTGACCGCCGCCAAACCAGCCTCAATCTGCTGCATAACAAAACGAACTGCATCTTCTTGTCTCCTAGAAATCACATCAATCCCTCCCACTCGACGTACCGTACCGGAATTCAAAAATTCCAACCACACCTGAAAATAAGTCCTCCTCGTCGACGGAGCTATAGACTGCTGAACTAGCTCCAACATTTTCAATCTCTTACTTCCCACAACTCCCCCGGTATGGCCGTCTTCTGGACATCCGCTCCCGGTGGCAAGCCACAGAATCTCTGTCACTGAAAATGAGACAGGGCATCAGCGATGTCGTTATTAATGCCAGGAACAAAACGAGCCTTGAACAATATATTGAATTTTAGACAGTACAGCAAGAAGACCCTCAGCAACTTAAGAACCTTTTCATCCTTGGCTTTTTGGGAATTCACCAAATGCACCACCGTCTGATTATCCACATTAAAAATGACATTCCTATTGGCCAAAAAACGGCCCCAGATTGTCAACGCCACAACCAATGGAAAAAATTCCAAAAATGCAATGCTAAATTTAGCCCTTTTCCAACTCTCTGGCCAAGCCTCCGCCGCCCAATGACCATCCCAAAAGAAACCAAAACCATGAGCACCAGACGCATCTGAATAAATCTGAACGTACCAAAACCAATCCTCGTCATCCACCAGCATCGTTACACCGTTAAAATCCTTCAAGAAAACAATCCACATCCGAAGGTCCTCCTTAACACATGCCCGAAGTCGAAGGTGATGATGTGGCAAAAAGGCACCACGCATCGCAAAGCCCAGCCTACGGCAAAACGCCCTGCCAACCCTTATCACCCTACAGGCAAAATTCAAATGACCTAATAAAGACTGAGCCTGACGCAACTCCAACTTAGGCTTCTTCACCGCCTCACCCAACATAGCAATCAACTGTAGAACTTTATCCCTGGGCAACCTCACTTCCATACGAACCAAATCCAATTCAATACCCAAAAAATTAAGGCACGTTGTAGGCCCTTCCGTTTTGTCTCTTGCCAAAGGAACTCCAAATAGCGACATCAAACGCTCTAAGTCACACAAGGCCCTGCCACAATCTCCTGAATTGGCACTCCCCACGAAGAAAAAATCATCCAAATAGTGAGTCACAAATCTGCCACCCCCTTGAAATTTAAAGCACCATTCTAAAAATGAACTAAACATCTCAAACAATGAACAAGAAACAGAACACCCCATAGGCAGCATCCGATCAACATAGATAAAACCATCGAACTGCATACCCAATAGAGAAAAATCATCTAGGTGAACCGGCAACAATCGAAAAGCTGACTCCAAATCTGATTTAGCCATCTCTGCACCTCTTCCACACTTCCGAACCAATGCAATGGCCTCATCAATCGACGCGTAATGAACCATCGAATCCTCCACTGCAATAAAGTCTTTAACTGATGCTCCTGCCGGCCAAGACAAGTGATGGATAAGCCGAAACTCACCAACCTGCTTCTTGGGAACAACACCCAGGGGTGAATTAGTCAAATTAGGCAAAGGCCACTCAAAAAAGGGGCCTACAATCCTGCCCAAACTCAATTCTTTCTCTAACTTAGCCCTCACCACCTCAGGATGCTCCTTTGCTAACTTCAAGTTATTGGCCCATCTTCGCAACCTCGGGCCTTGATAACATAACCTAAAACCATCAGAAAAACCACTAAAAAGAACCTTAGACTCCCCAAAACGAGGGTAAAACTGCAACCAATAAGCTGCCACATCCACTCTATTAGGTGAAGGGCCCTTTACCTGCCACCGGCTGCATGTGTCCCCTACCTCTGTCACCACCCCTTGCAGATGGCCCATGCCCAACCCACTGGAGCCCCCCAAAACACTGATACACTGGGTGTCTCCCACCACAATTGGAGCATTCATGCCTAAATTTACATTGCTGTCTATTGCAGAAACCGCTGTTGAAGGACCAACACGACCCATTAGATTGCAATTGACCTCTGAAACTGAAACCCACCCCAAACTGGGTGGGACACCCCTGAAAGGGCTTATATTGAACAGGTAACCCACTCGCTGTATGAGTTGTAGGCGCAGTCCTTGCAGTACGTAACCACTGCATCCATAACTCGTGATCAATTTCACCCCACTGTTTATTAGCATCCATTGCCTTCCTTGCCCTGAATTCTTCATCGTATCTAAACCAACCAAATCCTCCGAAATCCATCTGGGCTCTCCTCACAACGTCCATATATTTAAACAACGCCACACAAGAGTCCGGGTGTTTATCGCAATAAACACTAGCGTAAATTAAAAATGCCGACGTCCAATTTTCAATTGTAGTTGGGACTCTAGGTCTCCTAGCCAATTCCCACTCCTCCTCCTTTGACCCCTCCTTTGCTTGAACCTCTATGTGCAGCAATTTAAATACATCAATAAACTCCCCTTTCCAAAAAATTTCTTTCAAATTCAGAGTGAGATGCGCCCCCAAAGGCATCGACCCTCCCATATAATGCAATCTCTTAGACTTAACCCCACCCCCCACTAAATCGCCCCCAACAGAACCTATAGCCTTCACGCTAATATCACCCAATTCAACTTTACCCAATGACTTGTCACCATTGTCACCACTTACCGCCAACTTACCATTCAACTCCGCCGAACTCACTTGGATAGATGCATCCGCCTTAGACCCATGCCCCCTGAGCCCACTCCCATCGTCCAATAAACTGGCCCCAATCAACCCTCCTGGATTCGTACGCAACTCATGAAACCCCACCGACCCCCCAACCCAGCCTCACCTCTCGGTAAACCGCCAACCTCCTGACAGTGAGCTTTAGGTCGGCCGCCCTGGACCTCCCCAGCCATCTCTCTCGATAACACCAATCGCTTCTGTGACGTGACTGGTTCCACAAAATCATCATAGTCAAGCACTTCTTCATCCATAACAGCCAAATCCGTACCAGCGCCCTGGCTAGTGGATGGCTGCGCATCGGCAACACCTAATTTCTCCCTGCCGTCAGGTAAACCGCTCCAGGTTTAACCCTCACTTCTTTCCGGTGTACTGAAGGCGCCCTGACCTTCACCGGAGTGCTCTGATCACAAGCGATCCGCCCAGACTGCCGATGAGACGCCTGCAACCCATGTCCGCCCGAGGCATGGTCCGTGTCACACCCAGATGGACCTTCCCCACCATCAGAATGCCAAACATCTAAACTAACATAAGCCTTACCCATAACACCAGAACTACTCTTACCCCCACACACTGTACCTTGTAAAACACCACCATTATCCACCAATTCAATCCTATCACCCAACTGCAAACAAGCCTGATTATTCAAACCCCAAGATTGTACCCTATGTAGCATAGGACTGACAACCCTCGGTATCACCTGCATAAACCTGCCACCCTCCCGACCAACTGAAACTAAATTCCTTCCTCTTTCAATAATACCAGCGCCCTCCTGACTCACCTGAACTTCCTCATCATCGTCAGAAATGACCACCACCTCGTCATCAACCAATCCCGTATGGGCGTCACTACTAACGCGTGAGCCCGACCTTGTTTCCTCAAAATTCGAAGATTGCCGATCGAAATCAATGGGCGCCGCCATATTGGACGTTCCCGCTAAGGGCTCTTCCTCTAAAATTAAACTGGCGTGCTCTGCGCTTCTTTCTAAAGGCGCGCAAGCTTGTTTTCTAGAATTGATCCGTGCATGCGCAAATCTAGTATGAGCCCCCATGTGGCCGCGCATCGCCACCGCAGCCGACAAAGCAGAGCCTCTCCCCCCAGCCGTGATGCGTTTCAATAAAGACGAGCCATGCCGCCTAGGCATGCTAGAAACTCCCCGCCTCCTCGACACCGCATTAAAATGCCCCGGAACACCAGTGCCAACATTCTCAACTTCCTCAGGTAAGCGCGTGACCTTTCTACCGGTCGCGCTTTTAACTTGAATTTTTTTACCGGACTTAACCGGAGATGAACAGGCTGCAACCGCAGCCGACACACCTTCAGCCGAAAGCCTTTTAGGCCTCCGCAAACCCACCCAAACCTCCTCCAGTACTCCCTCCCTCAACAAGTCTTTTCGACCCTCGTCCTGCAAAACTTTTTGCGCTTGGACAACTTTGGTAGGTTCCATCTCAAAAAACACTAACAAACCTAATTAGCCAAAGAAAACTCCGCCTACCAGCTATAGATACCACCCAACTCACTAATCACTCCTGACAGAAAGCACTCAAAAAGCACGATGCACGAAGACAACAACGCCCACTGGGTGTGACAAACGGCCAAAGAGGCCGCCCACACCCAGCCCACGCCTTATATCCCCTGCCAACCGCACCGCCCCATCCGGGAAAACTACCCAATCAAAGTTCGGGCTCGAGGAACATTCCACCTCAGCCCGATAAACCCGGGGGGAGACAGGGCAAGCCCCGTGCTCCCCCCAAGTCCCCATAGTCATATAATGGCCGAACTGACTTCCTCACAATGTTCCAGATATCTAACTTGGACAGGCCATCGCTAGTCTTGTTGTCCCGTGAGTCGATGACGTTTCAAACCAGAAAGTATTGCGGTTCATCGTCAGGGCAGACAATAAAAGCAGAGAATAAAACGGTCCCTGGAATAGAAGGATAGTAGAGATGAGTTGAATGAATTTCGTCAGCAATTAAGGTGAACTAGAATGACTAGAATGACAGGAATCAAGCAATGATGGGCATCAGTGACTTGGATGGCACTCTGATCCTGAGAAATAGCAAAGTCAACCTATAATGCTAATGAACTGGACTTTGTGGCGGTATTCTGAAAGCACGTGCTAAGCGATATTGAAAGCGGTACTTATGGAGGGGTTCGGGTAAGAAAACCGAAATTTATTGATTGGGAACTGAGTGGGCAAATTAATGAGGCAGTGTATTATACTCATGGGCATAGTTTCAGCGGGGGTGTTTGGGGTGTTACACCCCCCATACATTTATTATTTAATAAATAGTTGTGTACAGGAGCTTTCAGTTGGGTATGATAAGGTATCTGTTGAATATCATCTGGGATTTTTAAATACTATCAGTTACAGCTGTAATTTTGATAACAAAAGCTTTTTGATTTCAGGGGACATGTAAGTGAGTCCAGTGATAGACGACGTACCTGAATATAAAAGAAAGACTGTGAGGAAAATGTGCATGAAGAATATAGACTTGCAAAGATTGAATATGTATAAAAAATTTAACTCTAAAAGTCAGCCAGTAAGTTCATAGCACCATTTGGTAAAGAAATACAGCCATTATTATGCAACAGTATCAACACTCAGATATTTGCTACAATTTTCAAATTTGGAAAAGATAAAGGCCCTCATTACGACCCTGGCTGTTGGTGGAGAAGTGGCGGCCTTACCGCCAACAGGCTGGCGGTAACAAAATTGAAATTATGACCATGGCGGTTACTGCCATGGTCATCCGCCACTTCTCCGATCCGACCACCAGGGCGGAGACAACTGCTGGGCTGGAGACTTGGGTCTCCAGCCCGGCGGCCGACACAAGACCACCGGCGGTATCATGACCCGGCTGACCTCCATGGATTTCATGGGGTTGGGAACCGCCATGAAATCCATGGCGGTAAGCACTATCAGTGCCAGGGAATTCCTTCCCTGGCACTGATAGGGGTCTCCCCCACCCCCCACCCTGCTTCCTCCCCCCACCCCCACCCCCCCTGCAACCCCCCAAAGGTGGCAGGACCCCCCTCCCCACCCCTACCCCCAACGTCGCAACCCAGACACACACTGTACACGCATGCATATACCACCAACACACATACCTGCACACATATCACCAAACATGCCAACAGCCACACACACAGTCATACACGCACACCCACGCACACATCCATACAGACATACAGACAGACAGACACGCACACATTTCCAAACACAACACCCCCGCATGCATACACCCACTCACACACCTCCTCTACATACTCACATGCACACCCCCATGCAAGCACACAACACCCACCACCCCCCTCCCCTAATGGACGATCAACTTACCTGGTCCGTTGATCCTCCGGGAGGGGAGGGGATCCATGGGGGCTGCTCCGCCACCAGAACCCCGTCAACAGAACACCGCCACGCCGAATCACGTAACGTGATTCTGTGAGCGGTGTTCTGTTGACGGGGCGGTGGAGGTGGAGCAACCTCCACTTCCCCGCCGACCACCAGTATGGCTGCTGGTGGCTCTCCGTCCGGAACAGGACGGAGGGCTGCCAGTAGTCATAATTCACTGAGCGGAAAACCGCCTGCACTGGCGGTCTTCAGCACAGCGGTCCCTCGGCAGTCTTGCAAAAACACCACTGAGGTTGTAATGACCACCTAAATGTTCTATATAGTTAATTTCCAAACAAATAAGACATGTATGATGAATTTGATAGTGGAAGACGGCAAAATCAGTCATTGTTAGAAAAAGGGTTTTTGGTTGACGGGTGTTTTAACCCTTCTCAAGTGACAACCACAATCCTTGTCAGAGTGAATTACAAAAGTCATTAAATTACCCTCTGGTAGCTTGGTAGAAAAGCAGTCAGTCTTAACTTAGAGGCAATGTCAGGGGAGTAGCTTGGTCAGTAAGATTTGGTGTGTGTGAACTTCACATTTTCCAAGCATCACGCTGGCATATCTAGTAAAAATACAATATATGAGAAGCAGGGCTTAAGGAGGGCTTAAGGAGTCCTCCGTATTGTTAGGAGTACTTAAAAAAAAAAAAAAATTCAAACTAACCCACATTTTTAAGACCTTCAAAACAGAGACATGACAGCAAGTGTGGGTGTGAACATGTGTGTATTTGTCTGTGTTTGTCTGCGTGTATGTGATAATCCCAGGTGAAATCCTACACAGGCCTCACCATTCCTGACTGAAGGCACTTGTACCCAAATATTTCTTACAAAGTACATTTTTAGGGGGGTGTAATATCCCAATTCAACCCCCCCCCCCAAAACTACACCTCGGGCAATGTGTAATGTATTTATGCAGCACTCAAACAGTAATAAAGTGATAACACAACACAAGAACAATCCCACACTAATTTAGAAAAATAGAGAAAAGTGTAATGAATTATTTGGCACCAAAACAATAAAAATCCTATCAGTAGAACAAGAGTCATGCACTTTTTCAGTTTTCAGTAAAAACTAGAATCTAAATGATCAAAGTGCCAACTAGAGTCATCTTGTCGCATGAGAGCAGGCAAAGTCAAAAGTAATGGTCAACCACAATGGAGATTGGTTTGAATACATTAGGTGGATTGGGCTTGGTCTCCGCTTATGTTCAGACTAAGAAGAAATGTAGATGAAAAATGCCTGAGAAGGTTAAGTTCAGCGAGGCAAGGGAGCCAGCAGTGTCAGAGGAAGAGGCGTTGTCATCGGAGAGTCATTGGATAAAGTAGCAGTGAAGATTTTTACGTTCAGACTTTGTCACTTTTTTGGAAATTGAAAATCTCCAGCAGGATGAATCTAGAGGCTGTAGCTGAGGAACATTCCTTGAGTCTAAATACCCCTTCTGTGAGGAGCTGCTGAAAAGGATTTGCTGCTGTGTAAAAGAATAAAGCGGGTGCTCCAGCGAAGACAGGATGATCGGCGATGCACCTTGGGTGGATCAGTGAGCATGTAGGTCAAGGTCTCCTGTCATTTCTCAGAGCACTTTTCTGCCAAACATTTTCTAAGTCGCAAGTTTTGGGTTCTTGCAGTTTGGGCACCTTTAGAACCACTTCCAGGGTACAGGAGTAAGTAGGCCCCACTTGGAGGGTAGGACTCACTTGAGGCAGGGTCTAGGTGCAGAGTTCATGTTGTTGGAGATTTTAGTGCCCCTGTAGCTCAGAACAGGAGGCCAGCCAACTAGTGTTTGCTAGTCCTGGGTTCAAGCAAGAAAGCAGTCCTAAAGCAGCAAGGTTCTCCTCTGAGGGTTAATGGCAGTCTTGAACCAACAGGGCAGTCCTCTGGGAGCAGCACAGCAGTCCTTGGAAGTACAAAGCAGGCCTCTAGCAGCACGATTGTCCTCTGAAGTACAAGGCAGCCCTTCTGAGTGTCCTTTGTAGGTCCAAGAGTGAACTAAAAGGGGGGGTGAGAGTCACATGTTTATACCTTGTTCATCTTTGATGTGGAAGAAACTTATAGAGTACCCCCCAGAGGTTTTTCTGGAATTTCCTTCCTCCCTGTCCAGGATCCAAGAGGTCTAGGGTCTTTCAAGACCTTTGTGAAGTTCTTTGTGAGTGTGCTGAGGCAGCTTCTTTGAAATATGTGCAGGGCAGTGAATAACTCTACCCCTTCCATTCTGGCTCTATCCTGCCAACATCGAGTCCTCCCTTGTCTCACTGCCTGGGAGGAACACACAAAGGCCAACTGCCAACTGTTCACAGTCACATCACCTATGACACAGACTGCAGGCTCTGGATGGTTATGACATTACCTTGCTAACTTTTTCAAAGTGCCATTTTCAAAACAATGACTTGAAATCTAACTTCACATTTCAAGAGTTTAAATAGGATTTTAAATTACAGTTCTTGTGAGACCAAACATGATATTGCTACCTGTTTGCAAACAAAAGTTACCACTTATTAAACGTAATAAGGTAACCCAATGTTATCCTATGAGAGAGGTAGGCCTTACAGTAGTGAAAAACTAATTTATGGGTTTTTCACTGCCAGTACATGTAAAACTTTAAAGAACATGTCTAACTTTTTAAATACACAGCAACATATCCTAAGAGCTGTGTAGGCCTGCCTTAGGGGTGACTTATGCTTATTAAAAGGAAAGGTCTTGGCCTAGCAGAGAAGTTGTTTTACCAAGGCAAATTGGCAGTTTAAAACTACACACAGACTGCAATGGCAGGCTTGAGACATGTGTTGAAGGGCTACTTAAGTGGGTGGCACAATAAATGCTACAGGCCCACTTAGTAGCATTTAATTTACAGGACCTTTGTACATGTAGTACCACCCTATTAGGGACTTACAAGTAAATCAAATGTGCCAATTAGGTGCAAGGCAACTTTACCATGTTTTAAGGAGTGAGCACAAGCACATTAGCACTGGTTAGGGTTGGTAAAGTGCACTGAGTCCTAAAACTCAATTCAATTATACATACCTCATATAGTTTTCTGTCTTAGGTTGGTACATTAACTAAGGCCTTGTACCAAGGGGGGGCTAGAAGACCCATTTTTGGGCCATGTTCTGGAAGGAAATACAGCAAACTTATCAGGAAATCTGGAATAGCATTGACGTTGGTGCACTGGTACCACTGGCAGTGAGGGAGAGCAGCTGCAAGAAACTGCAAAGGAGCTTTTTATGAAGGTAGAGTCCTGGAGAAGAGGATAAAGCGTTTGCAAAAATGAAGGTCTTCTTAGGAAAGGACTAAGACTCAGGTCAATTGTGTAACTGGTGTTTGGCAATGTCAGTAAAAGTAACTAGCTGTGGGTCGGCCACCAACAGTCACTGGTCAAGGGCAAATAATTGGGTGGCCTTATTAGGGAAAGCTGATTGACTCTTCTTGAGAACAACTGATCCTGCTTACCTGCATCTGCTGCTTCGACTAATCCACAAGAGGAACTATTAAAGAACTAATGGTGGGGTAGCAAACCAATAATACTCTCAAACCCCTCATGCATTGATACATTCCCATACACATCCTCAAACCCCTAACAGAGTGACAGTCACACACTACTGATCACAATCTTATACTCCTCACATACCAGCAGGCTATTACTAAGAGTAGCACCCTGCACCCATCAGAGTAGCAGAGAGATATTGCCAGAAGCATGCTTGCACCTTCACAGATTAGTTTGCTAACCTGACTTAAAAGATTGGTTGCAAGCAGGCCTGACTGGTCCCTCAACATACCCTCAGGGCACAGGCTTAGCACACAAGATAGGTATGCATTTATATTTCAGTAAGTCTTACTTTCATGTTATTTTCAGTTATATGCCCAGCTTACTGGCATTAGTAGTTCATACTCAATTTGGTTTGATTCATTACAAGATGCAACTGCAAGTTTACCAAAGCATTTCGGCATACTCTTTTCCTGATTTTCTTCTTTGTGGCACACTAAACATAAGTGAGTACATAGGTAAACAAATTGTTAGCAGTCGGTAAGCCACTGTAAGCTTTAGGGCTGTCTTATTTTAATAGAGTTGGTTACTTTAGTTTTGCATCAGACTGATGTGAGGGCTCCAGCTGAGCTGATCTCTTGTCTGTGCTCTATGCCATCTTTATTAGTGGTTGTCAATAATGATTTAATTAAAGACCAGAAGTATGTCAGTCCTTTTGACTCGACATTTGCATTGAAGACGCCAGATTCTCATATTTGACCTCCTTATATGTAGGTGCCTGCTGTGTTCACTTCTTTTTGTACGTGCTGCATTGGCTTCAATCTAGATTATATTATACAGCGCTTTGCATTACATCAGTAACCTTCTAACGGCACCAAAAATCATGCTCCTATATAGAATACATGCGCTTCTTGACATTTATATACAACTGTGGAAACAACTCAATATGGCTTCTGCACTGCATCATATTTCATACTATACACACACTGATTGTATTAAAGCGTGGACAAACATGCATCTGAGCCACAGTTTGAATATTTAACTCTCTCAGCTTTGCTTTCATACTTTTATAAACACCAATTTAATGGCATGTTGTGATGAGGTCTTTGAAAATGATCTGCTCCTTGGAAAGGTTTCAAAACCTTTGTTTTTTAAGCGTTTCCGCTTGACTCACTGATATGTCCCCAAATCATCCATTACACCTTGATGTTTCTTGCAATAACCAATAAAACCCGATTTGTGCTCACAAACCACATGTTTATTAAAGGTGTACTCTTCATTCGTATTGTGAAATACAGACATTCATGAGCTTGGTTTTTAGACTGTAAAATCTGGGGAGCAGAATCCAGCCCAGAAACAGAGGGAACAAAGATACTCCATTGCTCTTGCATTTCTTTTCTTATGAACAGTCCTTGGAAATCAGGCATGGTGAATGGCTTAAGAGCAGTTAGAAAGTTAGAATGACTGATTCACAAAGGTAAACTTACAAGTTTGTGTAAGTTGACTCTTTTTCAGTGTTCACAAAACTTCAATTCGGGGTGGAGAACTCCGCATATAAAAAGACGGGCCTGTCCCGCAGTCATAAAGATACATATGGTATGGTAAATACCTACATTTCGGCCACTTCGATGATGAATAAACAATCGTTGAGGTATTAATTGTCAGAAAGCGATAAATAACTCCCAACTTGTAATTCCAACCTGTAGACAAATAGGGTTTTACACATGGATTGGATTACACCTACTCACTTGTAATGAGGTCCTATTTATATTTGAAAGAAGATATAAGATTAAGGCAAATCATTCATCCTTCTAACAGAGCAAGCTGGGTTTAAAAGAAAATAGCACTTGAGTTGTCTAGTTTTTCTTTTTTTTTTTACCAAACTAATTATTAAGGAAGGGTACATGAGGCAAATAGATTTATATGGTAGTTTATGTACTTGAAGATGGAACTTGGCACGTTTCTGTGTCAATATCTCTGGGAAAACCTAATGGCCTTCTCAAACTGGTGATAATCAAAGATTCAGAAACACAGATAGCAGTAAGAATCTGCAAGGAGGGCAGTTCCTAGAGACCATATCTACAATAACTGTAGAGTACAACAAGATTGTTTGCTGCCCATCCAGTTGATCTTTTTGTCATTGACTAAGCCAACCTCGAACTCATTCAGAATCCTCGAAAGGGAGTCCATCTGCTACAATGTAATATCGAGAGGGCTTAAGCTCGATCAGGTTATGTGGGCAAACATGCCCTGCTCAACTAATAAACAAGTAATGCTAGAAAGGTATTTATGTTCTTTAGGTATCAGAAAGCACAGAGTAGCTGATCCATGAGTGGCCTTCCATCACACATATAATATTAAGCACATTTAGAGTGTGCTACCTCGGACATTTTAAAGGTCAGTGGAACTTCTGAGGAAAGTCACCTCTGCAGTGCCAGTTTGTATGCTTGCAGGCTCATTAGAGCTTGGTGATAATTCCAGAAAACATATCTAAAGAGAGTTTATGAACTTACTGGATCACAAATTAGTGTAAATACCAAGGCTCATATTTACAAGCCCTGTGCACCTACGGTGCGCCACTTTTTGTGATGCTACACGGCCGTGCAAAGCCACTTTGCGTGGCTTTTCATTGCCTTGTAGATATGGTGTAAGGCAACGCAGCACAAGTTGCTACGTTCTCTTACACTGTGTCAGGGAGGGTTACTATGGGTGCTGATGCATTCCTGGATATACAAGAGTCTATAAACCTGGGAATGCGTCAAAACTGTGTGCCTTGTTATTTCCTCTTTCTTTGTGTGCTGTATGTATTGCTGCACTGCCCTGCACAATGGGAGCTTGTAAATATGCCCCCAAATATTTTGAGAGAGAAACTGATGGAGGTCAGAAGTGAGGATTTTCTTAGCACACCCTACCGTAACTATGAAAGTGGTTAAGATGTTCAATCTCTGAACTCAAAAACTAATGACTAAATAGTGGAACAACTACAATATACTCTAGAACAACATTTCTTCATCTTAAGAATGGCGTGACCACACAACTGTCATTATCCTTTCTTCGTATTCTTAGTTCAGGTCAGTCAATTATTTCTAAAGTTAATTACTGCTCCATTTGAGTCCACAGAATGCCACTCCAATTCGCCACTCAGTCTAACTCTTACTTAGGTTATATTCAAGTCGGAGGGTTAAATGAGAGCTCTGAAACATGCTGTAATGGGCTATTCTTTACTTAAAGGAGAATAGAGTGCTTAAAGGAGAAACTAAACTAATTGCAAATTAAAACAATTGAAGAGCCTTATTGTTCTTTTTTGATGGGGTAGTGTAAGCAATATGCAACAGATTGGTGGTAGTTTTAAACCACGTACATTTGAGTTTTGAAATGTATGACAAGGATATAAATCTATAAAGTTACCTTGGTGTACAGGCTAAATATGTTTAGAACATACATGTCAGCCAATAATGTGAGTATTTCACTGTCTTTCATATTTTTATCAGTAACAAGTTAGAATATAAAATAATATTACTTTAAGTTATATTTTTTTAAACTACAGAATAATATTTGTGAATGAACCAGTAACCATTAGCCATTAGACCTGTGGAATGTACAATGACTCAATTGTTTCTGATACTTTCAACAGACTTTATCCAAAGAAATTCGAGTGTCAGAAAGAGGTTTATTAATTTGAGGAGGGGGCACGGTTAGATCACAACACAGGGGCAAGGCTGGAAGCAGAAGCTGGGCAGGGTTCCTAGAGGCTGGATACCTTTGCTATGAGGTCCCACTGTTTTTCTAAACTGCCACGGTGCACCCTGCCTGAGGAAGCTTCAATACCTGTTCCCAGTCTTCCAAAGATGGAAAGAATACCATGTCCCACTTTTCTCGAACTGAAAGGAAAGTTCCTCCAAGTCACTCCTACAACCTTTAAGTCCACATGGAAGGCCTCTAGGCACCAGGTCTCTTACCAGCTAGAGCTCCAATAGCATTCAGTCTTCAGTGGTTAGATTCTCAGTTGTGAAGTTGAGAGTCGTTCTGCTTTTGTGTCCTTCTAACAACTAGCAAGTAAGGGGCCAAGTACTTGACCCCTGAAGAGTAATTTAAATCTGTGAGTGTCAGAAGGATTCATGAGTGCTTGCGCATTATTCTGCTATCGTTCTAGTAAAGTCTTGCTCCTTTAAGATATTTTCTTCCCAAAGGGAGGTGCCAATCATATCCAGTGCACTAGGCACTGAGAAGAGAATTTCCTGACTGCATTCTTTAAGATTTCTACCATTTTCTTTTTCAATTTATTGCAAACGTTTCAGTGTCCCCATCTAAAATCACCCAGGCTTTTTCTAGTGGTAGGATTCTTAGCCTTCCTTCTAGCCTCTCCTCTGTGGAGATGAAGACTCTTCCTTGCTGTCAGTTCTACAACTGAATTTCCCCCTGCTAGGGATGAAGACAGAAAGTCGAGGGTTGCTCGGTGAATCATTGTTGCAATTGCCAGACCCATTTGGCATTGCTACTACAAAGGGAGAGCTGTGAAACACTTCTTCATGTTACCAGCTGTCTCTGTAACAGATATTCATCTGTGAAACTGATAACGTTACTTCTGGCTTCCTTCTTCAAGTGACCAAGTCAGTATCTTCTAAGAGGAGGGTTTTTAAGAAGTCTGACAAGGATGTGTATTCGGTCTGCTGAGTAGGTCTGAAAGACATCAGTTCTAAACATATTTACTCTCAGGAAGCACAACACACACTTTTTCGATTCAAAAATCCACATTCACCAGTGGGAAAAGTAAGAGGAAAGTAACATTTAACGAAAAAGCTAGCATTTTCCCATATGTATTTATAACAAGGGCTGTTCATGGACAAGGCAGCTTTATCTGAACAGTGAAAACAACTTCTTCCAGTTGTTCAGTGGGAGGGCACAATTTTCTCTTAGCAATCAACACTCCATGTGTATATGTTAAGTACTCAAAGGGAACAGAAACTGTGCATTAAACTGCCAGGAAGCAAAGGCAAAAAAATGCAAATAGATAATAAAGGATCACAGTAGTGTGGATACGCATAGGCCTGGGCAGAGCTCGCAGAGTTTCACTCCGCGGAATTTTTCCGATTTGCTGAAAAACTCTGCCAAACTCCGTGGAGCTCCGCGAGTGTGTGGAGTAGTCCCCTCTGTCATATACCTCCCTCTATACTTACTGCGCAGAATGGCAACATGAAAGGAACTAGCCCTGCAACCCTTTTGCCAGAGATCTCTGCAAAGAGCCGGAAAAAACCATGGCTGGGCTAAACAACAAAAATACACAAAGCAACATTTATGCACTATGCAGTATTGCTCATCCCACCTCTGAGAAATGCCAGACAAATGACTTTCACACAGGTGGATAGCAACCGAACCAGATAAAGTGCCCTCATTCATAGATGTCTCAGCTGCAATATAGACCTCAAAAGGTGAATGGAGGCAAAGACAGGAATAGATTCTTCCCCTCCACAGTGTTATTCTTCCCCAAATTGTTCATTTGCATGGGTACTGGCACCTGCATTTATTTAACAATAAAATAACAACAATCTGTGGCTTAAGTGATTCATGCACTACTTACAGCAAACATTATTTCTGCCCAAGTGGGTCTGCATGGTGCGAGTTCTTTCGCAGAAGCGTCTTAGGCTGAAGGTGACACGCAAGTAGCAGCCTCTGCTGTTCGGAAACCACGTTCTTTCTGCTATTGCAATAGACATAATGTACGATTTCGAACAATTTACCAGCACAGAAAAAATACTGGTGATTTGTGGAAACACACATGACATCACCCTTCAAGACCTTTCAACTTATAAACCTTCTGTAGTGAGCTGGCACCATTTTCTTAAACTCAAAATTGATGCGTCTAGTTCTCTTCGAACATACCTTTATTTCCCGAATATATATTATTTTGCTCTTTTTGTAATCAATCCTTCTCACGCAGTATCTGTCAACAGAACAAAACAGATCCAAATGCGTTATGGAACACATGTGAAAGCTGGAATTACTGTGTTGCAACAGAAGCGCTCCAAATATGAGATGTGTACACAGAGTAGCATTAGCTGCTGTGAGATCAGCCTGCATGTTCCACAATGCAAAAGGGTTGAGCTCCATACAACCAGCAGTGGCTCGGGTACATTTTAGGGCGGGGAGGCGTGCAGGAATGGGGACGGGGGTAGTATTAAAAAAAAACCACTTACTTGGATCGTCGCCGCTGGTGCCGCCACCACCGCGTTGCTCCTCTGCTGCAGGCACAGGCTGCCAGCCTGCCCTGCGGCCAATCCTGACACTGCTCAGACCAGCGATAGGATTGACTGGGAGCACCCAGACAGGATGCTTCCTGGGAGCCTGTGCCTGTTATCCCCAGAACAGCAACACAGTGCCGGGCTTGGGAGAGCCTTCTGTGAAGACAGCCGGCCAAACATACATGTGCAATGAGGGGTAGTGTTGAGCCCTCCCCCACAGTGCTGTCCTGCCCAATGCCCCACCCCTTCTACTGCAAAACCATAATAAATGTAGTTTATTATGGTTTTGTAGTAAAAGGTTTGCAGCTACTGGAGGAGGGGGGTGACACTCCTCCACCCTAACGGAGAAGCCACACCTTCATACGTCTTGAATGACAAGGGGTAACTGTACTTAAGTTGACCCAATGTTCATCAATGCATGAAGGATCATTTTAATCAGCCTTGGAAGGATTAAAGCCTCAGACAGTTTTACAGGCAATACACATCTCAGCAGTATGTGATCGTCCCACTGAGGTATATGAAGTAAACCTCAACCTTAAGTGTATCCTCGCTGTGGGGATCCATGAGCATTTATGGGCCTTTTGTGCCTCCGAAACCAAAGATTAGGGAAATGAGAAATTTCAGACTTGGGATGGAATACGTCTCTGATCTGTGCTCACCAAGGCCACCAAGATTCAAGGAGTTGCCACTGGGTGAGAGTATTAGTGTTCCCTGAGGGGGGCCTCATCCACTACACTGGGGTGGAGTTTAATCTCTGGGGAATGGCTGTACCCGAAGGTAGACATCTGGCGGGGGACACCGAGACACAATGTGTGGGTTCATGACAAAGGCTTCTCAGAGTGTCAGTGGGCTCACTGCTAAGGTTCTTTTCACTCACGCCCCATTGCCGGTATTTATTGATGTAAAAATACAGCAACCTTTCTCTCAGCGGAGACCCCACCTTCTCGATCTCAGTCTCCACCCCAAGTCCACTGCAAGACCCTGCTATCATAGTGCTATGTCCCTGAAATTAGCTACTCCCGCATCAATCGCAGAGGCGGCAGCCAGTCACACAGCCAATAGCAGTTTGCAGTGGGGGAACTAGACTGCTAACTCTACTATTAGAAGAACGTGTTACCAGAGGGCTCTGCTTAATGTGGCTGGAAGAACCAGGTTGGTAATGATTCAGTTTGCTAGGATTGAGCGGGCACCAGTCAAATCTGCCACGTTTTGGGTGTTGGAGCTTTTGGTAAACTCCGTGCTCCAAGCAGAGCGCAGAGTGGCAAAACTTTGCTAACTCCACCAGCGGAGCGGAGTTTACCACCCAGGGCTAGATATATAATGGTAAATAGTTTACACACAAGGTTGCTTATATCCAAAGGGCCACTATAAATGATTTATGAACCCTCAAACATAGAACCATGCAGAGGACCATTGATGGAAAAGCTGTGGATCTAATTGTCTTACAGTATTAAAAAACAGCTTACATAAATTTGCGGTTAGTGCTCATTTGTTGACACGGTGCAAGTCCCATACTTAAAAACGTGTATGAACAGGACAGAGTATAAAAGGTTTTTAATGAATAAATAAATATCAAAACAGCATGTGTCCAACATGCCTAATATAGACAAATCTTTTTCCCCTAGTTTAAATTGCTCAATTTGTCAACAGTGTTTCAACCCAAAATTATTAAAGAGTTCATCATTAGGACTTAGAAGATTGGGAGCATAAGCCAAAAGTTTCAGCAATGATGAATAAAATGGGATTGGAATTACGACCACAATAAAGACAATTAAACACAGCTGGTCTGTTGCATTGTGAAAGTACTTATTGTAGATGGCAAGGGACAAAGAGCTCTCTTAGTGGAAGTTAGTGAAATGAAGTGGGGAAATTAAATTATATTAGGCTGATTTTACAACAGGCACCATGCAAGTGAAAATGCCCCTGCGAGTGAGACATCACTCACTGGAAATCAGGTAAAAATGAGCTCCCTTGTATGGATAATTACATAGATCAAAAATGAGTAATTGATTGAAAGTCATCACTGTAATTAAGCAATGAGAGACCGCATGGGAAATACTTAATTAAAGGTGCAAGAAGCATGCCAATGGATGAGACACTGAGAATTAACAAGCATATTTAACAGGATTTCTAAATTAAGCATTAAGTAAGTATTTCTGAGTTGCACATGTAAAGAATAGAGTAAAGGCTATCATGGATATTATGTATACCGGTTAGTCTGTTATGGGAATCTTACTTGTTCTAAAATTCTAGATGGCGTGCCAAGTAACTACAGCACTCCTAGTCACTTATATCCTGGCAACAAACCATACAGAGAATAATATCCACTGTGGCTTTTTATTCCAGAATTTGAGCATATAATGCACTCTTCAGGGGAGACGTTGCTAATATGTATAACAGATATCTGCACCGCAAAGGCAATTTTCTTCGTGTAGCCTAATCAGAACTGTTAGTCAGTGGTGCTCTATGAAGCCATAATCTTTTGTCAGATAAGTGGGTGGTGTAAATCTGTAGTAGCATCCATATATGATGTTTAACTTTCACACTATTGGTGTATTTCTTATCCCATCTTCCTTGGCCTTGCCCTGTTAGTCTCTGTAGTCTGTTTTCTGTGTAGTCAACCCTGACTTTTTCTGAACCTAGTTTAGCTGACTTGAGAACTCTGTGCACTTTAACCTTGCTCACCAGGAGTAAAGTGGCTATCTTCTTTTTTTAAATTTGGTGAAATTGGCGTATTCCTTGTTGCCACCCTTAGCTTGCTGTGAGCCCCTATGATGTATAAAGCCCATCCAGGCCCTGAAAGTTGAACATTGTGCAGCTCATACACTAGATGAGTATCTTTTTCTGACATCAAACGTTAATGATTTCGCTTTAATTCTTGGAGGATTAGATTAGAGCCAATGACAGGCAGAATCCACATTTTATTTTTGGCAATTTTACATAGATCGAACCGTGCCCAAGGACATAAGAGCGCTTCACAAAAGACAGACCACGTTGCAATCTTTTTTTCCTGGAAGAGGGAGTTTACAAGATTCTGAGTCGAGGCCAGGATTCTAAACTGCTTACCCATGCTTTATGAACAGCAGCTGTAGCAACTGGATCACGTTCACTCGCATAAAAGCTCAGCTCGTTCTGGGCTTGAGTTTCCAAATTGACCTTGAGCTTAAAGTGGCTCACCCAACTCTAATGCATAGTGTATATTTTAGGACAAAGCGCATGCCCTGTGCCACTGTTTAGCAATGACATAGTGCAGTCCTAAAACCAACAAAACCATACAGGAAAATGTGGGGAACCATGACAAAAATGGTGTCTTTCCTTACACCAAGGCCCTGCCTTCAACAATTATTTTACTCGGCCTAGAAGCTACCAATTTGTCTGAAAGACTCGTGCAGGAGGATCAGGCTGGATTGTAGCAAATAGTCAGACCTTAGAGAAGACAGAGGAGGCATTAGTAAAGAACTACAATAACAGGAAATGCCTTATTATAAAAATTAATTTCACGTTGTATTGAAACTAAAAAAGAGAAAGCTGTTACAAAACAATAATCGTAACACCACCACTAATCCTAACTCTAAGAAATGTATCTTTACTCTAACCCAACACCTACCTTAAAGCTAACCCAATCCCAAACTCTGATGCTTGTGCCAATTCTAAGAATTACTCAGACATTATTAACAACATGTTCATATTTTCAAATAAACATCTATTTACATTCTTATTTCCTTTTCCCTGTTATCACCCAAGATAAGACATTGTCATTATCACATATCAGAATTTATTCACTTATGTCAGCCCAAAGTCATGATGAGTAGCCTGGTTTATTTTCAGTTCTGAGGGCACAGTTATCTCAGATGCCATGTTGGTCTCTATAGTCTGTTTTCTGTGTATTCACCTCAGATTTTCCACCTTTTTCTGAACCCTATTTTTGCTGACTTTAGAACTCTGTGCACTTTACCCTTGCTCACCAGGAGTAAAGTGGCTATCTTCTCTTTTAGGTGAAATTGGCTTATTCCTTGTTGCTACCCTTATCTAGCCCATAGGTCCATGTAGTGTATATAGCCCACCCAGGCCCTGAAAGTTAAATCTCCTTTGTGGACTGCAGTACCTTTTGTGCCAAACATGGCTACAGGCTTAAACTTACCCTGTGTAGCCTGACTACTGTAGTGCAAGCCCTGCAGCGTGACATGTAAAAATAACACTTTTTGACAGATAAAGACCTCCCTTTTAATATCATTAAGTCACCCTTATGCAGGACGTGAAGCAAACAAGGGAGGGTGCATGGTATTTTAAAATGGGACAGGGTGAAAATTAATATTATCATTTCCCTACAGTGACGAGGTCCAAGAGACTATTTTCATAATGGCAGGCATAGTTGTCCTATGTAGAAAAACCCAGATTAAAATACTATTACTTTATCTTAAGAATGGGACCAGCTAGAAAATCAATCAAACATCTATTTTAATAGTTATTAAAAATTCAATTTAATTATGTGAATTTTTGATAAATATTCAAAAGTATGAAACATTTTAAAAAGTTAACTTTTCCCTACCAGAAGTACCTGGAAACTAATTTGCATTATCTCTCCAGCAATTCCCAGCCTGTGCTCAGTCTGAGCATACTAAAGGCTGACTTGAATGGGCAGAGATGGCTCCTCTGAGCTCAAAAGAGTATGGTGGGTGGGTGCTGTGGGAAGTTTGTTGATACTATAATGTCAAATCCTGCCTGACAGGTTTGTTGAGCCACATGTAACACTTTGGCACACTTGGAAGGGAGAGAACAGGATACCAGGACAATTCATGTGCATTTCCTACATGGTTGCTGATGGACCCTGCTTTCATCCTACAGACTTCTGTCTCTGAGCTTGTTGTGCCCACAGCACAGTGACTGCTTCAAACTCAATTTTAGTGTTACATGTGGGAAGACACAAGTGATTACCATAATAAATTCCCATACACAGCTCTCAAGGTCCTTGTTTAGTATGGGCAAAGACATTCACCTTCTTGAAAGTGCCCTGACAGGTGGCATTTTGGGTCTGTTCACAGTATGTCAAACAAACTACAGCAAAAGCTGGTAGGGTTGCCCCATGAAGCTACACTCAGGGTAAGGGACTGCCCAGTGGTTTTCTCAACCTCTAAACAGTGCCAAGCATAAATGGGCCACCCCAAGGCACCCCATCGGAACACTTTCCAGACATGGGGAAGAAAAGAAGAGGACTGGGCCTGCTGTCCTAGACCTGAGAGGAGCCTTGAATGATTGAACTTACTCTTCCTTGTACTTAGAACAAATACAAGGACTTCAAGGGTCAGGTGTCTGACCTCTTGTAAGACTACAAGACTACAAAAGCCTGCAGGAGGCCTTTTCCTCGATCTACTTAGCTGACTAGTGGCAACTGGACCTAGAATGGACCCTGCTGTTGGCCTCTGTCTCACACCATGTAAGTCTCGAAGGGCCCGTACTCTGGGTAGAACCTCCCCACACATCTAAGTTTACCTTTGTGAATCGGGCCCTAAGTGTGTCCCCTGAGGTTTTGGAAGTGCACTCCCATGGAAGTTAGGCACTAGAAGAAAGTTAGGAAACTTTTGAAAACTTTTTCTCCTGACCTGTGGGGTTTAGAAACGTTTTCACACATTTTTACTTCCAGACTTTTACAGGGAATTATCCACTGAATGTATCCTACTCAGGCTCCCTTGCATTCAACCTGAATTTGAACCTGGGTAAAGGTCTACCATGACCAGTGACTATTGCTGATGCTTCACTTTTTCATAGTATTTTCCACTTACATTTTTAAAAATTGGTATTTTCACACCCCCATTGGCATTTTGTCAATTTAGTGCCATTTTGCTTGTTAAGCTTTACTCTAATTCTCTAATTTTGTGTGGGATTTTTATTGCTTGGCATTTTAACTTTATTACTGTTTTGGTAACACATAAATACTTTACAAGTTGCCTTAGGGTAAGCCAGCCTGCTCTGTGCCATAGCTACAAGAGAATTGAGCTCATGCGAATTTAGTGATTTAGAGAGTTCACTTTGATGAGAGCTGTGATTGTTCCTTGAGATGTGCAGTCACCCACATCAAATAATAATCCAGTTTCTTACCGTCACCATAAGTAAGTTCTGTGCTAATTTTTCTTCCATCCTCTCCTCTGCTGTGCTTCACCTCCTAGCTGTTTGTTGTATCTCACATTTGCCTCTGCCTCCCTCTGTTGCCCCTTTTCACAATGAAAAGTATTTCTTGGTAAGCTGGAGTTCTCTAGACGGGCATGTTGTTTTCTGTTAAAACTGTAGACTTATCAAACAAACTCAGTAAAGGCAGGTCTTGTGCATTTGATATATTAATAAAGTTACACACATGTTGTGATTTTTCTTAAGTCATTGCATATTTCCATGTTTTAGGCGTCATCTTCCACATTCCTGTTTCAGATTTTAGATCATACTGAAGCACTGGATGGAATTAAAAATGAATTTACTTGATTCCTCTCGCTCTGCAAGAAGTTATGAGTGTTCTCTTTCAGAAGACAGTCACCTATTTGGTAAGTAAAGTCATGCTGGTTTATCCAGGAAATGTCAAGTCTGCATGGTAGGTTCAATGACAGATGCTCATGAATATCATTGGCAATGTAAATGGCCTCCGCTTAGATTCATTTACTGTAAATTTATTTTATTTGGACATCCCGCAAAAAAACTGGCATGGACTCATCCCTCCTGGTCTCATGTTGAAAACTCAAATAAATGGATACAAGAATGTCACGATTGTTCTTATATGAGACCTCTTCCATCTTTGAGAAATGCATATCTTAATATGTATTATTTATAATGTATGCCAATATTGTTGGAATTGCTCGTGAGCAATAAAGTCATACTTTATTACAACTGAACCAATAAACTCCCAAGGTCAAACATTGAGCAGTGTGTCACTGTTCCGGTTATAATTGCCATGCTCAGAAAGACGTCAGAATTATCCTGTTGAAAGCTATTGCGGGTCAATTTATAACTAACTTGCATCGTAAAAGTATATACTTGTCAAACCTGAAATTTTATGGAAAAATGTATTTGCTTAAATTGAACTTCGGTATGTTACAAGCAACCTCATCAAACGGTTGTTACTTATTTGCACGTGGATGATTTGATTGCATGTATCGCAGTGGCGCCATTATCAAGGTCACTTGTGCACATCACTGTGAAGACATTTACAACATTGTACCTGGAAACAAAACTAGAAGACCGAACATCTTTGACGTTGTATTGGTGGCTACAGATTTGGTAGTTGTTAAGTAGCTCATATTTAAAATCAATAATTATTTTTTATTACACTTTTAAATAATTTGCTTTTTATTGAAGCAGTTTTACTTTGATAAAATGCCTTATGTGTTATCTTTTTAGACCTATGATATGATTGCTTGACAAATGGTCGCCAAAGACCAAGTGCCACTATCTTCACCTCTTCATGTGTAAAGAAATTACTTTGTAGATCTTTAGATAACATAATGACTCAGATAACACACAACACTATCCAAAAAGACAATAGTGCTATCTTTCCTGAAAATAGTGCCAGCTGCTGTCATATCCCTTTGCCCCTGTAAGCCAACTAAGCAGTAAATTAAATTTCATTTAGACAATAATATTACGCGGGGATGGAGTTCACAATCAACCTACTCTCTGATTTGTGGGTGAAGAAAGGGGCAGAGATGTCTTTTTTGCAGCGGGCCCATCTGGGCCCAATACTTCACATGATCACTGTACATTTGCTGAGTAGAAGTACAAGTGATCGCTCCACAAGAGTACCTCATTGGTATGTGACTGACATGGAGACAAAGCCGCTCAAGCCCCAACAAACATGGCTGAGAAGGGAAACGTCTTCAACCACGCATTGTAAACAATGTGGACGTTAACCACGAAAGCGTAACCACACTTGCCTAAACAACGCATGGCTGTTTCTGTGCCTTAACCATGCATGTGCTGGACTACGCATATGTGTGGTTAAGGCACAGTAAAAGCCATGCTTTGTTTGGGAGAGGACACGGAGGATGCGGTGAGGTAAGTGTGGCTGGTACAGGGGTGGGGTGTAGATTAAGGGATTGGGGTGGGTGGGGGTCTGGGGTGAGCTTTTTTTTTTTTAAGGATCGGGGAGTTTGGGTATTTTTTTATGGAATTAGGGTGGGAGTTGAGCTATTTTTTTTTATTGGCGAGAGTGACACTAGGGGTTAGGTAAGTGGGGCTGGTGGTAGTTTTTAGCAGTGGGGTGTATTTAGGGATTAGGGTGGGTGGGCGTGTCGGGTTACTTTGTAATTTAGCTTTAGGTTTTAGGGGTGGGGGTTCTGTTTTTTTTTTTTACGGCTCAGGATGGGTCGGGGGTCGGGGTAATTTAGTTCTTCGGGTCTGGGGTGCGGGTAGGGATAGTTTATTAGTTTATTTTTTTTAAGGCTTAGGGTGGGTGGGGGCTTTTCTGGGTAGTTTACTTATTAGGGCGGAAGGTTTTGGGTTCAGGGCAGGTGGGGGATGTCGGGGTAGTTTAGTTTTTAGGGGTGAGGGTTGGGATGCTTTTATTTTCATGGCTCAGAGCATTTGGGGGTATGATAGAACCACACATGCCATTTCCACACTTGTCTTTAATAGGCATGCTTTTACAATGAAAATTTGTTGTAAAGGCATGCGTGGTAAAGGCATGCGTGGAAACAACGCAATTGTTGTTCCGACCACGTTGTTAAGGCATGCGTGGTTCCAGCATGCATGGTTCCATCATACAGCCGGCTCAGAATAGTATAAATGTGGCCAGTGTTCACCCTCATAATGACAGGGCCATCACACCAACCTGGTATCTATTGCAAATGTTGCGAATGATAGGACTTCATAGCATGCTATGTAATCCAATCAATATGATACCATTCCACACCATACCATTCTATAATATACTATAGCTATACAACACACTGTGAAAAAAAGTCATTCCGCAAAACAACACAACAAGTGGCAATACATCATAACATGGTGAATTGCTATGTGAATTTTTTTAATAAATAACTCCTTTACAATTCACTGTTATGATCACACCTTACATTGATATAACTTGAAGTCAGAGTTTGCACAGTATAAACTTATAATATTCTCAGGGGCATTGATTGGTCAGTAAGATTGGGGGTGTGTCTTCATATTTTCCAATAATCACGTTGGTATATCTAGTAAAATACATCATGTGAGAAGCAGGACATGAGGGGTGCCTAAGGGGCAGTGGAAAGATAGAGAAGGACAGATTCTTGTTGATACTTAAACAATACTTTTCAAACTAAGCAACATTTTTAGCACTTCCGGAGACCAGAGTGTACTGTGCGTGTTTTGGTATGTGTGTGCATGTTCAAATCCAGGGTGAAATATGACAGGCACTTCACAGTCACATCTGGTGGCGGGGCAAAGTGGTGGGGTGGGGGTGGGCTGAACAAAAAAAAACAAAAAACAATGACCTCAATCCCCGCTGCATCGCCGCACCGCCGCTCTTCACGTCTCCAACTCTCCACTGCAGGCAGACACAGGCTCCCAGCCTGCCCAGCAGCCAATCCTAATGCTGCTCTCATGCTGCTGGAAGCATGACACCAGCATCAGGATTGGCCTGTGTGCCTTGGCTTTGTGCTCCCAGGCATACTGGGAGCCTGTGCCTTCTGTCTCCAACCCTGCAATGCAGCTCAGTTTGTTATGCCGCGGCGCTCGCCACGGCCGCGGGCTCAGGCTGCTGCGGTGCGGCACGTCAATTTAGCCGCGGACGGCGCCTGGGTCGCGGAGAGCGCCACGGCCGGCGCTCGAGTCGCGGTAAACACCGCGTCTGACGCCTGGGTCGCGGGGTGTGGCGCGGCTCAGGCGAGAGCCATGGAGGCTCCAGGAAGCCGGTCTAAGGGTCGCGGCACTCGCCGCCTCCCTTATTTTAAGTTTTACCAGAAAGGCAGACGCGGCATGGCCGCATACAGCGCATAATGCACTTAAACGTTTATTTGCTTGCATAAATCATCACCTGCCTACCACTTACCGATATCCTGAGAACAAAACCGAGCCCTTGCACATGGTGCACTTTATACTTGCCCCTGTTCTTCCCAGCATGCTGACCACTTCCTCTCTGCCCAGCATGCATTGTTAGATGCACATACCTGATTCACTATTGTTTTCTTTTCCCCAATCCAAGATGGTGGTATTTCTACTTCCTGTTTCCTACTTCCTGTCTAGGGGTATATAAAGGGATCTCAACTGCTTGTCCATTGCGTTGCAACAC
The DNA here is from genome assembly GCF_031143425.1 of Pleurodeles waltl. Taxonomy (NCBI): domain Eukaryota; kingdom Metazoa; phylum Chordata; class Amphibia; order Caudata; family Salamandridae; genus Pleurodeles; species Pleurodeles waltl. The sequence continues at coordinate 842,189,099 of NC_090442.1, forward strand.
TCTTTGGTGGTAGTCACGCTCTGATTGATCTCCTCCTGCGAATCCTGTCTGTTCCTGACCTGCTTTGTTTTCCAGTCTTCCTGATCTTCGGTCCTAACGCCTTGGTGTCCTCCTTTCATTTCAGGGAGTTCCTGTGGAGGTTTTTTACCCTACTGGGGTTTTTCCTCTGGGACTCCTTCTGGAGGGCACGGACTGTAGTGGTTTGCTCATACCAAACAGCACCGTGGCTACTGGAAGGGGTCGCCCTTACCTCGGCCAGAGCAGAACCTGCCGGAACAAGGACCGTTCCCCTACGCCTCTCAGCTTCGACGGTAAGATCATTGAAAACCGTGACAGATTGCAACGCCCAAAACTCCTGTTGCAGTCCGGTACCATGGATAATCCAGTGGCAAACACGGAACCTACTAACCAGGACCTGCTGGTGACGATACAACAACAGGCTCAAGAACTCCAGCAGTTACGTACTGAAAATACTGTTTATCGACAAGCCTTTGCCTCCAGAACCACAGATGTCCCTGCAGTAGCGGCCACTACACCTCGTTTTTCCGGGGATCCTACCAAGTTAAAAGAATTCCTGGATGCCTTGACGGTGTACTTTGCCTTTCGCCCCTCGCAGTTTGTACAAGATAAAACCAAGGTGGGGTATTTGATTAGTGCCTTATCAGGGCCAGCCTTGGCTTGGGCCACACCTCTAGTAACCAGGAACGATCCCTGTCTATCTAATTATTCCACCTTTATCACTACTTTTAAACAGATGTTTGAACGCCCTGGACTCGAGGCGTCAGCAGAAGAGGCTCTTTGCGAAGTCCAACAAGGGAGTCAAGATGTATTACAATACATCACCCGCTTCAGACAATTAGCAGCCGAAACAACCTGGGTGGAACGTACCTTGGTGACACTCTTCCGTAGAGGTCTCAGAGAGGACATTAAAGATGAACTAGTGCACTCGGCTAGAATAGAAAACCTCAAAGGATTGATGGACCAGGCACTGACGATAGAATATCGATTGAATGAACGAAGAATGGAGAAAAAGAAGAGCCGTTTGCCATCTCACTCAGTACCATCTCGCTCCTTCCCTCTTCGTACCGAGGAAGTCCGTCCTGAACCCAAAGGGAATACCGAGGAAGAGCCCATGCAGATTGACACGGCTCGAGGACCTTTATCCGCCAGTGAAAGGGAACATAGACGAAGGAAGGGGCTTTGTCTATATTGTGGCGCAGCTGGTCACCTCATTCGCGCTTGCCCCATTCGTCCAACCAAGCCCTTGGGAAACGCCAACTCCCGTCCTCAGTAAGAAGGGTGAGGACGGGATACCGTGATATACCTTCTATTTGTTCTTCCAGGGAGGAAGGAACTGCTCTTTTTCTTTTACCAGTGATCCTCCATTTAACTGGTGGCCGGGAAGAAAGAACCTTGGCCTTATTGGACTGCGGAGCCAGTGGCCTCTATTTAGATGAAACTTGGGCCAAAGAACGACAGATAACACAAATACCCAAGGAAGTACCAGAACAGGTACATACCGTTGATGGGTCACTCTTGGCATCTGGACCTGTACAATATACCACCCCTACCTTTTGTTTACAGTTTGGAAAACACCAAGAAAATCTTTCGTTTGACTTAATTTCCTCACCACACCACGTCATGATCCTGGGAATTCCATGGCTTACACGACACAATCCTTACATCAACTGGGAAACAAAAACCATTTCGTTATCCTCCCATTTTTGCCAACACCACTGCTATTCCGCCGGGGATTATTGGTCCCCAAAAAGTCTATCAACAGCACCTTCTCCGGCGGGAGGATCCATTAATGTCCTACAGGAAGTTCCCAGACATTACCAGGATTATGCCGATGTATTCCAAAGGCCAGAAAAGCCTCAACTGCCACCTCGCAGAGAATACGACTGTGCCATCCCTTTAGAACCAGACACTGTGGTTCCATTTGGGCGGATGTACTCTCTCACAGAACCAGAGAAACAGATTTTGAAGGAGTACCTAGATGAGAACCTACAAAGTGGGTTGATTACTCCCTCCTCTTCACCCGCCGGGGCTCCTCTTTTCTTTGTACCAAAGAAAACCAAAGATTTGCGTCCTTGTATCGATTTCAGAGGGTTAAACAAGATCACTATTAAAGACCGGTATCCGTTACCCCTCATAAAGGACATCTTAGAAGCAGTCAGAGGAGCCAAGAGATTCACCAAGTTGGATCTCCGAGGAGCCTATCATCTACTAAGAATAAGAGAAGGTGATGAGTGGAAGACCGCCTTTAGAACACCTTTTGGTCACTACGAATATAGAGTAATGCCATTCGGACTCACTAATGCCCCATCCATCTTCCAAAGGTTCATGGATTCTATCTTTTCTGACCTTTTGCAACAAACAGTGGTGGTGTATCTTGACGATATCTTAATCTATTCGGTTAATACAGAGGATCACTCCAAGCACGTTCGCCAAGTCTTAGAGAGACTCCGACAACATCACTTGTTCTGCAAACCTGAAAAATGCGAGTTTGATCAGATAGAAGTAAAATACTTGGGATACTGAATAAACCAAACCGGAGTTGCCATGGACTCAGACAAGGTACAGGCTATATTGAATTGGCCATCTCCTTCTTCCATCAAGGAGACTCAATGTTTTTTGGGACTAGCCAACTTTTACCGACAGTTCATAGCAGACTTTGCCCAGAGAACCAGCTACATTACTCAAACCCTTAAAAAAGAACATCTAAAGAAAGGTTTTTTTTGGACACCAGACGCAGAGTCAGCCTTTCAGGATTTAAAGAAAGCCTTTATTCAGGCCCCTATTCTCCGACACCCGGACACCAACAAACAATTCATTGTTGTCATCGACGCCTCAGAAAGAGCCATTGGGGCTGCCTTGTTGCAAAAGCAAGACGATGATGATCTAGAACACCCTGTATTTTATCTATCACACATTCTATCTGATTCTGAGCGAAACTATTCCGTGCTAGAACGCGAATTACTCGCCTTAAAGGTCGCGTGCACAGAATCGAGACACTTTTTGATGGGATCAAAGGAACCCTTTGAAGCCCGGACCGATCACAGAAATCTACAGTGCTTAAGAAACTTTCAGTGTCAAAATAGCCGGCAAGCTCGATGGGCCTTCTTCTTCAGCCAATATGACTTCTATATCACCTACATCCCTGGTTCTCAGAACATCCTGGCGGATGCCTTGTCCCGACGTTATCCTGAGTGTGGTGATTCCACTGTTCAAAACTTATTGGACAACAATAAAATTATAGGGGTAGCACAGACTTTTTTAGATCAAGTCAAGTCCGAATATGCCCGTCTACACGAAACAGAACTAAACAGGTTACATCCGCAGCTGCACACAGATAATGATTATTATTATCATGATAAGGCCCTGTTTTTACCCACTAAAGCAGTGCAAACCGAAGCCTTACACATGTGCCACGATTCCCCTATCGCAGGTCATCGAGGAATGAAAGCCACTCAAGATCTTTTGCTTCGCTCCTTCTGGTGGCCAACTCTCAAGGCTGACACTGAGGCATATGTGTTATCCTGTCCTATATGTGCTCAAGCCAAGACACCCCGAACTAGACCTGTGGGATTACTTCACCCATTACCTGTTCCCCCAGGCCCATGGCATACCATATCCACCGATTTTATGTGCGCATTTCCTTCCTCAATGGGAAATCACGTCATAATGGTAACTGTGGACTCCTTCACCAAGATGGCCCACTTCACAGCCCTAAGAAAGTTACCAACGGCAAAAGAATTAGGTCAGATCTTTACTCAAGAAATCTTCAGGCTACATGGGCTACCCCAAGTCATTATATCGGACAGGGGTCCTCAATATATCTCCCGATTCTGGAATCAATTCTGTAAGACCTTGGGGATCAAGGTGGCCTTATCATCCGGGTTCCACCCTCAAACTAATGGACAAACGGAACGACTCAATCAGGGTCTTGAACAGTACTTACGTAGCTTCTGCAATGCTACACAAAGTAATTGGGCCCCCTACTTACCGCTTGCAGAATTTTCCTATAACAATTCTCTACACAGTGCCTCAAAGGTCTCTCCTTTCTATGGCTCCTACGGCTTCCATCCCAGAGCTTTCCCAACTCCCCTGAGAGAGAACTCCAATCTTCCTGCCATCTCCTCCTACGTCCGACAGCTCCGAGGTATACAACGAATTATCCATTCTAACCTTGTGTCCACCAAGTCCCGCATGAAGAAGATAGCAGATAGGAGACGCTGTGCGGCTCCTCCATATCAGGTCCATGATAAGGTTTGGCTCTCCTCTAGATTCCTACCTCTCCGACTAACTCAAAACAAATTCAAACCCCGCTTTTATGGTCCCTTTCTAATTCTCCAGAAAATCAACCCAGTGTCTGTGCGTCTTCGCCTACCTCGGACATGGAAGATCCACCCGGTATTTCATGTTCCGCAACTGAAACCTTACCGTCCTGATCCTTTTCATAGGCAGTTACCATGTCCCCCTCCTCTGTTGGTTGATAATGTGCCTGAGTACGAAGTTCAGGAGATCTGTGACTCTCGGTTTTTTCATGGGCGCCTCCAATATCTTATTCATTGGAAGGGATACCCTATGAGTGAGTGTTCCTGGGAGGATGCCTCTTCAGTTCCTGCTCCTCTTTTGATCTGCCGCTTTTTTCGGCTCTTCCCTCACAAACCCGGGGCCTCGGGGGGGGCATACTGTTATGCCGCGGCGCTCGCCGCGGGCTCAGGCTGCTGCGGCGCGGCACGTCAATTTAGCCGCGGACGGCGCCCGGGTCGCGGAGAGCGCCGCGGCCGGCGCTCGAGTCGCGGTAAACACCGCGGCTGACGCCTGGGTCGCGGGGTGTGCCGCGGCTCAGGCGAGAGCCATGGAGGCTCCAGGAAGCCGGTCTAAGGGTCGCGGCACTCGCCGCCTCCCTTATTTTAAGTTTTACCAGAAAGGCAGACGCGGCATGGCCGCATACAGCGCATAATGCACTTAAACGTTTATTTGCTTGCATAAATCATCACCTGCCTACCACTTACTGATATCCTGAGAACAAAACCGAGCCCTTGCACATGGTGCACTTTATACCTGCCCCTGTTCTTCCCAGCATGCTGACCACTTCCTCTCTGCCCAGCATGCATTGTTAGACGCACATACCTGATTCACTATTGTTTTCTTTTCCCCAATCCAAGATGGTGGTATTTCTACTTCCTGTTTCCTACTTCCTGTCTAGGGGTATATAAAGGGATCTCAACTGCTTGTCCATTGCGTTGCAACACTCTTTGGTGGTAGTCACACTCTGATTGATCTCCTCCTGCGAATCCTGTCTGTTCCTGACCTGCTTTGTTTTCCAGTCTTCCTGATCTTCGGTCCTAACGCCTTGGTGTCCTCCTTTCATTTCAGGGAGTTTTCGTGGAGGTTTTTTACCCTACTGGGGTTTTTCCTCTGGGACTCCTTCTGGAGGGCACGGACTGTAGTGGTTTGCTCATACCAAACAGCACCGTGGCTACTGGAAGGGGTCGCCCTTACCTCGGCCAGAGCAGAACCTGCCGGAACAAGGACCGTTCCCCTACGCCTCTCAGCTTCGACGGTAAGACCATTGAAAACCGTGACACAGTTTGGAGATAGCTCAGTGCACGTGGGTTTGGCTGTCCTGAGATGTTTGGCCAAACTCACTTGCACACTGAGGGGAGTGCACACCATTCCCCCTCCCTGCCTGTCATCTCCCATGGCCCCACCCCCTTGAAAAATAAAACAATTATTATTAACTGTCCCTTGAAGGTCGCCGGATTGCAGATGGGTCAGTGATCAGGAAGACCACCAACAAACAGAAGCAAATGCAACTGGAGCTGTTAGAGATTTTCAGAGCTGAAGAGGACCATTAAGATCCTGGGGACTCAACCATTGGAGAGGAGTTTGGACTGACCCTGAGAAGACAGGAGAGTCAGCAGAAGCATTTGGAGCCCCCACTGGCAACCCACTGGCAGCAGGTACAGTAAGTCGCAGCGAGGCCCAGTCAGCACAACTGAAGAGTAGCACCACGCCACTGGAGCAGCAGAGAGGAGACTGTCCTTGCAGAGGTAGAGTGCTGGGGGCTGCTACTACTTGGAGCCCAAAGATCTCTCAGAGCAGAAGTTCACAAGCCTTGGTTGCAGCAACAGTCGCAGTGCACAGGTATTCTGTCTTGGAGGAAGAGGCCCATCTCCCAAGTTGAACAGAAGGCAGAGAGGACCCATGGGGCCCCTCAGAACCACCATCTGTATTGGAGAATCTTTGCAGGTCCAGAGGACAGCAGATCTCGGCAGCAAGACATCATTGTCTTAGGTGTCTCAGATGCAGGGACTCCTTCACTCCAAGGGCGATTCCTTCTTGCTTCTTTGGTGCAACCCAAGTCTTCCCAACCCCAGAGGATGCACAGCCATGGAAATGTTGCAAGTTGCTGACAATAGCCACAGAAACAATGTTGGAAGGAGAGTTCAGCTCAGTTTTGCTATGTAGTCCAGCAGCGGTTCTGGTGGCCAGAAGCAGAAGAGGCCATTGGAAACCAAGGTAGCCAAATTTAGAGGAGAGAGGCCAATCACTGGGGTCCTGGTTAGCAGGATCCCAGTGAAAACACTGTAAGCACATTGACAACAGGCAAAAAGTGGGGGTAACCATGCCAAAAAGAGGGAGTTTCCTACACAACCCCCCAAACAAATGACAATAAGGCTAATCTTGCCAAGTTTGGTCTTCATTGTTTAAGTGGAAATATCTAGAGATTCCATCTGCATTGGAGTAGTTACTCCCAGGTCTATGTTCCAATGCATAGTCCATTACCTGTAGGGATATGGACCACCTAAACAATTTGGGATTCTCACCTTTCATTTGTTAAAGCCATAGGAGGGGCGTGTGGTCTGTTTGAACAAGGAAGTGAGTGCCAAACAGGTATGGCCTCAGCTTCTTCAAGGCCCAGACCACAGCAAAGGCCTCCCTCTCAATGGCTGACCAACACTCTTCTCTGGGGGTCAACCTTCTACTTATAAAAGCAACAGGTTGATCCTGGCCCTATTCATTAAGTTAAGAAAGTACTCCCCCATCCCTACATCAGAAGCATCTGTCTGGACAATAAATTGTTTTGAATAGTCAGGGCATCTTAGAATGGGAGCAGAGCACATGGCCAGTTTCAGGTCATCCAAGGCTTTCTGGCAGCTAGCTTTCCATAAGAATTTCTTGGGCATCCTTTTGGATGTGAGATCATTTAAGATGGCTAAAATGGAACCATAGCCTTTTATGAGCCTTCTGTAGTACGCAGCCAGGCCTAAGAAGGCTCTGGCTTGGTTTTGAGTGGTAGGGACAACCTAATTATTGATGGTTTGAATTTTGCCCTGTAGTGGCTGAATCTGGCCTTCACCTACCAGGTAGCCCAAATCAACCACTTTTCCCTGCTCTATATGGCATTTAGATGCCTTGATATTGAGGCCTGCCTATTCTATGGTGTCTAGCACCCTCCGATGGTGGATAAGGTGATCCTCCCAGGTGAAGCTAAAGACAGCTATCTCATCCAGATAAGCTGCACTGAAGCTTTCCAAGCCTTGGAGATCTTTGTTCATCAGCCTTTGGAATGTTGCAGGGGCATTCTTTAAACCAAAGGGCATCCTGTGAAGTGATAGTGCCCGCTAGGTGCTGAGAATGCTGTTTGACTTTTGCGGCATCAGAAAACTTAAGCTGCCAATATCCAGCAGTCAAGTTAAATATGCAAAGATACTTGGTTGCAGCCAAAGTATCTATTAGTTCATCTGCCCTTGAAATTGAATAGGCTTCGGTCCTGGTGACTACACTGAGGCCAATGTAATCAACACAAAACCTCATTTTTCTTTTTCCATTTTGGGAGTGTTAGGGTTTGTGCACAGCAAAGAGCATGTCCCCTCTCACTGCACTAGTGGGTTCTGTAATAGCTCCCTTTTAAACTTACTATTGAAAGCCTTTCTTGTTATCTCACCTTCCCCCCCCCCTAGGCTTCTGTGTATGTTGTTTAATGTGCTGTTTTGTTTACACATTGGGCCTTGCTTTTACCAAGGCTTCTTTAAAACACTCCTCTCTAGGCCATGTGTTAATTTAACTCATTTGCATAATAACTGAAACTCTGCACACCTTTCAAGAACCTGTGCAGCATGTGAGGACCACACCCAGCTCTTCAAACCACACCCAGCTCTGCACACCTTTCAAGAACATGTGCAGCATGTGAGGACCACACCCAGCCCTGTCTATAAAAGGCAGCCCCCGAGCCTCACCCAGTGCTTGTGCTCGTCTACCTCCCGCTTACCTGAGGACAGATCCCTCGGCGCTGGCACTTCTGCTCTCTACAGACTTTCATTGGCTTCAATGGGCGCAGCTGCTGGCTCTTCCTTCTTCCGGTTTCCGGTTCCTCCTTGCCTCAGCCTCTCTCCTACAAGCAACCTGCAAAAGAGAAAGAAGACAAGGTTAGACTGATCAGTATCTCTTGCCAGCAACAAGTAAGTGCAAAACTTTTATTACCTGAAAGAACTTTGACAACAATTTCTGGATTCGTGTATAGACAATTTGAAACAAGATACCTTCCACGAACATTGTGATTCAACCTCTTTGTTACAAGAATACTTTGCAGAACTTTGTGAAGCAAACAGTAAATCAAGGACTTGCACAAATTACATGCTGTATTTTGACGTAAAAGTACAGTATTTGTTTTATAAAAGATTCTGGAAATATGGGAAAAGTGAGTCTGCTATTGGGAATTTAGGCTTTAGTTATATTAAGATGAATATTTGATATTGGTAATTCTGATAACGGTATTTGTTTAATGTTTTAGAAGCTTTATAGTAATAGAAAGCACATCCCAGAGCAGTAACACATTCCAAACCTGGAAACTAGAGACCAGGATCCAAGAGGTACTTTTAGAAGAAAATTTCTAATAAATAAAGGGATAGTCAGGAACCCAGTTAGGAATAGGTTGTACTTATCTGTTCTTTGTTTATGTTTCATTAGGCACCAGTTTCTACAGAAGTCAGAGAGGGCCGCAGATTTGTGCAGCACTTCAACAGTGGAAACGCAAGAACGGTGTTGTCTCTTTATTTTATTTTATCCACTTCCCCCCTTCCCTTGAGCTTCTGTTCTTAGTGCACTGTTTTAAAAACTAGTGTGCTGGAACAAGCAGTTTCAGGGTGGGGTCGGATTGTCTTCAACCTCCATCAGAACTCAACAAGGACTCAGGTGAGCTGGGCTTTGACAGGGAGTGAGGCTTGGGTACCAAGACTACAAGACTAGCCCGAGGGCTGTCTGAAGGCTCAATGACTCTCAACTCAAGCATCTTTTGAACTTCTGCTTTGCATTCTCTGACGTGGTCAGGCTGCCTATAGATTTTACTTTGTACATGCAGACTGCCACCTGTGCCAATATCATGTTCTCAGCAGGTGGTTTGTCCAGGTGTCAAAGAGAAGAGTTGTGAGAACTGACTGAAGAGATTTCTGTAGTCAGATTGTTGTTGGTCAGAGAGACAGTCAGCAAGGACTACTCCCTCCACTGAACCATCAACTGGGGTGTGAGAGAAGAGGTAAGGGAGATGGTCACTCTCTTCATCCTGACCTTCATCAGTGTCCATGAGTAAAGTCATGTCAGCTCTGTCATAATAAGGTTTCAAGCAATTCAGATGAAGCACCCTCTGGGGTGTTCTAAGTGTGCCCAGGTCAACAAATAGGTGACCTCACCCTTCTTCTCCATAATGATGTTGGGACTACTCCACTTATCTTGGAATGCCCTGGGAACTACAGGTTTCAGGACCCACACTTTTAGTCCTGGTTGAGAAGCAGTCAGCACAGCCCTTTGGGCATGCCACTGCTTCTGCAGTGCTTGGCTGGCCTCAAGGTGTTTGGTTGCCCTCTTCATGTACTCTGCCATTCTAGATCTTAGGCCTATTGCAGGATCTACTATGACTTGCTTGTGGGGTTTGAGAGGTTGCTCCCAACCCTCTTTTATAAGAGCAAGTAGACCCCTAGCTAGGTGCCCAAACAGAAGTCCAAAAGGAATATAGCCCATTCCCTTCTGTGGAACTTCCCTGTAGGTGATGAGGAGGCAAGGCAATAGGACATCCCATCTCCTCCTGAGTTTTTCAGAGAGTCCCATTATCATGCCTTTTAAGGTTTTGTTGAATATTTCAACTAAACCATTTGTCTGTGGATGGTAAGGGTTGGTGAATGTATATGTTACACCACTCTCCTTCCATATAGCTTTCAGGTATGCAGACATTAAGGTTGTACCTCTGTTTGACACCACCTCCTTAGGAAAACCCACCCTGGAAAAAATTCCCATGAGGGCCTTGGCCACTGCAAGGGCTGTAGAGGCCCTACTGAAAATTTGCTTCTGGGTACCTGGTGGCATGGTCCACCACCACCAGTATAAATCTGTTCCCAAATGCAGTTGGAAGGTCTAAGGAACAAACAATGTCTGTTCCCACCGTCTCAAAGGGTACCCCAACCACTGGTTGTGGAATTAGGTGGGCTTTGGGCTGCCACCTGTCTTGCCACTGGCTTTACAGGTGACACAGGAGTGACAAAACTCTTTTGTGTCCTCAGACATATGAGGCCAGTGAAAGTGAGAGGCAAGTCTGTCCCAAGACTTGCTTTGCCCCAATTGGCCTGCAAGGGGAATATCATGTGCTAAAGTCAATAAGAACTCCCTAGACATTTAAGGAATTACCAACTTCCTGATTGTACCAGGTTTGTGGTCTCTTGTCTCACAATAAAGGGGGTCATTGTCCCAGTTGACCTTATGGGTCCCACAGATATCCCCTGCTTCCTGAGCAGCAGCTTGTTGTCTCAGGCTTTCCAGAGAAGGACAGGATTGCTGTTCCAGGCTGAGTTGCTCCCTGGTGGGCCCTTCTGCATTTAACTGCTCAGCTGTATCAGCTTTCAGCTCCTCTGGTGTAGGTTCCACCCAGGGGGCAGGTTCCTCTCCCTGAGGAGTGAGATACTCACCTGAAGCCTGGACGAGTGTACTTTCTTACCCTGTCTGCCTTTCTTTTTAGGTGTTACCTGGGCCATTTATCTAGGCTCCATTGCTCTCCCTGTCTCTTGGACTGCGCACTTGTCAGTGCAAATATATGCCCAGGGATGGCCAGCATTGCTTCATTGGCTCAATAAACACTCTGCAGGCAGGTCAGAGGCTACTACAACTTTCTTTGGGCCAGTACCCCACCAGCTAAGGTCAATAACAGCCATGGAGTGACACTGAGTGTTGCTGTGAGAGTCAGTAACTTGGTAAGTGTGACCAAGTAGGTGTTGTTCAGGGGACACCAGTTTTGCAGTCACCATTGTGACACTGGTACCTGTCTCCCTGTAGGCCCCAGCCTCAGCACTATTGATAAGGGGATGCTGCCTGTACTTACCCATATTAAGGGGACAAGCAGCTGAGGTGGCAAGATGAATACCATACTCAGAAACACTGCCTCCGGTTCCCAAGGTGAACCCAGCTACAACCTTGGCCTGACTACTGCTACCAGTTCTATTGCTAGGAGCACTAGGGGTAGAAGTGGTAGAGGTAGTAGAAGGCTTGGTGCTCTTTTTAGGACAGGTGATATCACCTGCCCTGTGGCTTTTTTGTCTACAGATGAAGTACCAAGGTTTCTTTTGTGAGGATGAAAAGGATTTAGACCCACCCCCAGAAGAGCTTTGTGGGCCTGATGAAGACTCTTTCTTGTCTTTAGATTTGTCCCCATCTTTGTCCTGATTCATGGAAGGATCCTTCTTCTTCTGGTCACCCCCAGTGTGGGTTTTTCTACCCACTCTGGTGCAAACCCATTTGTACCCATCTTACCCAATTCTTGGGGAGTGGTCAGATCTGAGTCCACCAGATGCTGATGCAGTTTATCAGATATGCTCATAAGAAGATTGTACAAGCCTGGTAATCATGCACATTACTGCCATGTAACCAGCCTCCCAGGGCCTTGACAGAACTGTCTGCGAAATCTACCCAATCCTGGGAGGACTTCTTCCTGGTTTCCCTGAATTTTATCCTATACTCTTTTGTGGTCAACCCAAACCTTCAATGAGAACAGCCGTAAGTGCCTGATAATTGTCTACATCTTCTTCCCTGACAGAGATGTCTTTGTCCCTACCCTTGTCAGTAAAGAAAAGCCACAAGATGGCTGCCCACTGTCTTTGATGGACTTTTTGTACTCTACTGGCCCTCTCCAAGGCAGTCATCCACTTGTGGACATCATCCCCAGCCTTGTAAGTTGGGACGATTTGCTGAGATTCTTGGAGTCATGGGAGTCCTCCCTGACCCTGGTTTCCCTAAAGCTCTTGCTGCCGCCATGGAGTATCAACCCCAAATTCTATCTCTCCCTCTCCACTGCCAATGCCTCCCTATCTAGGGCTAACTATTGCTGCTGCTGTCTCAGTCTGGCTTCTTCTTGCCTCAGTTTGCTGAATTTCCTATCTAGGGATTCCACCCCTGAGCTAGAGTGGTTAGTCTCATCAGTTACTGCTGAGACACTACCCTCCTCCTGGAGACCCTTTGCACCAACCCACTGGTAGTAAAATGGGACCCACTGGTGTCCCCCCTTCTTACTGCCATGAGTTCTCCTTACAGGACTGGTGTGTTCCCCAGTTTCTTCCTGACCCTCTCCAGTGGGACCTAAGTCTATTCCGTCTAACACTGGAGGGTCAGTCTCTACCACATACTCTTCCTGGCCATCAGCCTGGATGAACAATCCCAGGAGGAGAGTTTTGTTTGGATTTCACCCTGTCTTCAGCTTCCTAGAGGCACATAGTGCCCTCAAATTCTGAAAGGTGATTCCCACATACTGAGAGTCTGGGGCCTGAGCTAGGTCTCCTGCTGTAGACATGTTACCTAGACTAGTGTGGGTGCACCTACTTACTCTAATTCTGGGGGGGTCCTCTAAGGGGCCCCAAGAGTGCATAGAATCATGCCACCAATACTGGCATCAGCATTGGGTATGATTCCGACATATTTGATACCAAACATACCTACATTTTAGAGTTACCATTATGTAGCTGGACCATAGATAATGGCCAGTACATAGATAAAATGGCTTCCTCTCACTGACTAAGTCCAGGGAATCTGAAATGGATTTTATAGGGGCACCTCTGCTCTTGCATTGGTGCCCACACAGAGACACACACACACACACACACAGACACACACACACCCATGCACACAGGGACCTGCACCCTGCCCTTAGGGCTTGGAAGGCCTACCATAGGGGTGACTTACAGTGACCTGGTGTAGTGACCAGCAGTGAAAGGGTGCATGCACCTTTTCACGCAGGCTGCAAATAGCAGGCCTGCAGACACAGTTTGCATGGGCTCCCATGGGTAGCATAATACATGTTGCAGCCCATGGTGGACCCCTGGTGAACTAATGCCCTGGGTACTTAAGTACCATATACTAGGGAGTTACAAGTGTACATCAATTGTGGGGTGTAAAGGGCAGCAAGGCAACCAAATTTAGAGGAGAGAGCACAATCACTGGGGTCCTGGTTAGCAGGATCCCAGTGAAAACAGTCGAAGCACACTGACAACAGGCAAAAAGTGGGGGTAACCATGCCAAAAAGAGGGACTATCCTACACCTCCTCTGATGGTTTCTTGATTTTTGGGCCAGACTAATAAGGTAGGAAGGGAAGGCAATAGAAGGTGCACAAGATCCAACTGACATGAGCTATATACTGCACAAAATCTTGTTTCAAACAGTTGTGCTTCGAACACAGGCAGATCGACCTAAATGCCAACAACTTATCTTGTCAAAATTTTGCTATTCTGCCCCAGGCATGCCACCACTTGCAGACATTACATGGTTTGTGATGTCCTTGCCACATGGTCTGCCTTAGAGTAGACTGCTTGTAGCAAAGTAGTGTGGAGTCATTTAGAAGGCACAAAAATATAATGAATAAGGATTTCAGACCCAGGTGCCAAATCACAAAACGTTCTTGTCTGGTGCTATTTCAGGTCCTTGATCATAAGTTAAGGTAATGCTTGGCACCAGTAGTTTTTGCCACTTTATCAGAAAGGCAGGTTCCTCAAGGTGGTAATATGGACAAGAATGTGCTGTGTGGTATTTTGTTACAGTGGTGATATGTTAAATTGTTTTTGTGCTGCTGAGTTTTGTGTTTCCTTTTTGGAATTTGATGTTGTTGTGTTGTACTATGGTTATTGTGTTAAGCCCTGTTGTGTTTTAATTATTTGCTCCATTGCTTTGGGTAAACTATAGTGTTATGTTTTGTTGTTTACTTCAAATATGCCAACAACTGCTGCATGCAGCAAAAAGAGCACACACCTTTAAAGGTCCCACGGCAAGCAACCATACAATACAAAAGCATACAACAGACAATGTAGCAACCCAATAAAAACAAAACAGGGCAGACAACAACAAAACATTCAAAACAAAATGCAAGACAACAACCACAGTACAACAATATTAAATTGCAATAATTCAGCACAAAACACATCAGCAGGAAAAACAACACAACACAACACCACCACAACCAAGTGCACACAACAGATGTGCACAAGCATTTCTTCCACACATTACCACCTCAGAACCTGGTGTTCTAATATAGTGGTAAAAAGTATTTGCACCAAGTGCTGCCTTAACCTATCACCATGGTGAAATAGCACCAGTCAGAATGTTTTGTGATCTGGCCTGTGCCTTGAGTTATCACTTTATATGATCTCTAAAGTTTGCCTACTTATATGTGCCCTCATAGCAGACTTGTGAGTAACAGTCACATCATTAGTGAGTTACAGGGGACGAGATCCATGTTGATAGTCTTAAGTGCCTCTCTAGTTCTCTGAAGAATGTTTTTTGATTCTCTAATAACTTTGGCACTGATTGAGGAATCTTCATGAAGCTTTCCTGAAAAAAAGTTCATCCACCTCAACTCTTTCCTGGAAAGCCGATTATTGGGGGACAGTAAAAAGAAGGGGTCCATAGGGAATTTGAATTTGATGTAAATCCGTTCAGTAGTTTTTACAGAAATTAAGGTTAAAAAGGTAGAGAGAGTTCTGCAAGACCACACGTTCAAAAGATAACACAGAGGTTGAGCAGTCAGTTTAAGCTTTGGGGATGTAAAAGAAAAAAATATTTGGTGGCATGGTAGGGATACCCACACTACTAGGCAGACAGGGACTATTGGGAGCGAACAGTGTTGGTTTAAGTCATTTGCCTCTTGAATTCTGGGACCCATCCTACCTTGACTAAACAAATTGGGTCAAGTACAACCATTTTACAATTATCTCTCCAAATAGCGAGGGTGAGCAACGCAGGTTGCTCAGTGGTATTGTGCGGGTGGATGAGCCCAGAACTCAATAATCAACTAGCAGACACAATAAGGTCAGTGCCCAGCCCAGTGCTAGTCTTTTTAAGGAAAACAATGTACATTTTAATCACACACAGTACTAAATATTACACAATTTAATCCAGTATACAGAGCAGTGATCATGGATCCAATTCTCTTTTGTGGCACTCCACTCATTGTGATTAATCCACACTAGATGACCCTCTTGATAGATTATCCTCTGAGTAGTTAGGGCAGTTGCGAGACTCTTGCTCAGATAAAGTGTCAATTACTCCACAAGTCAAATGCACATTTCGCAAGGTCCTCAGCCCTGGTGGTGTAGTTAATATTGCATTAAATGTCTCATACTGTTCCTGAGTGGATCTGATGGACTTGACATACTTCTGAAGTTGGAGGCCTGTGGTGAGTGAAGAGAGTCTCAAGTGTGGCTAAATAGGGCGTCAGATATAAGGCTGTGTCTCCATACACGCAGATGCTTAACCTTAGTCCACCAGTGAGCAGCGGCCCTGGCACTTATACACAGGTGATGGCCCAGCTGCTGTGGCTCAATCCAGCCACAGAATAGAAGTTAGCCCCACCAGTACCATTTGGCCAAATCAGGTGCAGGCCCTAACTGGGCCAGCACAGCCACTTTGCCAAATCTAACACTAAATGCGCTGCTGAAGTCACACTGCCCATTGTAATGACAATTGGACTGCTGCAGTGAACTTAGTAGTGTAGCCCCAATCAGGCCAGCATAGTCACCAGGTGTAGACACTACGGGAGGTTTAGCCCTGATGGGTCAGCACAGTCACCACAACAGTTGTTGTTCCATTTAAGCTGGTGCATCCATCAGGGCAGTTGTAGGCAAATTTGGCCAGAGCAGTCACTACAGTAGTTGTAGCTCTGATTAGGCTGATTTAGGAAGTAACAGACCTGATCAGGCCAATGCAGGCACACATAGCCCTGATTGGGCCAATGCACTCATGAAGGCTTGAAGCGGTTCCAATCAACAACTTTGTCCAAGGGAGGCCTTTGCTACGTAGGTCTCGCCTGGCTCCAATCTCAGATAGGCCGCTTTCTCTGGGTGTCCCTCAGTCTATTGAACACTGTAGGCTTCTCCTTCTGGACAGTCTCTTCTTCTACAGGGCCAGCCAGACTCCTTCCCTCTCTCAATAGGCAGAAAGTCTTCTAGGCATTAGATAGACCTAAGGCTCCTCCAGAAGAAAGTGCAAACTTCAGGTGATGTCTTCTCAATGTGGGGAGACTGGCTGTCAGGCAGATAACAGACCTGATCACATAGGAGTCCCTTGCACTCTCTGCAGACCTCTCCCTACCTTGGTCATGGAGGACTAGTAAGTGGATATAGGTGAATTTAAGTTACACTGTTGTTCACATTTCATAGACAAGGGTGTGGATCCACTGTTGCCAACATCAAAACGGGTTTGGGTGGTTCTCCTTTTAAGTGAGTGACCTTCTTAGGCTGCTCTTTAGGGACAGCCTTTGAGTAGACTAATGCTTCTAACAGCAGGTAGATAGATAACACTGGGGTTGTCTCCCAGTTGGAGTATCTACAACAAGGGCACAGTGAAGTGTGAGGTTTCTGCACTCTCTGAAGCACTAATCAGGAAAAGACAAAAGACAGGCCTTCCCTATAAACTTTCTCACGTAACACAACAGAAAATGTAGTCCCACCCTTCATCACTGCCATCAATCAAATGGCAGTGCTTGGGAAGAACTAACCACCAGTCTATTGCTAATCAAAGTCCTCATGGAACTTCTAAAAGTAGCCCTGCCTCCATCCTCCTAACTTCAGTTTCTGGATCTCCATACTCAGGAATGCATTGTGTGCGGTGTCAAACAAGGAGTATCCAAAATTGATCCTCCTGCCATGGCACTTATTGCCCATGTGCTATATGTGCACTATACATGTACTCAACATACACACAGGATGCTAGCTCAAGGTTCTGGGCATACACATTGCAGCATAATTTTATGTAGGAGGGGCCCACATGCCACACCCTCAGTAAGACAAATAAAAGTATTTGTCATGCAGTCAATCTCAAAAACACAATATCTTTTCACCTCTTCTTTATGTGCAATACCCAGGACAGGGAAAGAAGTACACAGTCTACTATGAGGGCATCCTTGCTTCATCCCTACAGGTCACAGGACAAATGACCTCATATAGTCAGGAATAAGCTTAGGCCTCTTAACACTCACTGGATTAGCATGATGCAAGGGTCAAGATAAAAGTCACAATACCAGCTAATTGATGCAGTCAGGGTGTGGGAACATGCCCACATACAATGCAGGGGACGACCCCTTCTGAAAAGTGCTTCACTAATATTTCCATCTGCATCATCTGTAAATTCTGCAGTCTGTGAAATCAACCATACATCTCAATAGGACTGATTCAGGAGGGAGACTCCTAATTTTGAAGCTAAAAAAGGCTTTATTTTGGCTGCCTCCTGCCTCAAATTGGCTCTTTTTCAGTGGAAATCAACAGGAGAAATGTATTCACTCGATTATTTTTTTTAACTCAACAACTTTTCTCTTCTAAAATGTTGACATGTATGATGAACATGGAAATATTTGTGAACCATGCATTAAGAAAGCATTGTAATATAGGGATGGCTCAAGGAATTTGTTTAGTGACGTATGCGTAAAAAATAAATTTGATTTATTTCTGTTCTCCGGCTTGTCAGAAGTCTTTGAGAGGTTTTGGGCAAAAAAATATGCAGGCTGTCTGGATGCTTCTTCTCTACCATGTCCAACGTGCACTTTTTTCTAAGTATAAAATGCATTGGCAAAGCCGATAGGTCTGACTTTAAAAAAATGTTGTATTGTAACATGAAGCATTACAAGGAGATAGCATGGGAAAAGATATGTATTTTTGTGGAAGCAAAGAACTGTTAAATAATATTAGTGTAGGTTAAAAATTCTGGTGACAGTTGCACTGTCAAGCCAGACTTAAAATCTGTGCAGGTTAATGGCTGTCCTCATCCCACCTGTGCTGCTGCCAGGAACAACAACATTAATTTCTTAGTTATCTAAGAAACGGTAATAGCATCACAAGTGGCATGTATCTACCCTTGAAAATTCAGCCTCAGACAGCTGTATAAATAAATGAGATGATCACAGTTGTTTGGAGGGAAGCACTTTTTTGTGGAAGCACACAAATTCTGCCTAATCAAAACATGTCCTCCTAGCCTTCAAAATATGGGTGAAGCCCAAGTCCCTCCCCAGTGATACTCACATCATTGTCTGGTGATAACTGCATTGTCAAGCCAGACCATAAAAACAAATCTGTCTTCAAGGGAAAGTGAAAACACAGCATCTGGCGCCATCCATTGGTATGTCCATTTAAGCGTCATCTTTCATAATGAATAAAAAAGGTTTGCTTTTTATAAAAAAACAAACTATAAATAAATGTTGCTAGAGGCATGGAGGGCCCTGGATTGATTGCAGTATGGGGCAGAATGCCTAGTGTGACAATTCTCCTTTGTGACAGCCCTGGCTACTCTTACAAAAGTGCAGAAAAGTGAAGGGAGTATTCCCATGGGTTAGTAACACAAAGCAACTTAGCTGATCTCCAGTCAGAATAATGCATCACTCACTTAGCTTGTACAGAATGCACAGTAGGCATGCAGAGGTACTTTATAGTGTGATCTGTTGAGCAATGGAATGCTGGACAACACAGGAGGGGACCCAATGGGACATTTGTTGAACATTACAGTAGAGCTTCTAGATGGTAGGTGCTGATTGACTGTGGTGGTAGTATTCTATCAAAACCATTGAATGGAACCACAGCACTAGTTTTGTAGAGCAGAAAGATGGGACCAGCAGAGGAGATCAACCAGGAAAAAGTATTTCACGGAACACACAGCATCATTCAGACACTGATTCACATGTTCCAGCAGGTAAAGTCCTCCTCCTTCATGTCCAGTGTGATCATTGTAAATTACAGTACTTCCTCTATCAGCATTTAGCAGAACTGGTGTTGATTATGTAGATAAAGTTCTCACTTGACTTTTCAAATACCTGTTTCATGCATTCTCTCACATATATCCTTCCCTCTGTGACAATTCTTGTTTGGCATCACCAGTGAGTCGTGCTGAATCCATTTCAGTTTCCTACTGGGCACAGGAGTTAGCTCAACCTTCGGTTTGCAGGCCTGTTATCCCCATCACCTATTGACCTTTTACCCACTTAGCATGCTCTGTTTTATTCTATTTATATTATTATTTTTTTAGCGCTTTGCAGATGCCTACATTTTATGATAAATGTTTTGCTTTTCCTTATCAGTGCCATTCTGAGAAGGCGTCATTATCAGTGAAGTACATAGGTATTTCTCACTTATATTTGACAGGAACATAATGTGCATTTGTTATGGATTGTTTATGTAATTGCCGACACAAGTCTGCCACATTATGAGTTGTTTAGGAATATCCCTGTGTCAGATGGATCAGGTCATTAGAGGGGTTCCTTCCAGATGCCATCTACACTGCATGTCACCTTGCTGCAGAACTTAGCTTGTATGTCTTCACGGAGTCTGATCTAGAGACCTCATTCCATGTTAAAAAGGGATGGGGCACTTCTCACGGACATTGTACTGGCAGAGTAGGGTTTATCACATGTAGCTCTCAGAGTAGAGATGAGGCGTTCTTTGTTAGGAATTTCATATCTTATGTTTATTGCAATATGGTGGGGGTTTTCATATTCACAACTCTCATCTTCATGATCTTGCTTTTATTATTGCTCATTATCCTAATCATTGCAATTCATGCATTTCATCATAGATTGCAGTCTTTTAGTGAAAACTTTCCTGCTTCTTCATTATTGCCTATGTGTGCACGAGACATATTGCTAAAGAGAGAAAAGGGTAACTTCCATTCCGCCACAACTTCCCAGAGGGGTCTCATCTGGAGTCCATGCATAAGGCGGACAGAAATCACCTTTACTGTCTGAGTTTTGGTGAGGTACTGCTTGAGAGCCGGGACAGTTGGGCCGACAGTTGCGACTTGTTATAGGAGTGACCTAGTTGCCTACAAACAGAAGTGCTGTCATCCCTAAACCAGTCGTTTCGCTAAGTAGTGAGAGACCAACTATGGTGTTTTGGCACTAATGTACGGATATCCTGAGTATCTCTGTCTCACACACAGCAGGTAACCTAAATACAATTATCTGTAGACATCTGTGGTCACAGGAGTAATCCTCCTCAGCTGAATAGGGAGCACCTCTATGGGTTGCAGGTTGTTCAAGCTTGAACTTTAAAAAGGATACTTCCCATCTGATGTTTCTTCTCTGTATCCATTATTCAATGTGGCGCATGCCATAGACATTTCAGAAAATGTCAGATACGCATTAACACACCATCTAGTAGCCCATGGCTTAACAGGTGAGGGTGGGGATGTTACATTTATAGTGGAAGCTCACAAGGCATACCAAACAGAAACATTCTATTCCTGGGTCATCTTTTCTGAGAAAGACACTACAGCATACACATTTCACACATATAGAATAGCAAATGTACTGCAGTGGTACCAGGCTTACTGGTATCTAGAGATACTGCTTTCTTATCAAGAACATCAAAACGGGTTCAATGGGGCCCTACCACATGTAATACAACCTGTGTGATTAGGTTCCTAAGTAATGACAGACCAACATGACCCATGCTTGCCACATATACACCACATCCTGGCATACAGGCAATGCACGTACCTGACGTATGCACTTTATAATGAGCTAGTAGCACTTTACAGACAATTGGTACAATTCGTGATGCAGTCCTGAAGTACTGTCCCAGCATGGGCTGCACCAGCTGGACACCAATTGGCAGTTACTAGGGTTAACCCACAAACAATACATTCTATCATGGGCAAGGTGCCCACGGAACGTGAGGAAATTTTGTTCTGGATTGCACAAAAAACTAACCAGCTAGAAGCAATGATTCCCCATACAGGACCCCAAGATAAACATAGAATTCTCATAATGTGTTTGCCATTCGGAATGGTTCCCTCAGTGGACAACTGCACCACATAGGGTACAGTCTATGCTGCAATTTACTCTATCACGCATGGTACTCTAACACTTGCCAACTTACCAGAAGTGTTAAAGCAAATTCAAAATGAACATGGGGCCGCTCCAGCCCTGGATTAGGGGATGAAACTAATGCGTAACTTCAACACAGTCTCCTTAATAATAATAACATTAAAGGGGAAGAGGTAGTTTTGGCTTTACACTGGCGGCTCTGGGAAATTCCACAGTTGGAACCAGAGTGTCAACTACCGAAAATTATTTCTGAAACCTATACTAGTATAGGACAGGATAGTTTGGGAGTCAAGCTGAAAAAAACTTCAGAGTGCCACCCCTAAGAATAGTACTAAACTAGCACAAGAGGGTTCTAAAAACACTGGGATAAACAAAAACAAAATAAAGACAAAAGAAGTCAGGGAGCAGACTCTCTGCATCCGGAAAGTTCAGAAAGGAGATATAATCTCAGAAATAGAAAAAAAAATTAAAGGCTCCTGACAGATATACTGATACACGTCCCTCTTGTGACTTTCAGGACATGCCTGATAAACGGAGTGAGAGAGCGGGTCGGTCAGAGCAGCGCACTGACCACGTGAAACAAAGAAAAGACTCACAGCGTTCCTCAGGCAAGAAAGAGGACAAATCTCCCCAACAGAAACCCCCATTTAAAAAGAAAAAGGTGGCTGCAATAACAGTTAAACATGCCAGCAACATTGAGGACGTTGTTGAGGAACAAGACGTGGGCAGAGATTCTGCTAGACAGCGCAGCAGAGTTCCTGATTTGTCGCTGGTGTCTGAAAGATCATCTGGATGTGACAGCAACTAACGACTTTCTTGTAGTCGAGTTTGCAGACGGATGCGTTTCCCCACCCGACAGAGTTTATGATTTAAATATCCAAATTGAGGGAGATATAAAGCGCACTATTACTGTAATTGTTTTGGAAGAACTTAATTGTGATATCCTATTGGCAGAAAAAGACTGGCCACCCGAGCATGTCCGCAACCTCCCACATGTGGAAGATGTAATTTTACCTTCTTTCTCAAATCTTGTTCCAGATGCGGTAAACGAAGCCCATGCTGTTGCATGGTCTTTTGGGGCAGACATCTGCGCTGCATTGAAATCATGTAGGGTGGGATAAGTATTCCCCCTATTGTGATACCTATCAGGTCTACACCCCAGTCTCAAACCCAATATCTGGTCAAACATGAGGCTAAATCCTCAGTGAAGGAGATCCTCACTCAACTGAAGTAACAGGGAGTAATAGAGCACTGTGCCTCTGCAATGAAAAACCTGTTATTACCTGTTGGAAAACCAGACCATTCATATAGGATAGTCTTAGATTATAGACACTTAAACTACACACTTAAACTACACATACACGATACAAAATGCACACAGCACTGCTCTAATTAACAACATAGGCCCATAATTATACTTTTTTAGCGCCACATTTGCATAATTTTGTGATGCAAAAGCGGCGCAAACTTACAAAATATAGTTGTATTTTGTAAGCTCACATCGCTTTTGCGTCAGAAAATGACGCAAATGTGGTGCTAAAAAAGTATAAATATGGGCCATAGTTTGTAAGAAATACAAAACAACCTTGGGTATTTCCAACATTTTTTTCTGTCAAAACTTAGCGCATGAAAGTCGGGACCTGCGTGCATTCTCATTTGCTCTAAGAGGCGCTTTTGCCATTTACAACAGGGCTATAAGAATGGCTCAGGGTTGTTTTCTGCCCATTTAACATCAATATTGAATGATATTGATCCTGAGTCGTTGCCTATGTGGCTACATCTATCTCACAGATGATGACCTCAACAGTCATCTTGCCAGGGTCGATTAGATCGTCTCAGGATTCGCTGCCTTATGCTACAAATTACATTTTAAAATCCTTAAATAGTCTTTCTCAATATGTTGTTCCTGGGATAGGAGCTATCAGATGAAGGCAAGAGCCTGGCCCTGCACTTTTTAGAAAAATGCATTCAACTTCAAATACCATTAAGAAAATGCAGTCATTACTTGATTTCTTTAACTTTGCCAGAATTTACATTCCGGATTATGCACAACACATAAACCCAGTCTATGATTTAATTTGCCCAGATTTCTCAAGCAAACACTGGACAGGTGAACATACACGCATCCTTAGAGGATTGAAGCACGACATGTCAGAAGCAAATCACACACATGTGACAACAAAACAAATGTGGTCATCAGAATAATTGCTGGTGCCATCGGGATCACCTATGTCACCTTTAATGAGGGGACATCGTACCCATAGCATACAAATCAAACTTGTATGTTTTCCACCTACAGAAAAGATTCTGGCTTCCATACAGATGGCTGTCATTAAGGAGAGGCCACTTGCCCAAGGGAAACGCATCATTGAGCCGTAGAGACTGTCACCAAATCAAGTGTTCCTAACGTTAAAGCATTACATCTGCGTTGGATTCAATGGGCAACATCCCTGACTGCCACTGATGTTGTCTATATTTTTGACCCAAAACTTCAAAAACAAGAATTTCTCCAATACAAACAGGAGCCCCCCACACCTACTAACATCTTGCCACTTCACAGATATCAAACTGTCATTTACACTGATGGTTCAGCACAACTAGCTGTAGGTACCGAACATCAATACTTAGCCGCTGGCTCAGCTGTGAGCGGAGTGATGAAGGGTGGTGTATTCCTTTCTTAAAATACCTACATGTACACCACGGGAAACTACACATCACAGTTGGCTGAGATAAAAGCTCTTATCTTGGCACTGGAAAATACGGATCCAGAACAGCTCACATTGATTGTGTGTGATTCGTACTACTGTGCCCAGTCCTACAATGATTATCTCAAGCATTGGGGGTTGAACAGATTCAGAGACTCAAAGGGGAACACAATAAAACACCGAAATCTATATCGGAGGGTAGCTGATCTAAAGGATATGATCCCAGTAGAAACTCTAGGCCATCAACACGTAGGAGTACACATTGTATGAAACACTTTGGCCGATGAAGCTGCCAAATCAGCAGTAGCTATGGCTTCTGTTGCTGCAGTGACCCTTTCTTACACAAGATTGGATAATGAGATGGAGGTTGCCGTGGAAGGTTCGGCTAGGGGCAAGCCCCTTACAAAAGCGTACCCTGCAAAATATCCCTACCATATCACTGCACAGCATGTTGCCTTTGCGACAATTCCTGGGGTGAGATATCAAGTGATCTCATCAAAGCAGCGCATGAGGGTGTTGCATCTGCTCATGCTGGTATGGCGGCCACAATATCACTTTTACAGAAATGCTTCTGGTGGCCAAGTCTATGCAAACAGACCAAGCATTCTGTCAAACATCAAACGCCCACCGCAGACATCACTTTCAGTGTCCAGTAGGTCAGCACAATGTGTGTATCTGGTCCATTGTGGTCGCTTACAATCTGATGGTGCATACAAATACAGGGTATACCTTAGTTGCTGTTAATTCTTGTTCTAGATTCCTGTGGGCATGGCCACAACGGTTGTCTGATGCTCAAACTGTTATAAAAGACTTGCTGGTCTTTATTGGTACATAGCGCCACCAGTTTAGGAATAAGGGATTTGCCAACAACATCTACAGGCTAGATTCCTAATGGTGGGGATCTGGTTCACGAGAAAATTGCTGTGAACCAGGACTTCTACCCATGCTACAAAGCCCTGGTTCCAGTCCTGGGAATTCAAGGCCCCAGAACTGTCACTCTACCACCCCTGCCAGGTTCCAAAGGCAATAGATTTGTCTCTATTGACAACATTAAATTGCACCATGTGGCCGATCCTGCACAGTAGACCCCGAGGTCCCTTGGGTAGTTCCCAGTCCCCTCTCACTACCCAACAGGATATACCTCTTCAAAGAAGAAATAACAACACTTCTGAATATACCAGCATGTACAACAGTGCTACAAATGCTTCCTCGATCAGGGGGAGGGCAGAGATTCAGCTTCTGCTAATTTCTGTTACCACTTAAGCGACAAGTACTGTCCAAAATGTGGCTCGTTATTACTCCAATGCAATGCAAACTGACAACATTGTCCGCTATGAACCACCACAGAAACTGGATCCATCCACCAGCAATGCACCAGCTCCTGTGTATTCACAGACTGCTTCTGATTACTTCCTCAACCAACAGGATTTTTCTCCAGCTCTAGCTACATCTGCAACTGAAACATTTTCTTTTCAAAGACACGTAAGCTGTATATATGGCTTAAAAATAACAATTTTTTCTGCTATGGATTGTGTTTTTTAACTGTTTTCTCTCTTCTGATAAATGGTCATTATCTTCCGGAACGCTCTTCAGTTGAGCCGGTGGATGAAGTTTTAACACCATATCTCTCCTCACATAAGGTCCGAATAGACGTGTCCCTTGTGTACATTGCATCAGTGCCAATTCCTGACGGGATTGTTTGGGATAAAGTACCAGTTAATGTATATGGGCCTACTGAGGCTATCCAAATTCCTTATGTATCTAAGATTCCAATCACTAATGTAATTACACCTGGTGTTTTTTCTGATGACTGGGGTGTTAAAACAGTTGATTCATTGATGTCTGAACTGCTGGATTACACTGTATTTGAAAGTGAAGATGTGTATATGAACACAGCAAATTATGGGGACATTACTTTCTGCACCGAGCTAGCAGACATAGAGCAGTATTTAATTACACACAATGGGAACATTGTTCAACTCCACCTGTGGGGAACCCCAAAATGTATGTAGATAAATTTGCATATTTCTCTGGGCATGATACTACAAATGCAGAGTCGTATTATTTCAAATTACCACCTTCTAAAATGTGGAAAATGTTGCTAACCGACAACAAATGTATCTATTCAGATTCTTTTATTTCGCGGCTTGGTATTGAAGGTTATGAATACTGGAAGAACACTATTGATGTGAAGGGTGTATGGGGAACACAAGATTGGCAAATTCAGGGTAGGGAGGCTTTGTTTAGAGCAGGGGTCCTCATACTTTTTAAACAGGGGGCCAGTTCACTGTCCCTCAGTCACTGTTGGGGACCAGACTATAGTTTGAAAAAAATATGGACAAATTCCTATGCACACTGCAAATATTTTATTTGTAGTGCACAAAAAGCAGGAGAAACAATGCAATGAAGAACGATTTTAATCAATATAAACTTATTTCAATGGGAAGTATGGGCCTGCTTTTGGCTAATGAGATGGTCAATATCCGGTTCCATATTTGTCACTGCTAGTCGTAGCAAGTGATTCAAGTTTTCATCAGTTAGTCTGGATCTGGTTGGAGATTTCAGATGTTTCATTCGGGAAAAAGTCTGTTCACAGATATCGGTGCTGCCAAAGATGGTTGCAATTTTGAGTGCATGGTTCCTGAGATTAAGATATTTCTCAGAGGGGACAGATGCATAGAAATTAGTAAGGCCGCTTGATTTGAATGTTTCTTTCAGAGAGTCACAATTCTGTAGTTCGGCCAATTCCATTTGGTAAATCGGATCAACAACTTCAATGTCAACAGAAAATGTGTTCCGGAAAAGATGTATGTCCTGTTCATGGAGATGAAGCTCTTTAAATCTAATTTGAAACTCTTTTTGCAACATTTCTAGTAAATCCACACATGTTTTGTTTGGGAATGCAACTGCTGGTTTTTCCGCCAACAGGTTTTGAGTGGTGGGGAGATGGCAGAAGTTTTCCTCCTTCACTTGTTTAATGAGGAGGTCTAATTTTACTTGAAATGCTTTCACATGTGAATGCATATCACAGATGAGCTTCCCCTTTCCTTGAAGTTGAATATTGAAACTGTTGAGTAGCTCTGTTATATCTGTCAGAAAGGCAAGGTGCCATTTCCATTCTGCATCTTTGAGCTCTGGTACTTCTTTGTTTTTTGAAAGCATAAAATCAGAAACCTGAGGAAGTATGTAATACAAAATTTTCAAAACTCTCCCTCGACTCAGCCAATGGACCGCTGTGTGGTACAGAATATCTCCATAGGCAACATTTAGCTCAGACAGAAATTCCTGAAACTGTCTGTGGTTTACTGCATGAGCTCTAATGAAGGTAACACAAGATACCACAATTTTCATGACAGAGTCCAACTTCAGTGATTTACAACACAGTGCTTGTTGGTGGATGAGGCAGTGTATGGCTATTGGATGTGAATGGTTGTGTTTGTCCATCTCTTTCTTAATGCGTGCAACCACTCCTTCCATAGACCCCACCATGCTAGGAGCACCATCAGTTGTCACAGTGGCTAGTTTAGCCCAGTCCAGCTCCAAATCATTCACAGTTTGGCAACCTTTTTCATAGATATCCTCTCCTGTTGTTGTTCCTTTGATGCTTTTCAGTGCAGCAAGCTCCTCTGTGACTTCGAAATAATCATTTGTCCCACTAATTAAAATTAGAAGTTGTGCAGAATCATGAACATCATTGCTTTTGTCGAGTGCCAATGAAAAATAGCAACGTTTTTTTGAGGAGTTTTGCAAATGCAGATGCTATTCCTCCCCCATTACTTCAATCCTTTGTGTAATTGTAGGTCCTGAAAGACTCACTGTACTAAATAAATCAGCCTTCTCTGGACACATCTCTTCGGCAACAGAAAGAAAGCATTCTTTAACAAATTCTCCCTCTACGAATGGTCTGCCAGTGCGCGCTATGAGCTTGGCAACTTGAAAACTTGCTCGCAATGATGATATATTTAGCTGCTTTTGCTTCACAAAAGTATGTTGCTGAGTTGTTAATCAATTTTTCAGTTTTAATATTTTATCTTTTCTCACTTGTCTGACCAAACAATCATATTGATCTTTATGTTGAGTTTCATACTGCGTGAAAAAGTAATCGTAAGTCCACCGTTCTTTGAATGCCCTGCACTCAGAGTCAATTTTTCTTTTTGTTGACATAATGATTTCCTAGGGATTAAAAATTGCTATTAGTAAAATACCAAAAAATACACAGCTACAAAAACAATATACCAGCAATAATGACTGAACAAAAATAAAAAATGTCAGCGCTCAGCAGTAACACACATGGTCAGTGCTCAGCAGTAACACACAAGCTCACTCACTAGCAAGCACACACACACAAGCTCATTCACTAGTAGACACACACACACACACACACACACACACACACAAGCTGTCTCACTAGCAGTCACTTATCAAAAATAATTTGTAACAAATGACCTCCCCCTCTCACCCTGGGTGTCATGCTTCATCACTGTCCTAGCTTGCTTGCCAAAAGAAGCCTCTAATAGTGGACAAGCTTCCTAAGTTCACAGGAAGCACTTATGGATGGAGGATGGGCAGTGGGATCAAATTGATGCAAAATACATCGAACATACAGTAAACATAAAAATTTGTGTTATGCCCAATTATTGGGAACACACTTGTGGCAATTGATTTTGCTGGATGCAATCAATATTGACAAACAGACAAACACATACTGAAATACATACATACCCATACATACTGACATACATACACACAGACATACATACTGACATACATACACATACATACATACACACAGCCAGACATATACATACTGACATACAAACACATACATACAGACATACATAGAGATACAGACATACATACTGGCATACATACATATACATACATACTAACATACATGCATATGCACACAGCTAATCTTACGGCATTTGAGGCAAGCAATTGATTTTGACCTGCAGAGTGCAACGATCATATGAAAAACTCCTTTTCAGGAAAAACTGTGAGGGAGAAGGTCAAACGCTGTTCGCCCCTGCTTAGCATTGGACAACCGAAAAAGAAACAAGGCTGTGGAAGTTCCTGTCAAGGGGGTACAGGTGAAGAGGAAAGGAGCTGCAGAAGGAATTGTGTTGTGACTCTTTTTAATAAAATGTTAGCTTTAAGAATGTTTTGGCATCATTTTCGCTAGGCTTTTCTACAGTGACAACTTGTTGGTCTGCACAGCAAAACCACAATTACATGATCGAATCCGAAAGTGTGCCTAAGGTCAAACTCCCCTGTTCGCAGTCTTGCTCTATGAGGAATCCAAAGGGTGTCACAGGACACAGGATGAAGGCTAAGCTTGTGCAAAGTCCAGTGCTCACTATATGAGGTGTGGGCACAAGCGCAGAGGACCAGCGACGGAAGAGCCACACCGCAGTGCAATGCTTCACCAGCTGAGTGATGCCATTCCTACGCTCTGTCACCGTACAAACATATGCATACAGACACACATACAGATACAGACATACATACTGGCATACATACATATGCATACATACTAACATACATGTATATGCACACAGCTCATTTTTCTTACTTTCATTTTTGCAGGATGGTGGCTTTGGCTCATGGAGGTCGGCGTGGTTCTCCTGTCCTCGTGGCTTGCCTCTTCCCTCCCGTGCGGAGGGAGCTGGGAGGAAGTGACCAGCCATCACTTCCTCCCATTACCTTCCTTGGGCCTGCATTTTTTTTAATGGGCCCGGTCGCGATGCAGCAGCGCTGACTGGGCCCCTAGACAAGCAAAGGCTTGTCTCTTCCCTCCTGCGCAGAGGGAGCTGGGAGGAAGTGACTGGCCGTCACTTCCTCCAATGATGGGCCTGCATTTTGTTCATGGGCCCAGTCGCGCTGTGCAGTACCGCTGACCGGGCCCCTCCCACGCGGAGGGAGCGGGGAGGAAGTGACCAGCCGTCATTTCCTCCCAATCCCTTGGGCCTGTATTTTTTTCATGGGCCCGGTCGCGCTATGCACCAGCGCTGACCGGGCCCCTCCCGCGTGGAGGGAGCTGGGAGGAAGTGACCATCCGTCACTTCCTCCCATTACCTTGCGGCTGCAATTTATTAAAGGGGCCCAGTCGCGCTGACAAGGCCCTTGGAGTTCAGGACCCTGGAATGCCGGATCCAGGATCCTGGCGGGCCGATGCAGCCCACGGGCCATAGTTGGAGGACCCCTGGTTTAGAGTATGCCTTATTCCTGTACATATGATGGCGCATATTTAAGAAAAATGCCGCACAACTGCGCTAGTGCCATCCATGCTCCATATTTAAGAAATGACCCACGATGGCGCTAAGGAATCGTTAGTGTAAAAATATTACGTTAACCATTGCGACATGCCATAAGGAAATATGATACTAATGCAGCAAAAGTGGTGCTAGACCGTTTTGCAGGATGTATATATGTCATGAAACAGGTTAGCGTCATTTTTTACCGCATTAGCGTAAAAACAAAATGCATATGCTTCGCTTCCTCCTTGTTGCATTGCCCTTGCAGCACACATTGAAATGCCACTTTACCAAAAATGGCTTGTAGGAAGGGACACCTCCCTGCACATAAACAATTCATCCCCTCAAGGCAGGCACACCTTCATCATGCTCCAACAGTTCCTGTGTTGCTGCAGGGAGAACACATCTGTGAAGGTGCAGGGGGAATTGCAGGGCTGTACCGTATTCAAATAAACATGCCACATCCCTGCGTATCTAAACTGGTGCAGTGTCATGCAACACATATTGCTGCTGCCCTGAGCTGTGCCACTTAAGAAAAATGTGCTCTAAAGCTTGCAACCTGTGGAACACAACCCACACAGGGTGAACCCACAACGACTCAGAGATAACCATATGCGCCATATGGGAATGGCCACAAAATATAACACA
Source organism: Pleurodeles waltl (assembly GCF_031143425.1). Lineage (NCBI taxonomy): Eukaryota > Metazoa > Chordata > Amphibia > Caudata > Salamandridae > Pleurodeles > Pleurodeles waltl. The sequence goes on from NC_090442.1 coordinate 842,220,050, forward strand.
AACAACACATGAAGTATGTCTGTGAACATCATGTATGCAGCTGTGCAAGTAGCTGCAATCTCACCATCTGAGAAGATAGAGGCCCAGATTAAACAGAAAATGATGATGTGTGGCACTGCACCAAATTTGGCAGCACCACGCACCGTCATTTTAAAAATACGTCGATGTACATATTTAAAATATTATGACGCGCCCCTGTGTTTCCCCGTGCCAGCTGTAAATTAGCGGTTGTGTGCCAATGTAGCCACCCTTGCACCATAGTGCAAGCATGGCTGCGTTGACGGGGGATTGGTTTTGTGCAGGAAGGCACACCTTTCTGCACAACAACAAACTTAAATGGCGATTTGCTCTTTCTATGTGTGTTGCAGAATGCGACATACATAGAAAAAGCAAAAAAAATGGGGAGAAATGTAAGCATTTCTCCTTCTTTTGCCATGCTAATGCCATTTCTGTGGTGGCGTTAGATTTTGGCACTGCTTAAGGTTTACGAAAACTGGTAAATCTGCACCAGTTCCAAAATGCAATGGGTGTTGCTGTAGCACGCCCACAACAACATCCATTGCACGCACCTTCCACACAAAGTGCTGCACGTAAAGGGGCCATATTTACAAGGTGGCGGTAAGCCACAAAAAGTGGCTTTATGACACCTTGTAAATACGGCGCAGGGCATTGTGCCACCGGAGCCTCATCAAAAGTGACACTCAGGTGGCGCTCGGGGCATCTAAATGTGCCCCAAAATACCTTGTGAGCTTAAGCCATGTGTGATGCACACTGAAACACATAGGGGGTCATTCTGACCCTGGCGGTAATTACCGCCATGGCGGAGGTCGGCGGTAGCACCGCCAACAGGCTGGCGGTGCACCGCTGGGCATTCTGACCGTGGCGGTTCAGCCGCGGCCAGAAACGGAAAGTCGGCGGTGTCCCGCCGACTTTCCGCTGCCCTTGAGAATCCTCCATGGCGGCGGAGCGCGCTCCGCCGCCATGGGGATTCTGACACCCCCTACCGCCATCCAGTTCCTGGCGGTTCTCCCGCCGGGAACAGGATGGCGGTAGGGGTGCCGCGGGGCCCCTGGGGGCCCCTGCAGTGCCCATGCCAATGGCATGGGCACTGCAGGGGCCCCCGTAAGAGGGCCCCAAAAAGAATTTCAGTGTCTGCCTAGCAGACACTGAAATTCGCGACGGGTGCAACTGCATCCGTCGCACCTTCCCACACCGCCGGCTCAATTCTGAGCCGGCGTCCTCGTGGGAAGGGTGTTTCCCGCTGGGCTGGCGGGCGGACTTTCGGCGGTCGCCCGCCAGCCCAGTGGGAAAGCCAGAATGACCGCCGCGGTCTTTTGACCGCGGAGCGGTCTTTCGGCGGGAACCGCGTGGCGGGCGGCGACCGCCGTCCGCCGCGGTCAGAATCACCCCCATAATGTACAACTACAACCTTGGGTCAGTAATATGTCACTGAGCCTCCAGTAGCAAATAAATGATGTTCCATGTCAACAACCACAACAATCTAAGATTGACTTTACACTATCACATTGCAGAGGATGATGGCTTACCTCCTGCAGAGATGCCAAGCCTGGATTTTACAGATGACATGTATGACCAGCTGCTAATCAATGAACAGACTTCCCAGGATGTGCTAGGATCCCTCCAGACGCCACTACCAGTCACAAGGAGGATACACGACATTGCAGGGTCTCCACATGAAGCACACAGCTACCACCACACACACCACCAGCCAGTACTGACACAGCCCTGGGCTCCGAGGACCCAGAGATCACCTTTCAGAGGACAGTGGTAGGAGTCCAGTTGGGAGCTAGCCAGGCAGGTGCGGGTGGGGATGGAGACCATGGTAGGCAGCCTAGAGGGGGTGCAGAGGTGTCTCAGTCCAAATAAGGACAACTCAGCTGCCATCAGAGGCACCCACTCCCTGCTTCATGGACTCCAGCAGTCCCTGGCCGACATAGCTGCTGTCATGAGGCAGAGACTACAACAATTGTCCTCCCAAACTGGCCCCAATATGTGAAACCATGCTACTCCCCAGTGGCCTTTACCTTGCAGAATCTCCTTCCCATCCTGTGGTATCCGGCATCCACTTCCAAAATGTGCTTGTACCTTTCAGACCTTTTGTGCTATGCATGCCGTTGGTCAGGTGTCCTATTGGCAGCTGAAAAATTAGGACAATCAAGCATCACGTACAGCATTGGATGGAGGTTCAACAGACATATAGGGGGTCATTCTGACCCCGGCGGTCATGGACCGCCGGGGCCAGGGTTGGCGGGAGCACCGCCAACAGGCTGGCGGTGCCCCGCAGGGCATTCTGACCGCGGCGGTTTGGCCGCGGTCAGAAGTGGAAAACCGGCGGTCTCCCGCCGGTTTTCCGCTGCCCAAATGAATCCTCCATGGCGGCGCAGCTCGGGATTCTGACACCCCATACCGCCATCCTGTTCCTGGCGGTTCTCCCGCCAGGAACAGGATGGCGGTATGGGGTGTCGTGGGGCCCCTGGGGGCCCCTGCAGTGCCCATGCCAATGGCATGGGCACTGCAGGGGCCCCCGTAAGAGGGCCCCACAAAGAATTTCAGTGTCTGCTCAGCAGACACTGAAATTCGCGACGGGTGCAACTGCACCCGTCGCACCTTCCCACTCCGCCGGCTCCATTCGGAGCCGGCGTCCTCGTGGGAAGGGTGTTTTCCACTGGGCTGGCGGGCGGCCTTTTGGCGGTCGCCCGCCAGCCCAGTGGAAAACCCAGAATCACTGCAGCGGTCTTATGACCGCGGAGCGGTGTTCTGGAGGGGGGAACTCTGGCGGGCGGCCTCCGCCGCCCGTCAGGGTTAGAATCACCCCCATAATGTACACTGCATCTGCAGATGACACATGCAGTCCACCACACATTCCTCAACAGTGACTTACTCCTCATCTATGACTATTTCCTACCAGCCATATATGGTATCATGTACATGTCACTGGAATGACAGCTATCCATTGTTGACCATCAGGGCCCGAGGTGAATGGACTAATCTTTCCTTGATCAACATTTGTGTTGTCAAACGTGTGAGGATCACATGCCCTAACAAGCCTGGATTTCACGTGTCTTTGTCCAAAGGGGGGCTTTGCATGCACTCCACCACTTTGACACACCTGGTGAAACATCAAGGCTTGCCCAGCCATCATGGATGTAAGGTGGGGGCCATTTGATAGGGGGTCTGGAAACTTCCCACCTGCTATTCTAGGTTTTGGTAAATCTCCATTCTTGTGTCCTGGTTTAAGACCTGGTCTAAGCATCCGTTACAAGGGGGCACACCATTGCTCATGATGTTCTCACTTGTAAAAATAATGCAATGTACCCACAAAGTTTGGACAAAGCCTGACCTGCACATCAAAGTTGTCTATACATTACAGAACTAATATCCCCCTACCCTGTGCTATGTTGTGCTACATGTGTAAAACGGCACATATATAGTGGCTCTATGGGTGCCCTTATGCCCGCGGGGAGTTTGGCACTGCACTCGGTGCTCCAAAATTATTCTTAAATATTAAACATCATGTGCACATGCATGTCAGACATCATCAATGTACCAGGTAAGTACTCAGCATTCACATCATATGCACATATGATGTGACTTACATCACTCACAAATATCATGGTGGCAGGACCATTTTGGGAATTCTGCTGAGATCTGGCTTGGGACAATTCAGTGATTTGTTCCCCAACCATCTGGAGCTGAGTTGTCTCCTAATTGTGTACACTACTGACTGTTGTCCAGCACAAAATGGTTGCTTTCAATGCTACAGCCTCAATATATTTCTCAAGGGTACTGAGGCACCAGTGGCGAAAGTGTCTCCTACATAAGCCCCCTGGAGACCTCTTTATATAACCTACATCTGTACTGTCTTGTGAGTAAGTGTAAGCTATGTGTGTCACACAGTGCTGTCAAAAGTGCTGTGACAAGGTTGTTGTCAACAGGCATGTTATTTACATAAACAGCTGCTCTGACAAGTATCATAATAGACATCAATGAATATGTGGCCAGCCATTCCATTTCCTAATACCCACGATTCCATGCCAGCACACGTTGCCCCTTGTGCTACAACCAAGCCATTCTCAATGCTCAACACTCCAACAGACATGATGTCACCATCCTAACTCCAATGATATATCATTTGTCAGGCAAAACCATTATTCATAGCATTCCACACATCAGACTGACTCACACCAAACTCTGGATTGGCACACATGACGGACAAGATTACACTTACTGGCTGCATAGGGGTCTTCAAATCTGGCGACCTCACCAATGGTGTAGGGTGGAGGTCTACCTGCAGGACATGAATGGAAAACTTTGCTTAGTGATATTTGTACATATCAGTTAATGGACAACATTGTTTACTATCAACTTTTTAGGCTGAGTGAGCAAGTCAACCTAGTGGTAGATCAGAGCAACTGACAAACATCTATGAATAGCCAATTACACATAGTTTCAGAAAATGGAGGCCCAAGTCATCACTTTCCCAGACACTCCTGTGTTGCTTTTCGCTGCACCATATATACATGGCATTGTCATGCAGCTGTTTGTTAGCTTTACACCTCCATGACCATATGGGACTGCATGACACTGTATACTGCATCTGAGGGGCATGCAATAGTTATTGCAGTGGCCATCCCATTGTGACAATCATGGCATTTGAGCCTGCCCCAGATATCTACCTCATTGTCACTGCAAACTGACAAACAACTGTCCAGGGGTTGTATGGTTATTCCAAAGTGTTGTGGAATGCCGTGATACATCCTTGTTTGAAGTTACTAATATGTGTGTACCATCACAAGGCACACACACAAGCAATAATGCCATGGGAGTTTACTTATGTTTAAATAGTTGTACCTACCTGCACATCGACTGATTGAAATTGCGGATGTATTGCCAATACTGTGTGGCCAGCCATTGTTGGCATGTATACCTTTATTTGTCCTGGAAGAGATAAGAACATGCACATAGACAGATGCCTTAACACAGACACACTTACTCTGTGTTCTAGGTTTCCGAATAATATGCCAGTGATGGAGCAGATGCAGGGTAGTCCCATACAGAAAGTAAGATGCGGCAGGCCTGTGTGCCAGCATCTTACTACTTACTTACAATTCAGCACATGTGTGTGTGGTAATAGACATAGTTTGGGGCATATGTGATACACAATGTACAGGAACAGGAAAGTGCTAGTAGTCTGGATCCAATGCATAGTCAATCCCCCTTATATGGCCTTGGCCAGTGACACAAAGGGGCGGATTGAATGAAAGTATTGCAGCACCAAGTGAATCACTACAGTGCTTGGGGCCCTTAGTGCACCCCCTACCCTGCCATGTGTCCGCCTGATGAGAATTAAGGCACAGCATGATGCAGGCAGGGTCCAACTGCATCTATTTATATGGAGTAAAAAAGATGTACTCAGCAGGAGTTGCAACAAAACAGATCATCACCACTTCTGCTGAGTACAATGGGCCCCCACAGATACATTTATATGCCTCCATATAACACCTACTGTCAGCAGCCGTTCAAAGTGCATGAAAAAATTTGATTTTCCCAGAGGCTTGTACATTTGCCCCCAAACAGGTGTTGGAACCCCCTTCTATACATGATGCATGGAGCACGTCTCATGTTGTGCTGAACAAAAGCGGGTTGCCCTATACATGCATCACAACACTTTGTAATGGTTGTGCAGGGAAGATGGCACATCTTCCCTGTCTCAGCTTCATTATTGTACTTTAGAATGGCAGCCTAAGGTGGCGCCCAGGCTCTTCATGTAGGCAGCATACCACATGTCCAGATTCTTAAACATGACATGCTGCACTCAACCGTATCAGCACCTGTCATGCACATGGACTTGGAATGGAAATGGGATACTTTCCAACTTCTCCACCAATCTCTATTCCCAGGTGATCCTTGCTCCCTTGTGATGAGGTCAGCCCAACAGTGTTTCAGTTGGTGGTTATTCCAACCAGTGGCAAAAACTCTAGTCAGGTGGTGAGCACCTTGCCCCACTGCAGCTTCCTGGCCTCTCCGGGGTAGCCCTGAATTACATGGCCACCCAGTACCATCATCATGGGGAGGTAATGTTGTACCAGCCAAATGAAGCCCCCCAGCTCATCGGCCGACATCCTGGCCATCCTCCTTTTCCCTGACATCATGCATAGCAAATGCAGTTGGCAGAAAAAAATGCACTAACACTACCCCAAATACTCAACAAACTGTCCTACCCCAGACAAAAACCCACAATACAGTGACAGATAGACAATAAGACAGTGAAGTGAAAGTGGACTCACTGTACCATGTATGTAGACAGGATGTCCTGTTTCATCACTTCCTGGGCCTGTGCATCACGTTTTCAGTCATGAGTTGTTTTTTTACGCATGACGGTCATGCGTCGATTATTTTCCATTGTGCGTGAAAAGGCCTGTCCAGGTGTGATAGACGCTCAGGGGCCTGGTGTCATTTTTATGGCATTGCAGATCTGTACTGTTTGCATCATTAATTTTTGACACATGACAGAAATGCATGGAATTTTGCATTGTAGGCCTTGAGTGCACCCAGATTCAATTACCATGTCACATTGGCTATGCAACAATGTCGTAATTATGGTGTGGCTACATGTGTGTATCTATCCAGTCATATCTTTATGGTGACATTGGTATGTTGAACCTATAAGTTTGTTTATGTGTCTGCCGCATGTGATTACTCATAACTTGTGCATATGTGCATGTGTAGCTACACTGTGTCCACATATATGTTAGCTTATGTGTACTATGTGTACTATGAGTGTACATATGTGTTTGAACACTTATTTGTGGGAGTACTACATTGTTATGTCTGATATACAAATGTACACATACCAACAACACAAAATATGTGATGGCCTATGTCCAAAACATGGAAAGGCATGTGCCAGCCATGACAACTTGCACTCAGAGAATGCAGTGGACTAGGAATGAGTTGACACCACGTTACCCCTGGCAATTTGTGTGTGCATGTGTGCCCACTCTGTGGTGTGTTGTTGGTTTTGCCTTCATGATGCTCTGCTACACATGCAACATATAGTTCCCCATTCATCTTAGTTGCAGGAGATGATATGAGCACATGTGTCACTGAAGGTTGCTATATGCTGTGTGTATGTAAAGATATGTGTAGTGTAATTTCAGTAACATATGACCACGGTGGTATATTCATGGGATGTGAAACCTCACATACCTATCTTCCTGAATGGACAAATGTTGGACTTTGACAAATGTCTGTGTAGTCACATCAGTGCCACCTATATTTCCGTATGTCGGAACACATGTGAAGGTCATTTATTTCAGTGAGTGATCTTGTGATACATTTGCCCTTAAATTTGTGGTACCATTATCATCCTCTTCCTTGTTCGGGATGTCCACCTGTTCATCCCAGGGAACATTTGTTCTAATACATATATTATGGAGGATTGCACATGCCATAATAATTCCAAACTCATGGTTAAACTATTGCAAAGATGTGTTGTGTGGTCCATATTTGAGGCAGTATTCTGTTGTTGAATTGAACCTACCTCCTCCTTGCACCACAGTGGTGTCAGGTGTAGAGACACCATGGTAGCCCCACAAAGCCAAACTGTGCCATGTGGCACTATGCATGCAGTTCAAAACTTAGTGACCCTTTGTGGCAAATGATGGTTGTGCCAGCCATCAAGTGTACAAGGGTGTGAATCACACATTTGTAGGATGATCTAACTTGGTGTAGTAGAATCTCCCGGCTTCCAATACATGATTTATCACAGACAATTTCAACACATGCACAGTGCAGTCTTTGGGAGGGGGCACACATATTTTTCACATGGGTCCCTATGTACGCTGCATGAAAGATCAGGTATGTCCTCCATACTCCTACCCCCTTCTAATATTGCATCCATGATCTGTACAATTTTTCACTCTGCTCCATCGTGAACCATTTCTAGCATATGGAACAGAAATGGTGGTGTTAGGGGTGCCCTAAGGGTCACACGTGAGGCGGTCCTGGAGTAGGTGCTGCACCATTTCTCATGATTCTGCCTCATGGTCTTTCATGGCAGGGTAATTTGTATTCTTATGTGTGTGACACAATGCAGCAGACAGGCGTATGTGCACACTACAGGTATGTCAGGTATGTGTAGATGATACGTAGTTGGTAATGTCACTACCTGGGTGACATTTGATATAGGTGCTGCCAGAGGCTTGCACACTACGATTTACATGGGGCTGTGTCTATGTGTGACATTCTTTACATGGCCATGGCCTATGCCAATGACATAGCTGAACTATTCTTTGTTTGGTGTAATGTGTGTGCGATCTGTATTTAGTTGCAACCAGTGGACACTTTTAGTGGTTTGTGGGCAGCTTCTGTATGCAAAGCGGACATAGCTCCACCTGTCCTGACGCGTTGTGCCAGTCAGGTTGTGGCTGTGTTATGTACATGTGGGTGAATGTGTTTGTGATATGCAATGATTGCGGTGTAGTGTGGCGTATTGCATATGTGTTGCTGCTTGTACATCTGTGTTCCCCTGCCCATGTGTATTTAGTGTGGTGTATGTCTTGTTTGTCCTACATGTTTGGTGCTTTGTGTGTGTACGGATTGGTATGGTGGCTTACCTACGAGTAGCCCATTGCCATATTCACACCCCGGAACTGCTTGTTGATAGTGGAATGGCAGAATATGTAGGCATTATGGATGCTGCCAGGATATTTTGCTAGGATGTTAGTGAAGAGCCCACGGTGGTCCACAATGGCCTACACATTGATTGCTTGCAGTTCCTATATAGATGTTTTGTTGCTGCAGGTAGCACCAGTTGGACATGGATGCAGTCTATTGCACTTAGCACATGTGGGAACCCAGCAATTTGGTAGAAACCTTGCTTGGTCTCCTGCGGCAGTTGCTGGGTGTTTGGGAAGCATATGTGGTGGCGTGTGAGGAGTATGATTGCGTCCAGGACCTTGGGTAGGAAGACTGAGAAGGATGGCTGAGACTTACCAGCCACTTGTGTGCCTGTTATCTGAAAAGATCCAGATGCCAGCATATGAAGGACAATGAGGAGTTTTGTCACGGATGGAATAGTTGTAGGAGTTTCCACCCTTGCTGTGATATTCGCCGCAATGTCGTGAAGCAGACGTACAATGGACTCCTGGTTCAGTTGGTACATCCGGAAGACATCTTGTTCCCTAAGTCAAAGGATGGTTGTCCGCTATCAGAAAATTCTCTCCCACCTTCTGCACTGCCTTTGCGGCTGATGTGGTGGTGTTTGGGGTTGCTGCGGTGGTGGTGGTGGAGGGACCTGCTGTCTTCGCTGATGTCTGCTGTGTGTGCCAAGCTGGAGCAGTACCACTTCCAAGTTGTCCTGGAGGTTGCAAATGCTCCATCTGTGTGGTTTCCTTAAGTGGTGGTGTGTGGGCCTCTTTTTAACGCCTGGTCTGACCAGGCATTCAATTCTGACACTAATCAGACTTTACGTCATTTTTGCGGTCTGCTTCCTTGCTGTGCGTTATTTTTTGCTTCAGGAGGTAAATATAGCGCTAGAGGGCTAGCGTCATTTTTTGGTTGGGAACACCTACCTTACTCATATATTTTGATGCTAGACTGGTCTAGCATCAAAATATAATTATGGAGTTAAGTTAGCACCGCTTTAGCGTAAAAAAAGATTAAGCTAAGGAGATGCTAACTTTCCATAAATATGGGCTGATAGTTTTAAATGTAACAGTTCAGCAAACACCCTGCTTAGGGTTAGCAATAAACGTAATAAAAGAAATGAATGCGCCCAATATTCCCACACCAACAAAGTTCACCAATTGGCAAAAATACTTATATGTCACTGAAGAAGAACTGAATGCTTGGCTCCAGAATGGTACCTAAAATTCCACACTTTCAAGTCTGGCAGGTGGTTATTGTGACCTTTGGACACAAATGGGTGTCAGGCATGTTTTGTTAATTCCTCAAGAGGTATCAGTATTAGCCCACCAGATGCTTGCTATGTCTAGGGTCAACATTATGTATAGTTACTACATACAGTGTGGGAAAACTGTGCCAACAATGGTTTCATGCTAACACCTTAGCAGCAGTTAAAGAACATCTTAGTCTCCTATCAAAGGAAGTAGATTTGCAGTTAAAGAACATCTTAGTCTCCTATCAGAGGAAGTAGATTTGTAGTTAAAGAACATCTTAGGGGGTTATTCTAACTTTGGAGGAGGTGTTAATCCGTCCCAAAAGTGACGGAAAAGTGACGGATTTACCACCAGCCGTATTACGAGTCCATTATATCCTATGGAACTCGTAATACGGCTGGTGGTATATCCGTCACTTTACCGTCACTTTTGGGACGGATTAACACTCCTCCAAAGTTAGAATAACCCCCTTAGTCTCCTATCAGAGGAAGTAGACTTACAGGATTTCTTGCTAGGTCCAAGAAAACCCACTCTAAATGATTCCTGCATGCCATGTACAATGAGATCTGGAAGCTTTCTCAAATGGAAGCGACTGTACATTTAAGGCAGATGGATAAAGAAAATATGGAAAAGGCTTTAGCTGTGGCTGATAATGGCACGAACACTATGTCCAACAGAATGTATACACTTAATAATATTGATACCTCTGCGATTGACATAATTCAGAATGACATGTCCCTTTTACAACATGGGCAAAGTCAGCTGCCTTCCATCCTGCAGTTGTGATGGACATTGCAGATTCTGAAAAGTGTCTGTGTCCCTTGGAAATACATGAACAGTAGTGAATTGTTTGCTGCCTTTAATTTGTCCAGGGAGCAACAGATAATGGCTAAAAAGGAAGCAAGTTACACCATCCTTTACACTGAAAAGTTAGAAAAGCTGCCTTTCACTGTGGCAGAGACACCATCAATTGGATGGTTAGTACATGGGATTATACATTTGTTGATTTCCACCTTTTGTTTCACTCAATGTTTGAAACATTTTGCTGTAGGCTGATTTGAGTGTTAAGGAGATAGCTATATTAAGGAAGAGCGGGGCTTGACTTTCAAGTTCAAATGTATGTATGGCGAAACACAGGTCTTTCTGAGAAGAAGCGAATGTGAGGCTACTTACTGTTAGTCATTTAATGATTTGCAAGCAAGTGCCCCTTCATGGCTTTCGCAATGTGGAGGTGGCAAACTTGGCATGCTTTCTGAAGGGGACTCCCGTCCCCTTGATTCGTCCAGCATTTCATATACTTTTGAATGGAAGTTAAGTAGTTCTGACTGATCAGAGTTGCTGCAGAATGAGGGTGGAAATTGGCTACACAAATTCAGTTTCTCAAATTGTAGCTTGTTGCAGCCATGTTTTATCCCTCCCACACAAGAGATAAAAGCAGAAATGTGGCCTCACATTGATACTACTAATGTACATTTTGACAAGCTAAGCAGACTAAAGGTGCTACTGTTTAAAAAACAAGTGACATTGACATCGGCCAAGGAGATGTACACTCTCCAGATAGTGAGATCATCAGCTGAGATACAATCCTTTATAAATACCAACTTCCACAAGCACTTTGGAGAGCTGGTCTGCAGAATATTCAATACCTCAAGCACTGCAGGGATTGTACACTTTTTTAAAGCTGTTGGGTCTGCATTTGTTTCCACTTTCCAGACAGTCTTCAGCTATCCATTCACTCTTTTTGAGTGTGTTTGGTGGATTTCTTGTAACTTTGGATCTGATTGTTGGAATAATGCTACTCCTTTTCCTGATGTGCAGTGATTGTGCTTTGACAGCTAAGTGGAGTGATGGAGCGACCAGCATCCCAGCTGTGTCATGACTGCATGATGCAGTACTTTGGTGCTTTGTTGCCAGAAGAACTGGAGCATTATAGGTCACTGTCATTTTGACCAGTCCTGTGGTGCGTACAACCTGTCTTTCATTGCACTTGGTGCCTCTTTGAATGTACACCATTGGTGTGTCTTGCTGTACAGCCAGTGCCTCCTGTGGAGAAGGAACTGTTGATGTTCCTGATGAGTGTTCATTCATAGTTGTGCCCTATGATATTGATGTGGATTCGGGAGGCCACTTATGAGCCCCTGCTTGTGAACTACTTGGCTCCGTGAAAATCTGGCACTATGGATGGTGCTGCCTACCAGGTTATCCTGTGTCTGAGGCTACTGCACACTTCTGCTCCGTTGATCCTTCTTCCAATCCTGTGATCGATTTGACATCTGCCGATGTGGAGTACTTCCTGGACACACTTCCATTTGATAACTTTGGAGACCTTCTTCAAGACCATATTCGACCATTGGCTTTTTTCAAAATATAACATGTAACATCAAATTGCCTTTTACAATTCGGACTGTATTTGGCCTGCCTTGCTTGTCATAGTTGACATTATGGCCCTCATTCTGACCTTGGCGGTCGGCGGAGAGGCGGCGGTCGGACCGCGAACAGACCGGCGGTATTAAAAATGGCATTCTGACCCTGGCGGGAACCGCCAACACAGCCCGCCAACTTAACACTCCGACCGCCACAGCGGTACAAACAAACAGCGCGGCGGTTCCCGCCAACAGCCCGGCGGCAGACAAAGTACCGCCCACCCTATTACGACCCACCAATCTGCCACCTTTTCCGGGGCGGGAGCACCGCCGATAAGAACACGGCGGAAACAGACTACGAACGGGAAAACGCTCACCTCTACGCACTCCACGCGAGATTCCGGCAGTATGGAGCCAGAGTTACAGGTCATCCCCGCACTCCTATTCCTCCTCATATACCAGGAGCACGCCCGGCGGCGCGGAAGACATCGGTGAGTACTGCACCTACGACACAGGGGAGGGAAAAGATTACCGGCACACACCCACCCACCCACACCCACTACAACACACACATCAATGCATTCCCACAGATCACTGTCACAACCCACAAACCACCCCCCTCCGAAATAATGCAAAGACAAAAAGAAGAGATCATAAACGGGCAGATATATTGAAATATGTACGCCATTAATCCCAATAAATAAATAAACTATGTACAAAATATATACAGCTACTAAATGTAGTCCAACCACTGTCCGTGGATCACAGGGGTCCTGTGCAAAGGGGCAAGGCCCAGTCTCACGACAAGAACTCCACGGAGAGAACACTGCAGGGGCATCAGAAAGAAAATAGGACAGGCACCTCAGGGGGAAGGGAAGGGGGGGCACCTCAGCCACTTGAGTACACGACGCCAGATCCACGAGGGGACTCCATGACCACTGGCCCATCCTGGGGAGAGCAAAGCCACAGTCCAAACAGTCCATACAGTGGGTGGCCTGCCCACTGGGCCATCCTGGGGAGAGCAAAGCCACAGTCCATACAGTCCATACAGTGGGTGGCCTGCCCACTGGGCCATCCTGGGGAGAGCAAAGCCACAGTCCAAACAGTCCATACAGTGGGTGGCCTGCCCACTGGGCCATCCTGGGGAGAGCAAAGCCACAGTCCATACAGTCCATACAGTGGGTGGCCTGCCCACTGGGCCATCCTGGGGAGAGCAAAGCCACAGTCCAAACAGTCCATACAGTGGGTGGCCTGCCCACTGGGCCATCCTGGGGAGAGCAAAGCCACAGTCCATACAGTCCATACAGTGGGTGGCCTGCCCACTGGGCCATCCTGGGGAGAGCAAAGCCACAGTCCAAACAGTCCATACAGTGGGTGGCCTGCCCACTGGGCCATCCTGGGGAGAGCAAAGCCACAGTCCAAACAGTCCATAACAGACCCCACTGCCACTGGAGGAGGCAAGTTGGCCAGAGGACATCCTGCAGCCCTGCCCGAGATAGATCCAGCCCTGCCACGTCTGCCAAAGGGCCAGCGGTTCTTGCCTTGAAGGGCCCAGTTCAGCGGTTCTTGCCTTGAAGGGCCCAGTTCAGCGGTTCTTGCCTTGAAGGGCCCAGTTCAGCGGTTCATGAGACGGCGGGGCCCAGTTCAGCGGTTCTTGCCTTGAAGGGCCCAGTTCAGCGGTTCTTGCCTTGAAGGGCCCAGTTCAGCGGTTCTTGCCTTGAAGGGCCCAGTTCAGCGGTTCTTGAGACGGCGGGCCCAGTTCAGCGGTTCTTGCCTTGAAGGGCCCAGTTCAGCGGTTCTTGCCTTGAAGGGCCCAGTTCAGCGGTTCTTGAGACGGCGGGGCCCAGTTCAGCGGTTCTTGCCTTGAAGGGCCCAGTTCAGCGGTTCTTGCCTTGAAGGGCCCAGTTCAGCGGTTCTTGCCTTGAAGGGCCCAGTTCAGCGGTTCTTGAGACGGCGGGGCCCAGTTCAGCGGTTCTTGCCTTGAAGGGCCCAGTTCAGCGGTTCTTGAGACGGCGGGGCCCAGTTCAGCGGTTCTTGCCTTGAAGGGCCCAGTTCAGCGGTTCTTGCCTTGAAGGGCCCAGTTCAGCGGTTCTTGCCTTGAAGGGCCCAGTTCAGCGGTTCTTGAGACGGCGGGGCCCAGTTCAGCGGTTCTTGCCTTGAAGGGCCCAGTTCAGCGGTTCTTGCCTTGAAGGGCCCAGTTCAGCGGTTCTTGCCTTGAAGGGCCCAGTTCAGCGGTTCTTGAGACGGCGGACGGTCTATGGCCAACTGCTAAATGCCTGGTGGTGCCCTCCTGGGCAGCGGGGATGGTGCTCCTTCACTGCCCACCTGGGCTGTGGGTGGTGGGGCCCTCCTGGCCAGCTGGGCTGGGTCCTCCCTGGGCAGCGGCTATGGGGCTGGTGGGCTCTCTCGGGGCAGCTGTGCCGGTTCCTCCCGGGGCAGCGGCTATGGGGGTTGTGGGCTCCTCCTGGGCAGCAGGCCTGCTGCCTGACCTCTCCAACTTGCTGCCCTTGCCCTCCTTAGTCGTCGGCCTGTGGCCCTTTCCTCCCTTTGGAGCTGTGGCAGGTGACTGTCTCTGGGTGGTGTCCGGGGGGGATGTAGAAGGCGGGCTCCTGCGGCGCCCCTTCCGCCTTCTGCTCCTCTTCCCAGGGGGTGGGCTGGCTGTCCCCTTGCTGCTGGGCGAAGATCCAGACATGCGGGCTGGCGGGCTCCAATACCCCTGCACCCTTGTCAAGGGGGCTGCAGGGCTGGTGGTGGCTGAGGTGCTCTTCTTACCCCGACGAGAAGGAGGGGGGGGCTCAGGGTCAGGAAAGAAGTTAGTAGTGGCGAGGAAGAGCTTCTTGGGACAATGGAGAGTGGTAGGTACAGTGGGAATGGGAGTGGAGGGAGAGGATGTGGTTGTAGGTGAGTCACGTTTGCTGTCTTTGGGTGCAGGTGCAGGAGGGATAGGCTGTCGTGAGGTGGATGGCTGTTGGGTGGGTGGGTGGCTGCGTTTGTATGGTGTGGAAGAGGGGGTGACAGACACAGTGGGAGAGGACACAGGGGACGTGTAAATGGCAGTGGGGGTGGTGACTGCACGTGTGCGGACTGGAGTGAAGGGTGTGCTGGTGATGGAAACACTGGCTGATGGTGAGGTGAATGGAGGTGTGAGTGTAGACGTCACAGGGAGGGAGGAGGGAGACGAGGAGGTGGGGGTCACAGAGGTGGTAGTGACTGTTGGCATGTCTGCATCGGAATGTTGCGTGTGTGAATGTCTGCGTGATCTGTGGTGCTTATGTTTGGATGAGCTTCTCTTGGGTGTTGAGGTGTGTGCAGGCTGGTCTGATGGTGTGGGTGGGACAGGCAGAGGAACAGGAGACTGGGAGGAGGGAGTTAGTAGAGGCAGGCAGGAGACAGGGACAATGGCTGCCGTCAGTGCTGAGGCCAGAGCCTGGAACGATCGCTGATGGGCAGCCTGACCCGAATGAATGCCCTCCAGGTACGCATTGCTGCGATGAACCTCCCTCTCCACCCCCTGGATGGCATTCAAAAGGGTAGTCTGCCCAACAATGAGCGTTCGGAGGAGGTCAATGACCTCCTCACTGAGGGCAGCGGGGGTAACAGGGGCAGGGCCTGAGGTGCCTGGGGCGAAGGAGATGCCCGGCTTCCTGGCAGAGCGGGCACGGGGCGAACGCGGAGGGGCTGCTGGGAGGGCGGAGATGGAGCGCTGGGTGGCGGCTGTACCTGTAATGGCGGGGGGCACGGATGGTGCCACCCCCGCAAGGGAGCCCCCTTCCGAGGACGTGTCCGTGTCGCTGCAGGCTCCAGTCGTCCCCGTCGTGGAGCTCCCCTCGCCCTCCGTCTCACTGGTCCAGTCTGACTCTGTGGCATGGCCCTCCTGGGCCATGTGAGATGCAGCTCCCTCCTGCCCCGATGCCACTTCTCCTCCGCCTGATGATGCTGATGCACACAAGCACAGAAAGACAAACAAAAAGGGGGGGGGAGAGAGAAATAAAGGGATATTGAGTACATGGATCTCCGGTACAGTTAGCGGACATGACAGACACAGATGCCCCCTGCACTAAGTTGCGCACTTGGGGTCCGCTACGCATTCCGTGGAACATGCCCTACACGCCTAGAGTTGTCAACTGCACCCATGGATGACACGGCCCAGGGATGGCTGTACTGACACACTACTGAGGGTGGTGGCTGGGGACACAGGGGCTTACGGGGGTGCCCAGCCTACAGATATCGCCCTGGCCTAGGGGGACCCACAGCCCTCCTCCCCCACCCAGACACCTCCACTGCACAACAACAGAGTAGATGATGCTTGTACTCACCCCCTTGTGTCTGCTGTGCTGCCCTCACGCGCCCATCCAAATCAGGGTAGGCCACCGCCAGGATCCGGAACATCAGGGGGCTCAGTTGACGGCAGGCACCCCGCCTACGTTGGGAGGCCATCCCCAGCAGAGACTCGGCGGTCTTCTTGGTCCCGCGGCGGATGTCCTCCCACCTCTTGCGGCAGTGGGTGCCCCGTCGATGGTGGACCCCCAGGGCCCGGACTTCCTTGGCGATGGCACGCCAAATCCCGATCTTCTCATGGGCGCGGACCTATGTGACACGTACAGGGAGGGAGAAATACCACGTTCAAGTTACTCAGCATTTTCCTTTCCAGTGGCCCAACGCCCCCCATCCCCGCCAGGCCCCCCGCCAGGCCCAACATGCCCCCCATCCCCGCCAGGCCCCCCGCCAGGCCCCCCGCCAGCCCCAACATGCCCCCCATCCCCGCCAGGCCCCCCGCCAGGCCCCCCGCCATGCCCAACATGCCCCCCATCCCCGCCAGGCCCCCCCCCAGGCCCCCCGCCAGCCCCAACATGCACCCCATCCCCGCCAGGCCCCCCGCCAGCCCCAACATGCACCCCATCCCCGCCAGGCCCCCCGCCATGCCCAACATGCCCCCCATCCCCGCCAGGCCCCCCGCCAGGCCCCCCGCCAGCCCCAACATGCACCCCATCCCCGCCAGGCCCCCCGCCAGCCCCAACATGCACCCCATCCCCGCCAGGCCCCCCGCCAGGCCCCCCGCCATGCCCAACATGCCCCCCATCCCCGCCAGGCCCCCCGCCAGGCCCCCCGCCAGCCCCAACATGCACCCCATCCCCGCCAGGCCCCCCGCCAGCCCCAACATGCCCCCCATCCCCGCCAGGCCCCCCGCCAGGCCCCCCGCCAGCCCCAACATGCACCCCATCCCCACCAGGCCCCCCGCCAGGCCCCCCGCCATGCCCAACATGCACCCCATCCCCGCCAGGCCCCCCGCCAGCCCCAACATGCACCCCATCCCCGCCAGGCCCCCCGCCAGGCCCCCCGCCATGCCCAACATGCCCCCCATCCCCGCCAGGCCCCCCGCCAGGCCCCCCGCCAGCCCCAACATGCACCCCATCCCCGCCAGGCCCCCCGCCAGCCCCAACATGCCCCCATCCCCGCCAGGCCCCCGCCAGGCCCCCGCCAGGCCCCCCGCCAGCCCCAACATGCACCCCATCCCTGCCAGGCCCCCCGCCAGGCCCCCGCCATGCCCAACATGCCCCCCATCCCCGCCAGGCCCCCCGCCAGGCCCAACATGCCCCCCATCCCCGCCAGGCCCCCCGCCAGGCCCAACATGGCCCCCATCCCCGCCAGGCCCCCCGCCAGCCCCAACATGCCCCCCATCCCCGCCAGGCCCCCCGCCAGGCCCCCCGCCAGGCCCAACATGCCCCCCATCCCCGCCAGGCCCCCAAGCCAGCCAGTGGCCCCAAATCCAGATAGAATTAAACTCACTTGTTGGTCTGGAGGACCGTAGAGTAGCGCATACTGGGGGAGGACCCCATCCACAAGTTTCTCCAACTCCTCTCCAGTGAAGGCAGGGGTCCTTTCCCCAGTCGCAGCAGCCATTGTCCCTTCCAGACCGAGGTCACAGCAACACTTGCAATATAGGTCCTATCCTGTCAAAGTTCAAGTCGCAAGTGGATAAGTAGATAGAAAATGGCGGTCACGTCCGCGGCGGTGCGTACCGCGGCGGTGTGTCCCGCCACCGCCGGCGCCCTTCGCCATTGGCTCCTGAAACCCATAGGCTTCAATGTTAACCAATGCGGCTTCGCGCCGCGGTCTTGGCCCGCCGCCCGCCGCGGTGTGCCACGCCAGCGCATTGACCTCACATCCCATTGTCACACTTCACAGGTCAGGCAGCCGCCATTTCCAGGGCCCACATGGCTCAATTTCAACTGCGTCACACAGGCCTAGGCCTTGCATAGCCACTCATACACGCCATTCACTGCATAGAGAATCGTATACTGTGCTAGCTGTGAGTACGTACCTGTGGGTTGCCTGACTGTGTGCTCCATGTTGTCCTTCCTAGGCACCGTCCGCTGGGTTGGGCGAGGAGACGGATGAATCCTCCCGTGTACCGACCGCTGGTGGACCTGTCGACAATGGAAGAACGCCACATTATCCTGACCTACCGTCTTAACCGTGCCACTATCCATGAACTGTGTGCCCGGCTGGAGCCCGACCTGATGTCCCCCATCCGCCAACCCACAGGGATTCCCCCTCTGGTGCAGGTCATGTCAGTACTCCATTTCTTGGCAAGTGGGTCATTTCAGACAACCGTGGGAATTGCTTCTGGGATGTCTCAGCCCATGTTTTCAAAGGTGTTATCCAGAGTGTTGTCTGCCCTGATGAAATCCGTGAGGAACTACATCATTTTCCCTGAGGTGGGCGAACTGGCTACAGTGAAGGGTGATTTCTACGCCCTTGGACATATTCCCAACGTAATTGGTGCCATTGATGGGACCCATGTGGCTTTGGTTCCCCCAAGAGACAGGGAGCAGGTGTACAGGAACAGAAAAAGTTACCATTCAATGAACATCCAGGTGGTGTGTTTGGCTGACCAGTACATCTTGCATGTAAATGCCAAATTCCCAGGGTCAGTGCATGACGCCTACATCCTCAGGAATAGCAGCATCCCTTACGTGATGGAACAGCTACAGAGACACCGTGTATGGCTAGTGGGGGACTCTGGGTACCCCAACCTGTCGTGGCTACTGACCCCAGTAAGGAATCCCCAGACCAGGGCAGAGGAACGGTACAATGAGGCCCATGGGCGTACTAGGAGGGTGATCGAACGCACCTTTGGCCTCCTAAAGGCCAGGTTTCGCTGCCTGCATATGACCGGTGGATCCCTAATGTACTCACCTAAGAAGGTGTGTCACATCATCGTGGCCTGCTGCATGCTTCACAACCTGGCTTTGCGCCGCCAGGTGCCTTTCCTGCAGGAGGATGGTCGAGACGGTGGTGTTGTGGCAGCGGTGGAACCTGAGGAGAGTGACGAGGAGGAAGACGACGGGGCTGAAACAGACAACAGGGACAGAATCATTGAACAGTACTTCCAATAGGACACAGGTAACATTTCAAAGATAATTTAGTAAAAGTTAACTACTCTGCAGCATCTCTGCTGCCTGTCTATTTGCCCCAGTGTATGATGACTGAGTTTTGGCTTTTCCCTCCCTATTTCAGATCTGGGGTCCCCACTACGAGTCCTGTGCTTCGTTTCCCCATGGACTACAGCTTTGTGGCAGCTGTTTGTTGACTTCACCATGTACAAGGACATATTTGCACTGTCATGTCAATTACAATCTATTGAAATCACAGCCAGACTCCTGATATTTTGGTGCAAAATAGGTGTTTATTGAAGTGCTCAAAATGGGATGGGTGGTTTCAAGTGGGTGGGGGCTATGGTGAAGGAATGTCCATGGCAGAGTCCAGAGTAACAGTCACACAGGTGCATTGTCCAGAGGCCTGTGGAGAGATGGAGCATGGGCAGTTCGAGGATGGACAGGGTGACAATGTGGGACAGTGGGATGACATCAGGTGGTATCCATTGCTGGCGGGGGTCTTGACATCCTACTCTGTCTTGCGAGATCTCAGGGCCCTCTTGCGGGGTGGTTCTTCTCCTGCAGGAGGTGGGGGTCTGGTGGGCTGCTGCTGTGCGGGGGCCTCCTGTCCACTAGCGCCGGCGGAGGTGGATGGCTGTTCTTGGTCCCGGCTAGTGGCAGGGGCCCTTGGGTGTTGTTCAGTGTCCGCCCTGCTGTTTACGAGGTCCTGCAGCAGCCCTACCATGGTAACCAGGGTGGTGTTGATGGCTCGGATGTCCTCCCTGTACCCCCGATAGTGTTCCTCCTGCAGCACCTGGATCTCCTGGAACCGGGCCAGTACCGTCGCCATCGTCTCCTGGGAGCGGTTGTATGCTCCCATGATGGTGGTGAGGACCTCGTGGAGAGTGGGTTCCCTGGGCCTCTCCTCCCCCCCCTGTCGCACAGCTGCCCGCCGAGTTGCCCTGTTTCCCTGGGCCTCTGCCCCCTGGCCGGTGTGCCCACTACCACTGCCCCCAGGTCCCTGTTGTTGTTGGGGTGGTGGGTTATCCTGGGTGCCCTGTAGTGGTAGACACACCGCAGATTGACGCGCCCTGGAGACAGAGGCATGGGCCCGCTGGGTGGGAGCTGTGCTGGTGTTCCCAGAGGGGTTAGGGTCTATAGTGGCCTGTGCCTGTGTGAGGGGAACCGACTGTCCAGAGGTCCCCGATGGTCCGGGCTGGTCATCGGTGTCCAGATCGACAGAGCTGCTGTCATCGCTGACGGCCTCTTGGGTGGGGGGTGTGGATAATTCTGGCCCCTCCGCCGCGGTGTGTTGACGGTCGGGTCCTGCAGGGGTATAGAGGTATGGTTATAGTTTCAATGTGTCGCATATGGGTGTATCTGTGGGTTCTTGTGTCCCCAAGTGCTGGCATTCGTGTGTGGGGGCTTTGGTGAGGGTGGCTTGTGGGGGGGATGTGTATATGCATTGGGCATGCTTTGGTGATGGGTGTCCATGCTTAGTGGACGCATGCAGGCCTAGGTTTTGGGATGAGTGGGTTGTGATGGTGAGACATTGGCGGGGAATAGGTGTGGTGGGGGTGGGGGTGAGGATGGTGGTGGGGGTGAGGATGGTGGTGGGGGTGAGGATGGTGGTGGGGGTGAGGGTGGGGGTGAGGGTGGGGTTCGAGGATGGGGGTGAGGGTTGGGGTCTGATTTGGCATGCAGGTGGGGGGGAAGCAGTATTGAAGCTTCAACTTACCAGTATCCATTCCTCCGCCGACTCCTGCGAGGCCGTCAGGATGCAGGATGTTCAAGACTTCCTCCTCCCATGATGTGAATTGTGGGGGTTGAGGTGGGGGTCCTCCGCCAGTCTTCTGCACGGCGATGTTGTGCCTGGATACCATGGAACGCACCTTCCCCCGTAGGTCGTTCCATCGCTTCCTGATGTCTTCCCGATTTCTGGGGTGCTGTCCCACTGCGTTCACCCTGTCGACAATCCTCTGCCATAGCTCCGTCCTCTGGGCAATGCTGGTGTATTGTATCTGTGTGCCGAACAGCTGGGGCTCTACACGAACGATTTCCTCCACCATAACCCTGAGTTCTTCGTCTGTGAAGCGGGGTTGTCTTTGGGGTGCCATGGGGTGGTGTGTATGATGTGTGGGGTGGAGTATGTGTATTTAAGTGAGTTGAGTGTGGTGGTGTGTGTTGTTTTGTGTGTGGATAGTGTGTGGGTGATGGTGTTGAGTGGCTGTGGCTGTTATGTTTTGGATGCTGGTGTCTCGCTCTTGCCTTCTTTACGATTTTGTAAGCGTAGGGGTTTGTGGGTGATGTGGGTGGGTGTTTTATATTGTATTGTGTGTGTGGGAGTGGTGTGTGTATGTGTATCAGGTGTGTGGGATTCAAATCGTCCAATGTGGGTGAGTTTTGTTCGTTGGTGTGTATTCTGACCGCGCCGGTGTGTCCCGCCAATGGAATACCGCGTTTGAATGACCGCCGCGTGGATTCGTGGGTCGTAATGGGATGGGCGTATTTCTGTTGGCGTGGCGGTGGAGGTTTGGTCACCTCCACCTTTCCGCCGACCGCTGGTCTGGCGGTCTGTTGTGGCGGTCGGATTTTCGGAGGTTTGCCTTCTGCGGGTCAGAATGACCGTGGCGGGTTTCCGCGACCGCGGCGGGATTATGGAGGATTTCTGACCGGCGGTAGGCGCCTTTTACCGCCGAGGTCAGAATGACCACCTATATCTCTTTTGTATGTTTTTAGCTTAGATTTTAACTAGATTTTCAGTTTTTAGATTACAGCATTTTAGACTTTGATTCATACACCCTTGCTAGTGAGTTGGCATTCTTGTTTTTGCAATGGGGTGGGTGTGGTGAATCTGTTTTAGCTTCCCATTGGGCACAGGAGTCAGCTTAGCCTTCGCCTTGCAGGCCTGTGGCCCCCCCACCTAGTGACCTTTTACCCACTTAGCATGCTCTGTTTTATTCCATTTATTTTATTATTTGTAGCATTTGTAGTAAGAAATGTTTTGTTTTTGCTTATCAGTGCCAACTGGGAGGGCGCCATTATCAGTGATTTACATAGGTATTGTCATCGTGTACTTTTCTCACTTACGTTTGACAGGAACATAATGCACATTTGTTTGGGGTTGTTTATGTAATTGCCAACACAATTGTGCCACATTATCAGTTGTCATTAGAGGGGTTTCTTCCAGAGTCCATCTATGTTACATGTCACCTTGATGCAGAACTCGGCCTTTGTGTCTTCACGGAGTCTGATCTAGAAACCTCATTCCAAAGTAATGAGAGATGGGGGGCACTTCTCCTGGCCATGGTACTGGCAGATTAGGTTTATCACACCTTGCTGCTGCTAACCAGGGCTAAAGTGCATGTAGTCTCCTCCTTAAAACATGGTCGACTTGGCGTATACCCAATTGGCATGTTACTTTACTGGTAAGTCCCTAGTAAAGTGGAACTACAAGTGCCCAGGTACTGTAAATTAAATGCAAGTAGCCCTTCTAACATGTCTCAGGCCTGCAATGTCTGTGTAGGCAGTTTAAACTGACCTTTCGACCTGGCAAAGTAAACCTTTAGCCAGACCCAAATCTTTCTTTTTAATACCTATAGGTCATCCCTAGAGTAGGCCCTGGACTGCCCAGAGGGGTGATGCAGTGCATTCAAAACGTTGGGCATGTACTTTTAAGTTTTACATGTCCTGGCAGTGAAAAACTCTTACATGTGTTTTTCACTGCAAGGCCTAGCTCTCTCATAGGGTAACCTTGGAGTTACCTTATTACATTTAATAAGCCGTAATTTCCAAATGAGAACAGGTAAGCAGTTCGTGTTTGGTGTGTTTGGAACTGTAATGATAAATTCAAACTTATGGTCAAGACAGATTTACAATTTTGAAAATGCCACTTTTAGAAAGCTGGCATTGTCTTGCCTTAATATATAAAGGTGCACTGTTCCGAAGATAGGTAAAGAAGAGGTTGAAAAACAGGGAGAACCTGTGTTCTCAGGAGCAAGAGCGCTCAAGCATCACTCTGGATGACTGGTATCATCATTGGGAGTTGCTCCTCACTAGGCCGGCGCTGCAATGCCTAGTGGGCACCCCAAAATGGGGGCTCTCAGCCGAGTTCTAAGATGGTGACTAAAAAAAATACAATAGTACACGATACGGGTGCTATAAGTCACCGTCAAAGAAAAAAGAGGTGAGAATAAAATTAAAATTGGTTATTCATCCATAAACTTCATCATTTAATTAGTCAAATGTAACAAGGATGAAGACCAAGGTTAAAAACAGTTGAAAGTAAGGTTGAGGATTATGCTCATACGCCTTTCAGAGGAAAATTGAGTGAATAAATAAATTAGAGAGATCTAAACTTTGAAGAACACAGGTTCTCCCTGTTTTTCAACCTCTTCTTTACCTATCTTTGGAACAGTGCACCTTTATATAGTGACTATTATAGGGAGACTGTGCACTGGACCAGTAATACTCCCAGACCCTCTTTCTTTGTTAGTGATTGTCTTGCCTTAGCCATTTAGTGCCTGTAGCCTGTTTCTGGTCACATGCATAAGTTCAACTGACAGTTGGAATTTGTGTATTCCTCCTAGACAGTCACACACAATATGGAGCTTAGGTGTGTCAGGACGGGCCATCATTGGCAGTATGGGAGGCAGGCGCTAGCACAGTCTTACTTACCTTTGAATAGGCTATATCCTGCCTCCACGCAAAGTGTGCTTCATACCTCCTGTAGATAGTCTGGAGCCCGGACAGGGAAGGCAGGATGCCTGGGGACTTCAAAAGGAATTTCTAGAATCTTCTACTACCTTCCAGAGAAAGAGCACCAGGTATAAATATTGGACCTCAGACACCACCTCTTCAATACACTTGCGCTGCTGAAAGGACTGGCACTCTGCTTAAATGATGCTCTGAAAGAACTGCTGCCTTAGTGTGCTGATCTGCTGCTCTCTTGCATGGGTGAGAAGAGAACTGGACCTGCCACTTCATTCTTGCACCAAGACACTAGAGTGACTCGAAGGGCTAGGCTGCTGGACTCCTGATCTTAGCCTCAGAAACATAAAATGTCCTCAACATCCTGCACTAACCCTTCTAGGGGCATAACAAAGGCCCCCACTTGGGGGGGGGTGGTAAGCTCCAAGGGGCCCCCTCAGCACAGCATCTGGCCTCAGTGAGTCCAGAGGGGGTCCTCCTCTATGTTCTGTGCAGAGGTGCCTCCTCCAGGTTCGTTACGCCATTGAGCTTCAGAGATGCCCATCCACAATGACTTCAGGATCTTTGCATTCAGCCAGCAGCGCCCATGACGCTCTCCCTGCTCCTTGCTGCCCGGTCCACTGGGAACTTGACTCTTCGCATAGATTTTAGAAGGCAAACTTGAGTGGGCCTAACCTATTGACAAAAGCTGACCTATGCTCCTTTGCGGACAGCCTGAAATTGTGGCTTTGACCTGGTCCAGCATGGGCAGATTGTAGCAGATGCGCATTGTGCTTTTTGGCATTATTTTACTTCTAAATCTTTAAAAACTCATAACTCCAGTTCTACTAATTGGATTTTTGTTATTTTGTTATTTTTTTACTTATCACATTTTGCCCTTCGGTTCTAAGCTGGTGTAGGATCCTTTTGTGGTGCATTGTTCAGTGTATCATGATTTGAAATGTTGCACAGATACTTTACACATTGCCTCCAGGTTAGGCCTGACTGCGCTGTGCCAAGCTACCAGAGGGTTGAGAACAGGTTAATTTGGGGTTTGCTTGTGACAAGGAGTGTGGTTGCTGCTTGACCAGGGCTCATACCCTAGTCAACCCTCAATCCAATTTCATACAGTGCCCAGGTTTATTTTTTTACTTTATTCAAGGGAAATAATTGGCTCTTGTTTGTCAGCCAGCCAACTTTGTGGAAAATATTCATTTTTTGGTGTTAACCACTTTTGGATACTCTTTTCTTAGAACTGTAAACTATTTTGTAGGTTCATTCATTTTTCCTTCCAATTGTTTCCGACCCAATTGTATTTTCAGCATATGAAAAATATATTTGAACATTGAAGAAGTCTGAGACAAGCACGTGTAATTCAGGTTTAATGCTTCTCACAAGTTACATGAGCATGTATGTAACTTTTACATTTCAATAGCGGGAAATCCATTTGTATTCGTAAAATTCTTCCATTAGTCATAGATTTGTTCTGTTATTCAGTAGTTCTCAAGATGTGTCCTTCTAAAAGGTAGCTTTAATTTGAAGTAATCGATAGCCTTAGCAAGCTGTTCATTAAGCCTTTTGAAGATCAGACTATAAACTGGGTTTTTGTGCTCAGGTAGTGGAAACACTATTCCTGCTGTACTCAAAGCACTATGGGGGTCATTCTGACCCTGGCGGTCGGTGATAAAGCGGCGGCCAACCCGCCAACAGGCCGGCGGTCCAAAATATGCAATTCTGACCCTGGCGGGAACCGCCAACACAGCCCGCCGCATTAACACTCCGACCGCCACGGCGGAACAAACAAACAGCGCGGCGGTCACCGCCAACAGCCAGACGGCAGACAATGTACCGCCCACCCTATCACGACCCACCAATCCGCCACCTTTTCCGGGGCGGGAGCACCGCCGATAAAAACACGGCGGAAACAGACTACGAACGGGAAAACGCTCACCTCCACATACTCCACGCGAGATTCCGGCAGTATGGAACCCGAGTTACAGGTCATCCCCGCACTCCTATACCTGCTCCTGTACCAGGAGCACGCCCGGCGGCGCGGAAGACATCGGTGAGTACTGCACCTACGACACAGGGGAGGGAAAAGATTACCGGCACACACCCACCCACCCACACCCACTACAACACACACATCAATGCATTCCCACAGATCACTGTCACAACCCACAAACCCCTCCCTCCGAAATAATGCAAAGACCAAAAGAAGAGATCTTAAACGGGCAGATATATTGAAAAATGGACAGCAGTAATCCAAATAAATAAATAAACTATGTACAAAATATATACATCTACTATATGTAGTCCAACCACTGTCCGTGGACCACAGGGGTCCTGAGCAAAGGGGCAAGGCCCAGTCCCACGACAAGAACTCCACGGAGAGAACACTGCAGGGGCATCAGAAAGAAAAAAGGACAGGCACCTCAGGGGGAAGGGAAGGGGGGGCACCTCAGCCACTTGAGTACACGACGCCAGATCCACGAGGGGACTCCATGACCACTGGCCCATCCTGGGGAGTGCAAAGCCACAGTCCATACAGTCCATACAGTGGGTGGCCTGCCCACTGGGCCATCCTGGGGAGTGCAAAGCCACAGTCCATACAGTCCATACAGTGGGTGGCCTGCCCACTGGGCCATCCTGGGGAGAGCAAAGCCACAGTCCATACAGTCCATACAGTGGGTGGCCTGCCCACTGGGCCATCCTGGGGAGAGCAAAGCCACAGTCCATACAGTCCATACAGTGGGTGGCCTGCCCACTGGGCCATCCTGGGGAGTGCAAAGCCACAGTCCAAACAGTCCATAACAGACTCCACTGCCACTGGAGGAGGCATGTTGGCCAGAGGACATCCTGCAGCCCTGCCCGAGACAGATCCTGCCCTGCCACGTCTGCCAAAGGGCCAGCGGTTCTTGCCTGGAAGGGCCCAGTTCAGCGGTTCTTGAGACGGCGGTCCCCAGCGGAGCGGTGCTGGAGACGGCGGGGCCCAGTTCAGCGGTTCTTGCCTTGAAGGGCCCAGTTCAGCGGTTCTTGCCTTGAAGGGCCCAGTTCAGCGGTTCTTGCCTTGAAGGGCCCAGTTCAGCGGTTCTTGAGACGGCGGTCCCCAGCGGAGCGGTGCTGGAGACGGCGGGGCCCAGTTCAGCGGTTCTTGCCTTGAAGGGCCCAGTTCAGCGGTTCTTGAGACGGCGGTCCCCAGCGGAGCGGTGCTGGAGACGGCGGGGCCCAGGTCAGCGGTTCTTGCCTTGAAGGGCCCAGTTCAGCGGTTCTTGAGACGGCGGTCCCCAGCGGAGCGGTGCTGGAGACGGCGGGGCCCAGTTCAGCGGTTCTTGCCTTGAAGGGCCCAGTTCAGCGGTTCTTGAGACGGCGGTCCCCAGCGGAGTGGTGCTGGAGACGGCGGGGCCCAGTTCAGCGGTTCTTGCCTTGAAGGGCCCAGTTCAGCGGTTCTTGCCTTGAAGGGCCCAGTTCAGCGGTTCTTGCCTTGAAGGGCCCAGTTCAGCGGTTCTTGCCTTGAAGGGCCCAGTTCAGCGGTTCTTGAGACGGCGGTCCCCAGCGGAGCGGTGCTGGAGACGGCGGGGCCCAGTTCAGCGGTTCTTGCCTTGAAGGGCCCAGTTCAGCGGTTCTTGAGACGGCGGTCCCCAGCGGAGCGGTGCTGGAGACGGCGGCCATTCTATGGCCAACTGCTCATTGCCTGGTGGTGCCCTCCTGTGCAGCGGGGATGGTGCTCCTTCAATGCCCACCTGGGCTGTGGGTGGTGGGGCCCTCCTGGCCAGCTGGGCTGGGTCCTCCCTGGGCAGCGGCTATGGGGGTGGTGGGCTCTCCCTGGGCAGCTGTGACGGTTCCTCCCTGGGCAGCGGCTATGGGGGTTGTAAGCTCCTCCTGGGCAGCTGTGACGGTTCCTCCCTGGGCAGCGGCTATGGGGGTTGTGGGCTCCTCCTGGGCAGCTGTGACGGGTCCTCCATGGGCAGCAGGCCTGCTGCCTGACTTCTCCGCCTTGCTGCCCTTGCCCTCCTTAGTCGGGAGTCTGTGGCCCTTTCCTCCCTTTGGAGCTGTGGCTGTTGACGGTGGCTGGCTAGTGTCCTGGGGGGATATAGAACCCGGGCTCCTGCGGCGGCCCTTCCGCCTTCTGCTCCTCTTCCCAGGGGATGGGCTGCCTGTCCCCTTGCTGCTGGGCGAAGATCCAGACATGCGGGCTGGTGGGCTCCAATACCCCTGCACCCTTGTCAAGGGGGCTGCAGGGCTGGTGGTGGCTGAGGTGCTCTTTTTACCCCGACGAGAAGGAGGGGGGGGGCTCAGGGTCAGGAAAGAAGGTAGCAGTAGAGAGATAGATTTTCTTGGGACAATGGAGAGTGATAGGTACAGTGGGAATGGGAGTGGAGGGAGAGGATGTGGTTGTAGGTGAGTGACGTTTGCTGTCTTTGGCTGCAGGTGCAGGAGGGATAGGCTGTCGTGAGGTGGATGGCTGTTGGGTGGGTGGGTGGCTGCGTTTGTGTGGTGTGGAAGAGGGGGTGACAGACACAGTGGGAGAGGACACAGGGGACGTGTAAATGGCAGTGGGGGTGGTGACTGCACGTGTGCGGACTGTAGTGGAGGGTATGCTGGTGATGGAAACACTGGCTGATGGTGAGGTGAATGAAGGTGTGAGTGTAGACGTCACAGGGATGGAGGAGGGAGACGAGGAGGTTGGGGTCACAGAGGTGGAAGTGACTTTTGGCATGTCTGCATCGGAATGTTGCTTGTGTGAATGTCTGCGTGATCTGTGGTGCTTATGTTTGGATGAGCTGCTCTTTGGTGTTGAGGTGTGTGCAGGCTGGTCTGATGGTGTGGGTGGGACAGGCAGAGGAACAGGAGACTGGGAGGAGGGAGTTAGTAGAGGGAGGCAGGAGACAGGGACAATGGCTGCCGTCAGTGCTGAGGCCAGAGCCTGGAACGATCGTTGATGGGCAGCCTGACCCGAATGAATGCCCTCCAGGTACGCATTGCTGCGATGAACCTCCCTCTCCACCCCCTGGATGGCATTCAAAAGGGTAGTCTGCCCAACAATGAGCGTTCGGAGGAGGTCAATGACCTCCTCACTGAGGGCAGCGGGGGTAACAGGGGCAGGGCCTGAGGTGCCTGGGGCGAAGGAGATGCCCGGCTTCCTGGCAGAGCGGGCATGGGGCGAACGCTGAGGGGCTGCTGGGAGGGCGGAGATGGTGCGCTGGGTGGCGGCTGTACCTGTAATGGCGGGGGCACGGATGTTGCCCCCCCGCAAGGGAGCCCCCTTCCGAGGACGTGTCCGTGTCGCTGCAGGGTCCAGTCGTCCCCGTTGTGGAGCTCCCCTCGCCCTCCGTCTCACTGGTCCAGTCAGACTCTGTGGCATGGCCCTCCTGGGCCATGTGAGATGCAGCTCCCTCCTGCCCTGATGCCACTTCTCCTCCGCCTGATGATGCTGATGCACACAAGCACAGAAAGACAAACAAAAAGGGGGGGGAGAGAGAAATAAAGAGATTTTGAGTACATGGATCACCGGTACAGTTAGCGGACATGACAGACACAGATGCCCCCTGCACTAAGTTGCGCACTTGGGGTCCGCTACGCATTCCGTGGAACATGCCCTACACGCCTAGAGTTGACAACTGCACCCATGGATGACACGGCCCAGGGATGGCTGTACTGGCACACTACTGAGGGTGGTGGCTGGGGACACAGGGGCTTACGGGGGTGCCCAGCCTACAGATATCGCCCTGGCCTAGGGGGACCCACAGCCCTCCTCCCCCACCCAGACACCTCCACTGCGCGACAACAGAGTAGATTATGCTTGTACTCACCCCCTTGTGTCTGCTGTGCTGCCCTCATGCGCCCATCCAAATCAGGGTAGGCCACCGCCAGGATCCGGAACATCAGGGGGGTCAGTTGACGGCAGGCACCCCGCCTACGTTGGGAGGCCATCCCCAGCAGAGACTCGGCGGTCTTCTTGGTCCCACGGCGAATGTCCTCCCACCTCTTGCGGCAGTGGGTGCCCCGTCGATGGTGGACCCCCAGGGTCCGGACTTCCTTGGCGATGGCACGCCAAATCCCGATCTTCTCATGGGCGCGGACCTATGTGACACGTACAGGGAGGGAGAAATACCACGTTCAAGTTTGTCTGCATTTTCGTTGCCAGTGGCCCAACGCCCCCCATCCCCGCCAGGCCCCCCGCCATGCCCCCCGCCAGGCCCCCCGCCAGGCCCAACATGCCCCCCATCCCCGCCAGGCCCCCCGCCATGCCCCCCCGCCAGGCCCAACATGCCCCCCATCCCCGCCATGCCCCCCGCCAGGCCCAACATGCCCCCCATCCCCGCCAGGCCCCCCGCCAGGCCCAACATGCCCCCCATCCCCGCCAGGCCCCCCGCCATGCCCCCCCGCCAGGCCCAACATGCCCCCCATCCCCGCCAGGCCCCCCGCCAGGCCCAACATGCCCCCCATCCCCGCCAGGCCCCCCGCCATGCCCCCCCGCTAGGCCCAACATGCCCCCCATCCCCGCCAGGCCCCCCGCCATGCCCCCCGCCAGGCCCAACATGCCCCCCATCCCCGCCAGGCCCCCCGCCATGCCCCCCCCGCCAGGCCCAACATGCCCCCCATCCCCGCCAGGCCCCCCGCCATGCCCCCCCGCCAGGCCCAACATGCCCCCCATCCCCACCAGGCCCCCCGCCAGGCCCAACATGCCCCCCATCCCCGCCAGGCCCCCCACCAGGCCCCCCGCCAGGCCCAACATGCCCCCCATCCCCGCCAGGTCCCCCGCCATGCCCCCCCGCCAGGCCCAACATGCCCCCCATCCCCGCCAGGCCCCCCGCCATGCCCCCCGCCAGGCCCAACATGCCCCCCATCCCCGCCAGGCCCCCCGCCATGCCCCCCCGCCAGGCCCAACATGCCCCCCATCCCCGCCAGGCCCCTCGCCATGCCCCCCGCCAGGCCCAACATGCCCCCCATCCCCGCCAGGCCCCCCGCCATGCCCCCCGCCAGGCCCAATATGCCCCCCATCCCCGCCAGGCCCCCCGCCAGGCCCAACATGCCCCCCATCCCCGCCATGCCCCCCGCCAGGCCCAACATGCCCCCTGCCAGGCCCCCAGGCCAGCCAGTGGCCCCAAATCCATATTGAATTAAACTCACTTGTTGGTCTGGAGGACCGTAGAGTAGCGCATACTGGGGGAGGACCCCATCCACAAGTTTCTCCAACTCTTCTCCAGTGAAGGCAGGGGCCCTTTCCCCAGACACATGAGCCATTGTCCCTTCCAGACCGAGGTCACAGCAACACTTGCAGTATAGGTCCTCTCCTGTGAAAGTTCAAGTCGCGAGTGAATAAGTAGATAGAAAATGGCGGTCACGCCCGCGGCGGTGCGTACCACGGCGGGGCGTACCGCCACCACCGGCGCACTTCGCCATTGGCTCCTGATACCCATAGGCTTCAATGTTATCCAATGCGGCTTCGCGCTGCGGTTTTCGACCGCCTACCGCCACGGTTTGCCACGCCAGCGCATTGACCTCACATCCCATTGTCACACTTCACAGGTCAGGCAGCCGCCATTTCGAGGGTCCACATGGCTCAATTTCAACTGCGTCACACAGGCCTAGGCCTTGCATAGCCACTCATACACGCCATTCATTGCATAGAGAATCGTTTACTGTGCAAGCTGTGAGTACGTACCTGTGGGTTGCTTGACTGTGTGCTCCATGTTGTCCTTCCTAGGCACCGTCCGCTGGGTTTGGCGAGGAGAAGGAGGAATCCTCCCGTGTACAGACCGCTGGTGGACCTGTCGACAATGGAAGCACGCCACATTATCCTGACCTACCGGCTTGACCGTGCCACTATACATGAACTGTGTGCCCAGCTGGAGCCCGACCTGATGTCCCCCATCCGCCAACCCACAGGGATTCCCCCTCTGGTGCAGGTCCTGTCAGTACTCCATTTCTTGGCAGGTGGGTCATTTCAGACAACAGTGGGAATTGCTTCTGGGATGTCTCAGCCCATGTTTTCGAAGGTGTTATCCAGAGTGTTGTCTGCCCTGATGAAATACATGAGGAGCTACATCCTTTTCCCTGAGGTGGGCGAATTGGCTACAGTGAAGGGTGATTTCTATGCCCTTGGACATATTCCCAACGTCATTGGTGCCATTGATGGGACCCATGTGGCTTTGGTTCCCCCCCAAGGAAGTGAGCAGGTGTACAGGAACAGGAAAAGTTACCATTCTATGAACATCCAGGTGGTGTGTTTGGCTGACCAGTACATCTCCCATGTCAATGCCAAGTTCCCTGGGTCAGTGCATGACGCCTACATCCTAAGGAATAGCAGCATCCCTTACGTGATGGAACAGCTAGAGAGACACCGTGTATGGCTATTGGGGGACTCTGGGTACCCCAACCTGTCGTGGCTACTGACCCCAGTAAGGAATCCCCGGACCAGGGCAGAGGAACGGTACAATGAGGCCCATGGGCGTACTAGGAGGGTGATCGAACGCACCTTCGGCCTCCTAAAGGCCAGGTTTCGGTGCCTGCATATGACAGGTGGATCCCTAATGTACTCACCTAAGAAGGTGTGTCACATCATCGTGGCCTGCTGCATGCTTCACAACCTGGCTTTGCGCCGCCAGGTGCCTTTCCTGCAGGAGGATGGTCGAGACGGTGGTGTTGTGGCAGCTGTGGAACCTGTGGAGAGTGACGAGGAGGAAGACGACGGGGCTGAAACAGACAACAGGGACAGAATCATTGCACAGTACTTCCAATAGGACACAGGTAACAATTCAAACATAATTTAGTAAATGTAAACTACTCTCCTGCATCTCTGCTGCCTGTCTATTTGCCCCAGTGTATGATGACTGAGTTGTGGCTTTTCCCTCCCTATTTCAGATCTGGGGTCCCCACTACGAGTCCTGTGTTTCGTTTCCCCATGGACTACAGCTTTGTGGCAGCGGTTTGTTGACTTCACTATGTACAAGGACATATTTGCACTGTCATGTCAATTACAATATTTTGAAATCACAGCCAGACTCCAGATAGTTTTGTGCAAAATAGGTGTTTATTTCAGTGCTCAAAATGGTATGGGTGGTTTCAAGTGGGTGGGGGCTATGGTGAAGGAATGTCCATGGCAGGGTCCAGAGTAACAGTCACACAGGTGCATTGTCCATAGGCCTGTGGAGAGATGGAGCATGGGCAGTTCAAGGATGGACAGGGTGACAATGTGGGACAGTGGGATGACATCAGGTGGTATCCTTTGCTGGCGGGGGTCTTGACATCCTACTCTGTCTTCTTGCGAGATCTCAGGGCCCTCTTGCGGGGTGGTTCTTCTCCTGCAGGAGGTGGGGGTCTGGTGGGCTGCTGTTGTGCGGGGGCCTCCTGTCCACTAGCGCCGGCGGAGGTGGTTGGCTGTTCTTGGTCCAGGCTAGTGGCAGGGGCCCTTTGTTGTTGTTGAGTGTCCGTCCTGGTGTTGATGAGTTCCTGCAGCAGCCCTACCATGGTAACCAGGTTGGAGGTGAGGGCTCTGATGTCCTCCCTGTACCCCCGATAGTGTTCCTCCTGCAGTACCTGGATCTCCTGGAACCTGGCCAGTACCGTCGCCATCGTCTCCTGGGAGCGGTTGTATGCTCCCATGATGGTGGTGAGGGCCTCGTGGAGAGTGGGTTCCCTGGGCCCGTCCCCCCCCTGTCGCACAGCTGCCCTCCCAGTTCCCCTGTTTCCCTGGGCCTCTGCCCCCTGGCCGGTGTGCCCACTACCACTGCCCCCATGTCCCTGTTGTTGTTGGGGTGGTGGGTTATCCTGGGTGCCCTGTAGTGGTAGACACACCGCTGATTGACGCGCCCTGGAGACAGAGGCATGGGCCCGCTGGGTGGGAGCTGTGCTGGTGTTCCCAGAGGGGTTTGGGTCTGTAGTGGCCTGTGGCTGTCTGAGGGGAACCGACTGTCCAGAGGTCCCCGATGGTCCGGGCTGGTCATCAGTGTCCAGGTCGACAGAGCTGCTGTCATCGCTGACGGCCTCTTGGGTGGGGGGTGGGGGGTGTGGAGAATTCTGGGCCCTCCGTGGCGGTGTGTTGGCGGTCGGGTCCTGCAGGGGTATAGAGGTATGGTTATAGTTTCAATGTGTGCCATATGGGTGTATCTGTGGGTTCCCGTGTCCCCAAGTGCTGGCATTCGTGTGTGGGGGCTTTGGTGAGGGTGGCTTGTGGGGGGGATGTGTATATGCATTGGGCATGCTTTGGTGATGGGTGTCCATGCTTAGTGGACGCATGCAGGCCTAGGTTTGGGGATGTGTGGGTTGTGATGGTGAGACATTGGCAGGGAATAGGTGTGCTGGGGGTGGGGGTGAGGATGGTGGTGGGGGTGAGGATGGTGGTGGGGGTGAGGGTGGGGGTGAGGATGGGGGTGGGGGTGAGGGTGGGGTTCGATGATGGGGGTGAGGGTTGGGGTATGATTTGGCATGCAGGTGGGGGGGAAGCAGTATTGAAGCTTCAACTTACCAGAATCCATTCCTCCGCCGACTCCTGCGAGGCCGTCAGGATGCAGGATGTTCAAGACTTCCTCCTCCCATGTTGTAAATTGTGGGGGTTGAGGTGGGGGTCCTCCGCCAGTCTTCTGCACGGCGATGTTGTGCCTGGATACCATGGAACGCACCTTCCCCCGTAGGTCGTTCCATCGCTTCCTGATGTCTTCCCGATTTCTGGGGTGCTGTCCCACAGCGTTGACCCTGTCGACAATCCTCTGCCATAGCTCCGTCCTCCGGGCAATGCTGGTGTATTAGACCTGTGTGCCGAAGAGCTGGGGCTCTACACGAACGATTTCCTCCACCATGACCCTGAGTTCTTCGTCTGAGAAGCGGGGGTGTCTTTGGGGTGCCATGGAGTGGTGTGTATGATGTGTGGGGTGGAGTATGTGTAGTTAAGTGTGTTGAGTGTGGTGGTGTGTGTTGTTTTGTGTGTGGATATTGTGTGGGTGATGGTGTAGTGTGCCTCTGTGTGATGGTGTTCTGTGATCGCTGCTGTGTCTCTCAGTGCTTCTTTTTGGATTTTGGTCGAAGGGGTTTGTGGGTGATGTGGGTGTGTGTTTTATATTGTATTGTGTGTGTGGGAGTGGTGTGTGTATGTGTATCAGGTGTGTGGAATTCAAATCGTCCAATGTGGCTGAGTTTTGTTCGTTTGTGTGTATTCTGACCGCGGCGGTGTGTACCGCCAATGGAAAACCACGTTTGAAAGACCGCCGCGTGGATTCGTGGGTCGTAATGGCATGGGCGTATTTCTGTTGGCGTGACGGTGGAGGTTTGGTCACCTCCACTTTTCCGCCGACCGCTGGTCTGGCGGTCTGTTGTGGCTGTCGGATTTTCGGAGGTTTGGCTGCTGCGGGTCAGAATGACCGTGGCGGATTACCGCGACCGCGGCGGAATTATGGAGGATTTCTGACCGGCGGTAGGCGCCTTTTACCGCCGAGGTCAGAATGACCACCTATATACTTACACAACAGTTTGCTCAATGTGACAACTTCAGACTTCATTAAAAAGCTTTGTTCTGCAATTCCAATGAAAACATCAGCCTTTGCAATAGCTTTTATGTGGAGTCCGCCAATGCCAACCTATTAGGTGTACATCAATCTTCCCATCCTATTCTTAAGGCACTTTTAAAATCAGAGTCCC
Organism: Pleurodeles waltl; assembly: GCF_031143425.1. Taxonomy (NCBI): domain Eukaryota; kingdom Metazoa; phylum Chordata; class Amphibia; order Caudata; family Salamandridae; genus Pleurodeles; species Pleurodeles waltl. The sequence goes on from NC_090442.1 coordinate 842,256,041, forward strand.
AAAACACCACCTACAAGAGGACATTTGATCACATATCCTCAATCTTGAGACACTTACATCACCTTTTTGGAAGAAAGAATTAGATTCAAAATTTGCTCTACTATCTAAAGCCATAGTTTAAAGACACCACCCTATCAGGCTAACCTGCTTACCATTCCCTTTAAAAGAGCCACAGATCAAACACAATGTACATTTATAAACTGAAATTCAACATTTCCAAAGCTCTAAATAAGTTATTAAAAGTTAGCTGTAACTAGGGTGTGCGGTCTGATTACAGACCTCCACAACGTGGACAGTCGAACAGCATGTCAGTTCTACCAACTTGATGTGGAAGTCTAGGGTAATGTTCATGGAACCTGCAGGGATGCAACATTGAGCCGGGGACCTGATTTCCAGTCAAAATTTCTTGGATAAGGTGGCTCTCAAGATGACACCGCCTGATCTCTTCTATTGTTCAGCATTGAGGCAGTGAGAGTTGCGCTCACCAAAGAAGCTGATTTATCTGCTTGGCACTTCTCTGCTTTCAGGTTAGATTAACTCTCAGTTCTCTTTATGAACTGCTCCCAGCCTTTGTTGCTATTTCCATGACATCGAGGATTGCATGCAAGTTTACTCAGGGGATTTAAATGCAGAGATGCCTGGTAGTCTACCAAAAGCTATTTGACTATCAGGTGAGTCACACCCTTGACTTTTTACCTTGCAGTCTACCCAGACATTTAGATTGTCATACTTTGATATGAGCCTAGGTCGAGCTAATTATGTTGGATGACCTACAAAGGATCCCTTGAGAGGAATGAAGAGATGAAATAACCAACAGCTTCTTGTCTCACTGTTTTTTTTAAATCTCAAAATTAGAGCACCTAATTCAAAGGGATATGTGGCTTGCACCCATGTTGTGTGGCTGCACTCTCCAGAGAAAGATCTTCATGAAAAATTTACTTTCTTTAACTATTATTATTACATAATGATATCAGGCCACAAATCTTACCACTACCCTACAATTATGAGCCATTTTTCTTGCTATTTGTAGCTACTTTTTGGAATATGGTCTCACCAGACATACAGTATCATTATCAGCTTTTTTCAAAGATATAAAAGCAACCCTGTAGTAGATGATATTTGAAATATTGGCCCACATGTTTGTTTACCTTTCTATTCATCTTTTTGTGGGAGGGAACATTTAACTAAGCAGACACTTTAAATCCTAGTTCATAGTGCCTGCACTATTGTTAAATCCTATTTTTAATCATCATCGTAGTCTGATTATTGCTACGACTCTGACGCCACTTTTTGGTTTAACATCATAGCTGGTTATAGAGACCCCGAAGAAAAAGACCCTAATAGAAAATTTAAATGAGTAAAGCAAGATCCTCCACTCCCTGATTCCAGAGCAAATCTGATGACTGTAACAACAGTGGCTATATTATCCAAAATTAATGATGTACATCACATTGCTCAAAGTACTAAAACTAACAAGGACCTTGTACTTGTGGAGGTTGCTGCCATCAGGAAAGACATGAAAGATTTCACCATTAGGCTTAGTAACGCTGAGGGAAGAATCAGCAATATAGAAGATTGTGTGTCTGCCCAAGGCCAACACTTTCAAAACGTTGTTCAGGTTGTCTTTTCCCTCAAAAACGACATCACTGACATGGAAGACTGAAGTAGATGTGATACTCTTAGAATCTTTGGTCTTCCTGAAGGAGTGGAGAACAAATCTCCCTCTGTGGTTGAGTACTTGGAATCTTGGATCCCAAATACCCTCCTAATATCCTTTCATAAAGACTGTGAACTACAACGTGTTTACTGGACGCCACCTTTTCAACGTAAACAATCTACAACCCGCGCCCAGTAATTTTCAGACCTTTCAGCCTTCAACATGCAGAATACATTCAGACTTTCAGAAAAGGAATATCCCCTTTTCCTTTGCTGGTCCCTACTGTTGCAAGATTGTTTAAGGGTAAACCTCAAATTTTCAATGAACCATCAGAACTTGCTACCTTTTTGGACAATACATCTGAAACTCGGATGGACGAAGATGGTGCTTTCGGCTCTTCGTATTTCCCTCCACCCTGGCTTTTATAGATTTATATTGGTATATCCTTCCTTTTTGTGCATACATTTTTAATGCTGACTTTGTTTCTTGTTATTGTGTTTTCTCTTGTTATGCAATAGTCTTCAACTCAATACTGGCAGAGTCACTGATGATTGTGGTTTTCTCTTCTTTTAGTGGTAGCTATGCATGCTTTCTTATTTACTTTATTGAACTGTTATTTGATATATGTCATGACTTTATTTCTTGGTTTGGGAGAGGGAAGGGATAGGGACTTTACTTACATTTCTCTTCTTCTCTTCCTTACTTTCTCTCATCAATAATAACTAATGGTTGTCTATTTTTCTTCTTTCGTAATTGTAAATGACTATTTCAATGTTTATAGATATGACACTTATCTTCTTTTTATTCCAAGACAGATGTGTCATTGACCTTATTTGAGTACTATTTTTAACTTTGCTTTCTTTTCTCTTCTCATTACTTTTATACTTTATCACCTGTATGGTGTACTTAATGTATGATATGTTTCTCTCAATATTAAAGGCCTGAATCACTCAGTAAAACATAAAAAGATATTAGATTACTGTACTGGTCTTAAAGGTGATATAATTGTTTTACAAGAAACTAAGATAGGTCATAAGCACACCCTTTTCCTGCATGCTTGCCCAATATTCGATTTAGCTTGCTCTCCAGATTGTTCAGAAAAAAATGTTGTCATTACACATATCACAAAACAATCTGTATTTTCAATCATATCTGTTGAGCATGATAACGATGGCAGTTGGGCTAAAGCTAGACTTTCAAATGGAGATGGTGAACTATATGCAGTTAATATTTATGCTCCAAACATTGAAGAGCTTCAATTTTGGTACAACATCAGTTCCAAACTTAGAGGGTCATTCTGACCCTGGCGGTCGGTGGCCGCCAGGGCCACCGACCACGGGAGCACCGCCAACAGGCTGGCGGTGCTCCAACGAGCATTCTGACCGCGGCGGTTCAGCCGCGGTCAGAAGCGGAAAGTCAGCGGTCTCCCGCTGACTTTCCACTGCTCGTGTGAATCCTCCATGGCTGCGGAGCGCGCTCCGCAGCCATGAGGATTCTGACCCCCCCTACCGCCATCCTGTTCATGGCGGGAAAGCCGCCATGAACAGGATGGCGGTAGGGGGGGTCGCGGGGCCCCTGGGGGCCCCTGCCGTGCCCATGCCAATGGCATGGGCACGGCAGGGGCCCCCGTAAGAGGGCCCCGCAAAGTATTTCAGTGTCTGCCTTGCAGACACTGAAATACGCGACGGGTGCCACTGCACCCGTCGCACCTTCCCACTCCGCCGGCTCGATTACGAGCCGGCATCCTCGTGGGAAGGTCGTTTTCCCCTGGGCTGGCGGGCGGTTTTTCAGCAACCGCCCGCCAGCCCAGGGGAAAACTTGTAATACCCGCCGCGGTCTTTTGACCGCGGCGCGGTATTTTGGACGGCGGCATCCTGGCGGGCGGCCTCCGCCGCCCGCCAGGGTCACAATGAGGCCCTTAATTCTTTATCTCAATCAGTGAAACTTGTTGTTGGGGGAGACTTCAATCTACCCATGGATATTGTTCTGGATCGATGTTCCTCTTTTCATTAGTGGCCTCCAATGGTCCATAAGGTGATGCTTAACTTTTGCACTACTCACATCTTACTAGATGTATGGAGATTACAGACCTACGGGCAGTGATTTTACATTCTTTTTTTCTCCTCATAATTCTTTTTCCAGGATTGGTTATATCTTGTAGAATCCTGGGCCAATTCAAGATATTCTTGTCTCCTCAATAGAATCGATTTTAGTATCAGACAGACATTTCTGTATCCTTTAAGCTTTTGCCCAGATGTCCCGAGCGGAATACCTGGAGAATGAATACAGATCTTTTAAACTCTGGAGAAGAATGTGACTGCGTAAGGAGATTTCCCAACTTTTGAAAGAAAATTTTGGCTCAGGGACCTCTGTAACTTTTTGGGAAGCTTTAAAACATATGGTTATTGGTCTTTGTAATAGTTGGATGTCCAGAAAGATATAAAGATGTCAAGCTGTCTGCTGTATTTTGACAGGTCAATTAAGACAGCTTCTTATAGGCACTCAAAGGATTCTTCTTTATAGGCAGATATTAAATGACTTAAGTATGAATATTACTCGATTGTCAGTAAAAGAACACATTTAGTGGTATAAGAAAAAAAAGTACGAGACTTTTCTACTTGAACAATGCTGGTAAATCCTTGGCTACATTTCTTAAAATTTGAATATAATAGTTATCTCATACTGAGACTTAAAGATTCTCAAGGAATTGCTAAAACTAAAACTGCAGACATATTGGAGATTTTTTTTTAACTTTTGTGCTTCTCTTTGTACCCCAAAGATTGGAGCACTCATTTCTTGGTCATGTTCCAATGAAATCCCTATCAAAGGATGAGAATATTTCTCTTAACAAACCGACTGACCCAGAAGGAATATTACAAGCAATTCAACTTATTCCTGGTGATAAGACTCCTGGCTCAGAAGGGTTTTCCAATAGAATGTTATAAGTCCATTTCTGATATAATTGTACCTTCATTAGAATCCTTACTTCACCATTTTGTTACATCCGTAGTTGTTTCAGTAAATTGGTGGAAGCCACCATAGTGGTGATTCCTAAAGAAGGGAAGGACCATCTTGAGCCTAAGAATTGTAGGCCTATCTTCCTGTTAAATATGGAGGCAAAGATCTGTGCAAAGATTTTAGTGAAATGCCTGGAACCCTTATTTACCAAATTAGTTGATCATTCACATGCTGGGCTTATTAAAGGTAGACTGGCATGCAATAACTTTTGTCTTTTTTGTCATGTGATAGAAAAAGCATCCCTTTAATTTCCCAGCCACTGTGGCAATAGCCTTAGATGCCGAAAAAGCTTTCGATAAAGTGTATGGGCCCTTCCTTACAGCTGCTTTCGATCTGTATAGCTTGGGTGAAGCTTTTTCTTAGATGGTTATGTCCCTTTAGGCGAACCCCACTGAGAGGATTGGGGTCTACGGCTCTCTCTCTCTTCCTCATTTTCTTCATTTCAAGGCACTCATCAAGGCTGCCCTTTCTCTCCTTTACTATTTTTTTGGTGACTGAATCATTATTAGTGATGATTAATGACTCAACTGAGATTAGTGGTATTACTTTTGGCTCACATACATTTAAGACAACCGCATATACAGATAACATTTTGAAAGTCCTGATATAGCAATTCATAATCTTTTCTCTTTGATTCAGTCTTATGTGCAATATTCAGACTACTTGTTAAATAAAGATAAGACTGAGGTCCTACCTCTTAATGTGTACCGTCAGTCTTCCTGCATTGGACAATCAGGCCTTTCATGGCAACCAAAAATGATTAAATATCTTGGCATGTGGTTTGCCCAGAATTTGGCAGACTCAATGTCTGTTAATGAACAAAAATCTTTATATAAGTTCAGAGATTAGCTATCCTCTTGGTCACCCAAATTTATAGCTTGGTGGGGAAAACTGGAAACGATGAAAATGATGATTACACCTTTGATAACTTTTCTGATTATGATTATTCCTGTTCACTTGTCTTCTACTTTCTTCTGTAATCTAGATAAGTTAGATCCACCTTCTTGTGGTATAATTAAAAAAAACTAGAATGAATCTTTAAAAACTTAGATTCCCATGTTTAATGAGAGGGTGTGAATCCCAAATTGATATAATTATCAGACAGCTTTTCTTATAGCTTGAGGAGTTTTCTGGCTTGATCTCTCACCTACAATGTCTTGTCCTAGGCTTCTCAGAGAGCATCATCTTTTATCCCATACTCTCTTTTCAGCTATATGACTTCTTTTGACTTACCTCATTCTTCTCATATTTTTCAGGATACGATTAAAGCCTTTAAGCTTTTAGATAGGACTCTAACACATAAATTGTCTGCATCTTTGGCTATTTCTTTGTGGAACAATTCGGTCCACTATCACTTTCTGCTGATGTTTCTAGTCTGGGCTGCTAAAGGTATAAATATAGTGTCTGACTTGATGGATGACAGTTCACCTCTATATTTTGCCCTTTTATAGAATAAATACTCTCTATTGGATATGGATTTTTCTAAATTCTTAAGGATGAAAGCAAAAATCTCAAAACTCTTCTTACTACCTGCTTCAAACTTTCTTTCCTTTTATCAACAATTAGGTAAAAGAGGTCATATTGCTTTGAAAATATAGAATGTTTTGTAAAACGCACCAGGGACTTCTTCACCACTTCAGAAACGCTGGTCGATATATCTTCAAAAGTCAAATCTTCCATTGATTTCTGAAGTAAATTGAGCTGAAGTGAATTATTCTCAACCTATTAAAAATAAACTAATTCCTCTACCATCCTAGACACGCTTCTATAGTTCTCATTTTCTCCATTGGACTCCATCCAAAATGTTTTAACTACGTCTTTTTGATTCTGTTTTCTGTTGGTCTTGTAAAATAATGCTGGTACTCTTCAGCATGTTCTTCACTTGTAAATATCTTTATAATTATTGGACAGATGTTCAAGATCTGTCTTTCAAACATTTTTTAAATATCTCCTTCTTTCTCTATTTCTCTTATTATGTTAGGGCCAATTGTTATGTCTCCTCCGTTGGGTATGTCAGATACCGATATAGAACTGCTAGATCTGCTTTTAACGGTAGCCGTCAAAGTCAGCATGTTAGAATGGAAAACCTTATATAATATATCATGCCATACATGGGGGACATGGGTTACTTATCTAGGAGTATACATAAAAATGTATCTCTTTTCCCAAAGTTACCTGCCCCTTCACAGTCGCTCTGACATACATTGATTTTTTTATAGCTGCAATATAATTAGTTATTACTAATATTTTACCTGAGTTTGTAACACTGGAAGTATCTGGCTCTATTTTAGATAGGGCCCCATGGAGTTTCCTTGCCCCCATTTCTCTCTCTTGCCTTTTTACATTATTTTTCTTTTGCTTTTTTCTGTCTTGTTCTCTTGCTCTTTCCTTTATTTTTTCCTTTTCTTCTTTTTTTCTCATATAAAGATATTCTTTAAATCCATATACACTTTTTTTACATATCTTAGTTTGTTATATTTTTTTACAAAGCCATTTTACTTATTTGATTGATGTTATTGCAGTTTCCTGTATATTCTGTTAACTTTATCCACAATTATGGTTGTTTGGTGAGCTTTCATTCTCGTTTTGATATGTTTGATGTCAATGCTCTTTCTCTCTCTAGCTGTTTATGTCACCTTTTTGTGTTTTGCAAATTAACAAAAATTCTTAGAACAAAAGAGTGAGCTGTAACTAACCTGTGAATCTCTCTACAAGCCGAACCAAAAACGATCCCGTCTTCTCTCTTTCAGAAAGGTATTTGTACTAATGTGGACTGGCTCTTATTTTTTTTTTTTTTTTTTTGTGTCTTAGGACTACTACATGTTATTACTTTTCGTGTTCCAATTACTTATATCTCCACATAAAGTGCCTTAACATCTCAATGACGTTGTAGTATCAAAAATAATAAATATGCATTAAATCAAGTAATATCTAATCACCAGATGACAAATTTGATGTTGTGCCAGACAATTTTGCCATGGGAAAAAGAAAATGTGTGCTGATGTTGTTCAATTTAGCACCAGTCTTGAACCAACATTTGTTCCAAACAGTTGACACAAAAGTCATTTTTGCTTTGTTCATCTATTACAAAATCTACTTCAGCACCAGTGCAACACTCCTTTATGATGCATAACGCATTTGCTCTTAAAAATTAGCCTCTCTTCTACTCACAGGTTAACTGTATATTTGCATATGACCTAGTTCGCTACCCTACTAGCTATAACAATCTACATACATGCAGTGAATCGGGATCTGGGGATTCCGTACTCAGGTGCCTAACTGGTAGAACAATGTTTGTGCATGGATCCCAAATCAGTACTCTCACTGAAAGCAGAGTAAGCTTACTGAGAATGGTACACAGCTCTGTGTATAATAGACTTTACATGAAAAAGTATAAAAGGAGCTGGGGACATTTTCACATGCACATTAACAGCGCGCCACAAGTTAATCAGTAACCTCCATTTAACCTCTGTTCCAAGTCACACCTTAGCAAGCGGCTCAAACAAAGGCTGCCTTTTCAACAGAGCAGCATGAAGGCTCAACCGCGACGCAGGCATTTTATTGACAAATGCTACCGGGAAGGACAGATTTCTGTCCAGTATTTAACATAAAAGAAGCGTGGACAGCCTTCCTTCCAGCCACAATGGAAGTAGTCAGAAAGGGTCACGCAAGAGGTAAGCGACTTAAAAAACTTGTTTAAGCGCTGTTGGTTTGATTGTGTTGAAATTTCATATTTTAACATCGCCACACTTCCCTGTTGATGACGTGTGTACTTTACTATGCCAATCTCTGATAAAAACATGATATAATAAAAAATAGCATTGTCTATCCTTAAAATGTAGGCTCACATTTACTAACTCTTTGTGCCAGGTTTTACCATTTTTGTGCAAAGTATTGGAAAGGTGCCTAAGGTAGCTATGCATTATTTTGGGTACGGGCTGGGGGTGCCGTCGGTGGGACATATGTGCTCCCATGTAACCTCCGATCGGTTTTGATGCAAATCCCAACCAAATGACATTGGCAATCACCGAATTGAATGATAAATGAAGACTCCCAAGACATGCATGACATAAGTTTTAAAACTCTCCACATTGTTCTAGCTTCGCAAGTGTGCAGCACTGTACAGTACACATATAAAGTGGGAAAGGTATTAAAACATAGTTGTGTGCTGAAAGTGTACCTTTCTTGTACAAAACCCATGCTTGATAGAATGCAGCGTGAGAGCATTGGCGCCTTAATCTCCTAAAGCTTCCATCAATGGAGGGAAGGACTATGGGGCTTTAACTGAATAGCTATGGCACTGTTCTGCTCTGGCCCTGTCACACAATGCAGGGCAGCGCCTTTGGGTGCCTTGCTGCATTGTAGGAAGTTAGTAAATCTGCCCATAGTGTCCAAAGTTTCAATGGGTTAGGCCACGAGGATCTTTGAGAATTTCATATGGCCTTGAAGATAGAATATAATAGTTTCTTTCTTAAAATATAAATGTGAGCGGACACTACCTTTCCACAAAAACTTATGGCAGAAATAGATTTTTTTATTCCTGTTAGATAATTGGATTTGAAAACAGAAAACAACGTTGAAACTCTTGAGAGTATGTTAAAAGAGTAAAAAGCTTCGATCTGATTCTGTAAACTGAAGTGCAGGGAGTATTTCCTCTCCAGCGCATTAGTGCAATATCATGTATCAAGTATCATGAAATAGGATGAAAATCACACCATTGATTTTTGTTTTAAAATTTGTGGGTTTAATACCATCTGGGTGTGGTGTCAGTGATAACTGCATTTCCCAATAAAATATAGTCAATAGCCCCATTAGCAATCCCCTATTAGGATTTAGGTAAGTAGTTCTAAAGATCGTTTTACACGTGTAAAACGCAGGGCTATTCTCGGCCATTTTTCTGGTGTAAGCGGCAACTTTAAAACTCTTTGCTAGGTGCACGAAACGGTACTAGCATATAGGGCTTATGATTACATTTTAATAAAAATACAGTCATCACTGATGGTTGCATGTGAGAATATACTGTGTAAAGCAAACAGACCACAAAAATAAAGCCTCAAAAACGGGGACAGTAAATAGTCTAGGGGTGGGCGTAACTGGCATAATTCTGTCTAGCGTAATTACTTGTAATTATGCACAATTACATGAGAAGTGAAATTCGTCTTGTAACTCTATTTTCGTAGTGTAAAATGCACCCTTGCGTCCAAAATGGACCCGAAAATGCATGTTGTTCTTAGAAAATAGAACTAAATGCTACAGGACACAAGCAAGCAGTAGTGAGCAGCCGGTCGCTTTTAGCTCATTGTTCCTTTGCTCCTGTGGTTAGATTTTTGCCCCAGATTACTTTTAATGACTAATTCTGGCATAGTTGTGTAATTTTGGCAGTTTTGAATCACAAGAGTAATGGGTAATTAAATAAATTACTCCGATTACTCTGACGTAATGAAAATGTTGCCCACGCCTAATAAAGACCATGGAAAAATATCTACTGAAAATCAACTTGTGTAAAGTTGCTCATTTACCGCCCAACTCACTTTATACCTGTTGTCTGAATGGTATAGATTGCCATCCTAAATCCCGTTCTAGCATGTTTGGGAGTCAAGTGTTCGATGGTGTAAATTGGTATATTGCATTTGATGAGATGTGTGTATGTTCAATGTCTGTGGAGTCTATTTCTTGAGTCTTCATGTTTGTAGTTTATATTGTTTTGTTAGTCGAGATTTTGACATGTAACTATTTTATATAAAACTAACCAAGATGCATTTTGGCTTCGTCGGATTGCGTTGTTATAAAAACTCACACAAATTGAGGATATCATTACGCTCTTGCTGGATGGTCGTCAGTCTAATGGGTCAGCCGAACGGGTCACCGCATCTATCCCCAAGGTGGTGGAATGCTTGCCTTATTGAGAGATCTCCATTTGCCTTGTGAGGATCTCTGTGATGTGAAGTTCAAACATCAGTGCTGCAGATACACTTTTATCACAGCTGAGTGGGAAGTCAGTTGCCATGTTGATGTGGCCTGCCCTGAGTTCTCTTTTGGGGTTTTGTTTTTGAAAAGCAAAATAAGACTATCCCTGACATAATGACAGTTTTCTGCCTATATAGCTGAAACATTTCTCACTTTAACTGCCCTGGTGTCCCTTGCTTTGCGGTCCTGGGTATGATAAATCAGTGAGCGGTGCACGGCACTAAATAGGGCAGTTCGTTGACCAGTGTGACCAGGCACCCTGGGGCAGATGGGATACGGATTCAAGCGTTTTCATCTAGATGAGGCTCTGTCGTTGGAATTTAGGGTTTAGGAGCACTTTACCCTAAATGACCCATATGACACTGATTCTACTGGACTAAGCTAGGCAATGATCTGATAGCAATCTTACTGAATGGAGCATTGTTCTCTTAGGAATCTGAATTCAGTGGAGCTGAGTGAGAGCAGTGGGGCTGTGAGTGTAATAGAGGAAATAAGGATGGCGCAGACAATGTCAAGGGTAAAGGTCTCATGTCGGGTTATGGGACAGGCTTCCATTCGTTGTTACTTATTTACTGCATCGCGTGGTACTATATATTATTTGAGGGGTACTGTTTAGTAAACATTGTGTTCTCAAAATGAATAGAATGCGGCCAGTAATTTGGGATCCTGACTTCCAAAGGGCTGCTCTAATATCTTTTCCACTTCAGACAAGGGTGGGAGATTGTCTGTAAGTTGACTGAGTGTAGTTTTATGATAACTGTATGGCTGAGAGCTAGCCTTTGCAGGTAACATGGGTCCTCACTCCAGTAGATTTTGTTCATGGTGCAGATTTTAAATCGAATCATTAGTCTACTCCTAATTTTATCTAGTGTGAGCTACATTTTTATGTTGAGCTAATTTTGGCCACTTGATTTTTTTACTTCTTACTGCTTGTTGTTGAGTTTTTGGTGAGGCTACTATAGTTCGCACCAGACTTGTTCTAGCTAACCTTCAATAGAGTCCTAGTAATGTTAACTCAGTAGTTAAGTTTCAAGCATGGTGGCCACTTTTTTACAACCTGGGCTATTTGCAACTATCACCCAGGAATATTTGGTCTGAGACAATGGTTATATCCAAGTTCTTTGATTTTTGTTTCAGTGGTAAGGCTGTTCCGGTGGTTGTTGGACAAAAGTCTGTCACTGCCTTGTCTTTCTACTTTGGCCTTAACAAATGTAGCAGATCTAATGATTTTGAATTATTTGAAATGCATTTCTTGTAATTTATAGCTTGTTAATTGCTTGCAAAGTTACGTATCCAGTGGTTAATTTGAGCCAGTGGTTGGCTATGAACTCCACCAGCACTTATTTTTGAGGGTGAAGTATGTTTCAGTCCCTCCCAGGAGAGGTGGCTCTGATAGTTAATCTGTTTTAATTACCTGGCCTGTCCCAAGCTCAGGCAAGCCTGTGCCTGCATCAGCCATCATGTGACCCACATGCCCCCTGGCTCCTTTGAGTCAAAGGAAAGCAGGCCTGGCCAGGCACTGTCCCTCTGCACTACTAGCAAACTTCCCAGTGTCCACCATGACCTCAAGCAGAACGCAAGGCCTACTAGGGCTGTTTTCAGGTATGAAAACCAGTGTTTCTCTGTGTCTGGTCACAGCACAGAGGTGGCTGAGCTTCCCATACTCAAGTAGGGATGGGGTAGAGAGCAAACAGGTAGATGGGCTAGATTGATGGTCAAAAAGCAGAACAACGTGGGAATGGTCGACATGGCAGTAAGCCACGCCTTCTTGGTTGAAGTTGACAGTGCCATCCTTGGAGAAATTTTGGGCAGCAGCATTTATTCTTAAAAAGTAAGCAATGTGCCTATCAGGCAGGGTTAAACTGTGAACCTCGTCACAATTATCTGCTTCTTTTGCGAGGCAAGAAGGAATAGCAGTTCCCACTTTCGTCCTGTCTTCAGCAGTGTTATTTTAGAAAATACTGCATTTCCAAAGGGTTCAAATAAATATGTTTGTCTAAGTTGCGATTTATGTTTTAAAAGAGGGAGATTGTCTTAAGTGATGTTAATTATACCTTTATGTTAAGTGCATTATTACTTGTTTTTGAGTTCGGCCCGAGTGCTCTTGGAACAGTGGATTCGGGTTCTGGCAGCAGACAGCAGTTGCTGTTTGAGGTTGAACTGATCGGGTTGCAGTGTGTCATGGACGATACTCTGTAACTAATGAAGAGTATTCACTTACCTGTGGCTCCTGTGTCTCCTTGCTATATTCGGGACATAGACCCGACACCCTTTGTTGTAGTGCAAAAAGACCATTTATTTGGACAGGCTTCCTTATCATAATACACAAAAGTATAACCATAACTTAAATGATTACTTTATCTTAAAACTTGTAAGTCCCCTTCTTACATCCTCACTCACCCAATTTCCCCTTTCATTCCCACACATACCCTTTTCTTCATCTCCCCTGCCTGACTTGGGCCTCCCCCAGTCTGCCATCCTTCACCAGCTTCTTTTTCCCACCTGGAAGGGTGGACAAGCCTGCATCTGAATGTCCACCCTCCCCCATCTACTGCCCGTACCAACCAACCTGCCCTAAAACTGGCATTACCCCCCCCAACCTTGTCAAACTACCTCCAAACCCCATCCTTCACATCTGCTTACCTGTAGGGCGGGCGGGTGGGTGGCAACCTTCGCGCAGCATGACAGCAAGCGCCAAAGAGGCCGATCGTCCCACCCCCTTAAGGACCAACCCCTAAGATCCTCGCCAGCCCTGACCCCAGCCTATCCTAACCTAAGCCATACTCTTCCGTCCCGAGAGCTCCCGTGGAAAGACTGGACTGCGTCCAGCTCTCAGTGTGGCCCTATTGGGACTCTGACATCCTCTGTTGTAGTTTAAAAGGCCATTTATTAGGACAGGCTTGCTTATCATGATACACAAAAGTATAACCATAACTTGAATGATAACTTTAACTTAAAACTTGGAACTCCCCTTCTTACATCCTCACTTCAATCCACCACGTATCCTTCACTCACCCAATTTCCCCTTTCATTCCCACACATCCCCTTTTCTACGTATCCCCTGCCTGACTTGGGCCTCCCCCCCAGACTGTCATCCTTCACCTGCTTCTTTTTCCCCCCTGGAAGGATGGATAAGCCTGCATCTGACTCTCCACCCTCCCCCATCTACTGCCACCCAGCACAAACCCAATTGGCATTTTGCTGCCCCACCAGCGAACCCACTGCAACTCATCATACCGTTCCATCATTTTCACAACGCCAAAATCTTTCTCCTCACAAGTTAGTCAGCATGAAGCGCAACTCCATCATGTAAAGATCGTCTATAGACCTGTCTCTCCTAACGACACTGGGAATCTGCAATGGAATTGTTTGCCCCAGGAATTGCTCCACCCTTAAATATCATATTTAAATTTAAGCAATGCAACATAAACCTCCTGAGCAACCCCAGCACCCTCAGATCCCAAACTGTCTGTCTGTTCAGCAAATCAACCACCGTCAAGTTTTCCATGTGAAACATCACTGACCTGTTCGCCAGCTCATCCCCCCATACCAACAATGCCACCAGCAGAGGAGAGAATTCTAAAAATGCATGCTCCTCCCTTGCCTCAACCATTGTGTAGGCCATGCCTCCGTGCACCAACGACCATTCCAAAATAGTCCAAAACCAGCTGTTCCTGCCACGTCCAAAAAAATCTGCACCCGCCAGACAGTGTCCTCTTCCTGAAAAGACATAGAGACGCTGTTAAACGGTGTCCAAAACAGGTCCCATACATTAATGTCTTCTCGCAGACCAATGGTCAACCTAATCCTGTGATGTGGTGGGGATGCACCTGACACTGCCAATCCCATACATCTACAAAAAGTCCTGCCACCCCTGACCACTCTGCATGCAAAATTCAGAAGACCAAGCAGTTGTTGTGTCATGCACAATTAGATTTTATGCTTCATCCTGGTCCCCCTCAAAAATAGCAGAATGTCTTCCACCTTTGCCACAGGCAGGTGTGCTATGAGGTCTCTCGTGTCCAGTTCGATGCCCAACAAGGTCAAAATGCAACACGGGCCCTCTGTCTTTTCGGGGGCTAAAGGTATCCCAAAATCTTGTACCAACCGCTCAAAATGCCGCAGAGCCCTGCCACACGAATCTGACTGTGCTGTTCCTACAAACAGGAAATCATCTAAATAGTGTGACACCATCCGGTGCCCACTGACCTGAACAAAAACCCACTGCAAAAAGGTGCTAAAAACATCAAACAGCGCACAAGAAATCACACACCCCATTGGAAGTACCCTGTCCACATAAATAGCACCCCCCCAACTGCATCCCCAGCAAAGAAAAATCATCTGGGTGAATAGGAAGCAGCTGAAAAGCTGCCTTAGTGTCGCACTTGGCCAGTTCTGCACCTTTCCGACAACCTCGGATGAGCTGGATAGCATCATCCACTGTGGCGTATACCACTTTTGTATCTTCCGGAGCTTTGAAATCATTCACCAACGCCCCTTCAGGCCATGACAAATGATGTATCAGCCTATAATCTCCCTTGTTCTTTTTTGGTACTACCCCCAAAGGTGAGATCATCAAGTTCCCCATTGGCCATTCGTGAAAGGGGCCCAAAATTCTGACCTCTGTCACTTCCCTGCTCAATTTCGATGCCACCACCTCTGGCATGGCTTTAGCTGACTGTAAATTTTACACCCATCTCCTTTGTCTTGGTCCTTGGTATCCCACCCGGAAACTATCTCTGAAACCCCATTCCAACTTCAGCACAGTGTCCGTCTCTGGGTACACACACAACCAAGAAAGTAACCTCTCCAACCTAATTGGAGTAGGTGCCCTTTGGCCCAGTAGGTCCTTGTCCTCCCTGCCTCTAGTAGACCTCCACTGCTCTGCCGGACTGGCGAGTGAAAAACATTGCATGACCGTCTGTTTACTCCCACATTTGGAACACTTGTGTTTAAACTTACAGGGGTGCCTGGAGCAAAACCCCTTGTTGAAATTTCAACATGCTCCTGAGGTGGATACCTGCGCCCTCTGAGGCATGCCTGCCCCTCCCTGAGCGGGATACTGCTGAAACAGCTTATAAACTACCAGGAAACCACTAGCTGTGTGTGTGGAGGCCGCAGAATGCAAGGATGCCATCAATTGCATCCACAACTATGAAACCACATCCCCCCCATGGCTTCTCAGGGGTTTATGCTAACTAGGGCCCGGAACTCCTCATCGTAAGTTAACCATGCAAACCCCCGAAGTGTAGCTGGGCTTTCCAAATATTGTCCATGTATTTAAACATGGCAATGACCCTGTCTAGATATTTCTCACAGTATATACTGGCGTAAATCAAAAAGGCAGAGGGCCAGTTGTCCATAGTTATTGGAACGCAAGGCCTCCTCACCAATTCTCACTCCTCTTCCTTGGACCCTTCTTTTGCCTGGATGTCCCTGTGCAAAAGTTTAAAGCCATCAACGTATTCATGTCTCCATATCCTCGTCTTGGACTTGTCTGCGACATGTGAACCCAAGGGCATGGCGAGTCCCGTATATGGGAGCCTCTTCTTATGACCCGCCCCTCCCTTATCCTCCTCTGGCTCTTCCCCACTAACCCCTGCATTTCCGACCCTGCTTTGCGCCGATGTCACCTCATCTCCCCCTTTATCTTTTCCACCTGCCTCTACCGCACCTGTAGCAGGCTTCACGTGTACAGAATCTTTCCCCACACCAATAGATTTGTATTGTGCCACACCGGCCTTATCCTTCTTTCACCCCATGGTGCCCACCAGTCTCCTTTACCTTGAACCCCACGACCAGTCACTGCAGCGCCTAGCCTTGGTCTACGCCTGCCTCCATCCCTGCAGGAGACCTCCTGTCCTTGAGCGGTAGACGTTGAAGCCTAAAAAACATGAACAGAAGAGGGTGTTGTGCCGCTCCTGCTCCTTCCCTGGTCCCCCGCTCACCTCTTTTTCTCGAAGTTCCCCCTCTTCCCAATCGTCAAGATCCTCCTCATAATCCAGATCAATAATGTTATCCTCATCCACACCCATTCCATCATCAGACCCAGCCATATCCACCATACCTTATTCATCATCGCAACCTGAAACCCCCCTGGCGCAAGCCAGACGTGTACTTCGTGCGGTCCCAAGGTGTAGGGAAGGCCACCGAAGACCCCTTTATTGCTTCCGACCAATGTCCTAAGGCCGTGTTGCGCCCCGTTGGCTTCGTCACCTTTCTGCCAGCCTCTGACGCTGGCATTGACTCTCTGCTGTGCACCTGGCCGTGTGCGCCAGCTGCTGCCGTCACGTTGCCTAGCCCACCAGCCGCACTAGCTTCTTGCACTGACTTCTGCTCATGTGGAATCCACACCCAACTACCCTTCTCTGCCCCATGCCCTTCGTCCTGGACCCCACTAACCCCTACTGATTTTCTCTCTACATTCCTGGACTTCCCCTCAGCCTCTCCCCTTTCCCTGCACAGCTTGGCCCACCTGAGTTCTGTCTCCGCCACCAATTTGTGCTGCTACTGTATCCTGGCCTCTATATCAACTGACGCCCAATCCGTGGTAAGGGGGTGCCGTGCCTCCAACACCTCGCTAGCCCCACTGCCCTCCTCCGACTGCACCCCCTCCCCTGTGCCAGCGCTCTCACCCCTGCCATGCCCTACCACCCCAGGGGCCCACTCCCCAGCACTGACCCTCTTTCCCTTTCCCTTTGGGCCCCCCAGCCCCTGTCCCTTTCCTCGTTTGTGGCCCTTGGCTGGGGCCCCAGCCAGTGTAGGATCTAGGGGCTGCTCCTGCCCCCAGAGGTCTTCTTTCCCCTGCCTATCCTGTGTGGGCTGTTCCCCCTGCTCAGCGCCCTGAGCCAGGGGGCCTACATCATCCCCAGATGCCCCCCCTGTCCCCAAGGCCTCACCCCCCAGCTCACCAGGCCCTCGAGGATCCCCTTGTGGCCCCCCATCTACAAAAATGGGAGCTTCTTCTTTCCTTCTTTGCTGGGAAAGGCAAGCAGCAGTTGCCGTTGCCACTCCCTGTGACGCCATGCGAGGTGCGTGCGTCATGCCTACCCGGGCCTCGGCGAGGACGCCATTCCTGAGCAGGTCTCCTCGGCCGGCTTCACCTAGGAGGCTAAGCTCGGCCCGAACCACTTCTAAATCATGGCCCGCGGCTATGATTTGCAGCGCGTTACACCTCCTGAGCCCTCCTACCCTTTCCGACGATCAGCCAACCTTCTCGTCGCATGACAGCAACCGCCGAAGAGGCCGATCGTCCCATCCTCACCCCCTTCAGTACCAACCCCTAAGGCCCTCCCCCACCCTGACCCCAGCCTATCCTAACCTAGGCCGTCCTCTTCCGGCCGGAGAGCTCCCGCGGAAAGACTGGACTGCGTCCAGCTCTCTGCGGGCCCTATTGATGAGGAAGCAAACCCCTTTATCACCCACTGAGCCTCGACCGTCACTGTGGGTTACAGCTGGAATTTGGACATTGCCGGACTCGTGTTCAGATTTTCCGGAGTCCTTCCTCTGCCACCTAGCTACTTTGGTGTTGATTCTGTTCTTGAACCCTGGCTGTAATCATCCTGGAGTTTAGGAGGACTTTCTGAGCGTATTTGGGTTCCCACTATTGACTCTGCATGACTCACACGTGCTGCAGCGTGAGATCTTGGCACGACATGTTGGCATTGCTAAGTGAGACTGCATCCACTGCAAGCATATACGGTGAAGTGTATGCTGTGATGTACTACGTTGCAGCCATTGCGCATAAGGCTGCATTCATCAGAAAAGTTTGTTGGTGCTGCAACTTTTGCTCATTTCTTCACCGCAGCTTTGCTTCACCGCCTTGTCATTTGTGGTAATTT